>NC_066580.1:469403640-470078640 GCF_024323335.1 Lathyrus oleraceus
TATCAAGAACAAGGGAAATCATGTAACAATTTGATAGATGGATGTAAGTAGGTAAAAAACAAAATAATGGGTAATTAAGAAAACAAAAGACTAACTTGATCAAATAGTAATGTGAAAACACCTCTCATTTAATCGTCACTCATCTTTCACTTCTTTCATTGTTTCAGTTTCCTTGATTCCCTTGCTTTTTCGAGAGAGCCACTATACCAAATGGTTGATTGTTAACCATAATCTCTGCTACATTTTTTAACTAAAAAATACATGATAATCCTAAATATGTTTTCATTTGCTATGAAGAGGCCACATTTTTAGTGTAGGGTGTTCAAAGAATGGGCATTATAATGACTTATAAACATACAAACTATATGCATTAAAAAAAGACAAATGAGTCTTTTTCTCTACAAGATCGAAGTTCCAATTTTCTTCGTCTCTTTCTTTCCCCTTTGACTTTTATATATTTTCAAGAGTTTGTTTATGAAATTTTATTATATTTTTTCACTTTGTTTTTACTCATTTTTTCATGGATTTCACAAAAAAAAAAATTTCTTTTCTATTGCTCATTCTCTCGCCCTTTTCTAAAGAAATGTCCAATTTATTTTATCTTCAATTTTAGGGACCAAGAAGAATTTGAATTTTAGAATCAAAATTGGTCAAATAGTAAAGAAATGATTAGAACTAACTTTCTTAATTACAATCAAAAACAAATTTTCTATATCACTAAAATCAAGGAAAGGGATATAAAACCAATAATTTTTAATTTTCCCTACTATGGCCAAAAACTCCCTCTATATCAATATGAGTATATATTTGGCACACCATTTCGCTCATATCATCTAATATGTAGCCTTATCTAGTCTATTCTTGACTCATCTGTATCTTCTTTTCCTCAAAACCAATCCTCTAAGACTTTCAATCTTAGTCTTCACTATGTGAGAATAAAATAAGATGAGATGCTTTTAAACCTCATGTATGTGGTGGATTATGTGAATGTTATGGTATTTTAGGTTACTCTAAATCATTGTTCTATCAATAAACTTGATGGTTATACATGATTCTTGATCTATTGGCAAAATTGTAGTAAGGTCCTAAAATTGATGGAATTTCTTATTGTTCTATCAATAAACTTGATGCTTATACATGATTCTCGATCTATTGGCAAAATTGTAGTAAGGTCCTACCGGGAGTTGAACTCAAGTCGTTGGATTCAAAGTCCAAAGTGCTAACCACTACACCATAGAACCCTTTTAATGACTAATCTATTGAAAATAAATTGTTTGCGCTTTTCCTTTTTTCATATTTTTTTAAAACAATGCCATATGAGTTAACATAAATAGTACAAGTAGATCACATTGTAATTGTAGATGGTTGAACTTCTAATAATGTAATAATTATTGTTTCCCTTTTGAATTCCATTGATGAACTTCTTGATGTTTTACCTTAAAAAGTTGCAACGTTGGAGGTATAGGTATTTTGGAGGGAGATGATGTAATTTATCAACTCAAATCTCTTCAAAAACTCAATCTCATACTTCAGTTGGTGTACAATGATCCCCTTAGTAGTATACAAAAGCTCCACCTCTAAAAAGATATCATGTTACCAAGGTCAGTCATATCAAATGCATTCATCAATATCTTTTTGAACTTGTTCATCTCTGTGGTGCAGCTCCCTGTCGGAAACATGTCAAAAACATAAAGGCACGCAAAAATCACATTGCCATTAGGGGCGTGTTACACATATACACCATACTCTAGTTCACATTTCTTGAATCCCTACAGCTTGAAAAATGAATCAATTATGAAGTCACCATACATGTTCTAAAATACATCAAATCTGCACCTTCTTTATGGATACTACAACATTCAAACTCACCTATCCAAAATAAGGCATTCTGCAATAGTGACAAGGCCGTTTTCTCTGATACCAAAAAATATGTCACAGGATTGTGCATATTCATGAGAAATTATCCAATTTCTTGGAAATTGAAGAAGCACACCACCATGACTCAAAGCTCATTTGAAGCTGAATACTGAGCCATGTCATATACTATATATGAAATCTAATGTCACTTGGTAAGAGAGAAACTTCAACAAAACCTCTTCCATATTCTTACTATCTCATCTTCTCAACAACTAGATGACATTTTTGCTAAGGCTCTTAATCCTACACCATTCCATAACTTTATCTTTAAGCTTAGCCTACTCAACATATGTGTCACAGTTTAAAAGGGGATAAGTATTAGCATATTAGTAATAGTTAGTTTGTTAGGTTTCACAGTTAGTTAGTTAGGTTGTTAGACTAACTTAAGCACCTCATGAAACATTGTATTACTCAACGATTCTCTCAAATGAATACATTCATTCTTTCACTTTATGTTCAGTTCAATTTATGTTTCTATGGTTGATTCAATCTTCATCTATGACACAATTTAACTTTCTTTTGAGTTAACTACTCAGTTTCTTGTTCTCTCTTAACCCTGAAATCATCCTTGTTGCCTTGTGATTCAAGTTGGAAAGCAAGCATGAAGCTGCCTCAGCTTATGTTGTTGCTGCTATAAAAAATTAATGTAAATGGTAATGTTTGTGAGTGTATGGTTATTTATAGCCACAAAGCATTTATTAGGATGACATCACTTGCATTATGGGACTCTTAACAAGAATCACCATAAACATAGGCTTGTAGGATGATTTTTGCTCCCATTTATGAACATATGTTGAGGCTATATATTGTCCAATGTGTGACACTTACACATAATCACCATAAACATGTAATAATTGGCTTTTTCTTTTGTTTACACAGGAAATTGCTGAATTATGTGAGTCTGAGAAAAATATTGAGAAGGCTCTTGTTTATTATGTAAACCAATGCAAGCAAAAAGTTGCTTAATTTTTTGCTCAGCTAGAACAGTATGATTTTCCATTTTCCACTTAAGGTTTGAAGTCAATAATCTACATCCAAAGAGATTATACTATCTTGTACATCTTTGCAATGGAGTCCATAAGATATCGCTAAACTTAAAAATGAGTGTTTCAAAAATGAAATTTATAAGCCTTAAGTGGTTGAGATAATAAGAATAAAAATGTGATATTTCTCGATGCTAATAATGTGAACATATTGATTCTTAAACTATGGTCTTATTTTCATCAATTATTTTGAATCACACATTAATTTTTTTAGAAGGTTACATCAAACTATATTGAATATTAGCCGAGCATAATTTTGTATGCAAGATGCAGGGGAAGATGTTTCAGTGTTGATGTTGACATATCTTGCAAAGTTATTAGAATAAATATCCACCATGCTCAATTTTTTTAACCATCAACAAATTAATTTAACTTCTCGGAATTTAATGAGTTTTAGGCTTCAATGTTCTTCAATTTGAATACGTCTTGGCCTCTAAATCTTTTCTTTTACAATAAAGTTACATGACTTTTTTAACCATCTCATTATCTTTCATTTTGCATCGGTCAATTTTTCAACCTATTATAAAAAAAAAGTTAACTTATTGAGCTTTAGGCTTTAATGGAACTTTAGGTTTTAATATTCTTCAATTTGATTACATCTTCACATCCTAGTCTTTTCTTTTACAATAAAATTCTTTACTTTTTTTTAGTCTTCTCATTATCTTTTATTTTACGTTGGTCATTTTTTAAATAAAAAAATTATTCTTAATGTGCATAACATCAAGATTATATTTCAGTAGATTATTTTTTCAACAATGGTTATCCTTCTCTTATGACAATTTTTTTAAACGTGTAAATTTTGACAATCCATAATTTCTACTTCAAACTTCTTATTGTGTAAATTTAAACGGTAGAGCATTTGTTTCATTTTCTCTATTTTGAAGGTGATATGAGATGAACATTTCTGATTCACATATAGAAAGTGAATGAGCAACTGACACTCAACTCTAAAAAATTCTTATGCTCTGATCTAGTGGTGGGGTGTATCGGAAAATACTCTAAATTTCAAGTCACTAACCAGTGTAACTGTGAGATTTTTATATTAGAATTGTGCTTACTAAAGAGTGATTTGCCTTAGTCTTTATAGTAGATTCTTAGGATTTAAGGTGTTGAACAAACTACTCTAAACACAATAGGGGTGAATTTTAATATTCAAATAAATTTTATTTTAGAAAAATAATTAATTTTTAAGAAGATAATAGAAACAAAGAATAAGTAGTAAAAAAAGATAAATACCAGATACATAAAGAGATAGAGTAAAATAGATTACACTTAAGAATATCCTAGTTTATCCTTAAAATCATGAGGTCTACTCCAATTCCCAAAAGGTTCCTCTTGTTATTTCCACTAACAACAACTTGAGATATTTCACAGGTTTGGGTCAACATATTCACACCAATAACTTGAGCTTTTACGCAGATTCAACCCAACAACCTTACACAAACAACTTGATTTTTACGAAGATTCATCCCAACAACCTTATATCAAGCTTTTTATAGGTTTAACTTGTAAATTTCAAATCTATTAGAAGATCACAAGAGAACTAGACTCTTGAATAAACAAATTTAGCACAGTCGCAGAACACCACAACTTCCAGATGAAGTTTTTCACTCTCTTAGCACTAATGCGATTTCTAGTGAATAAAACTTATAAACAAATGTGATTTCTACTGAATAAAACTTATATCAAGCTTTTTACAGATTTAAGTTGTAAATTTCAAATCTATTATATGATCACATGAGAACTAGACCCTTGAATAAACAAATTTAGCACAATCGTAAAACACCGCAACTCCTATATAAAGTTTTTCACTCTCTCAGCACTAATGTGATTTCTAGTAAATAAAACTTATAAAAGAAGGAGAAAGAATGAGATTGGAGAGTTAATAATTCATAAATTCGGCATCTCTAAAAGTGAGGAAAGCAATCCTTTATATAGAAAAAAAATTGGCTAAAAAAGGACAATAATCCATGAGCATAGTCGCTCCCAAACCGATTAGGTAAACCTAGAAAAACAACCATAATTTATTATGTCATATAATCGATTAACAATGATACATAATCAATTAAGAGACGTTACTATTGCCTTAATTGATTAAATGAAGAGCCTAAGCGATTAGACAATTTAATTTTACTTTCATAATTGATTAGAAAGCTTCTTAAATAATTAAGTATTTGTCAAAGATTACTTCTTTTAGAAGTCTTTGCTGATCTTCTTCATCTTTGTAGATGTTGACCTTCAAGATTCTTTTTGTATTTCATATTCTTTAAGTTGATAGATTTAAGGAAGGCTTTTTCAATATGAATAGACAATATTTCCCTTGCAATCGTTTTTCACTAATTTTTCGAAATTCACCTTTCACACGCGCGATTTTTGAATTCTCTAGGGCGATATCGAAAACTTCGATTTTCCTACTAGAAATTTGAAAAATAATATGTTTGTTACCAAAATTATGAAATTTGCGTGATTATGTATAATAAATTTCAAAAATTTCGATAATAGTCAAAGCATTTATCCCAGAAATTTCACAATTTGCGGTACAAAGTGACCTGTAAATTCCCAAAAATTTCAGAATTTCTAGTAGTTATAAAAACTTTATTTTTCATAAAAAATTTTAGAATTTCCGAAAAAATTAAGAAACTTTTAAATTTAGTGAAATTTTCGGTAGTTATCAATCTTTTTTATCTTTTCTGTTTTTTGTAGGGAAATACAGCGGCAAAGACGAATGGTTCTAACCAGTTCTCATCAAAGACCGTTGACTGAGCAGGTGCAATTTCGCGCACCCCGTAGTACCCGACACATACCGATTAGATCAATTAAGTAACCCATAGATGATGTTAAGGTTGTTCATGCTAGGGATGTTCATGACCCAACAGTCGAGATTGATGTGACACATATTATTGTTGAGGTTGCTGATGAGGTGGTCCAGCCAGAGGCCCATGTTGCTGATTTGGTCGTTCAACCAAAAGTCGTTGTTGCTGATCCAGTCACATTTGCTACTGCTGACATAAAGGTTACGACTCCTTCGCTCGAGCTGTTTGTGCATACTGATGAAGGATTCCCGGGAGAACCTATTGACCGATCGATGTTGATCGAGTATGCTAACTATGTGGCATACCGACTATGGCAGGGAGGGGTGTATATTTTATGTTTAATTTTAATTTATTTATTATTGTGCCATGAAAGCTAACTACTAATTTTTTTCCTAAATGTGTTTGTTATAGGGTCGTGTCCCAGTGGAGGTCACATCGCACGGGTCGAAGTTAAAGAACTTCCTGAAGACTCTGATGTTTGAGGAGGTCATACACATTGTGCGTGATTTTGTGCTTCTTGATTTTTCCCACTACTCCATCACCGTGCTCGACACTCCACTACTTACTGCTTTTGTTAAGAGATGACACAAGGAGACATCTTCATTTCATCTTCTGTTTGGGGAGATGACTATCACTCTGGATGATGTCTCCTCATTGTTCCATCTTCCTATCACCGACAGATTCTGGACGACTCCTGTTATTAGCCTGTCGCTTGCATGTTTGACTGCTGTATGAGATTTGGGAGTTTATGAGGAGGTCATGCTGGAGGAGTTTGGATTTTACGGGGGAGCTCACCTTCGTATGTCTTGGCTTCGGGATAGGTACGAGGAGCTTGTTACGGCACAAATTTATGAGGTTGTCGTTAGGGTCTACATGTTACATCTAGTAGCATGTACTCTCTTTGAAACCAAGTCAGGTGTTTATATCAACGCCCGAGATGTGTGGCTGTTCAGTAGCTTTGACGTTACCATTTGGGCTTAGGGGTGCGATGCATTGACCATCCTGTATACAACACTTGGAGTAGCGATAATATTTGAGACCAAACAACTTGCTAGTTATTTGAGTCTATTACATGTATACTTGAAATTATTATTTATTGTTGATTTCCTATTTAATTATTACGAATAACATTTTTTAATTAATATTTGTTGTGTCTGTGTTTTGATATCAGTCCTGAATATACGAGTATTTCCCCCATCATCTATGACAGGAGGATGCATCATTCCCCAGTGAGGGCTCCGCGAGCGAGGATGTGGAGGGCCAGGTAGTCACATCCTGGTGGTATTGCTGAGTACATGAGGAGACTAGATGCGCTGAGTGTAGATGATGTTATCTGGACACCATACACTGATTATAGATTCAACTGTGAGTTTGATGACTCTTCTTTATATTCAGGTTATATATGGTGGAAGACCATGGTCGCTAGACACTTGCCTGAGAGGTGTCTGCGATAATATGGTTATGTTTAAAGTATCCCACGACCAATTCTAGATATACCATATGCGGGCATTGACAAG
Source organism: Lathyrus oleraceus (assembly GCF_024323335.1). Classification (NCBI taxonomy): domain Eukaryota; kingdom Viridiplantae; phylum Streptophyta; class Magnoliopsida; order Fabales; family Fabaceae; genus Lathyrus; species Lathyrus oleraceus. The sequence continues at coordinate 469,410,931 of NC_066580.1, forward strand.
TGGTTTCACAGTAACATCATCAGTTCTTGTCGTGTCATTAGAGATCACGCAGTTACGGTTCAGCACACCTCGTAGTATGAGGATGATTACTTTGAGTGATACCTCATTGTATCACACCCTCACATTATCCCACTTGTTGAGCATACAGATGATACTGAGGTACCTGTCGATGACGTGCCTCTGTCGCCTCCTATAGCTAATGTTGATGACCAAAAACGCCTCTAGATGATTGCAATTATTATGGATAACCTCATGGGTTCGATAAACCCAGATGGAGAGGTTTATACTGGATTACCTCGTGTTGCACACATAGCCCGTGGGGGGCTATTTAGAAATTATTGTTATCTTTATGTATTATTTGTATATCATTTGTATATTACATGTAACATTACTCAGACATCTTCATTATAACTTTTTATTAAATATTTTTTATCCTCCATTGATGCAACATCAACATAAACTAACATTTAACAATGGATTACATAACTTAAAAAAGCTATAATAAATAAGAAAACTTAGACACTACCAAATGATTCTGGAAGTTTCATCATCTTAATTATGTCATCGGCAAACCTTGAAATCTTATCATCTAACTCGATTGGCCCCTTTGTTAACCTACAAGTGAAATGATTTCCACATATCCTTCACATCTTCATCGGTCTTTAACTCAATAAGGTTGTATTTCACCCCTTCCGTCAGTATCAATCCAATCTTCACGAAACTCGGTCTTTCTCACATTTCTGTTTTCGGTATCAGACAACAATTCATTCAACTTGGACGTCAAGGCAACGAGAGATGTGGTGCCATCCGAAAGCCGGAACTCTACGGGAGGTGAAACTTAGTTATAAGTACACTTCTGCCTTAATCAAGAATTGAGGAAGGGGCATTTTGAGATATTTTTATCAAACAATAGGTGATCCCCCTCATTTACACAACTTTGCATTTATTTTGGACCATACAAAATTATCAATGCAATCATAACCATTCAAAACTGTCGGCAAAATTCTAAGCGTTTAAAATTTCAAACAAATAACACTACCGAAAATTTTACTTTGGTTGAAATTTCCGGTGTAAAATGGTAATTTTAGAATTTTTGATATTATTTGTAAATTCACGAAAATTTCATAAATTCTGGTATACGGGAAATTTAAAATACACTACCAAAGATTTAATTTGTAAAAAAAATTCTTATTTTTCTATTAAAAAATTTGTAAAAAAAATTGACTCAATTTTTTATTAGAAGAAGATTTAAAATTTTAAAATTATAGGGAATGTCATGATGTACCTGGAAGTGGCAAATTAAATTCTTAATACGTTGCTACCCAAAATTAGCCCAACAATAGAAATAGCCCAACAAAGAAAATAGCCCATGAGGCAAATTTGCAAAGTTTTGACTAGACCAAAAGAATAATTTTGCTACAAATTCCACACTTGGTAGTAGTTTACACATAATAAGGCGAACATTATAGAATGCAAACTTAAATCTCGAGACTTCACAACTTTTAAAATCTTATAATCGTCATTGAATGGTAATGCACTCATTAAGAAGTCCTATGTTTGATCAACAAAAGTTGAGCTAACAAATAATTTCAAGTTAATAGTCCTCTAAACCACCACTTATAAACCTAACTTCAAATCTTAAGATGACTTATAAACCACCATTTGCTATTGTCAGTAATATTATTTTTTTAAAGTAAACTTTTATATATTAAGAAAAAGTAATATTCATAAAATGATACATTCTGTATAGTTGGATATTTTTGGTTATGAGATTTTGTGTGTGAAAATTAATGAGATCACAATATAGTAGCAACCATCCATGATTCATCGTCATAATAGTATGAAAATAGAAAAAGAATAATGGTGGTAGTTGTGAAATGATGAAAACCATCACTATAGCTTGATTGAACAACATTCAATTTACTAAATGCTACCAATGCATATCACACATAATATTTGTCAACCTCGGCAATTTCTTCAATCACACATTTTTATTAAAATATTTCTCTATAAAAACAAACCACATTCATTCACAGTACATGTCTCTCATAAAAGCATTATTAATTGATCTTGGAAGCATGATTTCCCCCACCCCCATTCTGCATCTGTAAGCAAGATAAGTGAGCATATAAAAAATGGTCAAACTTGCTGACCATCTCGGGTTTGATGATGTTTCAGAGTCAAAGGTTGTTTACCTTGCTGCTGTTCCCATCACTATTACCTAAGCTCAAGACATATCATTCTATTTGTTTACTTATTTTATTTCTATATTTGGTTCAATGTTCAGAATTTGGTCGGTCATAGCTCAACATTACAAATTTCATTTGTAGATAAACTATGTTTCCCATTTTAGAAAGAGAGAGCTCTCACACTTTTATTGATTCTCTATCTGAATTACAAGTATTGGTTGTACACAGTTAATGAAAACTTAATTGTTTAAAAGAAATTCAAATGTACATCTAATGAAATGTAAATGAAAATTAACAATAACACTTTTCAGTCATTATTCTAAGTAAAACACTAAATGAGAATATGAATTATTATCAATATCATCCTTTAATTTATATTTTCAAAAGAAATAACACCTAGATCTTTCAACTTGATGAATTGATTTGTCTTAATTGCTTTGCTAAACACGTCTGCAAGTTATTCTGAGTGGTGCAATGAACAACCTCAAGCACACCAATCTAAACTTGATTGCGCATAAAATATAACTTTGTGTTAATGTGTCGGCTCCTTCTATGAATCACTAGATTTTTGGCAAGACTTATCATTGATATATTGTCGATCAACAACTTCTAGTGTCTACAAAACCAAACTTCAATTCCTGCAAAAAATTAATCAGCCATATTTATCAGTTCTTGCAATTTATCAAACAAACTTCAGTTCTTGCAATTTATCAACTCAAATCTCTTCAAAAACTCAATCTCATACTTCGACTGATGCGCAATGATCCCCTTAGTAGTATACAAAAGCTTCATCCCTAAAAACATATCATGTTACCAAGGTCAGTCATATCAAATGCATTCATCAATATCTTTTTGAACTTGTTCATCTCTGTGGTGCAGTTCCCTGCCGGAACATGTCATAAACATAAAGGCACATCAAAATCACATTGCCATTAGGGGTGTGTTACACATACACATCATACTCTAGTTCACATTTCTTGAATCCCTACTGCTTGAAAAATGAATCAATTTTCATATTCCAAGTTCTTAAAATTTGTTTAAGCTCATACAAGGCTTTATGTGGATGTACACCATTTATTCTTTATTCTTCATCACTGATCGGGAAAATAGCAAGTGTACTATTTTGTCGAGGTAGTAATAATATGGATGTTTCCCAAAGATCGATCTCGAGGATTGCGCAGCAATATACGTGTAAATTGTCACTCAATTGAACAAAACTAATCGTTGGAGTTTTGTAAAAAGTCACTGTAAGATAAAGACAAAATAAATCTTTTTACAAGTTATAATAATATGCCAAGGATGGTGTATGAAAATCTCCTGTAATGACCCTTGAGTGTATATCTCCTTAACAATGAAAATTGTTTCAATTACCGGATCTTAATATTGTTTCCCCCTAAGACCTCAGAGGCAAACCTTTGGTCATTCAATCTAACCTTTAAGTCTTTAGGCGATTATGATGAAACCAAACGTTTACAATTTAACAAGAATAAACTGGTAACCATAGGGTATCCCTAGTCCTAGGTGATATCTACTATGGTTTCACTGTATAAAAACCTTAACAATTGCAATCCTGCTAACTGTTAACCATACATCAATCTTGATTTTTCTGATAAGGAAAGCATTACGCATATTGCACAGTGAAATTAACAACAAACATCATAGATTAAGGAAATTATAACTTCAGAGTCATTACACGATCAATCTAGGGACACCCCACTGGCATTGGGGGGTTTAGCCTCTCATATTATTCAAATAAGATACGAAATAAAAATGAGACATTACAAAAGAATGGGAATTTTGTTGATCTTCAATTGCATCCGCTCTTGAAGGATCTTCGTTCTTCATCGCTTTTGACCGCTTCAATCTTTATCGCCTCCAATTTGTAATCGTGAAAAGTCTCTTTCTCCATATTCAAAAATCCCCTAAATAGTTCCTGATCACTAATTTGATGTAGTAAAATTCCAAAATGCCCTTCGGGATCAGCCGTGCCAAAATACAACAAAAATTGGAAAATGAGGTGTCCAAGCCAACACTGGTCGTGTCAGGCAACACGATAGGTTGTGTTGGTTGTCTGGTAAAGTGGTCTTGACACGCCCCTCCAGGGAGGCTGACACGGGAACCCGTGTCAGCTCCCTGTTTTCTTCTTCTGGCTTTCCTCTCCTGACACGGGCCGTGTTGGGCAACACAGGTGGCCGTGTCAGGACTACTGTGTTGCCCAATTTCCTCTTCCGACGTGCCCGGAACGTCCAATTCGCTTGGCTATCCCTCCGGTATTCTTGCTTACACCTGAAACCAGTAAAACTACCACAAAGAGACATAAAATGGAGTATAATGATGCAAACTAAATATAATCAACAACTTGAAATAACAATGCAAAACATCTAATTTACTAGGTAGACTAATGTGTTACCGACTTCGTGAAAAGGTGTCGAATGAGTGTCAGAAAACAAGTAGAATTGGAGACTCATCAATCACATATCTAGGAAGTTGTGACACGTAAACCTTTCCTCATAAATGACCATTTAGAAATGCAGACTTGATAGTCAAATGTAGCATGGCCAATTCCTACTTGTAGTTACAGCAATTCCGACTTGACATCTAAATGTCTAGCTACATGTGCAAACACTTCAAAGTAGTCTAAACCAAATTTTTGTAGGAATTCTCTAACTACTAACCTTGCTTTATGCTTGGAAATTGATGCATCTAGCTTCATCTTTGTCTTGAAGATCCATCTCAAAGTGATGGTTTTCTTGTTTGTTTTTTTGGCAAAACAGTTAACTCTCATGTCTTGTTTCTTTCAATTCCCTAAAGTCATTCCTTCTTGGCATTCACCCATACTTTCTTCTTGAGTGCCCCGTCAGTGTTAATAGGTTCAACATCCACCAATGATTCATAATGTATGACTTCTTCTTCGCTATCAACCTCATTATTCTGAATTAATTCAAAATCTAGCAGTTTTCTTGGTATATGTCTAATTCATTATGCCCTTTGAATCTACATTGGTTTATCATCACTCTCAACTTCTGATTCATTTTCAGAGTGTTGCTCATTTTGTGGCTCATTGATAACTCGCAATTTGCGTGTTAATACAAGACTTAATACTTGAATTTATCTTTCTATTTTCAACATTCATTAGTTTAATTAATTTCATTTTGTTGTTTTAGAGTAATTTTTGAAAAACATAATAGGTACTTTATTTTATTAGTTTTTATGTGTGTGTTGTTTGTGTATAGTTAACTTCTGATATGGCCTGTCACGATAGTCTGGATCAACAATTTTTTCTCCAAAGGAAATGGAAAGATGGAGGTAGTTGCTACTAAGAAGAACCATTAATCACATTATTAAGGCATATATGGCAACAATCTACAAATTGAAGAAAAGTTGAACTGATTTTGCAAATGGATAAGAACAAGGCACTATAAGACAAAAGACAATACCATAGTATATCTACTACAACGTCACACTGCTACAAAGGACGACGTCATCTGCTTACATACGCCTTCATATGTTTACCAAAACCAATCAACCATTATGATTATCATTATCATCTGCTACTTTAGTTTAGGATTCTGCTATGACCACTTTAATTTATGCAATTTCAATTTATGTCCTTTCAAATTCAGAGTACTGAATGAAGAATTTATGTTTCGTGTTAAAAAATATAATTAAAAAAACAGAAGAAAATAGCTAACTTCATCCTCATAAATAACAGAAATTCTAAAGACTTAGAATAATTCTGATAGGACTCTTGACATTACTAGAAACAAGGTCTTTATAAAAAATCAATGTACATATGTGTGATTTTCCGATAACCCATGTTGCGCAGAAAGTAGTTAGCCTCATAAGAAGTTTGAATTATCTTAGAGTATGAAATAAGATTCATTGTAGGATTTAGTTTAGGTGAAGGTAGGACTATTGCTTAAGATAAATATAAAGGATACAATGTATAAAAAGAATGAAGTAAGCCAAAGAGCACTTCAAATAAGTTCATGTGAACGAAACTGGAGGAACAAGTTCATGCGCCAGAAACTGGAGGAACAATGGATGTCTTCACCTTTAGTAACATGTTGGACTCATTACAAGTGAGATCCCGTCAGGTGACAATGTGGAACATCTAGCAAAACTTATCTATAATAATAAATATTCATGTGTAAGCCTTAAGTTCGAAATGAACCAAAAATCAAGAGCAAAGTAGTCAATTCCCCCTTCTAAAATTGAAAAAATGAATTCTTGGACCATATGATAAGATAACCAAACTAGGATTTAGGATGACTACCTTAACTGAAGAGTTCTAGCACGATAGATAGCAATAGTAAAAACAAACACACACACACACATACATACACACACACACACACACACACACACACACGCATATATACACACACAAACAAAGTTGAATATAAGCAAGACTGAGTTATGCCAACTTTTGAAAGCGGTCCTATGAGATAATTATGAGTTGAATATGATTTGCACTGTTAAATTAAGGATGAAAGGAGGTCATTTTTTCTATTGTTATATGTAGGATCACCTGAGGACATGTAGTGATTCAAGTTTGTGGGTGTGATAACTCATATTTTTTGAGTTATTACAAGACTTCATACTTGAATTTATCTTTCTATTTTCACCATTCAATAGTTTAATTAATTGATTTTTTTTTTGTTTTAGAGTAGTTTTTAAAGAGCACAATAGGTGCTCTCTTTTGTTAGTTTTTATGTGTTTGTTGTTTGTGTATAGTTAACGTCTGATAAGGCCTGACATAATAGTCTGGATCAACAACTTTTGCTCCAAAGGAAATGGAAAGCTGGAGTCAGTTATTACTAAGAAGAACCATTAATGACATTCCTATGGCACACGTGGCAATAATTTGCATATTGAAGAAAAGTTGAGTTGATTTTGCAAATGGATAAGAACGAGGTGTTAGAAGACAAAATAGATTACTATAGTATATCCACTACAACGCCAAGCTACTACAAAGGGCAACGCCACCTGCTTGCCTGGGCCACCAGACTACCACATTACACCTTGTCCCCTATTGTTGTATGTACTTGATTCTGCTTTTGTACGTATTGGTGGAAATTAAGGGAATAATGTTGTTTTCTTTAGGTCTGATTTCACATTTATCCACAAGCCCATGATCCAAGACAATGCAGAAAACCCTAGTTGAAGTATCTATAAAATGAGCTCTTTAAGAAATGAAAATAGTTCAACATTTTTTAGAGAAAAATACTTAGAGATAAACCAGAGACAGAAGTGAGCTGAACATAGTGGATATTCTTATTCTGAACCCCTCAAGTTCATGTTTCCAACATCTGGCATGACAGAAGCCATCTCTTGGTGGCTAACCATTGCATGAAGATGAAGAAGTTACTCTTAGGTTGTTATTTCTTTTTCATCGTACGCTTAAGAATGTTTAGCTTAGGAACCAATATTGTCGTATGTACTAATCTAACCATGAGCTAAAACCTTTTATGTTGAGAAATGTGAAATTAGTATAATGTAGTCTTTTATGTTAAATTATGTGTTGTTAATGCTTTGTTTTGTCATCTGTTAAGTTATTATAAATTTGTTTATTTGACTGATCAAATTAGAAAAATTTACAAGCTTGTTGTTATGAAAAGCCAACAACAAGTGGATTTCGTGATTAAATTGAAAATAGTAGGATATCGATATTCACTAGATTAGCCACTTTAGAGATAAAGAGCTACAATCATAAATGACATTTAATATAAAACCAAGCATGAATTAAAGTTGCAAGTCAGACTTAGAGATTTGTTCCCTTGCTTTAATATATATGTTTATGATGTTGTAGATATGCACCTTAAGATTACGTTCTGACCTTTCATGGCACAAAATAACACATCATGTATGCATATATGACAATTTATATTAATGGATCATTGCTCAACATGCTCTATATTATTGAACACACTTACTTCCTTGAAACTTTTTTTTGACATTAGTTGCTACTAAAATGAACTTGTGACAACCATAAACTATTTTTATCTTGCTCATGCTCATTTACAAAAGATAGTTCCTTATAACATCAATCTAAGTTATTTTCCACTCCCTTTGGATTCAACATTCTTACTATTATATCACTTGTTGCATAAAACATACATATATACTTTCATGTGACATCACACATTTTTAATGAACACTCGTCAACTGGTACCTTATTCACTTGTACTGCTTCATTGTCAGTAGGCTCTACAACACCATCATCTCCCAGTTCTAGTGTTGTCACTATACTAGAACTAGGTTGAGACATGCTTCAATCCCAAGTTTCTGATTCCTTTACCAACACATCCCTAATGATTTCAATCTTGTTGGTAATAAGGAAATGGTGCTTGTAAACACATGTGGAGTGGTAAACTACAATTAACATGACCACACTTTTATCATCCAACTTTCTCCTAGTGGCATCAGGTACATGCTTAAAACACACTGATCCAAACACCTTGAGATGACTAACACTCTTGCTTCTCACATTTCATTTTTCAAGCGGAACCACTTCCTTCAACTATTTGGTTGGACACCTGTTTAGTATATATGTTGTAGTAGCAATGACCTCACACCATAGTGTGTGAGGTACGTTTTTCTCCTATAACATGCCATTTCCATGTCAAGCAAAGTCTTATTTCTCCTTTCAGCAAGACCATTATGTTGTGGTGTATATGGAGCAGTCACCTCATGTTCAATCCCATGCTCTTCACATAATTATTTGAACTCATTCAAGTTGAATTCTCATCATCCATCGGTTATGAATATCTTAAATTGTTAACCATTCTGCTTTTCAACTTTCACCTTGAACTTCTTAAATTCATAAAACACTCCATGCTTGAATTTAATGAGTGTCACCCATATCATTCTTATGAATTCATCCACAAATGAAACAAAGTACTTATTTCTACCAAGTGAAGGTACCTCAAAAGGTCCACACACATTAATTAAAATGTACCACTCACAAGGCATGAATGGCTCTAGGAGAAAGTTCAGATGAGAATGGCAGCCTTGATTGATTTCCTCCCATATGCATACATCACATGAATTATCTAGTGTCATAATTTTAGAAATTCCATGCACTAGATTTTTGGAGTTTAAATGACTAAAACTCTTAAAGTTCATATGTCTTAGTCTCTTGTGTCACAATGTACTTTCTTTATCCATGCATGTTTCACTAAGACAATGTGTCTCTGCTATTTCAATATTCACCTTGAATATTCTATTCTTCTCCAATGTAGACACCATAATTAGTCTCTACTCACAGTCATATAGCTTCAGCAGATTGTCTTCCATGGTCACTGAATATCCTTTCTCCAGCAACTGATCTACACTTATCAGGTTGCTTTTCATGCATGGCATATACCATACATCTTCAATCAGAACAGTTCTATCATCCCTCACCTTCACCATCACATTTCCCGTTCCTTCAAAAGTTAAGTTCTCATCATCAGAACATCTAATTCTAGTCCTTTTGCTGGAATTAAAATTGATAAACCACTATTTATTTCTAGTTATATGATTGGAGCAGCCTGTGTTCGTATACCATTAATCTATAACCATTCCACCATCATTTATAATCACCATTAATAACACAGGTTCCTCCTCTGAATTACCTTTAGCTTCCTCATTCTTATTCTCCTTCTTGGACCAACATTCAACAACAAAGTGACCACTATTACAATTGTATCATTAAAATTTTCTATTATCAAATTTCTCCTTTCCTCTTTGATAATTATTATATTTCTTTCCACCTTGATTAGAGGATTTACAACACTATTTTCACCATTTTTCTTATTCTTATTCTCAAGCCATGTCTGTTTCTTATTCTTCCATTTATCATTCTTTCAATCATACTTATCATTATTCTTTTTTTAAACAATTTGAGCCTAAGAGCTTGTTATGTTTCTCTTTCAAAATTTCTTTTAGTTAATCTTAATTCATTTGCATATAAGTTATTTTGTAAATCCTCAATTCTCATAGTGCTAGTGTCTTTTGAATTTTATATCGCTACAACAATGTAATCAAACCGAGGAGTAAGTGATCTTAGTACCTTTTTAACAATTGTTTGCTCAGAGAGAATTTCTCCAAAAGTTTTCATCTCATTCTTCATTACAATAACTCTTGAGATGTAATAAGGCACATTATCATTGCTCCTCATGTTCATATTCTTGTATTGTTTACGAAGGGATTACAGTTTCACCTTCTTCACTATACGTCACCACCATAACACTATCCAAGTATGTCCCACGATGCCTTTGTCGTTGTTGCATCGACAATCTTCTCAAACACCTTCATGTATACACATTGATGAATGTAGCACATTGTTTTCTAATCCTTGTTCCTTGTCTCGCATTTCGCATTTCTTTGATATTCTATTGCATTTTCAGCCACCGATGTGTAACCGTCATTGACAAGCTCAAGCACATATTGATCACCAAGGAAAACACACATATGGATCGACCAACGATTCCAATTATTTCCATCAAACATTAGTAACTTCGTGTTCAATCCACTGTTTGCTCAATTTATCTTTATTATGCATTCAAATCAATCAATTCTCACCAATGCCCATGTTTACCCTACCTTGAGAATAAAAAATTATGATTCTCTTCGATTTCTCACTTCAATTCAGTGTGAATTTGAGGAATGAAATAGCGCAAACACCTCACGTACACTCGTGTTTCCCTGAATCGGAACCAGATCCTGATACCAATTTGTTGGAGTCAATTGTGAAACTCCATTGATGCATACACACACAGATTACACGCGCAGATGCACACACACACACACACACACACACACACACACACACACACACACACATATATATATATATATATATATATATATATATATATATATATATATATATATATATATAGAGAGAGAGAGAGAGAGAGAGAGAGAGAGAGAGAGAGAGAGAGAGAGAGAGAGAGAGAAAGAGAGAGAGAGAGAGAGGATGAAGATATTGAAGCAAATGATGAAAGCTCACACTTGTATTGATTCTCTAACTGACTTACAAGTGTTAGTTATAACACTTGACATTAATTATTCTAAGTAAAATAGTAAATAAGAGTATGAATTACTACTAATAATATTCAGCGTGATTCTAATTATGAGTAGTTTTGATTCGAATAATGAGTTTTCCTAATTTTCCAATGTTGAATTCATGAAACATGATTCAAATCATGGTCTCGTCTTATTCAAATCATGAACACTCATTTTGAAAATGAATTCAATGTTGGAAACGTGATTCGAATCAAGGTTCGACGTGATCCGAGTCACCTGACTTGAATCATGATTCAAATTACAGCTCAAATATTTTCAAATTTTGTTACTTAATTCGAATATCCCATCTCTTGACTTGAATCATATTTTATGCATTTTACTTGAATCAAATAATCATTTTCACTATTTTTGTGCTCAATATCTAACAAATATATAACCCTTTGCTTTCTCATATTTTTAAAAGAACTTTTGACAACTTTTGTTGTTCATTATTCTCACATTCAATTTCTTGAGTGAAACTTTTATTTTGTGTGAGCTTTCTAAAACTTCATATTCTACCTCAAACACTAAAGAATATTAGAGAGTATAAGTTTTTCTCAACTCTATGAGAGAGTCTTAGTTCTTGTTGTGAGGTGATTCATTATAGGTAATAATGATTTTGTGATTATTTTTAAGATACAAAATCAGGTTATTAGATTTCTGGCAAGTGATTTCTATTTAAGAAAAATAAGAAGTCTTCTCCAAAGAGATTTTTAAGTTTCTAGCATTTGTCATCAGGTTTAAGACTCATACAAGATAATCTTGGTATAATAAAGTGAAAATTGATGGGGGCAAATAGCTCAGAGTTCTTGTGATCTATGAATGTGAATTAACTCAAGATCGTGGATCTTGGAAATTTAAAAGGCTTATGAGTTGTGTGCGGCCGAAGAAGAACCTAGAATTATAGTTTGTATAGCTTAATGGTTAATTCTAAGTATTTCAACACTTTTCTCGCTTATCATATGTACAAAAAGACATTTTATAGTAGAAGACTACAACAAATCTTTGTTGGTTTATCATCATAGACTGGATTATGTGCCATGTGAGGATGAAACATTAAACCAATATAAATACCAACGTATAATCTCTCTAACTCTTTCTCTTTATTTTCTACTTAGATATTATATGATAGTTTTTATCTGATTTTCAATAGTTTGCTTGTTTTTGGATTTATATCTTGTTCATAGAAATTTATTTTTCTAAGTGTAGGTTGTCGCATCACGCGAAAAACCGGCGGGAAAAGAAGAAACAACAGAGCCGCCACCGTGCGTTATTTATCCCAAAAGAGGGAAAGGAAACGCTCAGAGTAAACCTGGAAAAGACGTGGTCTCGCGACCAAAGAGTATGGGTTCGGGAGTCGGTTATGCGAAGGGAAGGTATTAGCACCCCTACGCATCCGTAGTACTCTACGGGATCCACGCACAAAAGGAAGGAATATTGGTTGCTAAACACTGCTCAAACTCACACACACTGGCTGAAGGAGACAAAAGAAACTGACTGAAACTGAACTCGGCAGGATGTCGCATCCTGGGCCTACTTAGTCTATCAGACATAGACATCAGAGTCGAAGTAGTTCGGACTGGGGAAACGACACATGCTCGCTAGAAGATCGCATCCTATGCATACGTATCTTCTCGGACGAGAGAAGAATCGGAGCATTCGTAGCTCGGCTGACACGCACACAAACAAACACAGGCAAAGGCAAACGTGGAGCCTGAATGCCAATCACTGGACTTACATCAGCATCCGAACCAAAACGCACGCACACCGGAACCTAACTGCCACTCGATGGACTTACATCAGCTTCCAAGCACACAACAACACAACAAGTTAATAGGGAGTCGGGGACTCGAGCCTATAACTGTCAAGCACACACTCAAACAGACAGACAGCAAATTGCTAAGGAGTCAGGCACTCGAGCCTAACAACTGTCAAACAACACACACAAAAAAGAAAAAGGGCGCCCGGAGAGATCAGCTCAATCTCCTGCCTACATACTTCATCTGGTATGAAGATCAGGGCGATGTAGTTCCCCTACAGAGGGATAAAGGACTAGCCTAACCAGATAACAGAGGGAGACACAACTAGGGAGACTACGACTCGAGCCTAGATGTTATTATGCAAATCATCCCTAAGTTAAGGTTTCTAGCTAAATGGCACAAGGGCCAACCTATCCTAAGTATGGCTCACACAGGGAGCAAGCCACACACACTTAACTTGCACGGGAAGCAGGCCAAGCAAAACCTAACTTGCACAGGAAGCAAGTCTAAACTAATCCTAACTTGCACAGGAAGCAAGTCAAACAATCCTATCTTGCACAGGAAGCAAGTCAAACAATCCTACAAGCACAGATAGCACACGCTATACACAAACAAGTGGCTCAAACAAGGGTTAGGTTTTAGTCAAGGGGTCATATCAACCTCGACAAACAAACCTCTGGAACTGGGTGAATGTTGCTCTTAACCTTGCCATTGAGGGGCTAAGGTGAAGCAGATGAAAGGATGAAGTGAAGATGAGACTTCACAGCTCTTATCCCTGGCCTGGGAGAGCTCAAGACAAGAATGTGTGGGTTCAGAAAGTGGGAACCCTTTTACACATTTAAAACTGACTCAACTGTACAATTGTACAAGATCTTGGGTTTGTATCTGCAATGCATCAACACAGTGGTGTGAGCAAAGCAGATGACACACTGAATAGTGGGGGATAGATTACATATCCCTACCTTCCACCAATTGCCTCTTCACTTAGGAGGACTTTGACTCTATGCAAGGACAAAATTAAACAATCACAAACATTGCCTCTTAAGGAGGGCTTCAGACAGTTGCCTGGCCAAGTAACAGGCCAGGTCTTCCAGACTACATGAAGTAAAAGAGACATACCTCAATGCAAATTGCTTGTACAAGCAAAGCAAAGCAAAAAGTTCACAAGGAACTAAGCAACTAAAGCACCTGAAACAGTCAAGTAGATGTTAGTATGCAACTTCAAACAAAACAAACAGACACCAACAGTCAATTAGAGGCACATGGATGTGCAAGGCACAAGGCTTAAGGCATGCGAGCCAAGCCACCTACAAAACAAACAAGTTAGACAATGTTATTTAAGCAAGCTCAATCAAAAGAATTGGTCTCAATGGCCATTTGATGGTCAACCTGAAAACACAAGCTCAAAGGTGAGTAACAGGACCACTAGGGCAAGCCTAGGGTCAAGAATGAATGAGAAAGCCGGAACAGCAAGGGGCAAGCATCCAAAATCATGTTTAAACATTCAAGAAACACAACCAATTGGGTTCACATCCATATCAATCACTATCATCATTTCATGAACCATTTAGGTCAAAACATGGCAAACAGAAGCTCATAGAAGTCAACAGCTAGACTTAACTCAAAAGCAATCTTAGACATTTTCAAAAATCATAAAATAAATCATGATCAAACCTAACACATAGCATGGTAAGCATGTCAAATTTCATCTCATTTGGACAAGTGGAAGGCAGTTAATGAAAATCAGAAAGTCAAAGCAATTTTGAACATGCTCAATGAAGTCAAACAAACATGCATCAACTTAGAAAAATCATAAGTCAAGAATGGTGTATGATAAATGAATGGGATCAAAGCCATGGCAAAGATGAGGATGCCTAGTTATCTCATGTAAAATTTCATGTCCATCCAATAAAGTATGAGAATTTCACAAATGAAATGGGAACATGTGTCACACAAGGTCAACATTTTGGTCAACAGGGGAGAAAATCTCAAACAATTAGGAAATGCCTCAAATAATTCCAAGAAAATTCACATGTAAACTAGACATACAAGAGTAGGTTCATGCAAAAAATCAGATCAATTGGAGGTCAAGAAACATGGTAATGAAAATCATGAAGTTGGACATCAATGGTGTGACACAAATTGTCACACCCTAATTCAAAAAAAATCATAACTCACAAACCACAAATGATAAATTCATAAACGCTACACCAAAATCACCATGAGTGTGTCTAGTTTAAGCACAAAAAATTTGGGAGCCATTGGATACATTCTCATCATTTCACAAATGTTTTGGCAAAGTGTACAAGAATTGGTCACATGTCACAAACCCTAGCCCCATTTAAACACCATCCATCAAAAAATTCTGGAAAAATAATGATAAAAAAGTAGAGATCATGATGAACACAACACAAAAAATCCCATTAAATTTGGATTAAAAATGAACAAGTTATGATTTTTGTAAGTTAGGCATGGCAAATGAAACAAACATTACAAAACAAAATGATTAATGGAATAAATAAAGAAACAATGGGGGGGTCAACGCCCCGGTCAACGCGCCAACATGGCCAATAGCAGGACGGCATGGCAGCGCTCTTTTTTAATATATATTTTAGAAGGCGTTAAATAAATGAATTGGCATTGCGCCCCAGTGGTAAAACACTTGGTATTTGAAGCAAAGGTTTGGGGTTCGAATCCCCCTCGCCCCAGGCCTTTTGGCATTTATTTGAAAACAAGGCAAGGCAATTGCTACAGTAAACACAATGCAGAAAACACATTACAGTAAACATATTGCCCAGTATCATGTGGCAGAAAAAAAAAAGACACTTACAGTAACAATGTATCCATCAAACCCACGTTGAATTTTTTTTTTCTCCAAATTCAAAAACAAAAACACCAAAATGTTCATCTAAACATGCACATTCATAATCCAACATCAATAATCATTAAACCATGCTAAACAAAGAATATTAAGCAAGAACAAGTTTAGACATCAAAGTTCATTTCACCATATCTCTCTAAATATTCAACCAATCATCACGATTCAAAGAGTAGAGTAACCAGCAAGGCACGCTCTACACAAAGCCTATCATTATTTCAAGAAATGAGATGTTCGAATCCTTACTTGTTTTTGAAGCAAGAAGTGAAACAGTTGTTATTTGGTGGTTTAAGCACGAAACAGTTGTGTTAGAACCCTCCCAATGATGAATGATGCAGATGCTTTGGCTCAGGAATGTGGGAAAATGCTTCAATCATGGACTGTCATGGATGATGTCTCTTATAGCAGCAGGCTTTTGCTTGGTTACAGCTTGGGTTTTGTGCTTGGAATGAGCTAAGTATGTTGTTTGGATGATGTTTAGGCAAGGCAAGGCTTAGTCCCTTTGGAAGCTTTGGACAGACTTTGGAAAAATGGCCAAGAGGTGATTTTTTAGAATGAGTTTTCTGTGGTTTTTGGCTGCCACTGCTGATTTCATTTGACAGAAAATGAGGTTTTGATTTGCTGTTTGATGTTGCTTGGATGAAGAAAACCAACCAAGCTTGCTTAGGTTACTTGAGGTTTTTTGTAAGATTTTGAGAAAATGGCCAAGAATGAGTTTTAGCATGAGTGAAGTTCTGTTATGTTGGTTTGTGCTGTCCAAATGTGCTTGTCCAAGACAGAAAATGATGGCCAAAAATTCTGCTATGTGAGAGTGGTACAAGTATGGTTCATGAGATGCATTTGGTGAGAACATGTACTTCCTTCCCTCAATCCAAGCAACTTGGCATGGCCTCCTTGTACTGTTGGTTATGGCTGCAAAATGTGTTCATAATGACAGAAAAAATGCTGCATAATGCTGCTGTTCTTTTGAGGTACAAGGCATGGTTGTGGGATGTATGGGGTAGTATGGTGACATTGTACTTTTCTTCCAACTCAAGCAACCAAGTATGGATTCACATGTACTGCATAAAATGAGCTTGCAAACACATTTAAAATGATATTTCTGAGCTGTTCCAATTGGCCAAATGTTAGAAAAATGTTTATATCAAAAAGTCAACTCTTGGTCAAACTTGCATTTAAATGAAATAGGTCAAAAAAATGCCATTTTGATTGGTGAGGTTTTGGCTCATGAAATTTATATTTTTGGAAAGAGGGGATCAAATGTGACTTGTAGGAAAAAACCCCACCAAAATTGGCCAAACGGTTTGAGAGATATGGCCCTTTGAAGTTCAAGATTTTCTGAAATCGATTCGATCATAACTTACCAACCACACATGGGAATTAAGAGTTCTAGGACTTTTTGGAAATGGGAGAACAAGATCTTCAACTTTCATGTTGGGCAAAAATTCATTTGAGGCTTGTATCAAGATGTAAGTTTGAGGATCAAAACTTTCCATTTTTGGTAAGTTTCAGTTACAGGCCCAGTTTCCATTTTGGAAATTTTTGATCTGGCTTCAAATTCTTCCATGATGGTGTTTGGCATGATATATGATGACTATTTGGACATGAATGAACTCTCACAAACCAATTCCAATCATCAAATCACTGATTAAATGGGCAGTTGACCAACAGTTGACTTTTAGGGTTTCTGACTGATTGTGCATTGACTGATGACTTCCAAACCCTAATTCCTTGAGGACTTGACTTCAAATGATGTCCCAAGTTGTATGAACTCTTGATTATTGATCATGGTGCCCAAATTCCACAAGAATGACCACCATCCACTGCTTTGACTGACAGTTGACTTTTTAGGGTTTTTGACTGTCTGTGTATGAACTGATGACCTCTGAGCCTTCAACCCTTGACTTGAACACTTCAAATGGACCCCCAAGTCATGTGAACTTGTTGCACAAACCCTAGGGCTTTGGCTCCTTGAGAATTGTGCTTGCTTGCTTGGTTGACTGATCTCCTGATCAGTTTGACCTAATTCTCGATTGGCTTGCACTTGAGGCAACTGAGGGCAATGCAATGCTATGCAATGGACCATGATATGCTATGACCTAATATGAAATGGTATGTACAATGATAGGTGCAAATTTGAGGTGCTACAGCTGCCCCTATTCAATCAGCTGGGAACCCGAATGGATGAGAGCAACGGCTGTCAGACTTTCAGGGTAAACAGGGATTGAATACCAAGAACCGTAGAATTTGCACAGACTGGATATAATACAAAAGAACCACGTCATTTACCGATGACAAACTGCATGACAGCTTCAGAAAAGCAAAACCATTTACCGATGGTTGAAGAACTGGAACCTTGATATTTACTGATATCAACTTCAGCACGACCATTTACCGATGGCGGCTGGGGAAAACAACTTCTGAAAAACAAAACCATTTACCGATGGTTAGAACTGGGACCTTGATATTTACCGATATCAACTTCAGCACGACCATTTACCGATGGTTGCTGGGAAGCAAATTTGATGTAGAAAAGAAGCAAGACCATTTACCGATGGTGGCTTCAAAGAAACTTGACATTTACCGATATCAACTTCAACTCGACCATTTACCGATGGCTACTGCAACTGGGGATCCGATATTTACCGATATCGAAGAAAACGGGGCCATTTACCGATGGCATCTCCACTTGGGGAGGAATAAACTCTTTGTGGTGATACCAGACAAGACGTTTACCGACGACTTCTGGGGATCTTGATTTCACGACCAGACATTTACCGATGACTGGGATGAGACTCGATGTTTACCGACATCGAAAGATGATGTTTACCGACATCCAAAGAAATGACCAGACATTTACCGATGACTGGGAATGAGAAATTTGTTGGGGAGATACAAATATCTGCAACTGGAAACCAGATAGGACATTTACCAATGACTCTATTGGGGATTTCTAGCTGGGGATTATCAGACATTTACCGATGACTGCAGAAAAGACTCGATGTTTACCGACATCGAAAGATGATGTTTACCGACACCAAAAATGACCAGACATTTACCGATGACTGGGGGGAGACTCGATGTTTACCGACATCGAAAGATGATATTTACCGACATCAAAAAAAAAAAAATGACCAGACATTTACTGATGACTGGGAAAATACTCGATGTTTACAGACACCGAAACAATGGTGTTTACCGACACCAAAAATGATGACCAGACATTTACTGATGACTGGGAAAATACTCGATGTTTACAGACACCGAAACAATGGTGTTTACCGACACCAAACAAAGAAAACACACGTGGGTGCTAGCATGACACTTACCGGTATCACAAGAACAACTTTTTAGATATGCCAAGGCAAGGCTGATCACTTGCTGGGGGTCTCACTGGAGAGAAATAAACTTTCTGTCACCATCGGGTGAGGAAATAAACCTCTGTGGGGATAATCGAATCTGAATGCTGTCAAGGGCAACTGTAGCAGACTTGTTGTGCTGATATTGAATGAAATGATCCACCTCTGCCGGGGATTATAAACACCAAATGTTGACTGGAGTAACTGTAGCCAATGCGTTGTACAGGTTGAACAAAAATCCGTCTCTACAGGGAATACGGTTTGATGGGGTTTCGAACACATGAATGCATATGTTTGAATTTTTCTATGGCGTAATGCTCCATTTAGGAATGGAAATGTTACGCGGTTTTTGAAGATGCAATGATTACTACATGCAAAATGCAAATGAACCCTGGCTAGGGAGCCGAAATGATCAGATACTCTGACTCTGTGGGGAGACTCCTCTTGGGGAAATAATCTGCGGGGAACTCTGCTTGGGGAATGGTAAAGCGACTTCACACTCATGTTGAAGAATAGCACTGCTGCTGGGGAAAGGTAAACTCCGCTGGGGATATCCTTCAGTCCACAGGTAGGATAAATGTTGGAAATAAATTCAATGAACCTGCCTCACTCGGGGAGGAAATCGGCAAATACAGGCCTGCTGGGGATAGGCAATCCCTAGATCTGTTGGGGAATAGAAGGCACTATCCACAGGCGTCTCTGCAGGGGAACATAGCTCTGATAGCTTCCAAACTTGCTTGGGGAAAATATCTGCTGAGGAAACGTCCTCACAGATGCCAATCTGAAAAACAGCACAACAAAATGCCCCCAGGGGATTCACGGACAAGATACGCTCAAGTGTCCTCAACATTCAAAATGATTTTCAAATGTTTTGTCATCCTGCAAGCTATTGTGTAGCCTCCATGTTCTTATATGCAATGCTTATCAAAAATTCGGACATTTTGCAAACAAAACAGTAAAAATAAAAACAGAAAAGCTATTTATCTGAATAACAATTTTTATTGATTGAAAATGTGCCTGAAGAGGCAAATACATCGGGAAGCAATTCCTAGAAAGAGGTAATTGCGCACAAAAGGAGAAATCTATCCTAATGGCAATGTGAACACGGCATCCACTATTTCCTAATTCTGTTATAACTCATAGATCATCAGTTTTCCTCCCAACTCCTTGCTTTCTGAGAAGAATGACTGGACGGATCACATCTTTCGAGATGGCAGACGACAAAGCTTGATGAAGTACAGACAACTCAGACTGTAGTCTTCGCTTTAATCCCTAAATTTTGCCTGGATCGCCCTTTCGGGTTTTCAATCCACCGGGATACCCATTTTTGCCTAAGCCGCCCTTGCGGGTTTTCGACTTACCGGGTGTACAAATTCTTTTCATTTTATCCCTAATTTTTGCCCGAACCTTTTCTTTCTGTTTTTTTTGGTTCGTCGGGATGCCCATTTTTTGCCTGGACTCTTTTTTTTCTTTTTGTCCAGCGGGTCAATTTATGCGAAGTATTTTTTGACTACATCTGAGTTGACAGGAGATGGAAAATCTTCACCATCCATAGTTGTAAGCATCAAGGCTCCACCGGAGAAGACCTTCTTCACAACATACGGACCTTCATAATTAGGAGTCCACTTGCCCCTGTTATCTGTACCGGGAGGGAGGATCCTCTTCAAAACTAGATCACCGATTTGATAGCTTCGAGGACGCACTTTCTGATCAAAGGCTCGCTTCATCCTTTGCTGATACAACTGTCCATGACATACAGCTGCTAGCCGTCTCTCCTCGATGAGGCTCAACTCGTTAAACCTCGTTCGAATCCACTCGGCTTCGTCCAACTTGACATCCAATAAAACTCTCAGAGAAGGAATCTCCACTTCAACAGGTAGGACAGCTTCCATACCATACACAAGGGAGTAAGGGGTTGCCCCGGTCGACGTACGTACTGAGGTACGGTACCCATGCAAAGCGAAAGGCAGCATCTCATGCCAATCCTTGTACGTAACGACCATCTTCTGCACAATCTTCTTGATATTCTTGTTCGCCGCTTCTACAGCACCATTCATCTTCGGTCTGTAAGGAGAAGAATTGTGATGTTCAATCTTGAAATCTTTACACAGTTCTTTCATCATCTTGTTGTTGAGATTCGAACCATTGTCAGTGATGATTCTCTCAGGAACTCCATAACGACATATGATCTCTTTCTTGATGAACCGGGTAACCACTTGTTTGGTAACATTAGCATAGGAAGCTGCTTCCACCCACTTGGTAAAATAGTCGATCGCAACCAAGATGAAGCGATGTCCATTCGAAGCAGTAGGCTCAATCTTCCCAATCATATCAATGCCCCACATGGCAAACGGCCAAGGCGAATTCATGACATTCAGAGGGCTTGGTGGTACATGCACCTTATCAGCATAAATTTGACACTTATGGCACTTCCGAGCATACTTGAAACAATCGGATTCCATAGTCATCCAGTAATAACCCGCTCTCAACAACTTCTTAGCCATTGCATGTCCGCCGGCATGAGTACCGAAGGAACCTTCATGAACTTCCTGCATTAACATGTCTGCCTCGGGTCTGTCCACGCATCTGAGCAAGACCATGTCAAAGTTTCTCTTATACAGCACATCATCCTGATTCAAATAAAAGCTTCCAGCTAGCCTTCTCAGGGTTTTCTTGTCATTCTTCGACGCACCTTCAGGATACTCCTGAGTCTTGAGGAAATTCTTGATGTCATAATACCACGGCTTCTCATCAATCACAACAGACTCGGCTGCAAACACATACGCAGGCCTCTCAAGTCGATTCACCGCAACATGTGGCACATGATTCCACCAATGAACTTTGATCATAGACGACAAAGTAGCCAAGGCATCGGCCATTTGATTCTCATCCCGGGGGACATGATACAACTTCACCTTCTTGAAGAACGTCAGTATTCTTCTGGTGTAATCTCTATACGGAATCAGATGCGGCTGATTCGTATTCCAATCTCCATTGACTTGATTGACCACTAGAGCTGAATCTCCATAAATATCAAGTGTTTTGATCCTCAGATCAATGGCTTCTTCTATCCCCATGATACAAGCCTCATACTCAGCTTCGTTGTTGGTGACGTCAAACGTCAATCTGGCAGAAAAAGGTATATGAGCACCTTTAGGATTGATCAACACTGCCCCAACACCGTTACCATTCATATTCACAACCCCATCAAACATCAGTGTCCATTTGTCATCCGGGTCCGGTCCTTCCTCGACAAGAGGCTCTTCGCAATCTTTCATTTTCAGATACATGATGTCCTCATCAGGGAATTCAAACATCATAGGCTGATAATCATCAATCGGTTGTTCAGCGAGGTAGTCTGACAGAATACTACCTTTGATGGCCTTTTGTGACGTGTACTGAATATCATATTCTGTTAGAATCATTTGCCAACGGGCAACACGTCCGGTGAGAGCCGGCTTCTCAAAGATGTATTTCACGGGATCCATCTTAGAAATCAACAAAGTGGTATGGTTCAACATATACTGTCTTAGTCGGCGAGCAGCCCAGGCCAAAGCACAACAAGTTTTCTCGAGCAGTGAATATCTTGTTTCACAGTCGGTAAACTTTTTGCTAAGGTAGTATATGGCATGCTCTTTTCGACCAGACTCGTCATGCTGTCCCAATACACACCCCATCGAGTTCTCAGTCACTGACAGGTACATTATCAGAGGTCTCCCTGGAACTGGAGGTATAAGGATTGGAGGTTTCTGTAAATACTCTTTAATCTTGTCAAAAGCTTTCTGACAATCATCATTCCACTTGATCGCTTGATTCTTTCTAAGCAGTTTGAAAATAGGTTCACATGTGGCAGTTAGGTGAGATATGAACCTTGCAATGTAGTTCAACCTCCCTAAAAATCCACGGACTTGCTTCTCCGTTTTCGGTTCAGGCATCTCTTGAATAGCTTTGACTTTCGCTGGATCAACCTCAATCCCTTTCTCACTGACAATGAAGCCTAAGAGCTTCCCTGATCTCACCCCAAACGTACACTTGTTCGGATTCAACCTCAGCTTGAACTTTCTCAACCGGTCAAACAGCTTCTGCAGATTAACCAGGTGCTCCTCTTCTGTCTGCGACTTCGCAATCATATCGTCCACGTACACTTCAATTTCTTTGTGCATCATGTCATGAAAAAGAGTCGTCATTGCCCTCTGATAGGTAGCACCAGCATTCTTCAGCCCAAATGGCATCACCTTATAGCAGAACGTGCCCCAAGGTGTAATGAAAGTCGTCTTTTCCATGTCCTCTGGCGCCATCTTGATCTGATTATATCCGGAGAAACCATCCATGAAAGAGAATACCGACGATTGAGCCGTATTATCAACCAATACATCAATGTGAGGTAATGGGAAATCATCTTTTGGACTCGCTCTATTCAAATCCCGGTAATCGACACACATTCTGACTTTACCATCCTTCTTCGGCACAGGAACAATGTTGGCCACCCACGGTGGATAACTGGTAACAGCCAGAAAACCTGCATCCCACTGCTTCTGAACCTCTTCCTTGATCTTAGTTGCCATATCAGGACTCGTTCTACGAAGCTTCTGCTTGACCGAAGGACATCCTTCTCTAAGAGGTAATCGATGCACCACAATGTCTGTATCTAACCCAGGCATATCTTGATACGACCAGGCGAACACCTCCACATATTCTCTCAGCATCTCAATCAGCCTCCTCTTGACAGAGTCCTCTAAAGCAGCCCCAATCTTGATTTCTCTCTTGTCGTCCTCAGTACCCAAATTAACAACTTCCAACTCCTCCTGATGAGGTTGGATGACCCTTTCCTCCTGCTTCAGCAATCTGGCTAATTCTGCAGGGAGTTCACAGTCTTCCTCACTCTCCTCTTCAGCTTGGTAGATGGGATTGTCGAAATCATACTGAGCCATAACAGAACTGTTCATAGTGAATGCCATAAGATCGCTTCTGCATGTTTGATGCTTTGTTTTAGAAAAAGAGTTCAATAAAGTCACAAAAACAAAAAACATTGCCATTTTTATTGTTTTGAAAAAAAGTGAAAACAGAAAACAGAAAGACAGGGATCACAAAATTTGTTCAAAAAATGTCCTTCATTAATGATAATCATTAAAACATGATGAGGCCCTACAAAATGAATCACTACGCCTTGGGCAGAACGTAGGATTTTCATGCGAAATGACAAAACAACAGAAAATTACTCTGTCAGAAGAGTAACTTGAACCACTTCTTCAGCCGTCCAGTTGTTGATAGACCCCCCTGGTGCACACGGGCGAACCCAGTTGTCCAAATCGCAATCGCTGTCACAGTCTTCACTACCGGTCGCAGAGACGTCGCCATGATTCATCAGCCCAGCGCTGGTAAAGGTACTCGGACCCGCTTGACCATTCTGCTCTGCTCGGGGAGGCTCGTAACCAACACCAAATTTGTCTTCTTTAACCGGCAAATCCACCATCTTGCCCCAGCCTTCAGCTTTGCCAGAATCAACGACCTCCTTAGCCTGCTTGTAAGAAGTAATTGAAACACCTGGCTTCCTCTGCTCAGCGTACGCCACCTTCTCAAGAGCCACAGTCTCAAACGCCTGGCATAAGGTTTCGTGGATCTCGCCATCCACCTCAACATATTTGAACGAGGATAGATGACTCACCAGAATCTCTTCTTCACTGCACACAGTCACAATCTGACCGTTCCAGACATACTTGAGCTTTTGATGGAGAGTCGACGAGACTGCCCCTGCTGCATGAATCCATGGACGCCCCAATAAACAGCTATAGGCGGGCTGGATGTCCATAACATAGAAGATGATGTCGAATACCTCAGGACCTATCTTCACAGGCAAGGTAACTTCTCCACACACGGAACGTTTGGAGCCGTCGAAAGCACGAACAATCAGGTCACTGGGATTAAGCACAAACCCTTCCGCATCAATCTTCCTCAGAATCTGCTTAGGCAACACATTCAGCGACGACCCGGTGTCTACCAATACGTGAGACAACACTGCCCCCTTGCACTCCATGGTGATGTGCAATGCTTTGTTATGGTTTCGCCCTTCAGGCGGTAAGTCCAAGTTGGTGAAACCCACACCATGCCTGGTGCTTACATTGGCCATCACACCCTCCAGTTGATTGACAGAAATCTCCTGAGGCACGTAAGCCAGATTCAACATCTTCAGCAAGGCATTACGGTGTGCCTCAGAGCACATCAATAGTGAAAGTATAGAAATCTTGGACGGAGTTTGATTCAACTGATCTACGATCTTGTAGTCACTCTTCTTGATTATCTTCATAAATTCCTCCACGTCCTTCTCAAATGACCCCTCAGGCGCTTCCTTCTGTACAGGCTCTTCCTCAACCACAGCTTGCTTACCCTTTGCTTTGGCGAGAGCTTCAGCATTATTGTCCCTCAAAGGCTGCGGTGCGAACAGACGACCGCTTCTGGTAAAACCTCCCGGACCCCCTACATTATCCACAGCCGGGCCAACAGTTGCAGGAACTCTATTCGGTAAACCAATTGTCACTGGAGCTTGATTCACTGGTCTTGTCTGACTTTCGGCCCTTCTGTAACTGCGGTGAGCATTATCATATTTCCACGGCATGGCTCTACTATTCTCAACAGCCCTTCTTCCAGGCGCAACGATAGTAGCTGGGGCGCTGATTGTTACAGGCACGGGAATGGTAACTGGGGTACCATTTGCTGCAGGTGCACTGACGACCCTTGGTCCACGTTCTTCAGATGGTTTAAAGTAAATGGTGATAGTTGATACTGTCCCACGATCTTTTACAGCCCTACTGAATTGCAAACAACCTTCATCCATCATACCCTGGATACCGGTCCTCAACTGGTCGCAACCATTCTCAGATTCTGCACAGCCCAAACAATCTTCATCACAGCCCGGGTAGACACCCCCCTTCAGCAGACGGTCCTTCACAACTAGCAGAGAAGTCTGAACATCATCAACATTAACAACCAGATCTTCAGCTTCTTTCCCTTCAATATTGTTCACTCTATGCCCACCATGCTGAGGCATAGGGTTGTTTACGACGTTAGGCACTGGAGCGAAGTTGATCGCCTTGGCATCGATCAAATCTTGTACCTTGTGCTGAAGAGCTCGACACTTCTCAGTATGGTGGCCTGGTGCCCCAGAATGAAAGTCACATCTAACATTAGCATCATAGCCGGGCGGCAGCACTGTCGGAGTAGCCATCGTACGCAGCTCTACAAACCCTAACCGGAGTAGTTCGGGTAGTAGCTCTGCGTAAGACATAGGCAGAGGATCAAATCTTCTATCAGCCTGTAATTTCTGCCTAGGCTGGAAAGGACGTTGCTGTTGTTGTTGTTGCGGTTGTTGAACTCTTTGTTGTTGTTGCTGACGAGGTTGAGGTGTCGGAATGGTTACCGCAGCAGCTTGACGGTATTCACTTCTATTCTGATCTCTGCGGTGTTGAACAGCATTAGTTTCACCCTCTCTTCGACGAGGTGCCCCAACAAACGGCTTCCTAGAAGAAGAGGAACCAGCATCTTGAATCTTCCCAGTTTTGATCAAACTCTCAGTCCTCTCTCCACAAATGACGACATCAGAAAAACTACCAAATGGGCAGCTCCCCATCCGGTCCATAAACACACCTTGAAGAGTACCAATAAACATATCTGTCAACTCCCTCTCCAGCATAGGGGGTTGAACTCTAGCGGCCAGTTCACGCCACCTCTGGGCATACTCCTTGAAGCTTTCTCCGGATTTCTGACAAAGACTCTGCAACTGAGTCCGGCTCGGTGCCATATCCATGTTGTGTTTATACTGCCTCAAGAAGGCCTCACCCAGATCCCTCCAGCATCGGATCGAATCTCTCTTCAATTCCATGTACCAGTCCAAAGAAGCCCCAGATAGACTGTCTTGGAAAAAGTACATCCACATCTTTTCATCATCAGTATACGCAGAATTTTTCGATAATAAGCCTGCACATGGGTGCGAGGGCAAGAAGTACCGTTGTATTTGTCGAAGGACGGTGCTTTGAACTTGTGAGGGATTCTCAAACCTTCAACCAACCCCATATTAGTAACATCAAAACCGAGAGAATTTTGACTTTCCATAGCACGGATCTTCTCAGCAAGAGCTTCAACTTTACGGTCTCTCTCATTAACCCTTCCTAGAATGTCTTCGTCTTCACTGAGCAGAGAGAACATATCCTCTTGTCTGTCAACAATCGGAACAGGATTACGGGCCGGAGCACGGACTACTCTGGCATTAGCGGCATCTGGAACAATAGGTTGACCGTTGATTCGAATACCCCCCAACTCATCACCTACAGCATAGTTGTTGACGGGTACAGCAGCAGCAACATTGTTATCATTGACCGGGCCTCCTTCTGGCGGAGCATGGTTGACCGGTGGATTTGCAGCCTCTTGTCTCTGAACCATAGCTCGAAGTTCTTCTTGACCTTGCGCAACCCCTTGCATCATGTTCATAAACTGGGCCATGCTAGCCTTCATCTCAGCCAACTCAGCTTGAAATTGATCCATACTTCTCTGTTGATTCAGTCTTGTTGAGTAGCGGTGCGGACGTTGATCAGCTATCCTGCCTGAACAGGAACCAAGAGTGAGAAGTCACGACCAAGAACACCTGTTATGCAAAATGATATGAGTATGATGCTAATGATGCGTATGATGCACATGATATGCTCATTTCTCAGGCATTCAAAGAGCCTGACCCATCCTGAAAAGATGGCAACCTGCAGCAACAAGAGGACAAACAGATACAGGGAAATGCTGACATCCTTATACATACATAAGGGTAAAAGGCGTACAACCAATGTCAACGGAATATCTGAATAAACAACGTACAAAGAAAAAGAATCCCATCCAACAAGCCTGGTGGTGATTCTTAACAAAAAGATCCAAGAGATGGCTTACACGCAAATGAAACCCATCCAACAAGCCTGAAGGTGATTCAATAAAATAGTCAACAGAGATACAACTAAGACAGGCGGTCTTCAGGAATGAGGGTCTTCAGGTAATGACACTGGTCGATCAACAGTGAGCATTCTGAACAATCTGGTAAAGGAGTGATCTTCTCTTTCAACTGTCTTCTCAGCTCCAAGACTTCTCCTCCAAGATAATCCTCTGACTTCTGTCTCAACTCCATCTCTTTCTTCAACTGACTGTCTTTATCCTTGAGTTGCTTCTCCAAGTCTCTGATCTTCTTCTGATAGCTGGCTTCAACCCTCTGCAGCCTCAGGCACTCCCGGTGCTCTGCATCTAACATACTCTCCATCTCCTCGTAGGATCTCTTCTTGCTCCTTGCTCTGCTAGCATCTTCTCCTTGCACCTCCCTGAGTTGATGGGCCAAGTGCAGCTTATCAGCTTTGGCTTTGTACAGCTCCATCTGGGTATCTTGCTCCTTCCCTCTCAAACGGCGATTCTCCATCAGGGCTTGCTTGTAGTGCTCCGCAGGCACACTCTCAGCAAGGATCAAAGGTGGTTGCTCCTGCAACGGCTCCATCCTATCGTAGGGTAACAATAAAGTTTCTACTCTCTTCTTGACCCAATCAGTGTAATCGGGCATAGCAACGGCAAACTTCTTCCCTAAGACAGATCCATCCTTCACACCAATGGACTTCCAAGCTCTCCCTATCTGCTCCAATCTAACAGGGTCATCCTTCTTCTAAAAAAAAAACTCTCAGCTATCTCAGCCTCAAGTGGTCTTCCCTTCATCACAAACCCCAACTGGCGAAGAGAAAGAACCGGGTTGTAATTGATGCAACCCCTAGTCCCTACTAGTGGCACATTACGGAATCCTCCATAGCTCATAATGACGTTACGCACATCCATCCGGTAAGATTGCCATCTGATATCATAGGAGGTAAGAGACATAACCCTCTGAGTCCATTTATGCATGCTCTGAGCATCCACAAAAGGTCCACTGACTGGCAGAAGAGACAAGAACCATCACAGCAACAGTGGGAGACAACACCTGATAGCCCCACCCTTACCATGCCTACTGTGAATAGCATAGTAAGTGTCAGCTAACAGAGTAGGAACTGGATTTCCTCCGATGAAAATACTGACTGCAGCATAGTCAACAAAATTTGGCATACTTGGAAACAAGACGATCCCATAGATCATGACGGCCAACTGAGCATGAAAGGCTTCCCAACATCCCTTCTCTGCTTCTTCTCTAGCTACCCTCAACAGAAACTTCAAAGGAAATCCCACAACATCCCCACTGGACTTCCAACTATCACTGACTTCCTTGACACCCAAATGGAGAGCTTTGGCAACGACTCTGAAATCAACCTCTTTGGGCACATCCAAGAAAGGAACCTGATATCGGACCGGGACACTTAGCAGAATGGAGTACTCCTCGAGAGTAGGCGCCAACTGATAATCTTGAAAGGTGAAACAATGAAGCTCTGGGTCGTAGAACTGTAGAAGAGTCTACAACGGCACCGGATCGACTACCATCTTCAACAGTGTCAGAATATCTCCATACTGGTCAACAAACCCCTTCTGGTTACCACTGGTCATAATGTTGCTCAACTCAATCAGAGACATCAAAGGTTCACGGTGAAAGCTGTAGGAACAAGTCTTCCGCTTCAACTCTGGGACTGTTGCCATCTCTATCAGTGAACAAGCTCTGGAATGTACCTGAGAAATGATATGCATGCAGGGATTAGTTTTTTTTTTCTTTTTTTTTCTTTTTCTTTTTTGTATCTTTTGAAAAATAAATATGCTATGATGCACATGATGCAGACTGGACTGGCTGGTTGTGCAAACTCTGATACTAGGTCGAAGCTTCAGTCAAAATCGGAACATAAATCCCACTTAAGGTTAACTGAACACTGTCTGAACACAAAGTTACCATCAGAACCAAGTCACCAACAGAACTGAGTCACCAACGGTACCTGTAGTGAAATAACCCTTCCCCACTCACGGGTGTAGTCTAGGCCAGGGTAAAGCTGAGAGAAACGCAGCATAAATAACCTTTCGCAGAAATACTATCATATACACACCCGAAGTATGTAACGACAGTATCCCACCAGGGTCTGAACTGCTCGTGATATCAATGTTCCGCTAAGTGGCGCCATACCACCCGCTTCCCATGAATCACTCTATTCCTAGGTTTCCTAGATTTCACTCATAGCCTGGGTATTGGGCCTTTTACCTCATGTAACTCCCACCCCAACAGAGAGAAACAGACAACCAGCCAGGTGAACAGATGAATATGGATGCAAACATAATTACAAACATAAATGCAAACAATAGACAATGAATGCAAACAGTAAATAATGAATGCAATAAATACACAGCACAAAGCAACCAAACCCTAACCTAGAGAGCGCTAGGAGAGACTCGCTCAGGGAAGATGGACCAGCATAGGTCAACTTCTCTATTTCCCCAGCAGAGTCGCCAGCTGTCGCATCACGCGAAAAACCGGCGGGAAAAGAAGAAACAACAGAGCCGCCACCGTGCGTTATTTATCCCAAAAGAGGGAAAGGAAACGCTCAGAGTAAACCTGGAAAAGACGTGGTCTCGCGACCAAAGAGTATGGGTTCGGGAGTCGGTTATGCGAAGGGAAGGTATTAGCACCCCTACGCATCCGTAGTACTCTACGGGATCCACGCACAAAAGGAAGGAATATTGGTTGCTAAACACTGCTCAAACTCACACACACTGGCTGAAGGAGACAAAAGAAACTGACTGAAACTGAACTCGGCAGGATGTCGCATCCTGGGCCTACTTAGTCTATCAGACATAGACATCAGAGTCGAAGTAGTTCGGACTGGGGAAACGACACATGCTCGCTAGAAGATCGCATCCTATGCATACGTATCTTCTCGGACGAGAGAAGAATCGGAGCATTCGTAGCTCGGCTGACACGCACACAAACAAACACAGGCAAAGGCAAACGTGGAGCCTGAATGCCAATCACTGGACTTACATCAGCATCCGAACCAAAACGCACGCACACCGGAACCTAACTGCCACTCGATGGACTTACATCAGCTTCCAAGCACACAACAACACAACAAGTTAATAGGGAGTCGGGGACTCGAGCCTATAACTGTCAAGCACACACTCAAACAGACAGACAGCAAATTGCTAAGGAGTCAGGCACTCGAGCCTAACAACTGTCAAACAACACACACAAAAAAAAAAAGGGCGCCCGGAGAGATCAGCTCAATCTCCTGCCTACATACTTCATCTGGTATGAAGATCAGGGCGATGTAGTTCCCCTACAGAGGGATAAAGGACTAGCCTAACCAGATAACAGAGGGAGACACAACTAGGGAGACTACGACTCGAGCCTAGATGTTATTATGCAAATCATCCCTAAGTTAAGGTTTCTAGCTAAATGGCACAAGGGCCAACCTATCCTAAGTATGGCTCACACAGGGAGCAAGCCACACACACTTAACTTGCACGGGAAGCAGGCCAAGCAAAACCTAACTTGCACAGGAAGCAAGTCTAAACTAATCCTAACTTGCACAGGAAGCAAGTCAAACAATCCTATCTTGCACAGGAAGCAAGTCAAACAATCCTACAAGCACAGATAGCACACGCTATACACAAACAAGTGGCTCAAACAAGGGTTAGGTTTTAGTCAAGGGGTCATATCAACCTCGACAAACAAACCTCTGGAACTGGGTGAATGTTGCTCTTAACCTTGCCATTGAGGGGCTAAGGTGAAGCAGATGAAAGGATGAAGTGAAGATGAGACTTCACAGCTCTTATCCCTGGCCTGGGAGAGCTCAAGACAAGAATGTGTGGGTTCAGAAAGTGGGAACCCTTTTACACATTTAAAACTGACTCAACTGTACAATTGTACAAGATCTTGGGTTTGTATCTGCAATGCATCAACACAGTGGTGTGAGCAAAGCAGATGACACACTGAATAGTGGGGGATAGATTACATATCCCTACCTTCCACCAATTGCCTCTTCACTTAGGAGGACTTTGACTCTATGCAAGGACAAAATTAAACAATCACAAACATTGCCTCTTAAGGAGGGCTTCAGACAGTTGCCTGGCCAAGTAACAGGCCAGGTCTTCCAGACTACATGAAGTAAAAGAGACATACCTCAATGCAAATTGCTTGTACAAGCAAAGCAAAGCAAAAAGTTCACAAGGAACTAAGCAACTAAAGCACCTGAAACAGTCAAGTAGATGTTAGTATGCAACTTCAAACAAAACAAACAGACACCAACAGTCAATTAGAGGCACATGGATGTGCAAGGCACAAGGCTTAAGGCATGCGAGCCAAGCCACCTACAAAACAAACAAGTTAGACAATGTTATTTAAGCAAGCTCAATCAAAAGAATTGGTCTCAATGGCCATTTGATGGTCAACCTGAAAACACAAGCTCAAAGGTGAGTAACAGGACCACTAGGGCAAGCCTAGGGTCAAGAATGAATGAGAAAGCCGGAACAGCAAGGGGCAAGCATCCAAAATCATGTTTAAACATTCAAGAAACACAACCAATTGGGTTCACATCCATATCAATCACTATCATCATTTCATGAACCATTTAGGTCAAAACATGGCAAACAGAAGCTCATAGAAGTCAACAGCTAGACTTAACTCAAAAGCAATCTTAGACATTTTCAAAAATCATCAAATAAATCATGATCAAACCTAACACATAGCATGGTAAGCATGTCAAATTTCATCTCATTTGGACAAGTGGAAGGAAGTTAATGAAAATCAGAAAGTCAAAGCAATTTTGAACATGCTCAATGAAGTCAAACAAACATGCATCAACTTAGAAAAATCATAAGTCAAGAATGGTGTATGATAAATGAATGGGATCAAAGCCATGGCAAAGATGAGGATGCCTAGTTATCTCATGTAAAATTTCATGTCCATCCAATAAAGTATGAGAATTTCACAAATGAAATGGGAACATGTGTCACACAAGGTCAACATTTTGGTCAACAGGGGAGAAAATCTCAAACAATTAGGAAATGCCTCAAATAATTCCAAGAAAATTCACATGTAAACTAGACATACAAGAGTAGGTTCATGCAAAAAAATCAGATCAATTGGAGGTCAAGAAACATGGTAATGAAAATCATGAAGTTGGACATCAATGGTGTGACACAAATTGTCACACCCTAATTCAAAAAAAATCATAACTCACAAACCACAAATGATAAATTCATAAACGCTACACCAAAATCACCATGAGTGTGTCTAGTTTAAGCACAAAAAATTTGGGAGCCATTGGATACATTCTCATCATTTCACAAATGTTTTGGCAAAGTGTACAAGAATTGGTCACATGTCACAAACCCTAGCCCCATTTAAAAACCATCCATCAAAAAATTCTGGAAAAATAATGATAAAAAAGTAGAGATCATGATGAACACAACACAAAAAATCCCATTAAATTTGGATTAAAAATGAACAAGTTATGATTTTTGTAAGTTAGGCATGGCAAATGAAACAAACATTACAAAACAAAATGATTAATGGAATAAATAAAGAAACAATGGGGGGGTCAACGCCCCGGTCAACGCGCCAACATGGCCAATAGCAGGACGGCATGGCAGCGCTCTTTTTTAATATATATTTTAGAAGGCGTTAAATAAATGAATTGGCATTGCGCCCCAGTGGTAAAACACTTGGTATTTGAAGCAAAGGTCTGGGGTTCGAATCCCCCTCGCCCCAGGCCTTTTGGCATTTATTTGAAAACAAGGCAAGGCAATTGCTACAGAAAACACATTACAGTAAACATATTGCCCAGTATCATGTGGCAGAAAAAAAAAAGACACTTACAGTGACAATGTATCCATCAAACCCACGTTGAATTTTTTTTTTCTCCAAATTCAAAAACAAAAACACCAAAATGTTCATCTAAACATGCACATTCATAATCCAACATCAATAATCATTAAACCATGCTAAACAAAGAATATTAAGCAAGAACAAGTTTAGACATCAAAGTTCATTTCACCATATCTCTCTAAATATTCAACCAATCATCACGATTCAAAGAGTAGAGTAACCAGCAAGGCACGCTCTACACAAAGCCTATCATTATTTCAAGAAATGAGATGTTCGAATCCTTACTTGTTTTTGAAGCAAGAAGTGAAACAGTTGTTATTTGGTGGTTTAAGCACGAAACAGTTGTGTTAGAACCCTCCCAATGATGAATGATGCAGATGCTTTGGCTCAGGAATGTGGGAAAATGCTTCAATCATGGACTGTCATGGATGATGTCTCTTATAGCAGCAGGCTTTTGCTTGGTTACAGCTTGGGTTTTGTGCTTGGAATGAGCTAAGTATGTTGTTTGGATGATGTTTAGGCAAGGCAAGGCTTAGTCCCTTTGGAAGCTTTGGACAGACTTTGGAAAAATGGCCAAGAGGTGATTTTTTAGAATGAGTTTTCTGTGGTTTTTGGCTGCCACTGCTGATTTCATTTGACAGAAAATGAGGTTTTGATTTGCTGTTTGATGTTGCTTGGATGAAGAAAACCAACCAAGCTTGCTTAGGTTACTTGAGGTTTTTTGTAAGATTTTGAGAAAATGGCCAAGAATGAGTTTTAGCATGAGTGAAGTTCTGTTATGTTGGTTTGTGTTGTCCAAATGTGCTTGTCCAAGACAGAAAATGATGGCCAAAAATTCTGCTATGTGAGAGTGGTACAAGTATGGTTCATGAGATGCATTTGGTGAGAACATGTACTTCCTTCCCTCAATCCAAGCAACTTGGCATGGCCTCCTTGTACTGTTGGTTATGGCTGCAAAATGTGTTCATAATGACAGAAAAAATGCTGCATAATGCTGCTGTTCTTTTGAGGTACAAGGCATGGTTGTGGGATGTATGGGGTAGTATGGTGACATTGTACTTTTCTTCCAACTCAAGCAACCAAGTATGGATTCACATGTACTGCATAAAATGAGCTTGCAAACACATTTAAAATGATATTTCTGAGCTGTTCCAATTGGCCAAATGTTAGAAAAATGTTTATATCAAAAAGTCAACTCTTGGTCAAACTTGCATTTAAATGAAATAGGTCAAAAAATGCCATTTTGATTGGTGAGGTTTTGGATCATGAAATTTATATTTTTGGAAAGAGGGGATCAAATGTGACTTGTAGGAAAAAACCCCACCAAAATTGGCCAAACGGTTTGAGAGATATGGCCCTTTGAAGTTCAAGATTTTCTGAAATCGATTCGATCATAACTTACCAACCACACATGGGAATTAAGAGTTCTAGGACTTTTTGGAAATGGGAGAACAAGATCTTCAACTTTCATGTTGGGCAAAAATTCATTTGAGGCTTGTATCAAGATGTAAGTTTGAGGATCAAAACTTTCCATTTTTGGTAAGTTTCAGTTACAGGCCCAGTTTCCATTTTTGGAAATTTTTGATCTGGCTTCAAATTCTTCCATGATGGTGTTTGGCATGATATATGATGACTATTTGGACATGAATGAACTCTCACAAACCAATTCCAATCATCAAATCACTGATTAAATGGGCAGTTGACCAACAGTTGACTTTTAGGGTTTCTGACTGATTGTGCATTGACTGATGACTTCCAAACCCTAATTCCTTGAGGACTTGACTTCAAATGATGTCCCAAGTTGTATGAACTCTTGATTATTGATCATGGTGCCCAAATTCCACAAGAATGACCACCATCCACTGCTTTGACTGACAGTTGACTTTTTAGGGTTTTTGACTGTCTGTGTATGAACTGATGACCTCTGAGCCTTCAACCCTTGACTTGAACACTTCAAATGGACCCCCAAGTCATGTGAACTTGTTGCACAAACCCTAGGGCTTTGGCTCCTTGAGAATTGTGCTTGCTTGCTTGGTTGACTGATCTCCTGATCAGTTTGACCTAATTCTCGATTGGCTTGCACTTAAGGCAACTGAGGGCAATGCAATGCTATGCAATGGACCATGATATGCTATGACCTAATATGAAATGGTATGTACAATGATAGGTGCAAATTTGAGGTGCTACATAGGTATGTATAGATATAGTCTTATAAAATTCTCTTTCTGTTGATTATACTGAAGAATTGTAACTTTAGAATGTTTAATCAATTAATCCTATTATATTCAAATTTTTCTATTTAAATTTAAGAATATTAACTCGTACATTGTTATTAGTTAATTCATCATTGTTTAGCAATGCTTTAAGACTTTCACTATACATTTATCTGATTGTGTAATATCTAAAAATGTTTTTCAAACTTCTGCTTTCACCCCCATTCTAGACCATTTTATGCCCATATTCAAACAACATTGTTGAGATGTGTGAAAGGTCGTTAATTTCTTCTCTAATCAATTTAAGGAATCTATGGTAGACCATGTGCAGTTGGATGAGGTTATATTTTAATCCCTTTCAGGATAGGCTAGTTATACTTTTACTTCTGCTTTTTCTACTTTGAGATAGACAGGTCGATGGCCTTATGCGATGGGAAAATGAGCCTGAGGCGATATAAGTTTAATTTATCTTTTCTAATAAAGTTTTTGCTTCTTCACAAGGAGGATTTGGGGCGATGTTTAATCTTTTCACTAATTAACCCCTTCCGCAATATTTCACGTCCTATTTTGTTACTCTGATTTCACAGATTAATTCCCTTTCCCAGTTGGGAGATTTTTGACCTATCTCCTTGATGGGATCTTTCTATGAGTTTGTTGATAAAGTACTAATAGCTATACTTGATGAGGTTATGGGCAACTGCATTTCCCCAAACTAATCGACTTTATTTAAAGGTCAATTATTAGTGGATGAGGTGGTGGTTGCGAATAAGTTGGTGAACCTTTCTAATAAAACCAAAATTATGGTCCCATTTTTAAAGTAGACATTGAAAAATCATATGATTTATTTAATTGGAGTTTTTTGGATTACATATTTATTAAGTTTTGATTCAATGCTAAGTGAAGATCTTGAATGAGTGTTTGTGTTTTCTCTAGAAATCTTGTGATTTTGGTCAATGGTTGTCTGGCCTTATGAATCATCATCCAAAAGGGTTTGAAGTAAGGTAACCCCCTAGATCCTTTTATTTTCCTCCTTGTGACATGTAAGACCCCAATTTTGCCCCTAAGATCCCTCATGACATCATATCATAACATTGCATTGCCTCAAGGATCATTGGGCACCTTGCTTCCTTCCCTGTGGGTGGGATATTTCTTGAGAGTGGTTCCTGATCACCAAGCATTGCTTGCATTTGTATATCATTGCTTTTCTTTTAATCACTAACCAAAATGTACAAAAATATGTCATTAACATTTGTCTTGCAGCTTAAGCAGTCAACAGGTCAAGGCATCAGGTGAATTTATGGTACAAAGAGAAGATGGTATTTTCTTGAGACATGGATCATGTGATCATCATATGGAGCTTATGTGAGCTATAGGTTCATTTTGGACCAATTCCCCAAGTGGTTGAAGCTCAAGTTCATCAGAATGTTTTCAGGTCATCTAAGGGCCAATACAGTCAACTGAAAAGTCAACTGTGGGTTTTGAGTGTGGAAATTGAGTTTCTTCATCCCATTCATGTCCAAATCATGCTTATTCATCATTTCAAACATCAAAGTTGAAGAATTTGAGGTCAAGTCAGAAGTTTCCAAAAATGGAAAGTGACCTATAATTTCAACTTTCCAAAAATGGAAGGTTTTTGGTCCAACTTCAACTCAACTTTCCAATATCAAAGAAGCTTCAAATGAATTTTTGTCCAACATGAAAGTTGAATATCTCTCTCTCCCATTTCTAAAAAGTCCAAGATCATGAGCATCTGATGAATGGTTGAGGAGATATGGTCCAATTATTGCCAAGTGTGCATGGAACTTCAAATGGCCATATCTTTTGATTCATAACTCCAAATTGAGTGGCTCTTCTTGCATTTTTCTTCTCATGTCATGAAGTTTCCAAACCATTCATCACATTGCATGAACTTCCATCATATGATCATTTGCTATTTCAAGTCAATTTTGGAGGGAAAATGGTCAATTCAAAAATGGTGCATCATGGGAACTTTCTACCATTGCCATTGTGTTTGGAAGATGATTTTGAGTGACTTTGATCAAGCACATGGCACTGTTCACGTCCATTTACTACATGCACCATGCAATTTTCAAATTTTTGCCAAACACCCTTATTTTGCTTAATCTCAAATTAACCATGATTAATTTTAATTAAAATGAGATTAGGACAGAGTATATATTGATAATCATAACAGAATTTTGGAGGATTCACCATTTTAGATCTAGTTTTCATCTCATATCAAAATTTTCCTCTCAACCAAAACTTGCAATTTCTTCACATAACCTTGCATTTTTCTTTGATATTCTGAATCATTGAGTGGAGTAGATGGAGAATCAAGCCTTGGATCATTGATTTTGGTTAGAATTTGTGCATAGCAAGCTCAAGAACTCAAGAATGGAAGTTGATTGATAAGCTAGATCTACACGGTTTCAAGCTTCAATTTCTTCATCAAACATCATTTCAAGTATTCTGAATTGGATTTGGATCATTGCAAGCCTTGGATCGTGCGTTTTTAAGGAGCTGTTCTTCAAGAGGTCACATTTTCGATCCTTTTAATTCTCTGTTTTATGTGTATGTTCATGTAGATCTTGTGTTGCTGATAATTCTGAGCTAAATTTCATGTGAAATGGTGCATTATTGAGTGAGATATGAGTGATTGAAGTTTGGTGCATCAAACTTATTTTGATCGATTTGCACAATTGGTGATGATTTGGAGTGAATTAATGCTTGATTTGTAACCTACGTTGCATAAGGATTCGATTGATGCATTCATTTCATGATTCTGGAAAAAAATTGTGTGTTGCTACTGTTCATCATCGTCTTCGTGAGGAAGACGATGTAGCGACGGCTTTGCGTCCACCTTGCGTCCGCCTGGTTTCAATCTGCATGGCGCTAGGGTTCTTGATGAAGAACAGGCGCCAGAACGCGTTTGATCCGTTTTCCTCACTTCGATTCCACGCTGTGGCGTTTTTGGATTATTCTCTTCAGCGCGCTTATTTTTGAAAATGAACATGGTTCGATTCCTTGCTGAAGCATATTTTCAAATACATTCACATTTTATCCAATTCCCTCCATATTTTCCATGTACATGATTATTTTGATTTCAAATTTTTATCCAACTTTAAAAATTCATAATAAATTCAAAAATGCTCCAAATAATCCCTGGTTTTTTGCCACTTGATCCTTGAGATGTCCTCTATTTGATGATGTTAATTTCTGAAGTTGTGCATGGTTGGATTTTGAATGATGTTAGAATATGTGAACATGTGTACATTTGTGACCTTGCTCCATTCATCTTATCATGAAATGCTTGATTTTAATCCAATTGCCATGAAATTTTACAAGATGATTCTTGACATGTTGATGGATGTTTTAGGCTTGGTTTGACATTTTTCTCATTTACCATTTCTGTTTTATACACATGTTTGCATGGTGTGACAATTTGTGTCACACAATTTGATGATCAACTTGTGCAATTTCATTTCCATATCAAATGACCTTTGTTGATTCTGATTTTTTGTATGATGATTGCAATGGATGTGTTAAATGCTCATAAATTTTTCCAGAATTATTTGAATCATTTCTGTTTTGATTTGGAATTTTCATTCTCAATGTCCAAATATGAGCTTTAAAATTGTCTTTGACTTCTCTTGCTTAATACATGGCCTTGCTTGATGATTTTGATTTGATCCTTTTTAGGACATGTTAATATGTGTTTGAAGTTGCATTGTGTTGAATATTAGCTCCTGTTTTGGATTTTTTCTTCACCTTTGACCCTAGGCTTTGACCTAGTGGTTTGTACTTACATGTGAGCTTTGAATTTCAGGACCAAGCATCTAATCTCCATGGTTGATGTTGCTTCATCATTTGAATGTTGATATTTTCTATTGATTGCTAACATTTGGTTATTTTGTAGGTTGATGATAATTTACTTGAGTTTGCCTTATGGCTTATATGTTGTACATTGGGATTGTCTGTTTGTTGTTGACTGTTGTCTGTTTGCCTGAATACTGTACTGATTTGTTTAGTTGTTTACACAGGTACCTAAGCTGCTTTAAGTTCATTTGAACTTTGATTTGCTTTGCTTGTGGTTGGCATA
The DNA here is from genome assembly GCF_024323335.1 of Lathyrus oleraceus. Lineage (NCBI taxonomy): Eukaryota > Viridiplantae > Streptophyta > Magnoliopsida > Fabales > Fabaceae > Lathyrus > Lathyrus oleraceus. The sequence goes on from NC_066580.1 coordinate 469,451,283, forward strand.
CCACTTAGGTATAATCCCTATTCTTCATGTAGTCTGGAAGACCTGCTGTTATTGGCAGGCACCTGTCTGAAGCCCTCCTTAAGAGGCCATGTTTTTGTTTGTTTAATTTTGTGCCAAGCAGGTTAAGTCCTCTTAAGAGGCAATTAGAAGATACAGGGGATGTGCAATCCATCCGCTGCTATTCAGTTGTGTCTTTCATTTTGCTCACACCATGTGTTGATGCACTTTGAACAAAAAACCCAAAATCTTGTATATAGAGTCAGTCATTGTGGAATAGAGTTCCTCATTCTGGACTCCCATACATTCTATTGATTCAAGCTCTCCCAGGCCAGGGATAAGAGCTATGAGGCATAACCCTCATTTCCATTTCATCTGCTTCACCCTAACTCTCAATGTTAGGGTTAAGAGCTCAAAACACCCATTTCCAGTTGGCTTGTTTGTCAAGGTCGATATGACCCCTTGACTAAAGCCCAACCTTGCTTGAGCCTATTGATTGTGTATAGTGTGTGATAATTGATTGCTTGATTGCTTGTTTGTCCATATGTGCATAATTGTTTGTGTGTGCCTCTGTGCATTATTTTCATCTTTGAGCATTAATTGTACATCATTTCATGATCATTGTTCATACTTTGTGACATTTTGTTTTGTCCATTGAGGAGTCAATTGTAAGTCCAGCTGTTGGCATTTGTTTCCTGTGATCTGGTAGGAGTTGGAACTAAGACCATTGATTGGCATTCTATTTCCTAGGAGTCGAGTGTAAGACCATTTATTGGCAACTTGTTTCCTCTTGCTTATTGCATTTGTTTTCTTTGTTTTGTGAGACTAGTGTAAGTCCATTGATTGGCATCTGGTATCCATCTTTGTTTTGTGAGTCTGGTATAAGTCCATTGATTGGCATCTGGTTTCCATTTATGTTGGCTTTCTCTGATACATTGCTTACCTGTTATTTGCTTATTGCCTTTTCCAAAGGAATCACTTGGATCATCTACATATGATTTCAAGAGGTGAACTCCTAAGAAGTTTTGCATCCCTTAACCTCCCACCTTTTTGTTCTTTAAACCTCCATTTGCATGTTAACCCAAAACCAGAAAACTTTGTGCAAACATTTTCATCTGTTTTCAAATTAGAAACCTAGGCCTTAAGCCTTTGATTTTTCAAACTTCATTTTCACAATACTTCTTTTGAATTGAATTCTAATCATACTTTGACTTCATTTTGTGAATAATTCTAATTGACTAATTCCACTCATTCAATTGTTTTGTGGCTTTGTCCATTCTTGATAAGTTTTCATACATTAGCCATAGATCTCAATTATCTTAGTGGTTGATGTGAATCTCACCTTTTGTCCTTAGTGATTGAATTGTAAGACTTCCTTGCTTATTATAGGGCATGGTCCCTCACTAGCAAGTTGAAGTTGTTCTCACATGGTGGACTTGTGGTTGTATAGGTTGACTTTTCTCCCGTGGATAATGAAAGACCTTAAGGCTCTTGTTTAAAATCAATCCACTTACTTTTTTGGAAATCTTTTAGCCGAACTACGGCGTTTTGATCCTTATCTTTCATGAAAAGGTACGTAGGCAATGGGTTCATCCATTCAAACACAAAAATAATAAAAATTGTATACTCTTTTCTCATCCCTTCAATCAATGTTTGCACAAAAATATTTCATAAACAAATAATTTCTACAACAAGTTGTGAAAAGGGTTCCCTAGGAGTACCTAGGATGCATTGGGTGCCTAACACCTTCCCTTTGCATAATTACCCCCTTACCCAGATCTCTGTACCTTTTTTATTAGTTTTCTATGTGTAAAACTTCTTAGGCTTTTGTTCGCTTTTTAGCCATTCCTTTGGATAAATAAAAGTGCGGTGGCGACTCTATCTTTGTATGCTTTGCTTTTGATTTAGCCAATAAATCATAAAGTGATGAATACACCGCTACATGACATAATACCTAAGTGGGTTATTTTCCAGGGTTGTGGGTCTTGGTCTCATCTCTTGTTTTAGATTTGGGTCCTTAGATCTTAGTGTCTCCCATCTCTTGGATGGCTTAGTTATCTTAGTAGAGGCTCCGATAGATAACCTCTAGAAGATAAAGACTATTCTTCGGGGTTTTAAGCTTACTATGGTCTTTGAGTTAACTTTATAAATAGTAGCCTCATTGGGATTGCCGTGAATAATGCCTTTATGGACATAGCTGATTATTTTCTCCAATGTAAGCACAAGTGTCTCCCATTCAATTACCTTAGATTACTGGTTGGAAAAACCTCGTTAGTGTGTCTACATGGGAACCTCTAGTTAGTTTGATTTTTAGTCAGTTAAGCTCATGGAGACGTTTGTATGTTAGCCTGGGAGGTCGCATGATCTTACTTAACTCGGTTCTTAATATTATCCTTATATTTCCCTTTTCTTTAATATTTTTTTTATCAAGATTGGGCAATAGAATGTAAGGATTCAGAGAAGGTTCCTTTAGGGAGGGGTCAAAGGTGAGTCTATTATTTATTTGGTCAAGTGGGTCAATGTTTGCAAGCTTAAACACACGGGGGTTTGGGAGTTGATCGGTCACCATTTCCATTGAATTCCCGACGGTAATCCGACATATTTTCATCACCTTGGTAAGATTTATGTTTGTTTTTAGTTGCATTTGAGTCAAGTATCAAGTTTTGTTGGTTTGGTATTACATTACATTCGATTACGAGTTTAAGTCAAAAAGACCTTGTTTATGCTTCGTTTGGGTAGTGTCATTGTTCCAGGTTCAAAAGCAAGAATGGTGAAGTTTGGGACACTCTGAAGGACGAAAATATGACAGAACAGCAGGTCAACACGGCCACCCGTGTGCCACCACACGGCCGTGTTGCTGGCCAAACAGAGAAAAAGATGAAGCAGACAGCAGAAATCAACACGGCCACCCGTGTGCCACCACACGGCCGTGTTGATTAAAACAGTGCATTCACACGGGTGCCCGTGTGCAGGAACACGGCCCGTGTTGTTGCTACTGTAACTGATGCGAAAATAAATAAATCATGAGGATCCACACGGCCGCCCGTGTTCCACCACACGGCCGTGTTTTTTGCACGCAGTTGGAAAACCTAATTTTTGCTATTTGAATGGGTTCTGCTCAGCAAGGGTAGTTTGGACTTTTAGCTTTGGAAAAGGTCATCTGAAGCTATAAGAAGACTTGGAAGAGAAAGAGAAAGGCACCTTTTGACAGACGAACGAAAGCATTACAGTGGAGAAGATAGCGAATACAACGGATTCGAAGACGGCGAGATTCAACGGTAGCCACCATTGAAGATCAAATTCTCCTAATTCTTTGTAATGTCTAATCTTTACTTTATGAATTCTTTAAGTACTATGAGAGGCTAAACCCCCTGATGCTAGGGGGTGGTCCTGATGTTATCGTATGTTATGAATGTGAACCAATGATTCCTTGATTACTATGTTATGTCTTTCAATTTAATTGTGTGATGTTATTATGCTTTTGTATCGGACAAATACAAATTAATCTATGACTTCCAATAACAGGACTGTGATTGGTAGGGTTTTCACACAATTGGGTTTATGAATGCATCATCTAGGACTAGTAACTTTCATAAATTACCGTAAACCTTGATATATTGTATGATTAAAACCAATGATTAATTGAATGGACATTTGAGTAAGAATTGGTAGTTTAATAGTTTCTCACTTAAGGACTTAAGTAAGAACATTCTGAGGTTAGGTGATTGAATGTATCATAGGCATTAAGGAAATCGGGATAAATTCATAACGGGCTAACTCAACCACTTACCCTAGCATCTTTTATCTTAATCAGTTATTTTTACTATCTTCGTGTCACTATTCGCAATTCCTAAACAAACCAACCATTATCTTTTTGTTTGAATAGAATCGAATTGAAATAAGTAATTCCTACGCAATCCTCGAGATCGATACTGGGAAATAAACTCCCTATTACTACATCGGTGAAAATAGTACACTTGCTATTTTTCCGATCAAGTTTTTGGCGCCGTTGCCGGGGATTGCCAAACTACATATTTTAATTTTCATTCTATCGAAATTTTGTTGTTTACCAACTAAAATTTATCTGTGACAATTTTGTGATTCAATTCTAATCGTTGTCTAACTTGTTTATGCGAGGTAAGGCCTCAGCTGATTTTCATTTTGACGCAGAACCAGAGAGAACATTGCGGGCAAAGCTCAGAGAAGCTAGAAGAAAGAAACTGGCAAACTCTGACAGCGAAGAACCGGCCACACCGAGAACACCAGCTTCTGTTCACTCCGAAAAATCTGAGTCAAACACAGATTCCCATCCAGACACTGTTAATATGGCTGCAGACCCACCTCCACCAGAAAGACTTTTAGGTGACTATGGCAGACAGAATAATCCAGCAGTGCGGTTGACCATTGTGAATCAACCTGTTAATGTTGCTCACTTCCAGTTGCACCCGTCTACTATCCGCCAGTTAGAAAGCAAACCTTTTGCGGGAAAGATCAATGAGGATGCAAACAAGCATCTGCAGAGGTTTCTGACTATGACTACATCATTGAAAATTGATGGGCATTCTGAGGAAGCAAAGAGATTGGTCATGTTTCCATTCACGTTATCTGAGGACGCTGAGGAATGGTTTTATTCCCTACCTGCAGGAAGCATTACTACATGGCAACAAATGGAAACAGCATTCTTGAATGAGTATTTTCCTGCTTCTGTGTATATCCGTAAGAGGTATGACATTGTGAACTTTAAACAGAAAGAAGGAGAGACACTTGGAGATGCCTACAAGAGATTCAAAAGATGTTTAGTTGCATGTCCTACACATAATCTGGATGAAACTGAACAAATGCAGAATTTTGTGAATGGGCTGAAGATGAGAACTAAGCAACTCATTGATACAGCTGCTGGTGGCTCGTCTAATTTTTCTACAGCAACCGGTATCAAAAAAATCATCGAAGCTAGTGCAGCAAATGAGCATTTGGAATTGTATGACCGTACTGTAAATCAGCCGGAGGGAAAAATTGACTTGAAATTAGCAAATCAGGTAGTGAAAATGGAAGACCAGATTGCTGCTGAGGTTGAAAGGAGATTGAAAGCTATGAACTTAGGTACCCAGACTGTTGCTCAAATTCAGCCGGTTCCGACCATGATTTGTGAAATTTGTAGTGGACCACACTTTGCCATGCATTGTGTTGCAACCGCAGAACAAGTGCAAGCTATAAATTACCTGAGGCAGAATAATCCCTATTCAAATACATATAATCCGGGGTGGAAAAATCATCCTAATTTCTCTTGGAAAGATCAGCAAGGTAATGTTCAGAAGCAAGAACCTCCACAACAACAATATCAGCCGCAACAACAACAGTATCAGCAACAAGTACCAAAGAAAGCGGATTGGGAGATTGCTATAGAAAAAATGGCAGCTCACAACATCCAATTCCAGGAAGAAACTCGAAATAATCAGAAGAACACCACAGCATCAATAAAAAATCTGGAGATTCAGATGGGTCAAATTGCCCAACAGTTAGCGTCAAATTCCCATGCACCTGGCACGCTTCCTAGTGGGACAATTGTTAACCCCCGTGATCAAAGTCACATTAAAGCTGTGGTCACCAGAAAAGGAAAGGCTAAGGAACCACAAGTTGACGAGCAGGTTGGAGAAGAGGGATTGTTGGAAGTTGACTTAGAGATTAGAGAAGAGCCAAAACAGACTGAAGAAGTGTTAGGCGAGTCGACAAGCCAGCAAGAGAAACAAAAACCAAAAATCATTCTCCCTTTTCCGACAAGAACAAAGAAGAAAGATCTCCATGAAAAAAACTTTGAAAAATTCTTAGAATTATTCAAGAAGCTTGAGATCAACATACCTTTTGCCGAAGCTCTGGAACAGATGCCGATCTACGCCAAATTCATGAAAGACATCATATCAAAGAAAAGATCGATCAACAGCGAACCAGTCATGCTAACTGAAACTTGTAGTGCTATTTTGCAGGGCCTAAAAATTCCAATGAAGAAAAAAGATAGAGGTGCAGTCACTATTCCATGTAGCATTGGAGATAGATCCTTCAAGAAAGCACTGATCGATTTAGGGGCAAGTGTGAGTCTGATGCCCCTCTCAATTTACAAAAAACTTGGGTTAGGAGAGGTGCAGGATACTCGCATGACATTGCAGTTTGCGGATCATTCTATGAAGAGACCATATGGATAGCAACAGATGTTCTGGTGAAGATTGATAAATTTGTATTTCCGGTGGATTTTGTGATACTTGAGATGCCGGAAGATGAGGAGATTCCTCTCATATTGGGAAGACCATTCCTAGAAACTGGAAGATGCATGATAGATATTGAAGAAGGAACGATGACCCTCAAAGTTTACGATGAAAAGCTCAAAATTGATGTGAGGGATGCTATGAAATTCAAAGAGGACGAAGGGGCGAGTAAAAGTATCGAAGTGTTAGATACGGTTTTTGCTCAATCTATGCAGATTACAACACCCAGGCTTCCGTTGGAGAGAGTTTTAAGTTTATCTATTGTAGAAGATACTGAAGGAATTGATGAGGAAGAATCCGAAGTGGTAGAAATGTTAAAGGAACAACCGCCTTGGGCTCGTTCCCGACAGCAACGTTGGGAGGAGCTTCGACCCAAAATATCTTCAGAATCAACACAGGATGTAAAAAAGGGGATAGAGTTGAAACAATTACCGGAACATCTCAAATATGTTTTTCTTGACAATGAGGAAAAATGTCCAGCAATCATTAATTCAGGTTTGAGAGAAACACAAGAAGGAGAGCTAATCAAAGTCTTAAAAAAGTACAAAGGTGCTATTGGGTGGGCGATGGACGATTTGAAAGGAATCAGCCCGACAATGTGTATGCACAAGATTTTAATGGAGGATGATCAGAAACCGGTCGTCCAACCTCAAAGAAGACTGAATCCGGCCATGAAAGAAGTTGTTCGCAAGGAGGTCGTGAAACTGTTAGATGCAGGGTTAATTTACCCCATATCTGATAGTTCATGGGTAAGCCCAGTTCATGTGGTACCAAAGAAGGGTGGGACAACTGTGATAAAAAATGAAAAAAATGAGTTGATCCCCACCCGTACTGTTACAGGATGGAGAGTTTGCATAGACTATAGAAGACTGAACACTGCTACAAGGAAGGACCACTTTCCTTTACCTTTTATCGATCAGATGTTGGAAAGATTAGCAGGTCATGATTTCTACTGTTTTCTGGATGGATACTCAGGGTACAACCAAATTGCGGTGGCACCGGAGGATCAAGAAAAAACAGCATTCACATGCCCATACGGAATCTTTGCTTATAGAAGAATGCCCTTTGGGTTATGCAACGCACCTGCAACATTCCAGAGGTGCATGACGTCCATATTTTCCGATATGCTTGAAAAGCACATGGAAGTATTTATGGATGATTTTTCTGTTTTTGGATCTTCTTTCGAAAATTGCTTATATAATCTATCACTTGTGCTGGAAAGGTGTCAACAAACCAATCTAATTCTGAATTGGGAAAAATGTCACTTCATGGTGAGAGAAGGGATAGTACTTGGTCATAAAATTTCCCATCAAGGGATCGAGGTTGATAAGGCAAAAGTGGAAGTGATCGCAAATCTCCCACATCCGGTGAATGAGAAAGGTATACGGAGTTTCTTGGGACATGCAGGGTTCTATCGGCGGTTCATTAAAGACTTCTCCAAGATTGCAAAACCTTTGACTAGCCTGCTTGTGAAGGATACTCCGTTTCTGTTTGACAAGAAGTGTAATGAAGCCTTCGAGACTCTGAAAAATAAATTGGTGTCTGCTCCTATAGTGATCTCGCCTGATTGGTCGCTACCCTTTGAGATAATGTGCGATGCGAGCGATATAGCTGTAGGGGCTGTCTTGGGGCAAAGAAAAGAAAAACGCCTTCACGTCATCTACTATGCTAGCCATGTATTGAATCCAGCCCAGATGAATTACGCAACCACAGAGAAGGAGTTACTGGCTGTGGTGTATGCCTTTGACAAATTTAGGCAATACTTGCTGGGAACGAAGGTAATTGTTTATACTGACCATGCTGCGTTGAAATATCTTTTTTCTAAACAGGACTCAAAGCCAAGGCTACTCAGATGGATCTTGCTATTGCAAGAATTTGACCTTGAAATTCGAGATAAAAAGGGGTGTGAAAACACCGTCGCTGACCATTTGTCTCGAATGTCCCCGATTGAAGAGACGGAAGAGGACTATCCCATAAAGGATGAGTTTATAGATGAAAGGATCCTCGCGGTGGTGGATGTTCCTTGGTTTGCGGACTATGCAAACTACCTGGTAGGTGGTGTAATTCCTGACGACTTTGATTATAACAAAAAGAAAAAGTTTCTTCATGATTGCAGGTTTTATCTGTGGGACGAACCATTCTTGTATAAGAAAGGAGTAGACGGACTAATTCGTCGATGTGTCCCGGAGGAAGAACAAAACGAAGTGTTAAAGGCTTGTCATGACTCCGACTATGGGGGACATTTTAGTGGAGATAGGACAGCCGCAAAAGTCCTCCAATCCGGGTTATACTGGCCCACGTTGTTTAAGGATGCCCAAGTAGTGGTGAAAGAGTGCGACAGATGTCAACGGACAGGAAATATCTCCCGCATGAATCAAATGCCTCAAAAAGGAATGCTTGAGGTGGAATTGTTTGATGTCTGGGGAATAGACTTTATGGGACCATTTCCAACATCATATGGGAAGAATTATATTCTGGTGGCTGTGGACTACGTCTCAAAATGGGTGGAAGCCGTAGCTCTCCCCTCGAATGATGCTAGAGCAGTGGTAAGCTTCCTTAAACAAAATATCTTCGCCAGGTTTGGTGTACCTCGTGCACTTATCAGTGATGAAGGAACACATTTCTTGAATAAGCTCATGGAGAACTTGTTAAAGAAATACAATGTGAAGCATAAAATTGCCACACCGTATCATCCCCAAACGAGTGGGCAAGTTGAAGTATCTAATCGGCAAATTAAAATGATTTTGGAAAAAACAGTTAGTGCTTCACGGAAGGATTGGGCAATCAAACTGGATGACGCACTATGGGCGTACCGAACCGCGTTTAAAACGCCAATTGGCATGTCTCCGTATCAGCTAATTTATGGTAAGGCTTGTCATCTTCCTTTGGAATTGGAGCACAAAGCCTTTTGGGCATCCAAATTCTTAAATTGTGATCTTGCAAAAGCCGGTGAAGCCCGAATTCTTCAACTTCATGAGTTAGAAGAATTTCGTAATCAGGCATATGAGAATGCAAAGATGTATAAGGAGCAAACTCGAAAGTGGCATGATCAGAGAATTATCAGGAAAGATTTCTGGGAAGGCCAATTGGTGTTGTTGTTCAATTCGCGGCTCAAGTTGTTTCCTGGGAAATTAAAGTCCCGATGGTCCGGACCATTTGTCGTGCATAAAGTTTTTCCACACGGGGTAATAGAGATCAGGAACCAAGACAATGGAGATATCTTCAAGGTAAATGGCCAGAGGCTGAAGCCATATTACAGTGGCCAACAACCAGGTTTGATTGACCAGATGCGCCTCACCTAAGGAAGCGGTGAACCGTCGAGCCATGCGACGTTAAACGAAGCGCTTCGTGGGAGGCAACCCACGTGTTCGATTTCTAACTTATTTTGTTTTGTTTTTGTTTCGTTATTTTCTTTTCTGTCTAGGTACGAAACACTGTTGTAGGTAAGGAGTGGACGTGGAGAAGGTGATCATAATCCCTTCCTAGCGAAAGGAGGCAGACAAAAGAAGCCGTGCCGAATTCAAAAAAATCAGACAACAGGGGCATCCACACGGCCGCTCGTGTGCCTACACACGGCCGTGTTAAATTTTCCAGTAAGTTTACACGGGTACCCGTGTTTCCACACACGGCCGTGTTAAATGTTCCAGTAAGTTTACACGGGAGCCCGTGTTTCCACACACGGCCGTGTTGTTTGTAACGGAAAATTTTTTCAAATTTTGACATTTTGGGTATTTTAAATAGTGGGCCCAACTTGCTTTTATATCTCTTCTCCACCACTCATAAGCACTTTTTCTGATTTTGGTAACTTCTCTCTCCCTCTTCCTCCATTGTTAACCTAGCCTCCATCAAAGTAACCTCCATATTTCTCATACTTCCATTCACTTAAACCCTATCTCACCTTCACAAAAAGTGTTCCCCTCGCTGTCCTCTACACAGTGACGGTTCCGCTTTTCACTAACCCCTTCTTTTGAATGTTGAGAATTTTTCTGTCAGGTACACTATGCCTCCAAAACGTGCAACCAAGGAAAAGGAGGTAGCTTCGTCGTCTCGACCTAAGCAACGGGTTCGACGCGCTTCCAACAATCATGGCATTTTGTTTGACAAACAGGAGCATCAAGAGAGGTATGCCATTCTTGCCAAACGCAAACTTATCCCGACTAGATATATGTGTGATGCCACCTTGGATGAGTTAGGTTTGAAAGAAGAAGTGCATCGCATGTTCCACACCATTGGTATGTTGGAGTACATGCAATTTGAGGCACCGACTTTCGCTCGGATAACACTTGAGTTTTTGAGTACTGTTGAATTTAAGATGCGGCGGAGGTGGACAGGGTCGGAGTTGGAGTTTTATGGACAAATTACCTTCCGCATGTTTGACGAAGATCATGAGCTATCGGTTGCGGAACTAGGGAGTATTCTGAAACTCCCGGTATCTGGACCCGGAACCCCTCCGGACACTTTCTCTGCGGTTGAATTCTGGCAAGCGATTACAGGAAAAACGGGGTATAATCCCAGCTCAGGAAAGGCTTCTGGAATTCACAACCCGTGCTTTCGGTATGCACAAAAAGGGTTAGCATACACCCTGTTCGGACGGGGCGATAGTACGGGGGTTGCGGCAAAGAGAGAATTATATTTTTTGTATTGCATGGCTCACAATGAGCGACTCAATGCAGCGGCTTTCGCCGCCAATCATCTGAAACAGGTAGCCAATGCAACTACTGGAGATATTTCTGTCGGTGGAATGATAACGCAGATAGCGGGTCACTTCGGCTATGATCAACTGCTGATGGAAGAACCTGCAATCACGGGCAAGACCAGGATTGACATGCACACGCTAGTCAATCAACAAATGATTGTCATCCGGTCAACCCATTATGCGCTGATGATTCACAATGCGGAAGTGCTCGCACTTCCGGCACCTGGGTCCATTGGCATTGCCAATGCTGCTAATTGGTTGTATACAGGTGCAGCTCAGGCAGGAGGGGAAGATGCACAGTTTGACCAGGATGTTGGAGGTGAGTACATGGAAGAAGATGAGACACACACTATGCAGCCCCCACATGATTCGAGCATACCGGGTGAAGGCTCCTCCTTTATGTCGCAGGATCAGTGGGGTTGGATCCAAACGGAGATGGGAACTCTCCGCACTGAGCAGACCAGGCAAGGTGCGGAACTTGATAGACAGGGTGTAGAACTGTTCCGGCAAGGGACAGTCATGGATGATATGCAGGCCATGATGCAACGTTTGATGTTGCATTTCCCACAAGATCCTCCGCCTCCTCCTCAACAGTGAACACTGTAAGTCCCCGTCATGCGTGAATTTAAACATTGAGGTCAATGTTTAGTTCAAGTGTGGGGGGGGGGGGGGTTTTCTCCTTTCATGGTTTATTTTATTGTTTTATCGCTATTATGTTATCTTTGTTTATCGTTATTATGTTATCTTTGTTTTGTTTGTTTTTGTTTTCTATTTTTGGTTGTTGGATTTACTGTGTGTACAGGGTGATGAGAAACAGTGGACGAGTCCGGGGTCAATGGTAGTGGATGAATGACACCCCTCAAACTGAGGCTGATAAGGCGCCCCGGAAGTTGATGCAACCTTGAGAAAGGAAAGTCGGACACATTCTGGGAACACCGGACCAAGAAAGCGGTAGGGAAAGACCAAGTCAGGAAAGAACCACATAACACGAAGAGACTTCAGAGCTTGCAAGCTAACCAACATGGTGAGGTCACAAAAAGCCAAACACGAAACATCAACATGAGAGGTCAGCCAGGTATAACTTTATCACTCTGATTTTGCGTATGTTCTGTTGACACGTCACAGCATGATAACACACACTGAGGCAAGTTGTTTGTGTAGCCAGGGCCTTTCTAGCCATCCCTATATGCATGTTTCCCTTCGTAAAACCCCGTTGAGCCTTAGCCATTTGTTCATTGTAAACCCCATGCTAACGTCAAGCATTATTCCTCATAAATCCATGTTAACTTTTTATTATCCATTCCCTTTTGTGTCATAACTCGGTATGATTGTGTGAATTGCAAGATGTGCAATGAAAATAAGTTTGGGGTGGAAATTTTGAAAGGGAAGGCAAGTGCATAAAATGAGATCATACAAAAAGAAAAACAGTATGTATGTCATTTATAAAAAAAAAAATATATATATATATATATATATATATATATATATATATATATATATAAGGAAAGAAAAATGCACTTGCCGAGACCTTAGAGATATGAAAGGCTCGGGAAAAAAAAAAAAAAAAAGAAAAGAAAAAATGCACTTGCCGAGACCTTAGAGTCCAACAGATATGAAATGCTCGGAAAGTTGAGTAGAAAAAGAGGCAAAAGATTTTTTACCCCAAAAATATATGTGATGCACAGGAAAAGAAGAAAAAGTGCACAATATGATTACCGAGTTCAAAACCCTTTGTTACCCAATTTTTTTTGTTGTTTATCCCACCGTACCCAAGCCCCGTTACAACCTAAAAAGACCTCAAAAAGTGTGTGAAATCTGCTGTGGTAATGACATTAGAATGTGTTCAAAGTTAAGAGTCTGATACTATATACTGTGCTGTGAGTGTACACACCTAACCCCGAGAGATATTGTGAGTGTGTGAAAAGCTTGCAGGTGAAGGGGTTTCGGATATGGAATGTGGTAAACTGCCTGAATCGGAGAGACCTGAAACTCGATTGGAAAAGTGGAACACGAATGGTGAAAGACTAGGTTGCATTGTGGAAAGCAAATTCGAGGGTGACCTTTGTTTGGACTCAATACATCACTTGAGGACAAGCAATGAGACAAGTTTGGGGTTGTGATCGGTCACCATTTCCATTGAATTCCCGACGGTAATCCGACATATTTTCATCACCTTGGTAAGATTTATGTTTGTTTTTAGTTGCATTTGAGTCAAGTATCAAGTTTTGTTGGTTTGGTATTACATTACATTCGATTACGAGTTTAAGTCAAAAAGACCTTGTTTATGCTTCGTTTGGGTAGTGTCATTGTTCCAGGTTCAAAAGCAAGAATGGTGAAGTTTGGGACACTCTGAAGGACGAAAATATGACAGAACAGCAGGTCAACACGGCCACCCGTGTGCCACCACACGGCCGTGTTGCTGGCCAAACAGAGAAAAAGATGAAGCAGACAGCAGAAATCAACACGGCCACCCGTGTGCCACCACACGGCCGTGTTGATTAAAACAGTGCATTCACACGGGTGCCCGTGTGCAGGAACACGGCCCGTGTTGTTGCTACTGTAACTGATGCGAAAATAAATAAATCATGAGGATCCACACGGCCGCCCGTGTTCCACCACACGGCCGTGTTTTTTGCACGCAGTTGGAAAACCTAATTTTTGCTATTTGAATGGGTTCTGCTCAGCAAGGGTAGTTTGGACTTTTAGCTTTGGAAAAGGTCATCTGAAGCTATAAGAAGACTTGGAAGAGAAAGAGAAAGGCACCTTTTGACAGACGAACGAAAGCATTACAGTGGAGAAGATAGCGAATACAACGGATTCGAAGACGGCGAGATTCAACGGTAGCCACCATTGAAGATCAAATTCTCCTAATTCTTTGTAATGTCTAATCTTTACTTTATGAATTCTTTAAGTACTATGAGAGGCTAAACCCCCTGATGCTAGGGGGTGGTCCTGATGTTATCGTATGTTATGAATGTGAACCAATGATTCCTTGATTACTATGTTATGTCTTTCAATTTAATTGTGTGATGTTATTATGCTTTTGTATCGGACAAATACAAATTAATCTATGACTTCCAATAACAGGACTGTGATTGGTAGGGTTTTCACACAATTGGGTTTATGAATGCATCATCTAGGACTAGTAACTTTCATAAATTACCGTAAACCTTGATATATTGTATGATTAAAACCAATGATTAATTGAATGGACATTTGAGTAAGAATTGGTAGTTTAATAGTTTCTCACTTAAGGACTTAAGTAAGAACATTCTGAGGTTAGGTGATTGAATGTATCATAGGCATTAAGGAAATCGGGATAAATTCATAACGGGCTAACTCAACCACTTACCCTAGCATCTTTTATCTTAATCAGTTATTTTTACTATCTTCGTGTCACTATTCGCAATTCCTAAACAAACCAACCATTATCTTTTTGTTTGAATAGAATCGAATTGAAATAAGTAATTCCTACGCAATCCTCGAGATCGATACTGGGAAATAAACTCCCTATTACTACATCGGTGAAAATAGTACACTTGCTATTTTTCCGATCAGGAGTCTAGGATCTCCGCTTGGTTAATTTGGCAATTTTCGCTAAGTAAAGATGGAGACTCATTTCAGGTACGTTTGGCCTCTAATGTGATATCATATTTCCAATATAAGGTGCCTAGATCCCCCCCCCCCTTTAGGAGGTAGGAGTGTTGGTTTTTTGTTCTGCCTCATCCTGGTGGAAATGAGTGTCTCTCATAGGTTCCAAAGTCAAGGATGCTTCTAATTGGTTTGTGGATCATCTTAGTATGAAAGTGGAATTGGACCTATAAACCTCCTTATGGGAGGATTTATGGGTTGGGCTCACTCTTTTGTTTGTTCGGTTCCCTAGAACTTTTAGTATCTCTGATAAGCAGGATTGGGTTGTTGGCCGAATTAGAGTGTTTATGGATGGTGTGTTAACTTGGTATTTGAAGTGGAAGCATACCCTCTTTGTTTACCATTAAGAGATGGTCTCAAATCAGTTATTATCCATTCAAGATATGTCTCTCTTCTATGGACCTGACTTGTGGTGATGGGGTCTCTCAGAGGATGGAATTTTTCCATCCCCTAAGCTTATTCCAGTCTCCTTGAGTGCCATCTTCTTGTATTCCTCCAGCTAATCCAAAGAGCTTGGTTCTTCCCCTTATTTGGGGTAGTTGGGAAATATCTAAAGTGATTGTTTTATTATGGAAATATTTTCAAGAGAACGTACCTACTAGAGATAACCTAGTTAAGCATAAGGTGTTAGTGGATCCCGAGGAGTTTATTTGTCTGATGTGTAAAGGGAGGGAAAAGTTTGTTACCCATCTATTTGTGACCTGTGACCTACCAGTATTTGTTTGGTATGATATGTTAAGGTGAATAGGGCGATGCTCTAATCTTCCAATAAATTTTTGAACTATTTTATATTTAAATTGTTATGAGGTAGGTCTAGGGTGACGGTGATTTAGTTATGATCAAGCACGTCGTAGGTTGGTCAATTTGGTAACTTTTGTACCATGTCATTTTTCAAGTTCATCTATTAGCATGAATGATGTGGAAGATAAGAGTATATTCTTATAGTGGAAATGGTATCTTAGTAGACATGTGGGAAACTTGTGTTTTCTCTATCTGACTTGAGATCATATTCTTTGTCTAACCCAATAGAGTGGTAATTATCTTTGACCTTGCGATGGAGAATTCTCGGTGGTGTCCTTAGATAAAGTTGTTATGTAGATTGTATTTTCTTTCAGTTAAGACCTAATTTGTCCTTTTTTGGGGTGGTTCCTTATTTTGATTATCTCCTTTTGATTTACTAGTTTGTTGTAAGGATATGATGTGGACTTCGTTACCTTTATTTTTGTTTATGCTTTACTTTTTTTTGTATCTTTTGAATTTCCGTTTGGATATTTCTTGTATCTAGTTAAATAATTGAATTGTTAATTTTATCTTAAGGCATATATATATATATATATATATATATATATATATATATATATATATATATATATATATATATATATATATATATATATATATATATATATATATATATATATATATATATATATATATATATATATATATATATATTATGGGCCAGTCGAAACGACACGGTAAGAAATAAGTTCCAAATGTCAAGACTGACAAAATACAATAAAGATAGATTAAGAGGTTTTGATTTGATACCCCACACTTGTACCTGAAACCTCATATTTAGAGCACTTATACCGTTATACCTTTTTGTAAAAAACGATATATTTTGAAATTTACATGTTTTTAACGGAAATTTGAAGTTTGTTCGGATTTTTTTTTTAATTTTGCCTTTTTTTGTCGGAACTTTCCGAAATTTCTGATAAAAAATGAATATTTATGGAAAAAAAATTAAAGAATACCGGAACTTTAAAAAAAATTCAAAAATTCTCAAAAAAATTCTTTTGCACCATTGGAAATTTCGAAAATTCCGGTAAACTATAATATTTTTCGAAATTTCCGGTAAACTATAACATTTTTCGAAATTTCCGGTAAACTATAACATTTTTCGAAATTTCCAGTAGTTTCTAATTTTTTTTATTGAAAATGAACTACCAGAAATTTCACTTTGGTTGAAATTTCCGGTATAAATTGGAACATTTAGAATTTCCGGTAATATTTGTAAGTTCACGTAAATTTCAAAAATTTCGATATATCGGAAATTTAGTACGAAAATTTGTTTCATTTTTTTTTCCGGGGCAAGATAAAATCTCATAGATTAAGCGTCGGTTTATAAATAGCAAGTGCAAGATGAAGCAATCAAAGCTGGCCAACTAATCATACCGTCCACCGCATTTTGCAAATTCCCTTCACAATTCAATTACAAACGAACTCCTCTATATAAGAAAGAAAAGCACACCATTTGAAATTAACTTCCCTCTCATTTGAAATTCCCTCTTTTACTCAAACACTAACTCGGAAGTTGGAGTGCTAACCTTCCAAGTTAGCCTCATCCACTGCGTCAGAATCAAGATCCATTGCAACATCACATTTAAAGTCCAGCGTTCTGATCATCATCTTGTTCTCATGTATAACATTGGCTTTGTTTGTGGTAATTGGCGCTGGAATCCTACGATTACCACAATTCCTGGATCTCATACCTAGATCCACCTCAACCAGGACGTGAATATATGCTCTTGATCGATCCTACTGAATTTGTGACCAAATTCTATATCACCTAAGTTGTCAAGTAATGGAACCGTCGAAAATTACCCATCACACTACTCAGTGTTTGGCTTCAGAAGCCTTAGAAACCATGGAAAATTTCATCCATCAACCCCTCTTTC
The DNA here is from genome assembly GCF_024323335.1 of Lathyrus oleraceus. Taxonomy (NCBI): domain Eukaryota; kingdom Viridiplantae; phylum Streptophyta; class Magnoliopsida; order Fabales; family Fabaceae; genus Lathyrus; species Lathyrus oleraceus. Next base: position 469,468,565 of record NC_066580.1, read on the forward strand.
TCAGCAACAAAATTTAACACAACTAGAATCTATCTAGGGAGCTCATCTCCCTCTTCAATTTACAACCAAATCCTCAATAAATCCCCGTAGGAAAACCATTCAGTCGACCGGAGACACCTCCTATGATGACTGAATGTGAATCACTTTATTGTCTCCAAGTTTTAGAAGCCACTTTATGACCCAAAGTTGCTCCTTAGTTATTAAAAGGTATGTTCAGAATGATCCAACAATAAAACTCCTAAACCATCACTGAAAAACTTACTTAGATAGAGAATAGTCAATAGAATGTTGTGCCAAAATACTACACCGTCCAAGAAGTGACCTCACAAAAATTTGAAGAGCCAAAGAAAGGACATGAAGAACCCTAGAAATAGCCTCTCTTCCGAGAACGTAGACAGCGTACACCCTCTCCCGACCACGAGGGGAGGAAAAACAACAACACTCCTCTGAAAGGTCGTAGATCAGCCAGAAAATAAGTAAATGAGGAAGCCACTTCAGCTTCACCTAAGAAAAAGGATCCTTTGAGCGCTTATGTCATAGACGGTCGTATTCCATATTCCTTAGAGAAACAACATAAACTACAAGATTACAATGGAGACGGGGATCCCGAAGAACAGATTGAGCATGTGGACAGTTGTTTGGATTACTACCATGCATATGGAGATATAAAATGCAAACTGTTCGCACTCACTCTGATAGAATATGCCTAAGACCAGTATAAAACCCTCCCCAATGGAAGCATATATTCATGATCAAAATTCTGTGAGACTTTTATGGCTCATTTTACCACAAGGAAGAGACAACTAGTGAGTATGTTCATCCTCAGAAGGGTGATTCAAGTCAATAAATATACCATGTGTGCATACATCGACCGATTTACCAAAGTAGTGTTAGCCGTGGGAGGAACCAATGAAACCTTAAATGCTAGACTTTTGAAAGATGACTCCTACTTGATAGTATATTATGAGATAATTTGGGCCGCAAAGTAGCCCATGGGCTAAAAGGGCTTCCAATTAAAGCTCAATCATATGTGAAATACGAGGAAAAACTATTAGTTAGTGGAGGAGGTAAACAGATGAGTATCCCCGTATACGGGAGAATTATAGACAAAGAGTTTGGAAAATCTAAGGAGGAGCACGAGCGAAGACCTCACTCAAATTTTGACTCCTACACCCCACTGAACACGTCCAATAAAGGGATCCTTATGGAATGTGTCAATACTGAGTTTAAGGAAGCCGAAATAATAAACCCATATCCGGTCAGAGAGTCTGTCTAGACGAAGGTCGAAGTATTGTCGATTCCACAAAAGTCATGGCCATAACACAAATGATTTCATACAACTTAAGGATGCAGTCGAAGGGCTCATGAAGAAGAGATGTCTATCTGAGTATATGAAAGATATAAAGATGAGTTGAGAATATTTTCCAAAAAAGGACATTCTCCCAAAAGGCACTCGAGGTGGTTGTCAGAGGTACAAGTAAGGATACTGGTAGGGAAGAAGAGCATAAAGGCAAGTGCCCATATATCACCTATATAACCTAGGAAGCCCTCAAGCCCAACATGCCATCAAAGGACACAATCAAAAGGAAGATCTCCGATCTAATTTTTTTTAGTAAGAAAGAAGGGTTTATCGCGACCGCAACCTGGAAATACCTATCTTGGGGTTCTTAGATGGTAAGAATGTAGAAGGAATATAGAATTGGATATTCCCTTTGGTGATAACAGTAACCATGGCTAAATTTTATGTCTCGCTGGTTTTAATCGATGGGGAAGTTCTTGCGAAATTATGTATGCCGACCTCTTTGACAACATGGGACTAAACACAAAAAAGTTATTGTCATATCAAGGGACGAACTTACAAGCCTTCAATGGCACAAAAAATCACCCATAGGGATATGTAGAACTGATGGTCACCCTAGGATAAAGGCGAGACGTTGGAACTATTGTCACCCAATTCCTGATCGTCCCATGCCGAAATGTTTATAACTGCATCTTAGGCCACCTCTTTGCAGCAACCTTAGACTTTGTAGCTTCCGTTGTCCATCTCAAGATGAAATATCACAACGTTCATGGTGAACCAACTACAAAAAATGCGAACTTAACACAAGCCAAAAGGATTTGTCAAGCCCTACAAAAGGATTAGAAAGAATGTGAGGCTACCGCTATGGAAATAAATGTGGTCTCATTGGTTAGGCAGTTGAAAAGAATGGGAATCCGACCTCTAACAAAGAAGATGTCACAGGAGAAACAAGCAAATAAAAGTGGTTGAGAGAAAGGTGACCTAACTCCATGGAGTAAATAAGCGGAAACATAAATTGCCTAGTTATGTTATTTGTTAATTCATTTAAATTCTTGTCAATTAAGCGCTTGCACAAAACCACCTAGTTACGACACTTGTTAATTCTTGATTATTTTCTTGTTAAGGAAGAAAGATGTATTCCACTATATCGGTGTTGAAATAAAGGAAAATATTATCATTAAATTACTAAAGATTCTTATTATGAAAGATACACATCCAGATGGATTAAAGCATCCACTCACAAACACTAAAGAAAGTGGTTGAGCCGACCAAAACACCAACACATAAGTACGGAAAATACACTTAAAATGATGGAAAATAACTAGCCTACCTCCTCTTGGTAGTTAGCCACTCTAGCAACAATGGTAGGTTTGCTAATACATCAACCTTGAACCAAGTCTACACCTGGGGACATGGGAAGGGGTACCAACCCTTGGTCGGGCATGGTCCCTAGAAATGTCCAATAAATACACGAGCACGGTCTCACAGAACATAATCCTAACTCTAACAACAAAGGTATGAGTTAAATAAAAGTGAATAGACAAAATATTTTTATACACTAAAGGTTAAAACTTAAAAAAAACTATTTATCTAGAAATGTCACTTCACCATCCACTATCATTTGGTTAAGGAGAACATGAGTCCAAGATATGGGACCGGTCGAATAAAAATGTTTAACTTATTGAAGATGATTTTCAAAAGCTTATTCGACCACAGAGAAACCCTTTTGCAAAGACTTAGATAGTTCTTTACAAAGAGAGAGATTTTCCTCGCTCATGTTTGTAAGGTCGGCCTCAGTCTTCAGATGGTCACCTCGAGTTTCCTTCAAAGCCTTTTTCCAGTCATCAGCTTCTTGTAGGTAGTTTCCAAGGACCGCTTCACCTCTAATAGAGCTTCATTCTTATCGACCACTACTTGAACCAATCATTGTACCTTTTCAAGAAAAGTACCAAGATACCCCAGAGATTCCAAGGTAGTCTCGATAGCAGTGAGAGAGTTGTAGATGCCCTTAGTCTCATTTGAGCATTTTCCCTCTCAAGGACAGGGCCTCTAACCCTATTTTTCAATCTTTCCCTCTCCCTATAGAAGTGGTAGGGTAGGAAAACTTCCTCCTGGCCAGCAACACCAAAATCCAGAATGATAGTTGTCCGACGAACTTGGTAAGCCAATTCAGTTTGTTCGCCCTGACGAGAATCATCAAGGATCCCAGAAAAATAAGAATAGTCTTAATTTGAAATCAAAGAGAGGAACTCACTACTCATCCTTGGACCCGGACGAGCTAGTAATACATGATTAGCATCCTTTTGAGCGAAATACATTTCCCCTACCGACCTAGACCTTTAAAGATGCTTGAGAGGATGAATCTTGACATGAACCTCCTCAAATTCAATGATCGAGGATAGCCTTTTCTCCCTATTCTAAACAAGGGAAAAGGGGTTCGAGGTCGTCAATATTGTTGGACATATGACTCCACACACAACCGGGAGGGGGGGGGGGGGGGTGAATTACGGGTTTTAGGAAAATGGTAGATTGAAAATAATTTATGATTATTTTTAGAGTTTAAAAACATTTTAAAACGTTTTAGAAATTATCAATGGAAAATAATAATGTGGAAAATCAAGAGTTAAGGGAAAAAGAAAAGACACTAGGAATTATAGAGGTTCAGTCAAAATAAAATGACCTAATCCTCTCCCCCAAGATTTGATCTTGAGAATATCCAGTAAATCTTAAGAGCTTTTATTAGGTTGAACTCTTTAACCCCCTTATACAAAGAAAAAAATTAAGTTTCAAGCTAACTGTAAACCAAACAGCAAACAACAAAGAGAAACAGTTAGTCCTCCTTCCAAACGACGAATTGAAGTAGTTAGTCTTTTTTTCCAAACAACGACTTGAAATGGTTAGTACCCAAGTTAAACCAAGATTTTATATAGGCTTATCTCGAGCCAAGGTGAGCTTTTGAAGCCGGTGGAACTCACTAACTAAATAGAGGTTTTGACCAGGCTGACCACGAACCACTGAGATTTTAAATTGGGCTTATCTTGAACCAAGATAAGATTTTGATTAGGATGAGCTTACGTACCGAACCAAGTTTTTTACCAGGTTAACCATAAGCCAAGTTGGTATTTTGGACCAGGCTGATCTCGAACCAAAGAAAGCTTTTAAATTGATTGTGCTTACAAACCAAAATGACGACTTAGAATCTAAATCCCCAAACCAAATCTTTTAAAGGATTTAGCTTCAAACCTAAACAAAGACTATCTTATGGATAAATTTTTCAACCAAGATAAAAAATACTCCTTGGTGAATTTACAATTATACCCCTTTTAGAATACAAAAACTCCTCATTAAACAAAAGGACTTTCTCGAAAGGGCTACGACTAAAATATGTGAAAGGATCGTTTTTTCACTAACCCAATTGATTAGGTATGAGTGCCAATCGATTGAACAATACAATGTTTATCCAAAATCATTCAAAAAATTCTTGATTCAACTAGAACGACTTCAAAACATTTTCAAGGATATTTTCTTAAGAAATAGAGGTTTAAAATTTTGTTTTTGTGTGTGTGTAATTTAGCCATATAACTTTACGAAAACACCTTTGTGTTTTTACAAACTACATTTCACTCAGACGCGGAAGTCCGAGCTTTCACACTCTGAAGCTTCAAGACTTGTCAAGTAAATAAACTATATAGACACTTGCTTGAATGTTCTTGGAGATGATGATTGAGATTTAATCAAGTTAAGTACCATAACCAGAGGATGTTTGCAGTGACCATCAAACTGTAATTTGTATGCTTGCATCTTTAACTAATTTAATACTTGAATCTTCATAGGCTCTAAAAGTTGTTATGCAAGTTTAGTTTTCATATAGGTAGGTTGCATCATCAACCATTCCTTTCAGTTGTCATCATCAAAAGCACATTATCGAGAGCTTCATTGATTACTTGCAAAACATGGTTCCACAAATATTCTTCCTCTCTTCTTTAGAATTGACGTCTATAAGCCATCAAGTTTGGATACATATTCTCAACCACTTCTTGGAGGTGGGGTAAGAGGGAACCACCCCACCCACATAACCAAGTCATTGGAAAAAAGATACCAATTGAATCTTTAAATACCATTTTTCTTTAGACAAATCATCATCTTTATAACGACATAACCCGACATCGGTCGGGAAATGACCTTGAGTCCAATACTTACGAAAACGTAAGAATAGGAAGAGGGATTCTCCGGATCCAAATTATATATTTTTGAATGGGCCGCCCGGGTAAGGGGAACCACCAATAAAAAACGAACTTTGAAATTCTTTACACTATCATAGCAAGGTTTAAAATATTGAGTATTGTTGCAAGGAAATAATGTCGGAGCCAGATGCGAATTTGGAACCACTTTGTACCCCATAAAGGTAAAAGAACAAGGTCAGCGTCGATTTAATACCTTTATAATTGCACCAATGTTGGAAAACCTTAACGAAAGTCCAACTTATAGGATGGAATTGTGAAAGAGCGACCAACAAATGATTTAACACACCGATTTAAAACTTGTCGAAAGGGAGGAGATAATCGATCAAGGAAAATAAGCATTTATGAAATGGGATAACACACCCACTATAAGGGTGACAAACCCTTTGATCTTTAGTTGGAGGAAGAACACCTTAATCCTTAAGGTGGACCAACATCTATCATCGTTTGAGAAAAGTTACCGTTTTCGGAGAAGTATGAGGCAGATCCCGAAATATCTGAACTAACTAAACTCCATAAATGCTAGTAATAACTCTCTTGGTTGATAGATAAGAAATAACCATGATTACAAGGTTAGGGTTGACATAATGCCATATTAAGTGAGAAAATAAGCACTGAATAAAAGGGAAACCCTAAAAGCTGAAACAAAAGATGAAAAGGCTAAATCTCGAAATATAAATAAAAAATCAACACACCCAGAACAAGTTGGCAGGAGAAATATTTCCAGAGATATGATCAGATCAAAACGTCTATAACCTTCAAGACCAAAAAGGCTGAGAGAGCAAAGCTTTCCACAAAGTCAAAAGTGTGAAAGAGCAAAGGGATGAGTTCTTTTCAGAAAACTTTAGGGCTTCCCCAAACAAATTAAAGTCATATGACCGTACCCTACTACCAACGACCGGGATCCCCTTACGGCCATCGAGTTCACGTTATAGTTTCTTAGGATAATCATGTGAGTAACTAGAGTATGTGGGATATGCCAATTATCATCTCTCTCTCCTCAACACGCAAGCGTCAATAATTATAAAGTCACTCCCTTTATTGCAACAAAGGTAAGAGCTTTGGGACAACTGTTCTAGGCCGGCCTAAACAAAAATAAGGATCAAACGTTAAGACATACACAATGCACTAAAGATAGATCAATCGTCAGTTCATAACTTGCAAGAGCAAGATGAAGTAATCAGAGTTGTCCAACTAATCTTACGGTTCACCACATTTTGCAAGATCCATTCATAATTTCACTTACAAACAAACTCCTTTACATAAGCAAGAAAGGTGTACCATTTGAAGGTAATTTCTCTCTCATTTGGAATTCTCTTTTACTTGAATATTAATTTGGTCGTTGGAGTGCTTAATTTGTCGTTTGGCTCTATCCACTACATCGAAATCAAGATTTGCCGTAACGTCACATTCAATTCACCATTGTGGTCATCATCTTGTTCAAATGTAGAATTATATATATATATAAGAATAATTATTTAAAATTAAAATTATATGACATGAATGAAAGAAAAAATGTAAAATATTATAATGTATTGTGAGTGGGCAGCAAGTTAGGATAGAAGAGGAGCGTCTTGATGTTCCTTTTTATAAAAATGTTTGATGCCTTCCACACACACCATACACTCAAAGTGGTCCACAGCCTTTCACACGTGAAGACGCTCCTCCCTTCCCCCCTACTATTATTACTATTTTATTCACGTGTGTTATCATACATCTATCAATTCATATTTCTGGCCCATCAAATATCATTTTCCCCTTCTCTTCTCCTTAATTACTATATAATATATTCATGCATAACTTTATTTATCGTTAAGACTAAAAATGTATATATAAGTTAAAACCATGAACGTGCTCGCAAAATGAAATATATTTATAGATGTCAAGGGTAGTGTGATATCTTATCTGGCAGTCAAGAACTGTTAAAGTTTTAACTGCATCCCAGATTTTGGATCCTGTGTCATTTTGTTTTATTTAATTAATCCTAACATTTAACGGTTCATTTTAGTTATTTAATCTACTATGTACATTAAGAAATATACTAATGACACAACATTTTGTTTCTCTGATATATACTAAGATTCTCTAAGTTGTGTGATGAGACTGAGAGCAGTAGTGGCTCACACCATGAGAGTGGTTACAGTGATGTTGAGCATGCAGTTGAATATTGATAGCAAAAACGACAAAAAGATAAATTAAATGGACCAAAAAACTAAATGAAAGGAAACAAAAAGCATATTAATAAACTTTATCTTGATGCCTGTAATAGCAAGCACGATGAGTTAATGCTTGCAGAAAATGTTTTTACTCATTCTCAGATTTACTTTAAACTTCTTTCAAATAATATAATCCCACTATTACTATTATTACTAACTACTATAGTCAAAATGAAAATCAAGTGACTGGTTTTTATGATGACACGAATCTATTTGCTTGTGTTAAATAAGTACGTGTGTATGTGTGCTATTTATTGTTGTACATTATGCCGTGACTAGATAAAGATAATGTCAATCCAATTCTACATATTTATTGTTGATGTTTTCTTTTTTGATAAAGTAATTGATGTTCATGCTTAGATATAGGCATTGTTTTTAAGGGTGTAAGAACTAAACTAAACTTATAATGAATTAGACATTAGAGATTTGTTTGTTGAAGAAACATTAGGGACTAATTTAATATACAAAGATGTCGGAAACCAATAAAAAACGATGAGATCGTTTTTTTATAGTGACAAATGAGAGATAAAATGACACGATAAAAGAAATGTGGTTCATTTAACTCAATTATATAAAATTGATTTGTATAATAAGAATTGCCACAGTTTATAAATACATCTAGTCATATAATATGTAATGTGAGCCTTTTAAACCATCCTCTTGCATTTGGGATTGAACATCTGAAACGTAAAAATATATAGTGAATGATTCGATAATAGAAACCTGATAGCAGATAATCTAACAAATCTTAAACGAGACTCTGATATTATGTTAAAAAATATGGTTGGGTCTAACTCAACTATACAAAATCAGTTTGCATGCTAATGATTGTCCTCACTTATAAATACATGTTCAGGCCGTATAATATCTGATGTGAGACTATTAACAAATGAAAAAAAGTCCATAAATAGAGTCTAAGTCGTACACTTAAAAAGTAGAAAAGCTGACGACAAAAAAAAAGATACAAATGTCATCAAACCCAAACGACACTAGTAATAAGGAGGAATGGACCCCACCGCCACACTAGACCACCACTAAAAGCCTCTGTACGAAACTGCCCGAATAAAAAGAAGAAGTAAAGAATAAGGATACATACTCAAAACAGCAAGCTAAAGGAACACTAAGAATACCTTCAACTAGCCAAGTGAGGCTAGTGTGCCACCTTGCACACCCTAATTCACTTAAGTATAAGAGAAGATCATGCTCTCAGACCAACATGGGGATTTTGGAATATGAGACTGGACTCACTTCCAAGAAAGACTCATAATCAAACTAACTATGAGATCAAAGAACAAGCTTTGGTTACAAAAAATGACATTATTACAAGCACTACAGATCGTCTGAATCACTACATGTCAAATTGTAAACAAACCTTTCTGCACAACCTTACCCCTTAACAAACCCATAAATACCCTAAAATATACTCAAAATTGAGTGTGGTATAGCCACGACACTGCCCACCCATCTAAAAATTATGTACAAAATAACAAAAGCATACCCACACGAGACAAACAAATGATATGTCGACTCGATCAGGACTGAACAAAGATTACAATCCACCCCAAAGAGGATCTGATAAGATCATATGCCTAAGAAGATTTTCCCTAGATGAGATCCTTTCCTGTAATAATAACTAAAATAAGGCTACTACTTTACAGGAGAATCAACTATGTCAACCCTTAGTCAAAATTTGAATTAACCTAACCAACATGCGCTCGGGCCTGTATGAGACAAAGAAGACATCCTTATAATCATACCTCACTTAAAAACCACACTCCTTATTTTTCTTCCAAACCCAAACATCCTCATTATCTGGATTGATCAACCCCGCCAAAAAAATCTCTAGATTATCAAGCAATTATTCCTCCCAAACAAGCACCCTTTGTCGTCATTTAATGTCCCAAACTCACACATCATCCACCCAAGACCGTATATTTCCAACCAATTGGGTCTTTTGTTCAGAGACTATGAACAACCTCCTAAAAGATATACACGTAGGATTCTCATCCTTCCACATTTCCTCCGAAAAATGTCTTCACAACCTGTTCCCTTTGATCTTATAAATATCAACGACAAACCAATATGGCATCTGATCAAACTTAAACTTAGTCCCCTAGAAAAGAGACATATATCCACCAAAGACAGGTCCCACAAATCCCCCAATTTTTCCACCCTAACGTCGAAAAAGTTGCGAGTGAGTCATATCTTGCACAAATGATAAATATGGCCTCCAACACATCCTTCCAAAAACGGATTCACAACCTATTTCCCGCGATCTTATAAATATCAACGACAAATCAATCTGACCTTTGATCAAACTTAATCCCCTAGCAAATAGACATATATCCACCAAATCTCCTATTTTGCCTACCCTAAGGGTGAAGAAGCCACAAGTGAGTCATATCTTACACAAATGACATCTTTCCAAAATGCGTGATCTTCTTTAAGAATTGACTTATATGCATCCTGCCACTTGACCTAAGCCCCTTTAGGCCCCTTCACAATCTTATAAAAAAATCGGAATAACACTTTGTCGCTTCACAATCTTATGCTAGACAAAAATGAACATTTTCATGAAAGAGAAAGAAAATCGGAATAACACTCTTCAGCGAAATGAGATCATAATAATGCGTGAATAGAATTTGGGTGACAGGTAAGAGCACATATAAATTTATTGAGTATAGTTGATGATAAAAAAAATTTAATTAATAAAATTATTTAAATAAAAATCAAATTGGATATTTATTGCGATTTTAACCAACTAGTATATAATGACCGGCCCCATACAATCTTAATTGTTGATTTGAATATCATACTCACTTTAGAAATTTTGTTCCTTATTCCTAATAATTTACAATAGTTTGTACTTTCTTTTGTATGGATATTCTTTCTTACATATTCTACTTTAGTATGCTCAGGGATATATAATAGGTTTGAGCTTTAGTAGCTTTCTTTTTACTTTTTTGATATACTAAAGTTTTGGTCGCTTTCTTATTCATGGCTAATATAGACAATCAGAATATATATTATAAGTAAGAATAATAAATTAATAAAAGAAAGATGAGTCATCTCAAGACTATTATATATATGTATTGCCTCTTTTGAAGTGCATTGTTCAACGAAAATAAATTGACTTGAAAATTGGCATTGCCAAAGTCATGATTCATGGACTTATATATGGGATTAGGCAGAAATAAATGAAATCCTTTACCATCTATGGGACTAAAGTGACCATCCTACAGCTGTATTAAACTATAGGGAAAAAAAATTAAAAGTGGTGTAGCATGTAGCATAGTAGTGTTTTATATAAAATGAGGTTTAAATCATGTACATTCTTTAAGAGAAATAAACGGCTTTATTTAGAAAAAGATAAAATCAGAAATTTCTTTTATACATAAAGTTAATGATAATAGAATCTATACACTCAATATTGAGAACTCTAGAATCCCCCAACACCCAACATTTCGAAGACGTTTTATTGTTCCTAATGAAAACATCTATCTTATATTGTACTAATATGATGAATAATGAATTATTCTTATAAAATAAGTTTGTCTAAATTCAATTTTTATGAAAAGTTAATAAAATTTCTTTATCCTAGAGTTTTCTATTGTAGAGTTTGACTTTTAATATTGTAGAAAAAAATTCTCTTTTATCATAATGTGTTCACAAGAGATAAAGGGATAGAGAGGTATTGTCTATTTTGGATATAATAGTTCGTCATATAACTTTATCTTTTAAAAAATTTGTCTCATTGAATTGAAAATTATGAGTATTGTATATTTGGTTGATGTGATTTATCTATCAAGAGGGTGAGAGATTGATAAAACATTTGCTTATAAAATAAGAGACGTTCTTATAAATTTGAAATATTATTTTCTTGTAATTTATTTTGTAATCTCTTGTAATAATTTTGAAATTATAGTGATCGGAGTGTTGCTCTCTCCCATAGAGTATATTGATTATATCGAACTGGGTAAACAAATACTATGTGTACTCGTCTTTTATTTTATTTTTGTTCGTGTGAATTTACTAACTTGCACATTAATTTTGCTTGAGGTGCTTGTGGTTGTTTTTTGTCCCGCACATAATTATATGTTTATACTTTGATATTTTAATTTTACAACAAGTGACGTTCACCGTGGAGAAAAAGGTGTTAAGTTTACAAATGAGCATTCAAATGAGACATCAATAATGTTTTTGGGAACAACTATTTTGGATTGTGGAAAGTGAAGATACATGCAATATTAATTCCACAAAAAGTGTAGAAACATTGAAGGGTGAGACATTGATTCCTGCAAGCCTAACACAAATAAAGAATACATAGATGGTGGATAAGACCAAAAGTGTCATTATTTTGTGCCTCAAAGATACAATCCTAAGGGAAGTCGCCAAGGAGAAGACTTGGACTAAGACGTTGGTCAATCTTGAATAATATTTTATAACCAAGTCCATGACTCACAAATTATGTCTAAAACAACAATTCTATTCATTTTGAACTATGGAGAACGAATTCATTCTGAAGTAATTGACATAATTTCACAAGATCATTGATGACTTGCACAATATTGAGTTGAATATTGATTAGGTAGACAAGGATTCTCTTCTTCATAGTAAGGAAGGTATTATAACCTTGGATGAAGTACAAATGACTGAAAGCTCAACAAAGTTATCAAAGATGAGAAATTTGAAGGTTGATGATAATGATGATGGATTGAATGTCTCAAGAGGAATGAGTGAGAGTAGAGAGAATCAAAATGGAAAAATATCTAGGTCAAAGTACAAGGCCAAGGGTTTTGATTAATCGAATTTAAAATGTCTCACTTGTCATAAAATTGGTCACTTCAAGAAGGATTGACCCGAGATAGAAGCAAAGATCATTTTGCTCATATTATAGTTGGCTCATACGAGGATGGTTATGAGAGTGTTGGTACACTAATAGTGACAAGTTTGAAAACTCAAAAGAGTTGGTTCATAGACTCATGATACTCTTATCACTGATGCATTAGACAAATGACTCCAAACACGGGAGGGAGTGAATTACGTGGGTTTGAAAAATCATTTCTAAATTAAAATCTTTGACACAATCAGAGTTTAAAATACGTTTGTAATGCAAACAAGATAAAAGTAGCGAAAAACTAACAATTAGATAGATCGAAATGCAACATAAATAAATAATTGAAAAGTAAATAACTAAGGTAAGAGAGAAAATCACCAGAGATTTATAGAGGTTCGGTAGAATAATTGACCTACTCCTCTCCCAAAAGATTTTTTTTTAGAGTTTCCCCTATGATGTGAGGTTTTGACAGGGTTTGTCCACATAACTCATTACGAAAGGATTGGAGATTTACAATGGCTAACTTCCCAACAAAACATGGATTTTTAACTATGGGTCCTCCCAACCAAGAGATCGACCACCAGGACAATCTCAAACCAACCGAGATCTTTTAACATTAGGCTAAGCTCACGAACTAAACATGAGTTTTAATTATGAAGACCTATTAACCAAATAGAGGTGTTAATTGGTTCACCTCAATAATCAAGTAATAGCTTTCAATTGGTTTAACTCACAACAATAAAAAATCTACCAATAAGATTTTACAATATTTCCCTTGCACCAGACCCAAACACCTCACAAATAAAAGATTCCACTCTCAAAAGCACTAAGGCAAAAATGAAAAAAAATATGGAGAGAGGGAGAGAGAGAGAGAGAGAGAGGTGTTTGAAATATGTGTTTCTGGTGTGAAATGAAGTGAAGGGGGGGTCCTCTATTTATATTACAAAATGTGGCTCAAAAGGAAAGGATCGGTGGGCCTTTCAATGCTTTTAATCATGCAAATGCCAGAATCGATTATAAAGTACAAAAATGGAAGTTTTTTAAAAGCTCGTCAACTAATCGACTATAAGCCCTAATAGTTGATTATGAGGTGTTATAAAAAGTGGTAATCGATTAAGCCTAAGGGCTAATCAATTATACAATGTAAATTGCACTCACAAATAATTTTTTTAGCTAGTAGCCAACTAGTTAGGCACAAAAATGTTTTATGATTATTTTAATAAAATGAGAGAGGCTTTCCAATCATTTGAAAAGGCGTGTATGATTTTCCTTAGTAAATTTAAGATCTAGTCTTATACCTTTATAGAACCAGATAACTCGACAATCTTTCACACTTTCTCTCTTTTATAGCTCTGAAGCTTCAAACTCCTTACTACATTATCTTTGATTTTAACCTTTCATTGGAACCTTGAATCTTCTTCTGATGAGGCTGGAGGTAACTCTCCATGATAGACACCATCATCAGACACACTGATTGATCACTAACTCCATTGAATTACGCTTGACATTAGGTGTTGTCCTCCAGGGAAAAGCTTTGATATCTTTATCTTTATGCACCACAAATTAATTACCACATTAGATAATGACTTCACAAATAATATTTTCATCACCAACACCATATGGACTTGATTTCCACTTCCAATGAAGACTTCACTTAAGAGCGTTTTCAACATCAAAATCAAACTGGTTGTTGTAGACGTCATACATGCAAGCACAAAGATCCACAAATGTTTTAGTGTAAAGAATACTTTGAGACTTTAGAGATGAAATAAGATGAAGTCATTCGACTCAGTAACAATAAGACTTGAAAAGTTTATGTTACTGGTATGGTTAGACTTAAAATGTTAAATGACCATGAGTTCCTTCTACATAATGTAAGATATGTTCCCAAGCTTAAGCTAAATTTGTTTTCTATTAATGTTTGTTGATTTAGGATATTACACTAAATTGAACATGGAGTGTTGAAAAAAATTATGGTGCACTGAGTAGTTTAAAATGTACGGGTTGTGTATTTTAGATGGTTCAACTATTATTAGTCATGCATCATTATATAGTTAAGATTTTCATGACAAAACCAAGACATGACACTTGAGATTAGGGCATGTTAGTAAAAAAAATTGGTTGAGCTAGCGCAACAAGGTTTGTTAGGAAGTGAGAAATTGATAAACTTGAATCTTGTGATCATTGCATAGTAGGCAAGCAACATACAATGGCATTTGAGAGAGGCATTCACAATTTTAGTAGATTATTTGAGTATGTTCACTAGGATTTATAGGGTCTAACGAGGATGGAAACACATTGAGGTAGCTTCTTTTTCATATTATTGATGATTTTTCTAAAAGGGTATCGATCTACATTTTAAAAAGTAAAAGTGACACTTTTGAAAAGTTTAAGGAATTACATAATTTTATAAGGAATAAATTAGGAAATAAACTGAATGTGTTAAAAACTGACAATGGTCTAGAGTTTGTTTTAGAGCAATTCAACGAGTTTTGCAAGAAATTGAGTATCAAGAGACATATAATTATTGTTGCCGCATCTTAAGAAAATGACCTAGAGGAACACATGAAGAAAACCATTTTGGAGAAGGTAAAGTGAATGTTGTCACCAAAGAGATTTTGGGGTAAAATTGTTGCTACAATAGCTTACCTAATTAATACATGTTTAACCACAATAATAAAATTCAACAAGCCTATGGAGGTTTAGAGTGAAAAAACGGTAAACTAATCTAATTTGAAGGTATTTGTAGCTTTGGGGTTTGTGCATATCAAGAAAAAAAATTATATTAGGATTGTGAAGTATGTCTTCATTGGTTATCCTAAAGGTGTGAAGAGTTACAAGTCGTGAAAGATGAGTGTTATAGGAACAAATTCATCATAACCATGGATGTTACTTTTGATGAGATTTGTTAGGGGATAAAGTAAAAATATTTGGAAGTGAAAGAAACAGAAACTATAGCGGAGAAGCCTTAGTTTGAGGTGGAGGTTCCTACTCGTAAGACTAGATACGCGGAAGAAATTGAGGCTTCTTCTTCTAGTACTAGAGAGGGGAAACCTACATTGGTTGTTGATCATCATTTGGGTCGTGATAGAGTTAGAAAGAATATTGTACCACCTCATATATACATTTAAGCTTAATTTATTTATTATGCTTTTAGTATAGTTGAAGGGTTAGAATACGAGTGTATGTTTTATAAGAATAAGACAGTGGTTTCCTTTTTCTAATTTCGGAGTATTCTTCTTGAAGCACTTAAAATTTCCCCCTCCTAGCTCCATCAAAGATCTTAGGTTTACATAAGTGAATTTCAGTGGTTCATTAATACAATTCTCAGAAGCCTTCCTTTGGGTTATTCTTCAGTCTGTTCCATTTGATGCGTTCCTCACAAGACAACTTCTGGGACCAAAGGCTAATTAGCCTTAATCCAGATAATCCTTGGTTTGACCCCTTCACCCCGGACTAGGGCAACTTTTTAAGGCGCTTCTTGCTTGTAAAGCCCCTCATGCCCGTGACCCATCTCACTTTTTGCTATCTTCCTATCGATTATCTTGGCTTTTGTCGGGGTTTATTCCCAAAGTAATGGTCTCTTATTCACTTTAATCGGGGTGTTTATTCCTATCGCACAAGGTTTGGTCCTTTCTCACCTAACGAGACAGTGATGAAGGAAGACTTACATTCTTGGTTTCAGGGACTCAACTATGAGGAAGGTCCCCATGGGGAGCTCCCTACCAAGGTGAGGAAAAGGTCACACCTATTTTACCTTGTCCCAAAATAAATGTCACATTTACAAATATTATTTTTTCCAAAATAAGTGTCACTTTTAATTTTGAATGCAACTTTAGTTTTTATCTTCCAATTGTATCCTCTAACTAATACTTTTAATTTATAATTTCTCTCATAGTACAGTAATGATAATAAGAGTGCGCCAATAGAAAATATGAATAATTTGGTAAAATTGTCATTCTCTCTCTTACATTTATTATATTTTATTAATCTTAATCCATGTGAAGGTGTCTATGACAATCATTTTGGGATGGAAAGACTATTTTTCAAAATACAAAGTTTTTTTATTAAAAAAATTATATCAAAAGGATATGAAAATTTATAGATTTTGAATTTAAATATAACTTTAATTTTAAAATTTATTGTTCAACTTAATTTTATGTAATTGTATCCAAATATAAATTATTCTATATTCAATTCAATTTTAGCAAAAATCAATCTTAAAATCAATTTATTCAAAATTAATTTTCGAAATCTCAAAATAAAAAATACAATAAACCTTGACCAAATCTAAATAATTTTTTTTACTCAAATACCCCAGTTTTTCAAAAAAATTTCCAAAATAACCCAGTTTTCAAAATAATTCCCAAAGTACCCTAGTTTCAAAAAAAATGTAGGGCATAGGCGTCATACCAATTGGCGCCTACCCTTAAACATTAAGTGGAGGCGCAAATTGGATTGGCTACAACACATGGCGTTGTCAATCCAATTGGCGTCCATGTGTTATTTGGAAGAGGAGGCACCAATTGGTCTGGCGCCTCAGTGTAATGTGCAATTTTTTTGTTATAAATAGAGGTGTTGTGTGAATCATTTTTCCACATCTTATTTCATCATATTGCAAACATGTTTGGTGTTCATCGCCATTATGGAAAAGTGATTTATTCGAGAGACAAACCTCTGATGTTGATGCTCTTCTGGAACATCTGTAGTTTCGATCAGCTGAAGAGGGAGTTGGTTCGTCGGTTAGATGGAAAAATACCAGAAGGGGAAAAATTAGAAGTATTGAGAGACTCGATAGTATATTTGGTTGGGTGCGAGTCAAAACTAATAAGGATGCTAGGGAAATGATGTTTGGACGAGATGACATCAGTTTGATTGTTGTAATCGGTTATAAATGTTATGTTTTAAGTTTGCTTATGTTGTAGTGATGTTTGTTGTTAACCTTGTTGTAACAAAAAGATAATGATATATAAAAATCCAAGGTTACAAAAATTATGTTGCAGATGTTCTGTTTTAAGTTTGCTTATGTTGCAGATGTTGCTCCTAGATTGGGTCAATTGTTCTTATTGTGTCCTGGTTGACGATATATACTACATAGTATTATCATTTTATAAGTCGTATCAATTTCTGTTCTAATACGCGTGTTGTTTGGCCGTCCTTTTTTCTTTCTTCACATCTCATCGTTGTGTCAAACTATGTCACCTTCATATGGAGGCCAATATTCCTCCATTGGTAGCACTGAGAAGCTTTTGTTATACACATTCATGACAGTAATGGCCTTGTAAACATCAGATAGATGGTTGTAAGCGTCCTGACGAGTATGTGCGCATGACACAATGACATGGGAGCAAGGAATACAGAAGGCCTGTAACTTTCCACAATTGCACCAACTTCTGTTTAGTTTCATCACAGTAATGTTGAAATGACGGCTAAGTTAAAGCATACCCAACATTCACCACTTTTTTGCGAAGGTTCTTATCTTTGATCGCACGCATGAAGTTGTGTGTGATATGTCTAATGCAATAGACATGGGTAGAAGGAGGATCATGTCATCTGTTATCATGGTTATTCTAAGCACTCTCAATGGCAGCATGTCTATCTGAAATCAAACAGAGATTGGCTTATGGAGCGACATGTATTCTGAGATGTCGAAGAAAGAAACCCTAACCACCAACGGTTTCACCTTCAACCAGAGCAAAGGCAATGGGAAAGACATTGTTGTTGCCGTTTTGTGCAACAACCATAAGCAAAGTACCCTTGTATTTTCCGTATAACCATGTTACATCAATTTTAATAATAGGTTTGCACAATGCAAAACCTTTGATGCATCGTTCAAACGCCCAAAAGAGGCGGTGAAAGATTCTATTTCCAGCAACACAGGTTTCGTCTGGCGTAAATGCTGACAATGTCTCCATAATTGCAACAGTTCATGGTACGTATATTTTTATGGCCCATAAAAACCATGGCAATTCTTTGTATGAATCCTCCCAGTTGCCGAATACCTGTTTGACAACCTTTGTCCTTGCAATCCATGCTTTCTTGTAAGATGGAGTATAATTATATCATTTGACGATATGAGATATTATTATACTCACCTTCACTGATGGGTCTTTGTTAACAAGCGGCAAAATGTCTTGACATATCAATGCAGCGCTTAATTTACCGTGATCTTGTTCAACATTAGTTGCAATGCAAATGTGAGGTGGGTCTATAGAAGCTATCTCCCAAGAGTCGCTTCTCTTTTTGTGAGACGCAGGCAACCGAAACTTGCAAAGAATGTTACGACATTCGATGTTATACCATCTTGAATCAGTGTATTTCACAGTGGAATCAGCAGAGTTATTCATGTGAAATTTTTTGATAGCTCGCACACATCTTCTTTAGTGCGGAACATGTCTCCCACTTTTAACTCACCCTCTGATCGTGGATATGGGTTATAAAAAACATTATTGGATGTTTCATCGTTATGCAGATCCATGTTTGTCATATGTTAAGGCGGATTATATACATGACTTGGAGGTAATGGCGTTGGATGATCGTCATCTTCAATGTTGTTGTTCAACATATGATCGACTTGTGTCTCGGTCTCTTCTTCTTCTTTATCAACGACGTTGACTTCTGCTTCTGCTTCTAGGTCGGCGTCATATGAGTTTTCTGAATCAAATTCATCAGGTTCAACTTGATTAATTATCTGAGATTGCTGAGATGGTATACTTGGTTGAAGAGTAATATATAACTCAATAGAGTTGCAACCAGAATGTTCGTGACTAACAAACATGTATTCAACATCTTCATCGTCCCATACCTTCAGCTGGAAAAATTTGCATTGACTGTTCTAAAAAAAATGGATTTTGATACGTGATCTGTGATACAAGACCAGGCGACTTACATACCAGAAGGCTCAACATCTAACCCCCAACAACATTGTCGGACTGGCTACTCACATCCCTTTATCCCTTAAACTTTCTGATCCACAAACACACAAACATACAACCCTAACATGTCATACACCCAACCACAATACCAAGAGCATACCCCGTACCACCAACAACAACTAGATCATCATCAAGAGACCCAACATCGCTATGCACCCAACACGTCACCCTACCATAGTCGTCTTAGCCAAAATACTCAACGATCATTTAACATCAATCGTCCCTCCTCCTACCATAACCAAGAAGCCTAAACATCTCAAAACCAAAACCTTTAACAACCATATATCTATCAAACACCACAACAATCATTTCAACCTTTCCTCGACGCATCATTCACACCAATGTCTCCCTTCAATCGTCTCGGTCGCCCTCTAACAACTCAAACACAACCCAACTACTCTGACATGGGTCATGAACTCAGCTATGATGGTACCCCTTCGATGCATACACAAGACTACGCTGATTTGTCTGACTATCTGAGGCAATCTCCTGCAGTTGGTGGTGATGTTCCTGGGCCTTCAGATACTCAAACACCTGGGGTGAATCATCAACGTGGGTTAGGACCACGAGTTCGAGTAGCTAGGGGATGTGGGACCGGAGGTCGGTTAGGTGATCCTGGTCATCGACATTAGTCTTTTTTGTGTAAACGGGTATTAATGTTAATATGAATTGGTCTGATTTCAACTTTATCTATCATGTACAATGTTTTCAAAAAAAATTACAAAACACACATGTGCCAAACCAATTGGCGCCTCCTTTAAAGCTTAACACACAGGCGTCAATTAGATTGGCAACACAAGGAGCACTAGCCAATCCAATTGGCGCCTCCTCTCTAAGTTTAAGAGCAGGTGCCAATTCATCTGGCGCCTCCTCTCTAAGTTTAAGAGCAGGTGCCAATTCATCTGGCGTCTCCTCTTTAAAGTGGGATAGATTGAGATTTTTTTTTAAAATAGAATTATTTTGAATTTTTTTAAAAAAAAATGAGTATTTGGGTAAAATATTTGAATCTAAAACACTACATAAAACGAAATAGTTTTATCTTCCTATGTCTATTATGAAAAAAAAATTATTGAATAATTAAATATATGTTGATTAAATATAAATTAAATATATTATTTATTTAATATATTTAAAATTTTAATTCTTTTCCTTAGCTTCTATAGAGTATTTAGTGAAAAAATAACTCTCAACTATATATTGAACTTTGGTCTACATGAACTCCTTAGCTTCTACTAGTACATAGTACATACTATTAGAGAATATTTATATTCATAGTTGTGCATATTAATCCGTATAACCATAAATTAACGTCCCATTATATGAAATGTTGTTTCTTTTGGCGGCATCAAAACCGCTACACTACCCTCTCACTTCAATCCACTCACCACAAAATCTAACCTCTCTTCAAACTTTTCCTACTATTTAGCACTTACCTTCTTCCACAACATCTCTATCTATCAAAGATATGGGAAGTTATGTTGCCACCCCATTTTCTTTCTCTAGTCTTCTCTGTCATGAACAAACCGATTCCACATTCTTCTTCCAACAAGATGAAGATGAAAACACCATCTTTGTTAATAACAACAACCTTTGTTTCCTTTTGGAAGATGATGAAGACGAATACATTGATTATCTATTCAAACAAGAATCAGGATTTGGATCCTCCACCACTCATTTCTTATCCTACCATAATGATGTTGATCATGATATATTCTGGTTGAGAAATGCTCGTTTGCATGCCATTGATTGGATTTTCAATGTTGGTTTTCACCAAACTAATCAAACTTTCCTTCTTTTTTTATATTGCTTTTTGGCTCTTCTGTTATTGAAACTAGTCATTGTTGATTATTTCAGACACAAGTAAAATTTGGATTCACACTTCAAACAGCTTATTTATCAATCACTTATTTTGACCGCTTTCTCTCCAAGCGATCCATTGATGTAAGCTCAACACAAATAATATAACACTTATTTTCCTTTTTTTTATTATTATAAATTTTGCTGATTATTTATTATTTATGTTTTTGCAGGAATCAAAACCGTGGGCTATTCAATTATTATCAGTGGCATGTTTATCAATAGCAGCAAAAATGGAAGAACAAAGAGTTCCTCTATTATCAGAATATCCAATAGAGTTTCGATTTGAGAATAAAGTTATTAAGAACATGGAGATTTTAATTTTGGCTACTTTAGAATGGAAAATGGGATTGCCAACACCTTTTGCTTATTTACATTATTTCTTCACCAAGTTCTGCAATGGATCAAGACCAGAAACAATAATCACAAAAGCCACAAAACACATTATAACATTGGTCAAAGGTAATTATTTAAAAAATAATAATACTGTTTTTTTTTATTTAGTTTTATTAAAAAAAATTGATTAATTTTTTTTTTGTGTGCAGATTTTAATTTGATGAATCAACGACCATCTATAATCGCTTCTGGTTCTATATTAGCAGCTTTTGATTCTACATTAACTCAGAAGGAAATTGATGTTCAGATAAGACTAATCTCATCATGGGGAAATATAGAAAGTGTGAGTTTAATAATTAATTAGTAGTACAATTTATATTATATTATTATAAAAGTTTATTAATTTATGTGCATTATGGAACAGGAACAAGTGTTTTCATGTTACAATGTTATACAAGAAAAGAAGAGAGACAAAGTTAAGAAGACACCTTCCTCGGATTTATTATCAAAAGAGTCGAATTTGACTTATGTTGTTGAGACCAAATCTAGTGGTTTTTCAGGAGTTAAGAGAAAGCTTGGTTATGAGAATATTGAAGATTTTCAAGAACAAAAGCTACAACCACCTTAGTTTGTGTTTTCTATACATGAAAATTAATTAATTTGATTGGTATTTTTTTGTATTGTTTTTAGTTAATTAATAGGTCTAATGAGTACATTCACCATTTTTATGAATGAGTTGGTATTGATAGATTCAACCAAGAACAAAAAAGTTTTTGGGAGTGACAAGTGAGAAAAAAAAGAGTAAATAAATGAAAAGGTTGTTGTAGATTTTGTTTAGAGAATGGTGATTGAGTGAATGAAAGTTCACAAGGATTGTGGTGGGGAAGTGAAAGCAAGAAAGATATGTGGAGTGTGTAAGTGGAACACTATTTATTAATTATTCATAGTGATAGTGTTTGCTTTTACAACTGTAATTTATTTTTATTTTTTAATTCTATTGTTGTGAATGGAATTATTGAACAAGTACTACTTGGGATGCTTTGCTTTGTATGATGTGTAGAGAGACAAGGTTGCATTGAGAATGGGAAAATGGGTTTGTTTGATTTGATGGGTGTGTGCAACAATTGGGTTAGGGTTGGGGTGATTTGATAAAGCATGAGGTTCCTTTTCACGAGGAATGGGAAACTTTCCATCAACTTTGGTTGTAGTGTGTTAGTATAAGTGGGTATAAGATTGGGAATTGTACTTCTTAACCTAATAATTAAAGGACATAATCTAATGGATTTTCTTTAACCTAACCAACAACTTCTACTTTGCATAAGATTTCCCCTCCTCTTGGTTTTTTCATCCATGAAAGAGCTTAGACTTAGAGGTATGGGTCATCTTCTATTAGGCTCCATAGTGTGAGCACCAATATTCATGGGGATGTAGTCTTTGTGTTAGTGGTTGGAATGTGTTGGTAGGGTGTTGCAACTTCCTCGCTTGCTTCTTGTATTGCTCCTTCTCTAAGTTAAGAGGGGTACCTACAAAAGGCAATATGATGGCAAAGTATAAAAGTGTGCTAGTACATAGCAAGTAGACAAATTGATCATGTAATCATACATGAGAATGAGTCTCTTATTTAAAGAGTGGAGTAGCTAGACTTTAATATATTTCATACCATGGGTATTTCTACTAAGGTGATCAATGAGATTATTAGTGGGTAAGGTTGAACTGAAAATAATTGTTGTAGTAATTTTCTTTAACAAAAACCATAATGTATCAAGTCATATTATCCACGATAAATGTATTAACTTGGTACAAAGACAATGTGATTGTAGTTGTGGATTTAATGTAATGAGTGAGTAATAGTAACAAGGTGCACATAGCGTAAGTGATTGACTTGTGTTAACTTGGTACAAAGACAATGTGATTGTAGTTGTGGATTTAATGTAATGAGTGAGTAATAGTAACAAGGTGCACATAGCGTAAGTGATTGACTTGTGTACTTTGATTGACGTGTATGTAATTGTAAATAGAAAATGTTAAATAATGATTGACAAATATAATTATAAAAACGATTAAGTTTTCCTTTCGAATCATCATCTTCGCTTAGAAGAGAATTCTCATGACTGGTTATATAATGACTATGTTTTAAGTATCCAATCACAAGGTTGGTTGTCTATTTTGTTAGAAGCAGCCCTAAATATACCAGGAATATCCAATTGCAACAACGAAGATTTTATGACATGTAAAATAAGAAGACATTTTGCAAAACACATAATTACGATCTCGCAACCTCATATATATTGGAAACCTCCAATTACAAAGATTTTATAATGCGTAAAACTAGACTAATGGTCGAGACTATTTCTCTCTCAGCATGAACTATATTTACAATCTGATAGTTTCATCAGTCGAGTAAAGAATTCACCACTAAGTCTCAGTTGCCATCTAAATCAATTCTCCTTATTCCGTAGATGGGAGAAAATCTTAAACATAAATTAAATTATACAATCATAAACACAAATTTATTATAGAGACAACCATAGAGAATTGTACAAATCGCATATTTAGGGTAGAATCCTCTATAGGAAACCTAATCTAAGGGGACTAGTCACTCATCCTTAAGAGATTCTTGGTTTTAATAATTGAAAAACAATAATAAAGACTTATATTGATTAATAATAAACTCCTAATAATAACCTTTATTTTCACATCTTCTTGATGCAGAAAAATAACTTAGACTCTCAAAGAACAAACCCTTAATGACTAAACATGTTTTTCTATTTATATATAAAAATTCAATATCATGTAATTGTGTAGTTCCATTTAAATTGCTTACGAGTTTTTGCAGAAATTTGAGATAACATCATTATACTAATGAATGCATTGTTTTTTCCTTCTCGATCTTGATCGCATCGATGTGTCTCGTAAGTGCACCGCAATTAAATTATTTATTTGTTTTTGCAATTCAGGCAAAAAAAATTGGATCACGTCGTTGAGCTTGTTGAGTGCCACGATGGATTGATGAAATTCAATAGCACCAGTATTGACTTAGAGCATGCCGATATTGCTTGCAATTTCAATTTTCTTTAATTTCCTTCTATTCCCCGTGTTATATCCCTATCCTTTCTTCTTCATCATAAATTTCATAGTAAAGTATTATGAAATTTTTCTGATTAGGATGATTTCAACAAGGTTTGATCTTTTTCACAAATCTTCGGATTCTTTATTAAAATCTACAAAACAAAACAAAATGCGTGAAACTTTCTTAACCTCAAGAAAAATACTTGAAACTTTCATAGTGTGACGTATTATCACCATAACCTCAAACTTAAACATTTCCTTAACCTCAATAAAAATACTTGAAAATTAGATTTAAGAAAAGTAGGGTTTTTACCTTCTTTGATGATAATTTTGAAGTTGATGCTACTTAATAAATTATTTTCATGATCATGTTCAATCTCGACTTCCATTCTCTTACTTCGGGAAAGATAACTCAAAAGACTTTAGTCATGCTTCATATTTATTCATTTTGACTCTCTTCTCACCAATTCACTCAAATAAAAATGTTCACTTAATCAACATGCATATATCATTTTCCTACGAGCTCAAAAAATTCTAAACAGTTTATATTTTTACGCACACATTTTTTAGGTTTAAAAGTTTTGTAATCTAATTTGGATTAGGATAGGATAAATTTAGACTAAGTGGGATAAATCATTGCAGTTAGGCACTACATTTCCTCATTCATCTACTTTAACTATTTTTATTTTTCCCACCTCAATTCTTTACTATGTTTCTTGTGCAATTCGAGATATTTTATTTATTTGATACCCATTTATATTTTATATTTTTCTTTGGATACTTATTTTCATCATTTTATTTTTCATAGTCTCTTTTTATTATGTATGCTCTTAGGACCATCATCCCAAACTTAGAAATTTGGTATTTCAGAGCAACCCTAAAATTAAAACCATGTTACACATACCATTCTTGTAATCTTATAAGTACCTAACTCCAATGAAATCAAATAATTCCAAAAAAAGGGTTTTATAAACAATAACATTTAATTGGGTTTAACAAAAAAATATTTTAAGGCACAAAGGGATTAGCAACGGATAAATTTATCAAGGGGGTTCTAAGATTCAAGAAAAATATGCTTGAGTGTGTATATAATAAGACAATTAACCGTATAGAAATATATCAAATTCTAGACAATTTTATTATAGCATGAATACACTCATAATAAGATAAATAATAGTATACAATGATTATTTGTCTCAAATCTTACTTGCTTATGCATCTTAAAATTTAAAGATTTTGAGCTAGAGTCTCATCTTTTAAACTTCCATGGATCCTAAACATTTACATTTAGATACCTCATTTATTTCACAATTCAATTGTTTTTATCATTAACACAGTATACAAATAACAAAAATTTAAGAACAATAGAATATCATAACTTAAACACTTTCGCTACTAGCACTACTAGAAAAACCACATTTAACGTCAGACACGAAATGCATTTAACCTTGTCTATAGAGGCGAGGTAACGAATGGCGTTAAGAAAAGTGCACATTTTACCTCTCAGTTTTAAATAACTGACGGTATGTGAAAATGTCATGGGTTTGATCCCCAGGAAAGCCTTTTTGAAATTCTGAAATACAAAATTAAATATCCCCTCGATTTTGTAATTTTACCGACAAATATACCACATTTTCGCATCGGTTATCTAATAAAACTGAGGGGTAAAATAATTTTGAGTTTATTAAGTTTCATGTGGATTTATTATTTCATTAAACCATATACTGAACATATAACTTCTCAAAATTGGTTAGAAAAATAATTATATGAACAATTGTGTTATATTTGAAGAACAACTTACGTTGATTAGTGATGTTAAAGCATCCTGCAACTTATCATTCATCTCACGCTGTTTTATGGTTAAAATATCTCAAATATTTCAAGTTCTTTATTCAACACTTTCTTTTCTACTAATTTATTCTTGAAAGCATAAAATTCGATGCTTTGAAAGATGAACAAATATGGAAGAAAGTTGAACGAAAACTAGAAGTATTGGAGAGATTTTAATGATAAAACAATATGAGATGAATGATGAGTTGCAGAATTCTTAAAAATCATTAATCAGTGTAAGATAAGTTTAAGATGTAACATAATTTTGCATATGATTATTTCTAAAATCAATTTAATAGGTTATATGTTCAAAGAGGGGTTAGTGAAACAAACAATCGACATTAGATATAATAAATTCAACTCGATGGAATACGATGAGATCTGCACAAAGAATCATAAAAAACATAAACTCAATATCAATATCAATCTAAAACTCAAACTCAATAATAAAAAATAAAGTACAACATATATATTCTCATAACTTTGGGTCGTAGAACAACTAAACAACTAAACAACAACAACAACAACAACAACAATAATATCAACAACTAAAAAACAACAGCTTACCTTTAACAATAACTCAAAAAAATAATATCTTAAAAAAACTACAACAACATCATCAATAAAGCTATAACATAAATCAGTTTATACAACAATAACAAGATAAAACCTCTAGGATTTAGGGTCTCAACAACAACAACATCAACAACAACAACGTCAATAAACCTATAACATAAATTTTCTTAAACAACAACAATAACAATATTAAATCTCTAGAGTTTTTGGTCTAAATAACGGGTCTCAACAACAACAATATCAATAAACCTATAATGTAACTTTGTTTAAACAACAACAATAACAACAAGAAAAAACATATAGGGTTTCAGAACTCAACAACAACAACAACAACAATTAGAATAATATGAGTAGTGGTGTTTGACGTATCAGATCTCTGAAGAAGAAGTAAAGGAAAATGATTTGGATCTCCGAATAAGAAACGAGAGCACTAAACACATAACATCTTCGTATTGAAGATGGTATGTGTTTATGACTCTCATTGTTTAAGGCTCTTCGTTAGGATTTTGTTTGTTTTGTTTAGACAAATGAAACTGGATGCTACAAGTTAAAGCTATATATATCATAGAAACATATTCACCTCGGTTGGAAAGAAAACTGAGGTGAAAAGTAGCGTACTTTTAGATTAAAAATAAAATATTCTAGAAGACACCGTTTTTAATGAGATACAAACATAAATTGAGGCTGATGGAATTCAAAGCATGTACACTGAATAGGTTTACCCATCAGTTTTCAAAATAACCGACATGATATATTGTATTTTTTTATAAATAAAAAACAATGTGTGTCTAAAAATTGTACCTCAATTTTTCAATACGTGAGGTAAAATCATCGTCATGAAATGTATTATTGTAGTAATGTAGATAATGAACATCATTTCAAATTTGGTGTTGCGAGTACTACTCATTAACACTAATACAAAATAAGAATGAAAATAAAAACAAACACTGGAATTAAACTAACATTAATTCAAAACTAAGTAAAACTAAAAGAAAGAAAATAGAATCCAGATTGAGACACCTGAAACACATATGGTAACGATCATTGTTTAGAGGGATAATGTCTTGGTAGACCCTCTCTCCTTGATCAAGCTCTACAGCCGATTTCATTTCACTCTAGGAAAGAAATTATATCTACCTTACAAAATATGCTAGCATGGTTTTACTTGATTCAAAGATCTTAAAAGCGTTAGTACGAGGGTTTTGTTGGAGGTAGTCATGCACAACTTCTCTAAAGGGGTTCTATGATGGGTGGGTCGATTCAGAATCTGAAATACATGTCTACAACCTACTCCAAAAAAACCTAAGGCATATGTAGGTGAGGTTGTTGGGGAACTTACTACTCACTCTTTATAGATTGAGCCTTTTGGGATTGCTATGTTATTGGTGGTGGATGAAGTTCTCTCATTATTATATCCAAGTAGGATTTGTTAATTGGTGCTTTGGGTTTCATCTCAATATCATTTCTTTTGTAATTTACCATATGATCATTACATAAAGTAGTTATAATTCTCAAATGCCCTATCATCTTAGCAGGGGAGTTAATGAGATTTACAATGTTGTTGGAAATCAAACCCTAACATTTATTGGGTCTCCATGTGCGAGTTCTAGCATGGCGTGCACCCTTGAGGTGTCGCAATCATAATGATTGGAAGTGCTCTCCAAGTTTGATAAAAATAAATATGGCCACATTTTGAATTGTGGCTTAAGCTTAAAATCCATTATTTTTATAAGGGTTTCCATTCTATCTAATATCAGTGTGCCCCTTCTTGGGAAATATCATGCAAAATCATGTCCCATCCCTCTGATCGAAAGTAAGGTCCACATTTCTCCTCCTATAAATCCAACATATTTGAGGTTTTTAAGTCGAAGTAACCAATTACTCGTCATTTTCATGTGATAAATCACTTTACCTTTAACAAAAGACGTTTGGTCAACATTAGTTCTTTGCATGTTCAGGAAGAACTCAACCCTCGTTGAATGGTGGATGTGGCCATAAAAAATTCCATTGAAATATTCTCAATCTCTTGCCTCCAAATTCTCTTTAGTTTTGGGGTGTTCATCTATACCACTCCATGTAAATTCCCTTTCAATGTTAACATTGCAAGCTCTAATAGTATCTCAAAAAGAAGTTGCTTCCTCACTCACAAACCTTTTATATTGATCATCTGAAGTTCTTGAGGAAGAAACAATTATCTTTTTCTTGCAGGGTGGAGCCATTGTGAGGTTAAGAAAATTGATGAAAACAGTGGCGTATATTTTAGGTAACCTTGTTTGTAAGAAAATATGAGAGCGGATAAGAGAATATGCAAATAAAAGTGATGCACATGACTCATATGTATAGACTTACGTAGAATCACACCACAAAAAATGAACATATCACTGCTACATGCTACAGCTAAAAAACGAAGTAATCATGTTGCTATGTGCAAGGGTGGGGCACTATATTTACATTAACGACTATACTTCAACATCAATTTTATCATTAATTATCATAGATATTGTATATCCCGGAAAATTAGTTGACCAACCGAGATATGAGATCGGCGAAGCCTATTTAGACATGTGAGTTCTTTGTGGCCGAGTTGACACGATGACCGAGTATGATAGGGTTAGCAAATCGGAAAGTCAAGCTATCATCCACTAGATCGGAATCCGGTTAGGATATCTGAGTAAACAAGGTGGATCCGACCTCCCATAAGCTGAGAATGGTCCAATTAGTACAAGTCGGATCTGATGACAAGGCCAAGATGCCATTTGAAGAGTCGTAGGAAACGGTTACAGGGTGATGCATTATGGTAGGGGGTTATGATTAGTAAAGAGGCGGACATTACATAACAATTATGTGGGTGGCAGACGTTATTGATAGGGAAATTTATGAAGGATGTGAAGAGTCAAGCAAAAGGGGGGATAGACTGAGATGTAGGCCTATAAATAGGAGGATGTTCGGAGGGAAAAAGACGACAAAAAATGAGACTAATATACATAACACACCCCAACCATTCATTTTAGGCTCTCTTTGACTTAGAATAAGGAAGTTAACCTTTTGGTGTATTTTAGCAAGAACATTTAGCGTCCACCGTGGGGCCTCGGTAAATCTTGCTCAAGTCACACAAAACCATCATCAAAATGATAATACTTCAGCTGCACGATGTCAGGATCATCTCCTAATCGAAGTGACCCACCCCCGTCACCATATATAACTCAATTGCTCGCGGTGGTAGAAGCACTTCGTCAGTAAAATGAACCCTTGAAAGACAGTGTCCAAGTCTTGCAAACACAAACTCTTCAGGATAGGGATACATAGGAGGAGCCTCTAGACTCTCAGCCTTTATCCGAAGCTATCTGGGATGATCAGGTCCCGGAGAACATCAACATTACTTTCCCCACCCTTTATGTAGCATTCCTCCCTTGTGACCATCTCTTCTAAAGAAGATGCTAGACTTTGGGTGAGGGACTCGTTGAAATTCTATGCTTTGAGTCCATTCTAAAATGCTCCTACGAACATTTTTTGGTTCGGGTGGACGAATCTTATGGTCGCCTCTTTGAAATGGGCAAGGTATTCCCCAAATGACTCTGAAGGGCCTTGTCAAATATTAAACAGGTTGGTGGTGAACATCTTCATGTGTTAACTAGTGCACGAGTTTCTTCACTGGCTCTTGATAACTAGAGATGGAGGCTCAGGGTAGGGCCATGTATTGTCACAAGGCTGCATCTCTGAAAGGGTCGGTCAATAGTTTTCATTTCAGAGAGTCGGACGCTCCAATGATGGTTATATGTGTATTGATGGAGGGGACATGCTCATAAGGGTCTCTACGGTTATCGAACTTTGCCAAGGAGAGAGGCTTTAAGCATTCAGAAACATGTGCATCCCATATTTCATCTGAAAGTGGTTGTTGGTATTGTTTGATGTTGAGGACATTATCCTCCAGATTTTTATTCTAGCGGCACAGTTCGTCCATGGTGACACGCATCTCCGTTATGGTGTTGTGATCGGTATTACCTCTGGTATCCTCCTGTGTTGGGGATTGTCGCCTCCTAGGAATCATGGTTGGGGACACTTAGAGCTAGGAATGGAGGCTTTGGGACGTTCGAAGTGGTGGTGATAATGGTAGGTGTGGTCTGGGTTAATTTTATCGGGGTGCCACTGTACTTGTTAAAAAGTACATATGTGTGGCACCCCTATCCTGGTAAGGATGGTCAAAGGCTTTAATGATTTTCATTGGCTTTAGGGCAAGCTCACGTTGGTGAGAAACCCCTATTTTGAGGTGATTTTGGTGTGGTGAGAGAAAGTTCACGTGAGGTGAGAAGTTCTGTATCTTTTGGAATGTTTCGTGTGTATTCTAAATTGTCCTTCTCAACCCTAGAGTTGAGATATTTATAGAGGTTCCTTGGACCTGGATTTGAGGACCCTGAAAAATAGTAATCACTCTACTTTGACAGGGAGAGTTGTTGATTGTCTACTTCTTAGGGGATCGTGGCTAAAATTTCTTGCACTTGCGATTTTAAGTAATGTACATGTCATCATCCACGCTTCCTCTCAGGGTGAGCTACCTACTACGTGGGGGCTATGCGTAAGCAACGTGCTCTAAAACAGACCCAGCGTGACATCCCTTACAATTATATATATATATATATATATATATATATATATATATATATATATATATATATATATATATATATATATATATATATATATATATATATATATATATATATATATATATATATATATATATATATATATATAATTGAATTAATAATACAAAATTACACTTAGTCTATAGTGGCATATGCATGCACACTTGGTTAAACAACGTAAAATAGTCGCATAGAATAGTCTTTGATCAAGTTGGTTTTACCTATCAGTTGTCTTCAATCTTCATTCAACTTGAAATCACCAATGTTCCATGCTTAAGGAGCAGCTCTATTATTGATTATTTAAATCTCTGAAGTCTGTGAAGAATAGAATCGTACTTGTTTGTCAATGCACATACCATTCAAACATATTCAGTAGGTAAAACATCTTCATTATATGTGTTTATAAATTATTGAGCTATCATTGATCATGTGAAGTCACACACTCTACACAACCTTATGTGTCAATACTCAAATAGGGTCAATCTCACTGACCTTATATGCTGTTTTAACAGCAACATCTAACCAACAAAAGATGGAGGGGCTATGTAACAGAATCATGCATGGTTCAGTCTCCATGTGAACCATTGCAACAAAACAATGAGATCATAATAATTTAGTTCTAGCAAAATACAAGTTTTGTGCCAGACTGTATATGTGTATGCATGCAACTTGGAAGGGTATTGTGATGTGATGGAATTTCTGACACAAATTTCATTATAATAATGTTGCTGTCAATGTTTGTTACTAAATGTTGTTAATGATGCTAATGTGTTCATTAAGTTGAATCTTGAACCTAGATCAAACATCAGAATTATGTGAAAAAATAAATAGGAGTTATATTTTGTTCAAGATATCCGTAATGAATTCAGATTTGAAAAATACTAGTATAGTTTTCAATAGTGTTAATGATAAAGACTGTAAAATTGAATGTCACACAATTTAAAGACCAATTCATCCATGTAAGTGTCATGGAATGCGATGCAGATGCAGTGAGGGTTTGCTGGACCACATCAAACATTTTACATTATGTAAAAGCTAAGTGAGTTTTTGTCATAAGGAAACCGTTACTTTTGTATTTCAATTCTTTCTTGTCTCATTGGAGTGATAAATGACTTGTGGACAAAAATTGAATCAAGAGCATATAAGGCTTAGAGAGAAAGGGACCAAGTTAAAGATTTTAACCTCAAACAAATGACAGAAAAAATATTGTCTAGTCGGTTGTCACATATATCTTCATTCCTCAATTTGATTTTTTTGTTGAAGATTATATCATATCAACCTATTTGTATGTATTATGTTGACAAAAGAAAAATGTTCGGTATATGCTCATAATAAGAAATAGATCTAGCAAAATGTTCTGTATATGCTCATAATAAGAAATAGATCTAGCATTTCTTTTGGGATGAAATTTACCTATTAAAAATGTGTTTAGATGAAATATTTTAATGGGAAAAAATAATTTTTTTTAGAGAATTTGAAATGATTTGATCAAAATTTATTATTTGGATAAAAAATATGAGGAAATAAGAATTGTTAAAATAATATAAATTATGGAGTGTTTTATTCATGTTAAATTTAAGGAATTTAAAATGACATCAAAAAGTAAGGAATTTCAAATTGTTTTCTTACTCTATATAATGCCAATGTTAAATTGTTTATTCTTAATTTTTTAAATTTTGCAAGATGGTCTTCATATCTTATGAAAATTTTAAATTTACTCCCAAAATTTTCAAAAAGTTACAAAAAAGTCCCTGATAATTTTTAAATTTTATAAATTGGTCCCTTCAAATTTTCAAAAATTGCAAATCTATTTTTTATATTTTAAATTTGACCTAAAAATTTAAAATTTATGAAAATGATTTCAAAATCTAACAATGAATCATTTTAATATTCCATTCAAATAAAAGAATTTAAAAATAAATAAACTTTGATTGAATCATTTCAATTATTTAAAATTTTAAAATTTTAAAAAAATTTCAATTGTCTTATTCAAAGATATTCTAAGGGAATTTTCTTAATACAGTGTCTAAGTTAAACTAAAAATCTTAACAAACCTAAACTTCAATTAATTCTCTAATACTCCCCACAAGATTAAGATTAAGGTGGCATAAAAGTAACTTTGAGTTTATTTTTGAGATCTTGAAAGGTGGAGTACCAAAAACTTGTCAATGTGTCACATTTTGATGGGTACCATTTTTTTGGACACAATTTTTTTTTATGATAAAGTGAAGATTAAAGTTATGATTAAATATATTTTATCTCGTGTAATATGAGTGAATTTTAATTTTTTTTATATTTTTTTATTTCTCTTTTATAATGTAAAGATTTGTTTGGGTTGTCTTAATTGATAATTTAGACATGTCAATATTATAAAGGATAAATCAAAACTCACTCATATTGCAAAGAATAAAATATATTCAATCATATTAATTTTTTAAACATGTCAATATTATATTCTTCATTTTTTAAATATTTTTTCAGAATATTTTAATTAAGTTTTTTTAGAAATTAATTAATTAAAATATTGTAAATAATTTGGACCTTAAGCACCTCACACAAGTTGAATCCAACATACAAGTTGACATTTAGTAGAGTTTGTGTATCTTATATAAACATTTAAAGTAAGTGTTTGAAAATCGATGTGGAACTTCTTGGCAATTTTTCATGTTGCACCACCACAAGAAGAAACTAACAATGATTTCCCTCTTGCATATTGTATCAATTGCCTAGGTGGTTGTTGTTGCATCATCATCAATTGTTCCTCTTCTTCTTTTGTATTGTATTGTGAGGACAATGAAAAAGAACCATATATATAAATCATGTAGCACATCATATAGAGCATGTAACACAACATGAAATTCTATGATATGGAGGTCCCAATCACTTTTGTTACACCATGAGGATTTTGAAGCACAAACTTATGAGACAAGTGAACAACACTTAAGTTATCACACAAGAGATTGGGAGGAAGAAAAGGAATGTGTATTTCATATAGCAAGGATTTCAACCAAATGAGCTCAAAGGTAATGTGTGCTAAGGCATTGTATTCAGCTTCTGCACTTGACCTTGCAATTAAGAATTGCTTCTTGGAGTTACATGATACTAGATATGGGACAAAGAAAATGCATGAATCAAAAGTTGACATGTGACCATTGGCCAATTGTGACACGCTAAACCCTAATAAAGAATTTATCTTTATAATATAACATACATTATAGAATAAGTGATTATAAAATCAAAGGGGTATCACATTAACATAAATAACATAAAACTTCCTCATAATGATCAAAACATAACATTAGATGTAATCATTCCAAAACATGAATCTCAACCCTGATGCCATAATATCAGAGTCTTATTATAAATTAAATCATCTAGCTGAATTAATAGCTCAACAAAACATAAGCATAAAAAAAACTAATGAAGTGGTCTTCTACACCATCTTTCATAAGGTACTGCAAAACAACCAATCCTCAGTCTCGACGTGAGAATACTCTGCATATAGACTCACATTGAGAAACATAGAAACAAATGGGTGAGAATATATTTTATAAAATAACATGGCATAATATAGAAAAGGGTAGTATAAACACAAATTACAAAATTCTCACGACATCATGTGAAACCACTTAATATTTCAAAACATATATATAAACTCACTTAATATTTTACAACATACATGTAATATCACTTAACATTTCACAATATACATATAATGCTTATGAGATGCACTTCACCTGTACTTCAATGCATGTGGTATCATCACTAGACCCGGAGTTTATTTTCTTAAGTCCTAATAATTTATGAGGGTAGATGAGTTATGTCATGCACTACAACACTCTACTAGACGTTCATAGGCATGCAATGTCTAGAAGTACATGTGATTTACGTGCGCACTACAACACCATTCACTAAACTCTACTTCTAGGAGTACATGTGAGTTACATCATATTACACACTGTTGCTAGATGATACCTACTCCCATTTATATATGATGCATGATGATTCAAACAAATATGATTTTCATTTGAACCTCCAAACCATATTTAACACACTAGTTCTTAATGAATCTTAAACATAATGAAATACTAGTTCTTCTCGAACCTCCAACAAACATTGGTTCTTATCGAACCTTCAACATAATCAAACAATGGTTCTTATCAAACCTTAAACATAATCGTCAAATTAGGGTTGTGCTATTTCTTTACCAAAATGGGACTTACGTCCTAAGGGTATTCACACACTCATTCATAGTTCACAATTTAAATCTTATCAAAACTTTGGAATTGTGTCCTAATACATTTACAACTTTGTTCACAACAAGTATTTGATTGAAACATACTTTGGACTTGTGTCCTAATACATTTACAACTTTGTTCACAACAAGTATTTGATTGAAACATTGGACTTGCATCCTAAAATATTACACTAATTTACACAATTAATCTTTTCTATGACATCATTCATATACATAAACATCATGAAACCATTACCATATTCACAACATCATTCACACATATAAACATGATGAAACCATTACCATATCCACAACATCATTTATATGTATAAAAATCATGAAAACATATGAATACCACGTCAAAATTATGTAATTTCACAAACAATACATAATATGGATATAATTAGACATGAAATAAGGCATAATATCATCGGAATTGTCATAATCGATGGATAACACATAGGTAATGTTTGATTTCGTCGATCAGTTAGGCTATGTTTCTGGTACTTCAGGTTCTTCGCATACAACTGAAAGTGGGAAAATTTAAATAAAATAGTAAAATTCCTTAGTCTATACGGTGTAGCAACGAAATCACGATATTGCAAAAATTGGTCTCTAGCAATGGCGTCAAAAACTTGATAGGCCGCAAGTGCACAGCTTTATCGGTTTAGTATAAAAGATTGTCGAATCTCACAAAGACCAATTACAACTATCGCTATCTATCGTTATTGTTTTGATTTAAGGCTACGCAAATGGTTGGTTATACGCAAAAAGTGAAAATAATGTATGTCGCAGTGCGAAAAACACTCAGGCGTAAGGAACGCTCGAAATATAAACAAAATAAGATCGCCACTTAATTTTATTTATTCCCGAAGGGGGAAAGGGAAAATATCAACAAAGTATATTCGGTTTCTTGATCGGCAAGAAACCCACAAGGGTAAGAAAAATGGAAGAAAGAAGAACACAACAAGTTGGTTATAGATTGTTATTCTTTACTTTCTTTTTGAAAAATGGAAGAAAGAAGAACACAACAAGTTGGTTATAGTTGGTTATAGCAAATAACCTCTCTAACCCTAATTAGGATTTGCGGTATGCAATAATGAGAGACTAGTATTCTATTTATAAGAAAACTAACACACTAAACTAATGGACTTTTACACACAGACCCATTACCTAAGCTAACTTACAAAACAAGTTAACTTAAACAATTGGGCATAACAAACAAGCCCAATTCAACATGCTAACAATCCTAGCATACTTCGACCACACCATGTGAAAAGACTTTGACGGCATGCTAATGATCATGTCGGACTTTCGAACCAAGAAGCTACGTCCATACTAGAGTTTGATCCAATATCTCACAAAGACCATACAAATATTCAGATGATGATAATAATCTTGATTGTCACCCTTCGGACCTCTGAAACAAGATGCAAGTGGAATTGACGATGTATTGAGATTGAGAAATCAAGCCTTTCGACTTCTTAATCAACATATGACTGATTGAATGTCATCAAGATCATATAAAATGCCAGAACTCCTGACTTTTCATCTAAACCCTGATGAAATGATTTTTGACTGATAAAAATGCATAAAAAATGACATGTTCGTGTTATGTTGATGCAGGTGAAAAAGTCAGGATAAAATTTAGGGTATGACAACGTATTTAAATCAATGTTACTAACGAGAGACATAAATTTTGATTTCATTGTATCTATGTTACTCATATAAATTACAGTACTTAATTATAAAGAGAAAATTATTTTTGCAGAAGATACTAAATTAGAAATATTGTCCGTTTTCGTCTGTCCGTGATCGGATTTTAAACTCATAATTGCCTACTTTTGTAGTGCGTAACTACAAATTTAAAATCCACTTTTTATAAAACAGTAAGTTCTTATTTAATTAAACATTATTTTTGCTAAGTACTAATTAAAAATCTGAGTTTTCTAATTCTAGTTCCGTTTTCACTCTTTCGAGTCGTAAACGGTATTTCGGTGTCTCTACTTTCGTAGTAGAAGTTTAATTTATGAAAACTTAAATTTCATAACAAAAGCCTGAACATTCTCTTAATAGATTCTGATCTACTTTGGAACGGATGCCGTAATCTATCATTCAAACTTCTATGTCAGATACCGCCTCATAGGTGCGTAAATGGTATCTCGATGTTTCTACTTTCATAACAAACATATTTTATTTTAAAAACAGAAGTTAGGGGACAATAATTTAGTTTTCATTATAATTAATTAAACTTGAAATTTATACGAATTCTATTTGAATGACGATTCTCGCGTTTCTGACTCAATTAAATTATTCAGACATGTTTAATCAAACAATGAAATTAAAGCATAATAAAATTTAGCAAAGAAAAAAAACATGGAAAATGCATACAAATGTAAACTTGCATAAACTAATGGCTCCAAAGGGAGACTTTTGATCCTCTACAGCAATGGAATGGAAACAACAAAGCAGAAATTGAAATACAACAATAACATGATAAAAACAGCTGCAAAATAAATCCAATTATGCATAAATTAAATTTGCGTAAACACCACAATATGGGATCTTTATGATTTTAAACAAGTAAATACAGTGCTAAATAGAAGCTTGGATCCTAAAATCAAATGTTACATTCCTATTTATAGGAAAATAGTCGCTTATAATTGATGCAAATAGTGCTAAAGAAGTGGAGAAAGTGCTGGAAACGTTGCAACAAAATGCTAAATCGTGGGCTATTTTCCCGCTTCAGAACGTCATGATGGGCGTCACTTGGATAACAGTTTTCCCGTCATGACTCTTTGATTGAGTATCTGAACATGGGTCCATGATGGGCGTCATTGTGCTGACAGTATGCCCATTATGGTTTTGAACATGCATTTCTTGTTTTAGTGTTGACGAGCTGGTCTTTGAAGGGTCATGACGGGCGTCATTTCCTGACTGTACCTGCCATGGAAGTTTGAACGTTGCATTTTTAAGTCGTTTTCTCAGTTTTCTCTTATTTTCCTCGCAGACGTTACTGAGTGATTAATAATTGAAATACTGAGCATAAAACCAACATAACCAATGAAAAGAGACGCAGATGAAATTAAAACATGTAACAATTAAGCTAAATAAATAATGAAAATGCATGTTATCATTCCACAAATATGTTGATCACTCTCATTGTAAACTTGTCAACACATTTTTGTGTTATGGTTTCACCAACTCTCAAATAGTCATCTACACTTGATGTTCCATATGCCAACATACTAATAACGTCATTGCATTTTTGTAATGGTGAAAGGCTTAATCTACTAATTACATCAACCCTCATTCGAAGATACTCATCATGTTGACCCAGAGCTTCATCAATATGAAGGAACATATGTGTATGCATTCGGTACATTCAACGAAACTAGTCATTTGTGTATACTGGAGTTTCTGGAAAAAAGTCATTAAAGAATCGATCATGTCCATCTTCACGATTCTTCTCTATATTCCTTCTTTGATGTCTAGGCCTTTTAGAGCTCTAGGCTTCTTCTTCCATAAACAACCTCATAATTTCTTCATACACATCATTATTCATATAATTCATGAACATTTTTGCAATGTGGGAGGGATTGGAAGGATCCATGTGAAAATAAGTTTGATATTGAGTTGAAGATGATAACAAATTGTATCGAATGAAAGAGGTTAAGAAGGAGTACGAAGCTTATTGTGCTTATTAATACTATTTATATGACTACTTTATAACGACTAGTTTGACTTTGAATAACGGCTAGTTTGAATAATGGCTAGTTTGACTTTGAATAATGGCTAGTTTTAAGAACGACTAATTTTAATAACGACTAGTTATAAGAATACATAATAAAATTTTAAAAATACATAATCATACATATTAAGTCCAAAATTACATAATCATACTAATTAAGTCCAAAATTACATAAGCATACTAATTAACTCTAAAATACTTAATCATACTGATTAAGTCCAAAATCCATAATCATACTAATTAAGTCTATATTTTTCTCTAATCATGGTGCACAAAAATTCATCAGCTTATAGTTGTCTTGTATTCATATTTAATGTATATTTTAAGAGTATATACAGATCATTAATCTTCAATCTTTCCTCAGCACTCTCAGTCTTCTTAATCTTTACATTGACATTTTTCTCTCTATCTCGGTTTTTACACCCCCAATACGTGCAGTCTCGTACAACCGCTGACATCAAATCAATTTTTTTAAAGTCATATGTCAAATAATCATATTTGACATTGGGAGTAGTAGACATTTCCACTGGCTTTTCTTTCTCCTTCCTTTTGGCTGCCTTTTGACCGATTGGACGACGTGACCAAGTAGGCGGTGGCGGATTGTATAGATTACTCGTTAGTGTCAGTGGATTAGAAGATGAAGAATATGCTCCTAAAGTTGAATTCTTTGTTCTTTTTGTAGAAGCTTGTGATGAACCTACGAGTCATTTAGGTTCATATTTCAATAATCTCCATGCAGTCTCAAATATAAAATTTTCACATTCATCTTGGAAATAGATTTTACA
Organism: Lathyrus oleraceus; assembly: GCF_024323335.1. Taxonomy (NCBI): domain Eukaryota; kingdom Viridiplantae; phylum Streptophyta; class Magnoliopsida; order Fabales; family Fabaceae; genus Lathyrus; species Lathyrus oleraceus. The sequence continues at coordinate 469,509,178 of NC_066580.1, forward strand.
TGCAACTTGCATGATATTGCTCTTCGAGTTTCCACTTTTTTATGTAGACATGACTTGTTCGTAACATACAACAAATCTTTGAACAAATGGATTAATTTTGTGTCATCGATCTTTTAGTGTCATTAATTTCCTCTCTTTGTAATTGATGTCATGATGCTTGTTATAAGTATCACCAATACTTTTCCAAAAGTTATCTCCTTTTTTATCAATTTAAACAATTGAATCCTTTGAAACGTTGAGTCGTGATTGAATGAGAACTTCATCCTCTTTTTGTTGGAACCTTTGTTTAGACATATTTACAACCAGTACAGATGTAACTTCTTCACCAAGTTTAATAGTTTCTAAGCTACCTTGAATACAAATTTATTATGTTTCATGTTCTTGATCACTTGATTGCATGTCATTATTATCTATTTGAGCTTCAAGAAGCATAGTGGAGTTACTTGATTGAGATGAAAATTGTTGATATTGATCTAGATAAGGTGATGTATAATATGAATAATTTTTAAAATGTGAATTATTTTGTGGATTTGAGATAAAAGAAAAGTTATGAAATTTTGGGTTATGGTGGGAATTTAAGATAAGAGGTGCATTTTGCTTTGTTGATTTGGAATAAAGTATAAGAAAAAAGTTAAAACAAGATAAATAAATAGTTCAAAATTAGACTAATTGTGAATGAAAATTGTAATAAAATGAGTGACCTATTATTATATTTCAAATTATTTCCGTTGTCAATTTTCCATATGTTGCATGATTATAGTGTTACCTTTATTACAATTGCATTATCCTTCCAATCTGACATATTTATTATTAATATATAAATATTTAATATTATACAACAGACACTTAATAATATTTAATAAACTTTATTTCCTATCAGAAAATATTCACATGTACAACTTTTTTTTTCAATTATTCATCTATTCATATACGTGGAACGATTTTGTTTTTCCAATTATCCATCTATTTTGATGGTGACATTAATTATTGTTTAGAAATTCCGATATTTATGCTCTAATGTGATTTATTTATTTATTTATTTATTATGATCAATGCTATGGATTTTTTTATCAAACAAATATTATTAAAAAACTTAAGTCTTTTATAGTTAAAAATGTTTTTTTCCGGTCAAAGACCCCGGACCTACAACTCAGTGTCAGCCATAGGTCCGATAGCACAAGACCTAATACTAGTCTACTCCACCAGAACCAAGGTATAAATAAATTTATAATGGGTTCTAAGATACAAAATCTTCAATCTCACTTACACTTCTACTATCTTGAACCCTAAACTGACTGGGCGATGGAGTGCTAACCATGAAGGTATCCTCTCAGGTCCACCATATCGGAGATACGAACACTTTCAACAATGTCGCATCAACACCGAAAACTCTGGTTCAAGAAGCACCGTGATTGCAGCCTTTGATCCACGGTGTCACATCAACATAATGAAGGAGAAGGGCGATCCAAGACACAGCGGAATTTAAAATTTCTCCTTTAATGATCCTTACGAATGGGCATGATCAGTGATAGAATCGTTACCTCTTGTGGCGATTGTAACCTTTGATGCAGATCTACGGAGTGATCACGAACGTTGAACAATGACAACGCCTCTACCCAGTCCACACGAACGGATTCCTTCAATCTCAATACTAGCTGCTACGAATGAAGGCTTTGAGAGAGAGAGAGAGAGAGAGAGAGAGAGAGAGAGAGAGAAACGAAATTGCAATTGCACTAATGCTTCTACACAAGGGTTCTGTTTATAGAACCACTTGTGTGGGTTGCAAGCTAAAAAGTCCACTCAAGTGTATATGGCCCATATCTTATAATATGTCAAAAATCACTTAAGTGCGTGGTACCTTACCATATTTCGTATTCTACTTAAGTACACCGTACCTTACGATGTTCTACAATTCACTTAAGGGCACCGTACATTACGGTATTCCTTAGTTACTCTATCTCTCATCAATCCGTCCTTTCTGTGTGACCCTGTAGGTTTTCACGACATTGGCAATTATATTAAATCACGTATTTAACATAATAAACAGTGAGCAGTATCTAGCAACACATCACTGCTACCCAAGACACGAAAATGTCATGTGATCTGACAAATCCTTCTGTGATAATAAGTATGTGTATAATTACCTTTTTGCCCTTATGTCTATATTGAACACAAGGCATAAACCGTGTCATCCTTGTCCAGTTCAATATTGGACCCATAGACATTTATCCTGTTACGCAGGATGGGCAAATTCCATCTAGGTCACTCATGTACCTTAGCATGCTTCGTGGAGTACCCATTAACTGTCTTTATGGTCATCCAATTACGGACAATGTTTGATCAGCAATAAGGCACTTGACTCTACATCTAGGGTCCATAGTGGTTTTAGGTCGAAGGGTGGTATACACCATTATCACCATGAGAATAACTTATGACACTTTGCATAACATTTTATATAGTATTCTCATAGCGGGTCAATCCAGTATAAGTATTACTCTTAATATTCATACCTATGTTTAAGACTTGATAACTCCTTATCCATGATCCATGAGATGTGATCATCAGTCTATATACATAATAGTCTTAATACTTTAATATTATCCCACTTCACAATAAAGCTCGACTACGGATACTTTAAGAATAATGTCCTTATGTTTAATGTGATCTCATGATTAAGTCACACTTGATACATTAAACGTGAAAGAACGAAGTGCGCCTAAGAGGGGGGTGAATTAGGTTCTTTAAAAATTTATCCGGTTTTATGATATGAAGTTGATAATATTTCTGGTTTGGAAATTTATGAAAGATGTAAAGGCGGAAAGATAAATGACACAAGGATATATCCTGGTTCCCCTCACAATCCGAGAGTACTCCAGTCCCCTTACGCAGTAAGAGATTTTCACTATGTTTGGTAACTTGTACAAGAAATAACCAAAAACCAAGAACAATCCTCTTGGACCAAGAACAATCCTCTTGGATTTTCACTAAGTCACCCTATGAGAACAATCCTCTCAATATGACTAATATTGCTTCCTAACAATCCTAGAAAGCAAATATACAACAAGTATAATTTTTGTATAAGAGTTTGAATAGATGAAATATATCAATCACTTGATTGATCTTCTCTTTCAAGTAAAACAAATCACAAGGATAATATTAGTGCTCAATGTGTATGAATATATGAGAGTATTTTTCTGAAATATTTATGTAACAATGTTGGAAAAATATCTCAATGAAAGTTGATGTATATATGAACACTTTGGTTAAAAGTTGGTATATTTGAAGTTTGTAATTTTTATGAAAGAGGTGAGAGATAAAATCTGAAAAGTATAGTATATATAGGAGACTCTATACCCTTTAGAAAGGTTGCATATAAGTGGAACAATGCAATGGTCGAGGGAAAGAGATATGAATTCGTATGGCACTGAATAACAATGAAGAAGTGCCACTGGTTCAGGTGTAACCGGTTACCTGAAGGATGTAACCGGTTACATGGTTACGTTATGGCCCAGAAATTCAAAAACTAGATCATGTAACCGGTTACTTAAATGATGTAACCGGTTACATCATATTGAAAATGATCAAATATAAAGGTTTTTTTTGCTACTGCCAGGGATGTAACCGGTTACATGATATTGGCAACCGGTTACATGATATTGGTAACCGGTTACATGAACTTAAAAGACCAAAAATAGTGTTTTGTAAAAGGGTAAGTGTTTATGGTATGTATTTGATGTTTTGGTAATGCATTTGACTAAATGTTTTGAGCATTAACAAATATCAATGCAAAGAGTTTTAGCATGTACCCATATAAGTTGAAGATCAATTACTTTGAGTCTTTAATTCTTCATGAAATTTGTAAGCAAGCTTTGATTCTTATGCAATTTGTCTTGGCTCATCCTTTTTGATATTCTTGAAATATGTTGTCTTCATCAAAACAAAGTCTTTAAGCAATTTTGGAGAAGCTTGAAAATACATTCTCCTCCTTTTTGATGATGACAACCAATGAGCCTTTGAGCTTTGTTATTTTTGTCCAAGAGTATATGCTCCCCCTATCTTGATATCTCCCCCTATCTTGATAGCCTTTCTTTACTTATATATGGACTGCATAAAAGTTGGACAAAAGGCAACATACAAGAATTATACATACCAACCAAGCTCTTCTCCCCCTTTGGAATTATCAAAAAGGATGGGGAAACGAAGATATAACAATTTTTACCAAATAATATAGAGGGTATATATAAAACAGCATTTATGGCAAAAACGCAGTGATGTAACCGGTTACTTACTTCATGTAACTGGTTACATGGTGTGAAAAAAAAGAAAAACAGAATCAAATAAAATGTAAGTTACAGTGATGTAACCGGTTACTTACTTCATGTAACCGGTTACATGGTGCAGAGATGACCAAACAGAGGCAAAAATACATATACGCACAGTGATGTAACTGGTTACTTACCTTATGTAACCGGTTACAGGATGCAAAAATTGAGAATTAAAAGCAATAAAAACATATTTTTGCACATGTAACACATATAGAACCTTCACAAATGAAATTGTGAAGATTTATTAAGGTAGAGGAATATATAGCATGCACCTTAAGTGATGAATATGCGTGTCATACGTCATGTTCGTCCAAAATCCCAAGTTCTCTCTGAATCTTGAAGAAGGGTTCTTTGGCAAGCGGTTTTGTGAAGATATCTGCTAACTGATTATGTGTATCTACAAAAGTGACTTCAACATCTCCTTTAAGCACATGATCGCGAAGAAAATGATGCTGAATGTCTATGTGTTTGGTACGAGAATGCATGACCGGATTCTTTGTAATATTTACCGCACTTGTGTTGTCGCATCGAAGAGGTATGCAACCAAGATTTACTCCGTAGTCACTAAGTTGTTGTTTTAGCCATAAGATTTGAGCGCAACAACTACCGGCCGCAATGTATTCTGCTTCAGCCGTACTAAGTGCTACACAGGCTTGTTTCTTGCATGACCATGAAACTAAAGCATTTCCTAAGATGTTACATGTTCCACTCGTACTTTTGCGGTCAGTTTTGCAACCTGCATAGTCCGCGTCAGAATAACCAAGTAAATTACATACACTACCTTTAGGATACCATAATCCGACGTTTGTTGTTCCCTTCAGATATTTCATAATCCTTTTCACCGCCATGAGATGAGATTCTTTCGAGTTTGCTTGAAAGCGAGCACATAAACAAACACTAAACATTATGTCAGGACGGCTTACCGTCAAATATAATAACGAACCGATCATATCTCGATACTTTGTAATATCAATAGAGACACCGGATTCGTCTTGATCAACATAAGTTCCGGATCCCATTGGTGTAGACATTGCTTTACAACTATCCATGTCGAATCTTTTCAACAACTCTTTGCAATACTTTGATTGGTTGATGAAAATGCCATCCTTTAGTTGCTTGATTTGAAGTCCAAGAAAATAGTTCATCTTTCCCATAATGGACATTTCAAATTCTCCTTGCATTATGGATGAGAATTCTTCACATAATTCTTTGTTGGTTGATCCGAAGATGATATCGTCAACATATACTTGAACTAATAGAGTATGGTTCTTAATTTTCTTTATGAACAATGTCAACTTTACCTTTTTCAAAGCCATGTTCGCATAAAAAGTTGCTAAGACAATCATACCATGCTCTTGGTGCTTGCTTTAATCCATAGAGTGCCTTTTTCAACTTATAGACATGTGAGGTACGCTTGAAGTCTTCAAAGCCCGGGGGTTGTTTGACATAGACTTCTTCATTGATATAGCCATTCAAGAATGCGCTCTTGACATCCATTTGAAAAAGCTAAAAATTTAAAGAGCAAGCATAAGCAAGTAAAAGACGAATAACTTCTAACCTTGCAACGAGAGCGAAAGTTTCTTCAAAGTCGATTCCTTCCTCTTGATTATACCCTTGAGCCACCAACCTTGCTTTGTTTCGAACAATTATACCATTCTCATCAAGCTTGTTCTTAAACACCCATCTTGTACCTATGATGTGTTTATCACTTGGTCTAGGAACAAGTTCCCAAACTTGATTCCTTTCGAATTGGTTTAACTCTTCTTGCATAGCAATTATCCATTGATCGTCTCCTAAGGCTTCATCAACTTTGGAAGGTTCAATTTGAGAAACAAACGTCGTATTCAAACAAGCATCTTGAAGATTTAGTCTTGTTGTAGTGCCTTGACTAATGTCACCAATAACTTTATCAATTGGATGATCTCTATGAGTTCTCCATTCTTTCGGTAGATCGTTGACATTTGTATTTGGTTGTGAAACTTCTTCTTGTTGTTCCGATGGATCTTTGTTGGTATCTTTGGAAGAGATTTCTTGAGGGATTTCTATTATATCATCATCATCATCACATATAATAATATCCTCCTTGGATGGGTTAGATTCATCAAAAGATGCATGCATTGATTCTTCAATTTTTAAAGTTCTTTTGTTATAAATTCTAAAAGCTTTACTAGTAAAAGAATAACCAAGAAAAATACCTTCATCGGATTTTTCGTCAAACTTACCAAGATTATCTTTGTCATTGTTAAGGACAAAGCATTTGCATCCAAAGATGTGAAAATGATCAATGTTTGGTTTCCTACCTTTAAATAGTTCATATGGAGTCTTCTTTAAGATAGGATAAATATTAACTCTATTACTTACAAAACATGCCGTGCTCACCGCATCCGCCCAAAAATACTTAGGAAGATTTGAATCGCTAAGCATTGTACTTGCAAGTTCAACAAGTGATCTATTCTTTCTTTCAACAACTCCATTTTGTTGAGGAGTTCTTGGTGCCGAGAAGTTGTGAGATATTCCATGTTCTCCGCAAAATTCTTCAAACGAAGCATTTTGAAATTCTCCACCGTGATCACTTCTTATGGAGGCGATTGTTAATGATTTCTCATTTTGAATTTATTTGGCATATTTCTTGAATGCCTTAAATGCATCAATTTTCTGCACTAAAAAGAATGTCCAAGTGTATCTAGAAAAATCATCAACAATAACTAAAGCATATAAATTACCTCCGAAGCTTCTTATTCTTGATGGACCAAATAAGTCCATGTGTAACAGTTGTAGTGGCCTAGAAGTGGACACCACATTTTTGGATGTGAAAGATGACTTGGTTTGCTTCCCCTTTTGACATGCATCGCAAAGCCTATCTTTGATGAATTTTATCTTTGGCAATCCAATGACAAGGTCATGTTTTACTAACTTATTCAAGTGCTCCATGTGAATGTGAGCAAATCTCTTATGCCATAACCATGAGTCGTTGTTATTTCCCACAAGACACTTAACCTTCAAAGAAACATCGTCAAGGGAAATCATGAAAATATTATTAATTCACTTACCTATAAGCATTACCTCTTGTGTGATTTCGTCTTCAATTAAGCATTCATCTTTTGTGAACCTTATTTTGAATCCTTTGTCACAAAGTTGGCTTATGCTTAAGAGATTGTGCTTTAGTCCTTCGACATATAGCACATCTTCGATGGATATGAAATTTGGTGCACCTACTTTGCCTATGCCAAGAATTCTTCCTTTGTTGTTATCTCCATAAGTAACATAACCCTTGGCCTTAAGCTTTAGATCTGAAAAATTGTGCATATCACCGGTCATATGCTTGGAGCACCCACTATCCAAATACCAAAGATTTGTTGTGGCCTTCAAGCATACCTATTCTTCATCATCGGAATGATGTGAAGCCATTAGCGCCAAGTTTGCACATTCCTCGCTATCCGATCCGGATGAAGAACTAATTTCATTGTCCTCCCATGCAAGATATGCCTTTTTATTCTTGAAGTCCTTCTTGCTCTTGAATCCTTCTTTCTTTGAGAGTTTAGGATATTCCGGCTTTATGTGGCCTTGCTTTCCACATTCGTAGCATGTTACATCTTGCGTAGATGTGGTGGCCTCCTTTTTCCTGAAATGTCTATTCTTTTTAGCGTTAAAGGGTTTATCATTTTTGTTGAAGAACTTACCGAGCCTTTTAACAAGGAGCATAAAATTCTCATCTTCCTCCAATGCGTCATCATTTTTATCTTCTTTTGCGTCTACCTTCAAGGCAATCCCTTTAGATTTATTTTCTTGGCTTTCATGTTTCTCAAGCCTACCGAGTTCTAACTCATGTTCTTGAAGTTTGCCAAAGAGAGATGCGGACGTCATTGTTGAGAGACTTTTCTTTTCGGAGATAGCCGTCACCTTCGGTTGCCATTCTCGAGTCAATGATCTTAGTACTTTAAGATTGAGATCGTCATTTGTAAATGTTTTTCCGAGAGCAATCAAGTGGTTTGTCAAGTGAACAAATCTCTTTTGTAGTGCCACGATGGATTCTCCGGGCAGCATTCTAAACATCTCATATTCTTGACTTAATGTATTCAACCTTGATCTCTTTACTTCGGCGGTGCCTTCATGTGTCTCCACTAGGGTGTCCCATATTTCTTGTGCCGACTTGCATTGAGATATGCGGAATAACTCATCCATGCTTAAAGCACTTTGAAGAATGTTTACTGCTTTCTTTTCATTTAAGATTTTTTTCTTATCATCTTCATCGTACGAACTCTTTATCTTTGGAATACCAACACCATTGATCACACTCGTAGGATTATGTGGACCGTTTTCAACGGCTTCCCATATGTGTTCTCCTTGGGCTTCTAGATGTGCCTTCATATGGATCTTCCAAAAATCAAAATATTCTCCAAAGAATAATGGTGGTTTGTTACTACTTCCACCGTCTTTAAAAACCGGATTCGTGCTAGCGGAAGCCATGCGGATCTTTTAGGAACAGGTTACCTATAACCTGCTCTGATACCAATTGTAAGAACGAAGTGCGCCTAAGAGGGGGGGGGGGGGTTAATTAGGTTCTTTAAAATTTTATCCGGTTTTATGATATGAAGTTGATAATATTTCTGGTTTGGAAATTTATGAAAGATGTAAAGGCGGAAAGATAAATGACATAAGGATATATCTTGGTTCCCCTCACAATCCGAGAGTACTCCAGTCCCCTTACGCAGTAAGAGATTTTCACTATGTTTGGTAACTTGAACAAGAAATAACCAAAAACCAAGAACAATCCTCTTGGATTTTCACTAAGTCACCCTATGAGAACAATCCTCTCAATGTGACTAATATTGCTTCCTAACAATCCTAGAAAGCAAATATACAACAAGTATAATTTTTGTATAAGAGTTTGAATAGATGAAATATATCAATCACTTGATTGATCTTCTATTTCAAGTAAAACAAATCACAAGGATAATATTAGTGCTCAATGTGTATGAGTATATGAGAGTATTTTTCTGAAATATGTATGTAACAATGTTGGAAAAATATCTCAATGAAAGTTGATGTATATATGAACACTTTGGTTAAAAGTTGGTATATTTGAAGTTTGTAATTTTTATGAAAGAGGTGAGAGATAAAATCTGAAAAGTATAGTATATATAGGAGACTCTATACCCTTTAGAAAGGCTGCATATTAGTGGAACAATGCAATGGTCAAAGGCAAGAGATATGAATTTGTATGGCACTGAATAACAATGAAGAAGTGCCACTGGTTCAGGTGTAACCGGTTACCTGAAGGATGTAACCGGTTACATGGTTACGTTATGGCCCAGAAATTCAAAAACTAGATCATGTAACCGGTTACTTAAATGATGTAACCGGTTACATCATATTGAAAATGATCAAATATAAAGGTTTTTTTTGCTACTGCCAGGGATGTAACCGGTTACATGATATTGGTAACCGGTTACATGAACTTAAAAGACCAAAAATAGTGTTTTGTAAAAGGGTAAGTGTTTATGGTATGTATTTGATGTTTTGGTAATGCATTCGACTAAATGTTTTAAGCACTAACAAATATCAATGCAAAGAGTTTTAGCTTGTACCCATATAAGTTGAAGATCAATTACTTTGAGTCTTTAATTCTTCATGAAATTTGTAAGCAAGCTTTGATTCTTATGCAATTTGTCTTGGCTCATCCTTTTTGATATTCTTGAAATATGTTGTCTTCATCAAAACAAAGTCTTTAAGCAATTTTGGAGAAGCTTGAAAATACAAAACGGACTATCTATTCTAGGGACTCTATTAAACAAACATAATAAAGAAAAAGCCTTTTATTATTAATAAATAATTCGATACAAGTACCAAAAGTATTGGCCTTTAGAGCTTACACCAACACGTAGTGCATTGAAAGCTCTATTTCAGTGTAGTTTCCGCAATCATCATTATTTATGGCTCCGTAACAGAATAGTGGCTCCGTCTGTGGGAATCGACTTATGATTCCTACTATTTCTATGATCTCACGTACAATTCTCATATCTGGGCTCCAAAGTGGTTTTCAGGGAAGAAAATGAAGTTTCAAGAAACTGAAATCTCTTACTTGAGCTGTTTGGATCCACCGAATTACAATTTGACGTTAGACAAGTAGTTACGTCAATTTTGAGCCACCTCTGATTGACACCAAAAGGAGCCTCGGGTTGAAGTCCCATTTGGGGACATCCCGATCATTTGGGTGCATCGGCCTCAAGTGCTCAGGAAACTTAATCGATGAGTTCCCTCTGATTCAGGTTTAAATTTGCAAGGTCAGGCGGGATCCACATTCACCATACATCCCTCGTCAAATCCAACCTAAAACTCATATCGGGTCTGACAAGGAAAGAAGAAACCACCTCCAAAAAATGGCACGACACTAGTACTATTATGGTCAACCGTTATCGGGTATCTCATCATCGTAACAACAAAATCTCAATACCAGACAATCAACAAGGCTTTAGGACCCCTAAATGATTAGGGAGTTGTGAGATGACAGACATTCCTGAATATAAGGCAACTTGGGGGACCATCCAGCCAACTGAGAGTCACGTTAATGGAGTAAGTGAGGGATACACTACTTTCCATTGGTAGGAGAACCTCCTAATACCCCATCCTTAATCTAAAATGGGGGCTAGGCGATTGTCCAGGGTGTTAATAGAGGAGGAATGAGACTCGCACCTAATAGAGCATGTCGGGGAACAACTACCTGGGAGATTCTGAAAGCTTTAAGGATAAAAGTATGTTAGAAGAGTTATATGTCTCAACAAATTCCAATAAGATTCCCTTCAGCCCGAGACAATACAAGCACCCTCGGGTGCATCGAAGGAGAAAGTTCAGGCCTAAGAAGACCGAGTCATTACAGTCTCTGAAAGAAGACTAAAAAACATAACAGAGGTTGGACACATTCCAAGTCAAGAGCTCTTTGTCGCGACACAAAAAATACATGAGCGCTCGCACGCTTAAGATCATAACATATTCACCACCGAACTTTATTTATTCCAGAAGGAAAGGGAAAATATCGATAAAACCCTTAAAGAAAAAAAATAAATGGTCTTCGCAACCAAATTCAGGTTCAAGAGTCGGTTATGCAAGGGGAAAGTATTAGCATTTGTCACATCTGTTGTACTCAACGAGAACCATTTAGTTAGATTTGTGAATAGAATGTTAATGTAATATTATTTATTTTCATCAAGTTACTAAAAGGTTAAAAGGAAATAAAAAATGTCTCAAAAAGGTTTTTTTATTAGGGTGATTGGCAAGGTTATGAGTCTTGCTCCTACATATCTTCAAGTACGATGAGGAATTCAGAGCTACGTATTTTTGAGTAGAAAATCATGTATTTGTTGGTTTATTTTAGTGAATGAATTCCTGGGTCTCATTCTAGCGATTAGTTGCTTGAATGCTTGCAATTGGAGTCTTAAACGTTTGTTTGTATCGTGGTATAATGGATAAAACATTTTCCGTTTGTGAAAGGATTTTCGATTGCGAGGAGGTGAGAAAAAGATAATTTAATGTGTTAAATAAGGGGGGAAAACAACAAAATCCCAACATAATAAAAAAAAATACAACACAAAAAGAAAATAAGGGGGGCGAAGAGCAGAAAGGCCCAACGCTGGCCCGGTCCAAAAAGATTGGGTTAAACTTTGTTGACTCAACCTTACATATGGGATCAGAATACCACAAAATCAAGGGGTGATGAGATGGATACCATGGTAATGCAATGAGGGACACCACACTGGACCCTGGGTCAAGGTCCAAGTATGCTCAATCAAAGGCACAAACTGTGCCACGTGTCCTAGTAGAAAGGAAAAGAAGCTGATCGAAAGCAGCAAAAGACTCATGTGAGTCTCATCTCCATTCCCTCTTTCTCTCATCTCAAGCCATATTCTCCCTTCTCTTTCCACCATGTAAACACAATCCAACATTCTTTTTCTTTCATTTTTGGATCTACATGGGGGTTCAGTGATGAACACCACATGAACACCATGATCCAATTTCCAGATTTTCCTAGAACTCAACCATTTCAAAAATTGCAAACACAAACCTTACTTAAATTTCTCCCTCATCATGAATACATCAATCAAACATTCAAAATATGAACCCTAAGCCCAAATCAGACTTGCCTAAAACATACCCTAAACCTCAAATTTCTCATTATTTAGTGCAATTACATAGGGATTATATCAAGGGGAGTAACGAGAATGATAAAGCAATATGTAAAGGCGTGGAAAACGAAGAAAAAATTAATAATAGAGCCTCTCCGGAGTCTGAAACTCTGATGAGTTGCTACCTCGGGTAAATCTCTTCGTGATCGTGTGAGCAGGGTGCTGCAAAGCGTGAGGAGTGAAGAATTGCGTGACCTTAGGGTGTGAGTTGTATGGATGTATGATGGAAGATGGTGATGGCTATGTCAAGGTCATGTTATGTTGTTACACGCGTCCTTCACTGATTCAAACTATTTCTTTTTTCTTCTTTTTTTTCATTTTGTTTTGTTTAATGTCATGTAGGGATGATGAATGATGAATGTCATGTGGTGGATGTGTTGATGATGATGCAATGTTGTGGATGTTCTCATACTTTCCTTGTAGCAAGCAACTTATTTCTTTTCTTTTTTCACTTCAAATTACTTGTATGAATGATGAAGAATGAATGCCATGTAATATGGATGTTGTAATGTCGATGTTGTTTTGTAACATGCTTTTTGTAATAAAATTCAATTACATTTCCTTATTTCAAATGGCTGGAATTTTATGTTTTATGATGATGAAATGGATGTGGTATGATAGTTAGAGAAAATGTGACATTGTTGTTGTATAAATTTCATTTTGTTCAAAAAAATAATAAAAAAATTGTCTTTGCTGGTAATGTCATGATGTGTATGTGATGAATTGAGGCCAAGTAATGCATGATGTTAATGTAATGCCAACAAATTCTCCATTTTAGTTCAAATTATTTTTCAATTCATCTCTACTCTATCAAAATTATTTTTCAACATGTGAATGGAATGTTATAGATGATATGGTATGGTTGTGGCTTTCAAGTATATTATGTAAATATCTAGTGTAGTTCATGTGAGCTCAATACAATGTAAACGCTTTGATCAATTGTAACATTTTTTTTATTTTCAAAGTTTATTTGCAAACTAGATTTCAATTAAGTTGCTTTTGATCAATGTTATGGAAAATGATAATGATGAATCATGGCTAATGAAATGATGGTAATTAACTAACTAATATTTTTTATATGATGCATAAGTGAAATGAAAAATGACATGAACTAAGGAGTAAGACAAACAAAAGCACTATTTTTCTTATTTCTTTTTAAAACATGTCCCGGAAATTTTAAAAATGCAAATGTGTAATAAAGGGATAGGATAAAAAAGGAAAATGAATAAAGTAATATTTTTTTATTAATCCTTGAACATGGTTTTAAAATGACCAAAAAATGCAAAAATAGGATAAAAATGGGCAAATTCCAACTTGGACTTTCACTTTGACCAAGATCTTATTGAAATAATATATGTATATTGTTATTATGCTCTTGTTGATTTGCTTCCTCCCTTGTCCCATTTTAGGACACTGATACGCGAATGCATGTTGCAGTGAACCGCGGAATAACTGATATAGTTGATACTCGTCCCAAGGATTCGAGGGTGCTGTCGGATAAGCTTCGAATGCCTGGCTACAACCATGAAAAAAAAACCTGGCACTTGTGATCGGTCACCATTTTCACTATGTTTTCATTACTTATTCGACAAGAAACCAAGGATTCGGGAACATTTTGTGCGTATTATGGTACCTTTTGAGTTAGTTTTCATTTTCCTAAGTTATTTAAGCATTTTATCAATTTTTAGTTTTATTTTATGTTTTCGGGATTTTATACTTTGGTTGTCTGTGTTTATGCCCTCTAAGTCCACGTAGAAGATCCAACAGACTCAATGCGAGAAAGTGGAAAGTTTCAGCGTTCGAGGTAAAAGGATTTCTCAACACAGGAGGCCTAACACGATCACCCGTGTCACCTGACACGGGTCGTGTCAGGATAAAGGCAAATCAAACACAAGGAATGGCCAAGACAGGGCCCTGACATGGTCACCCGTGTCAGTTGATACGGCCCGTGTCAGGTCACCCGGGGCATGTCAAGAGAGAATTAGCAAGGCAGGGAGCTGACACGGCCACCTGTGTCAGTTGATATAGGTCATGTCAGCCCAAGCGCATAATCTTCCAATTTTTGGGCTTTTTATCTAGGCTTGAGATGCAAGGATGTTTTAGGGACTTCCAACCTTTGCCAAAGGATTTTTCACTATCTTAGGAGAGCTTCTACGAGAGAAGAAGACACTTTGGAACGAAGAGAGTACAGAGAATTGTTAGACGATCGAGAATTACAGAGATCAAGGAATTCAGAGAGCGGAAGATTTTCATGAGCGGAAGCAATTAAAGATCCAAGTCATCCAATTACTTGTAATGTGTATTTTTTATCTTGAATCGGTTATGAACAATATGAGTAGCTAAACCCCTCAATGCTAGGGGGTGTCCCTGATTTAGATCTGTAATGACTTTGAGTTTATGATTGCATTTATAATATTATTTTTACGATAATCTTTTGATATGTTTCATACTTTCTCTTTCAGACCAATCGAGATTGTTGTATGGTTATCAATTAGGCTGGGCCGTCATTGGTAAGGTTTTCATAAGATTACTCTGTAGTAGATATCACCTAGGACTAGGAATACCCTGTATGAATCAGAGCATTCTTGATATAATAAGGCTTAATTTCATCGGTAATTTCCTATGTACATGGAAATTAGGGTTGAATGATTAGAGGTTTTCTCACCAAGGACTTGGGAGAAATACCATTGAGAATTGATATTAATTGATATTTGTTGATGCAATAGTGACTCAGAGTTATTACAGTGACAAATTATACACCTTCCTTGGCATTGTTCCTCTTCCCTTGCAAACCCTTATTTTACAGTACTAATTTTTTTGCCTTTATTTTTATAATTTTGAATTTGAAAACCCCAACATTAGTTTTTGTTTAATTGAACGATGATTTGAACTCGATATTAACTTGCAGTCCTTGAGATCGACATTCGGGGAATTTCCCCTTTATTACTACAACAGGCAAAATAGTACATTTGTTATTTTTTCGATCAAGTTTTTAACACCGTTGCAGGGGACTTCTAAAATATATAGTTTAATTTTAGTTCAATTAAAATTATTTTTCTATCATTTATATAATTTTATTCACTAATCTGTGTATGCGAGGAAAGCCCTCAAATGAGTTTCTTTTTGACGCAGAAATTGAGAGAACCCTTCACCGGAGATGCAGAAACGCTAGATTGAATTCCAAAAAAGAAGTTCCCTCTGATCACTCAGATTCAGAAAAAGAGATTATGGTTGAAATTCCTCCAGTTCCACCTCCTCCACCTCCGGAAAGACTCCTAGGTGACTATGGAGGTGCAAATGCGTTGGGTGGTAGATTGAGCATTATTAACCAAGCGGTGAATGTAACTAATTTTCAAATGCGCCCTAGCATAATTAATCAACTTGAACAAAAATATTTCACCGAAAAGGTAAATGAGGATGCAAACAAACACTTATAGAGATTCCTGACCATGAGTACTACTTTGAAAATTGGGTGTCGTACTGACGAAGCAAAGAAGTTAAGAATGTTCCCGTTTAGTTTAGCTGGAGAGGCAGAAAAATGGTTATATTCTCTCTCAGCAGGCAGTATTACATCATGGGAAGAGATGGAAACTACATTCTTAAATGAGTATTTTCCAGCATCGGTATTTCTAAGAAAAAGGCATGAAATCTTGAACTTCAAACAGAAGCATGGTGAGTCTTTGGGAGATGCCTACAAAAGATTCAAAAGGGTCTTAGTAGCTTGCCTAACCCATAATATGGATCAGACTGAACAGATGTAGATGTTTGTTAATGGGCTGAAAATAAAGACAAAACAGTCGATTGATACAACAGTCATGGCTTAACAAATTTCTCAACAGCCACCGGTATTAAAAAGATTATTGAAGCGATAGCTGCCAATGAGCATCTGGAATTGTATGATAGGTGTACTAGTAAACCTGATGGAGTGCTTGATCTAAAGTTGGAAACTAATAAAACCTGGTTGAAAGATATAGTAACTGCCGCAGTGGAAAAGAAATTGAAAGCTATGAACATATGTACCCAACAGATAACTCAAGTTTAACTTGCTCAGACCATCACTTGTGAAATCTGTAATGGCTCGTACCACACTGTGTATTGCTTTGCCACCCCTCAACAAATTGAAGAGATAAATTTTTTGAAGCGGAATAACCCATACTCCAACATTTTTAATCCAGGTTGGAAGAATCATTCAAACTTCTCCTGGAAAGATCAGAGAAGGAATGTGTCATAATAGGGTCAAGGTCAATATCAGACTCAATATCAACAACAAGCTCCAAAGAAAGCGTACTGGGAGATTGCCATTGAAAACATGGTTGCTCACAATATGCAATTCCAAGTAGAGACGAGAAACAATTATAAAAACACTACCACCTCTATAAAAAAATATTAAAGCTCAGTTGGGTTAGATAGCACAAAAAATAGCAGGCTCTCGAACACTAGGTTCTTTACCAAGTGAAACAGTTCAAAATCCAAGAAACCATAAGAATGTTAATACTGTCATGACGGAAAGGGAGAAGGCCGCTAAAGATAAAAAAAAATCATACCACCTGGAAAGCAAACTGAAGAGAAAAATAAAAAGAATACTAAACCGGTGATTAAGTTACCCTACCCTCAGAGAGTGAAAAAGAAGGATCCAAGTAAGTCAGATTTTGAGAAATTCATGACAATGTTCAAATAGATAGAGGGTCATATGTATTTATTTGAAGCACTTGAGAGAATGCCCATGTACAAAAATTCATGGAAGAGGTATGGCTGAAAAGAAACCAACAGCAGAAAAATCGGTAGCCTTGAAGGAAAAGTATAGTGCAAATTCATTGGAGCAGAAAATTCCAAACAAACAGAAGGATCCTGGAACGGTAACAGTGTCATGCACAATTATAGAAAGAATTTTATAAAATGTACTAACTTATTCTGGAGCTAGTGTGAGTCTGATGCCATTATCAATCTATCACAAGTTAGGTATTAAAAATGTCAATGATACAAAGACAAATCTGAAGTTTGCGGATCACTCGAGAAAGGATGCATATGGTATAACAGAAGACATGCTGGTGAAAATAGAGGACTTGAGTTTTCCTGTTGATTTTGTGATCCTAGACATACCTGAAGATGAAGAAACACTCATCATTCTGGGTCGACCTTTCATGCAGACAAGTCGATGCAATCTCGACATGGACCAGGGCATGTTAACCTTAAAAGTCTACGATAAAGAAATAACATTGAATGTTATTGAAGACCAGGAGCTAGAGGTAGAAAAAGAACATCACTTTCAAGTAGGCTTGATCAGGATAGGGGTAAGAAGGCAAAGTAACACACTAACATTAGAAAAAGATATAAGAAGGCCTTCCCAAGTATCCCCACCTCTATTAGAAACTCCAACTCCTAGTTCCAGCCCAAACGAACAAGGAAATAAGCAGAAGTCTTATCCTCAAGGATGGGGAATTGGCATGGTAAAGAATGTTTATCCACACGGATAGTGAGGTAAATCATCGAGCCATGTGACGTTAAACAAAGCGCTTCGTGGGAGGCAACCCATACGTGTTTATTTTTAATTATTTTCTATGTTTGTTTGTTATTTTAGGTTTGCACAGTGCCTTGTATAAAAGGGTGAAGGTACTCACATAAAATACGGAAGTCGTACCAGAAGGAAGAACCATATCTGAGAATAAGAGAAAGGAAAATCTTTGATGAGTAACAAGTATCCTGACACGGCCTCTAGTGTCAGCTGATACGGCCCGTGTCAGGACCATGGAAAAAGTCTGAAAAATTGAGCATAACAGCAGCCTAACACAGCCGCCTATGTCAGCTGACACGGCCCATGTCAGGAGCACTAAAGACATGAGGAAATTGCACCTTAGCATAAGCCTAACACAACCCGTGTCAGGAATACTGAAGACCATGCCCATGAGAGTTGATGAGACAGGGGCCTAACACGGGCGCTTGTATCAGCTGACACAACCCATGTCAAGCCTGCAGATTTGAATTTTTTTTGAAAAATTTAAATTTTGTGTGGGACTCACCCCTCATTAATACCCACTAACCACCCATTCCACCCACTTTATCCTTCCCAAAATTCTGATTTCCTCCACTTTCCACTTATTATCTCTCACAAACATCATCTTCTCCATTTTCCACTTATTATCTCTCACAAACATCATCTTCTCCACCTTCTCTCTCTCAAAAACCCTCCCCTTCCATTAAAACCACACCATAAAGCTTCCACCTTTACCACCACAACAAACCCAAATCACAAACTCCCTTCACAAGTCCTTTTCCATTTTTCGCCCTCATCACAACCACGGTGTCTATTTTCTCTAATTCCAATTTCAAATTTCTCTTCAATTTTACAGGTACGAAAATGCCCCCAAGGAAGATTGTTCAGGGGAAGCAACAAATGGCCGAGACCTCGAGGCCACGAAAGAGGAGCAACATGAATCTGAACCCGCACAACATTGTCTTCGATAATTCAGAGCAAGAGCAACGGTACTCAGTTCATAGAAAGTGGAAGCTCACCCCCACCAGGTATATGTGCGAACAAACCCTTAATGATTTAGGCCTAAAAATTGAAGTTGATAGGATGTTCCATGTACTGGGTATGTTGGAATTCATGAGCCTCGAAGCGCAGACCTATGAGCGTATCACACTTGAATTTTTGAGCATACTAGAATTGCAACTGGAGAAACGGTGGATTAACACGACGGGGTACTACTATGGTACTCTCCGATTCTGCCTTTTTAATAATCATCATGAGTTTTCTGTTGAGGAGTTGGTAAGTATTCTCTGACTTCCACTATACGGGTCAGTTGCGGTCCCTGATGGGTTTTCTCCAAAAGATTTATGGACTGCCATTACTGGGATGACTGATTACACCTCAAAAGGCGCAAAAGCATTCGGCATCCAGAACTCGTGCTTCCGCTATGCCTAAAAAGGTATGGCGTACACTTTGTTTGGACGGGGTAATAACATGGTCGTGGCAACTCAGCGAGATTTGTTCTTCATGTACTCGATGGCACAAAATCAGGCCATCAATGTTGCTGCCTTTGCAGCTAATTACTTAGGGAGAGTTGGCCGGGCAGATTTCAGGGGTATTTCTATTGGGGGCATGATTACCTAGATTACTGAACATTTCGGTTATCATGCGGTTTTGCTTGAAGACACCCCGGTGACAGGTAAGGCAAAAATAGATATGGCAGCTCTCATCCAGCAAGGTATGATTTCTGTTGCACATAATTACTATTATGTTCTATTCATAAAAGGTTTATCATTGCACTTCCGGATCCTGACAGAGTAAGTATTGTTGATTGTGCTAATTGGTTGTATGTGAGTGTTGACCCTGATACATAGGAAGGATACAATGCTAAAAATCTGGTTGCAGGTGAATAGGTTATAGGTGAACAGATGAATGAAGATAAGCAGCATCAAGATCCGTTTGTACCCCCTCCCCAATAGTCATTCCATCAGTAGGGCATTGTTAGATGAGATGAACCTGATGATGCGATAGTTGATGTTGCACTTTTTGCCCCATTCTCCTTAGTAGGGCATTGTGAGTCACCCTAATTCTATCTTGTTCTAAAACATTGAGGCTAGTGTTTAGTTCAAGTGTGAGGGAGGTTTTATCATGCTTTTTGTTTTATGTTTTTATTTTATTTTATTATTTCCTTTTTTTTTACTATTTTACATTTGGTTTGTTTTTACTATTGAGTATCATTTGCTGCATGTATTTTAGGTTCTTGGTGTTATTATTGGATTAGGTGATTACCATTAGTGGTAGTGGATGAAATCACCATTCCACTTACTATTGCTTATTGTGAAGGATCTTCCTAAAAAGTTGATATTGTTGAAGAAAAGATCAGACGCAACTTCTCAAGCTTGACTAACGTAGGTTTCCTGTGCATTGCGAGTTGAGTAAGAAGACACACCATACTAGAAGTACTATGGAGGCTATCAAGCTTTACCTAACATAGTAAGTGCATAAAAAGCCAAACACATTTGTCATCATGAGCGATATTCAGGTATGTCTGTATCACTATGACTTTGCGTAGGTTTTCTGGGAATATCACTACATATATACACACACTGAGGCACGTTGTTTGAATAATAGCCATGAGCCTTTCTAATCATCCCTTTAACATTATCCCTTGTTAACCCCGTTTGAGCTTGTATCAGTTGTTTGTTTATATAACCACATAAATATAACCCACGGCCCAAACACTTCCTTACCCTGTTCAGAGTCAATGTTATGTCTTTAAGCTATGTTAAATTTTAAGTTTGGGGTAACCCCATAAGTATCTGAAAGTAAGGTGAATGCGGAAAAAATCAAGAAAAACGACCATCGAAAAAAAAAAGAGAAAAAAAAGAAAAAAAAATCTTTCGTGGTACGAGAAACGCACTCACCGAATGAGCAACACTCAGTTGAAAAAAAAATCAAAGAAAAAAAGAGAATTAATACAAACTGAAAAAGAAAAAGAAATGAGATGTAAAACAAACACAGTGAAAAGAATAATGACATTGGCTCTAGACCCAAACCACTTATTTCCCCTTTTGTTTGTATTTACCCCACCGTAACCCAAGCCTCGTTACAACCCAAAAGACCTCAAAAAGTGTGTGTTATGAGTAGTTGATACGAAAGGAGAAACTATTCAAATTTATGAGTTGATATTGCATATTCTAAAATGTGAGTGTAAACACTTTAACCCGGAGAGACTTGGTGAGAGTGTGATATAACCTGACATGTGAAGCAGTATGTCAATGTGGAAATGCAACAGAAAACTCATTAGGAAATGCAGGGACTATGAAAGGGAGAATGAACGCGTTGGCGAAAGATCTCAGCAGTATTGTGGTAAGAATTCAATTTTGGGAAGTGAAACACTTTTTCATGTAGAATATTACTTGAGGACAAGCAATGAGCTAAGTTTGGGGTTGTGATCGATCACCATTTTCACTATGTTTTCATTACTTATTCGATAAGAAACCAAGGATTCGGGAACACATTGTATGCATTATGGTACCTTTTGAGTTAGTTTTCATTTTCGTAAGTTATTTAAGCATTTTATCAATTTTTAGTTTCATTTTATATTTTTGGGATTTTATGCTTTGGTTATTTGTGTTTATGCCCTCCAGGTCCACGTAGAAGATCCAACGGACTCAATGCGAGAAAGTGGAAAGTTCTGGAGTTCTAGGAAAGAGGATTTCTCAACACAGGGGGCCTGACACGGGCCGTGTCAGGATAAAGGCAAATCAAACACAAGGAATGGCCAAGACGGGGGCCTGACACGGCCACCCGTGTCAGGTCACCTGGGGCGTGTCAGGAGAGACTTGGCAAGGCAGGGAGCTGACACAACCACCTATGTCAGCTGACACGGGTCGTGTCAGCCCAAGCGTAAAATCTTCCAATTTTTGGGCTTTTTACCCGGGCTTGAGCTGCAAGGACGTTTTGGGGATTTCCAACCTTTGCCAAAGGATTTTTCACTATTTTAGGAGAGTTTCTACGAGAGAAGAAGACACTTTGAAACAAGGAGAGCATAAAGAATTGTCAGACAATCGAGAATTACAGAGATCAAGGAATTCAAAGAGCGGAAGATTTTCATGAGCGAAAGGACATGAAGATCCAAGTCATCCAATTACTTGTAATGTGAATTTTTTATCTTGAATATGTTTTGAACAATATGAGTAGCTAAATCCCCCAATGCTAGGGGGTGTCCCTGACTTAGATCTGTAATGACTTTGAGTTTATGATTGCATTTATAATATTGTTTTTATGGTAATCTTTTGATGTGTTTAATGTTTTCTCTTCGGACCAATTGAGATTGTTGATGGTTATCAATTAGGCTGGACCATCATTGGTAAGGTTTTCATAAGATTACTCTGCAATAGATATCACCTAGGACTAGGGATACCCTGTATGAATAAGAGCATTCTTGATATAATAAGGCTTAATTTCACTGATAATTTCCTATGGACATAGAAATTAGGGTTGAATGATTAAAGATTTTCTCACCAACGACTTGGGAGAAAATACCCTTGAGAACTTGTAGTAATTGATATTTGTTGATGCAATAGTGACTCGGAGTTGTTACAGTGACAAATTATACATCTTCCTTGACATTGTTCATTTTCCCTTGCAAACCCTTATTTTACAGCATTAATTTATTTTGCCTTTATTTTTTAAAATTTTGAATTTAAAAACCCCAACATTAGTTTTTGTTTAATTGAACGATGATTTGAACTCGATATTAACTTGCAGTCCTTGAGATCGACATTTGGGGAATTTCCACTTTATTACTACAATAGGCAAAATAGTACACTTGTTATTTTTTTCGATCAACTTGCATACACAAACTCAAGGATGTTGTTGAATATGCTTTGAGTACCCCGACTATAATAATCAATTTCCCACAATGGCTCGTGTGCCTTTAAAAGTCAGGGATATTGTCGAATACACTTCTAGCCTCTGACTATAATAATTGATTTCCTACAGTGCCTCGTGCGCTTTCAGAATCCAGGGGAGCTATCAGAGACGTTTTGCACGCCCGACTATAACAACTAATTACCCCAGGGGTGTTATCGGATACGCTTTACACGTACGAATATAACATTTAAATACCCCATACCAGAGAAATACACGCTTTCACATGTAGCTAGCGTACCCCCTATAGATCTAGCCAATCTGAGGGCGAGCGTAGTGAAGTCTGGAGACGTCTACCTCGATCTAAGCTATAGCCTCGGGGCAGGGATGATGATCCTCTACCTTTTGACGGGTAAGATCATTTGTGGCGAAGAGTGCATTTCAAACCATACCCACATATAACCGACTTCATGCCCTTCATCTATAATTATAATTCGAAACACTGACACGACTAACCAGACTCATACCTAATCAATGTAAACATGATTAAGGCATAATCGTGTCTAGCTGGTTTGGCATGAAATAGACAGAAGTACAACTAGGAGCATAAATTCTATGAGCCAAACTCGTGTTCCACCATTTTCAATCTGACATACAAACATTTAAAACAACAATAATGCTTCTTCTGTTCAAGCTCATTCTGAGCGTAACCATGTGCTACTACCTTAACATTTTACCACCACATCGCGTGCACCTCGTTGCAACTCGTCTAAGAGTGAAACAACCTCACATGGATAGGCAAATACTTAAGGTCATTTACACTTTAAGCAACTATTATTTATTGCTTTTTACAACAAATAATAACACAAATTGCAGGATTCTGAGAGCAATCCTTAGCTATCCTCAAATCCCAACCATGAAATTACGTCAGTTTAAAAAGGAATAACATTATACCAAAAAGCGTAAACACTCGAAGGTAAAAACTAAAATTCATATGTAACAAATATTGTTTACAAGCCGAGGCACAAATGTCTGATCAAATATTATAGGAGCAAAGGAAAATGGAAAAGAACAAAATGGTGTTCAGATGTCAGTACTCAGCTTCTCAGATCTTGGACCATCTTCGGTATCCCTCTTAGATGAGTCAGATAAAGAGTTCAGATGATCTGCAGTGATAGCAATACAAGGATATAATGTTCGAGCTTACTCCAACATTTTGTCTCGGTCCATACCCAAGGCTTCTACTGCCCGCTCAAGAGATTGTTGAGATTTCTATAGAGCAACTACCACCTCCTATTTGAGACTCTCTAAAACATTATCCTGATCCTCCTTCCTCCGCTAAAGAACTTTTTGATCCTCTTTAAACACCCAACATGCTTCAGCCACATTCGTATAAACCTTCTCATTATGTTGCTTTCTTGCGACAAGGGAAGCCTTCAGCTCCTCTATCCGAGCAGCAAAAATGGAGGGTCGGTCATACCAAACCGCCTCTTCATGCAAAGAGCTAAGAGCATCTGCATTTTCCTAGAGCTCAGATAATTCCTTCTCAGCATCGTAATTTTGCTGCTCAAGGACTTCACATCTCTCCCCTAAGTCATCTTGTTCCCTTGAAATCTCACTAAAGCCCAGAACATCATCTTGGTCAACAACTACAATAGAAATAAGGGTCCTAACCCTAAACAAAGTACATGAGGCATATGCAAAAAAGCCCCGCCTGTCAGTCGCAGATAAATCTCTGATGAAATCTAGGTCTTCAGCAGCCACGACAATAGTAAACTCTTTCGGGGCTCTAGGTACCCGGGAATGGAGAATATCAGGAAGCCGGAAGAAAGGAGTCAGAGCAACTCGCTCATCATCATCCATCAAATGAGACCGTTTAGGAGAATGTCCTTTAGAAGGAGTGGACGAATTGTCACCCCGACTCCTATTGCTAAGGGAAGAAGAAGGTGAAGGTCCTCGAGCAGATAAACCAGTTGCAACAACAACCGACTGACCTCTTTCATGTGTCTGAATTGGGACAATAGTTTTAACCATCTCAGGGGAAGCTACCACAACAGGAATCTGAGCCTCTAGAACAAAATTACAAACAACGATAGGTGTTGTCAGTGTAACACCCCCATTTTTAAATTAATTAATTTTATTATGTTTTATGCGCTTAAATGATTTTATTGGTGGGTTGTGAATATTTTTGGTGTTGTTGGGAGTTATTGGGATTTTTGTAGAATTATTAGAGTTTTTAGTTAATTAGGTGAAAATAAGGGGGTGAAGGGAGAATTAACAAAAGTTGAGGGTAATTGGTGGGATTAAATAAAAATAAATAGGAATTAGGTTTTTTATCACATAAATAGAAAAATGGGGAGAGCTAAAAAGTCAGTACATGACTTTAGGGGAAAAAGGCGAAAAAGGAGAAAGAGGCAAGGAAAATATAAAGAGAGCTCTATGAAGGAGAAGTCAACCAAAACTTTGAATTGTTGTTGGAAATTAAGGTAGGGTGAGAACTACTCTTATATGTGTGTTAAATGCATGAAGGATAGAGAGGGATCCTCGCTCTCCTCTAGGTTTTTCTTATATATTTCCCCATTGTTGGTGTTTTATGAGTTTTCAAATGAGATTGTGTGAAACTTATCATGCTTGTTGTAATTCATATGAAATTTGTGACTTATTTTATTGATGAATTCCGTGTATGATGTGTATGTGCAAATTTGAGTTTGAATGTTTATGTTAATGGGGTTTTGGTTTGATAAACATGTTCTTAGATTTGGAAAAGATTGATGATTTTGTGATAAATTGATGTTAATATGACAAATATGTGTGGTACTTCATGGGTTATATGAGTAGGTGTGACTACTTATGTTTAAACTGAAGTGGAATAAGTCTACGTTGGAGAAATTTGATTTAGGAGTGAGATTCTCGTGAAACTTTAGTAGAAAAATGTTGCATGCAAGTTTGATTCGAATCAATATTACAACATGATTCGAATCACTAGTAAAAAATTAGAGAGAAAAGAACTCCTCTGACCCATTTGATTTGAATCAGGAAAATAACATGATTCAAATCAGACAAGGTTGATTTTGTTCAGATATTGTTTTCATTATAATTTGAGTTTCGTGACTCCAATTGAGGCGCAATTTAAGTTATTGAAAAGCTAACTTGTAGTAATACCTCATGGTAAGGTCTTAAGAGGTTAATAGTGTACTTGAGGACATGATTATATGGTGTTGCTTGTTATGTAACACTAGTTAATGGTTAATGACGATGAAAACATGTTGTTTTGATTGTTGTGATTGATTAAATTAATGATGACCCCATGAGGAGGGATGTTGATGTTGATGTTGATGTTGAGATGATTACTAATGAGAAATTATATGACCTTGATTTTTATGTTGACATAAAGTACTATGATGAGTTTAATAATATTTGAGACGTTTTACATGATTATATGTTGTGAAATATAATTATGTGTATGAGTTATGGATTGTTGGTATAATTATATGTTGATGAATATAATTATCTATTGTTGATATTGAGGAATGTATTTTAGAGTGATAACTCCTGTGATTACCTCTATTAGTATTATGTACAGTTTGAGGTGGAACCAATGATGTTGTTACCCCAATATGCCATTATTGCATAAATCATGCATCATATGTGTCAGTGATGTATTGTTGCATATTAATATGTTATATGTATATTGGTGACTGTTATCATATCGTGTTGCATTATGGTGGGCAATGGGGTTCAAATATGACCTATTGTTGATTATTTTTATATTACATTGTTATAGCATTTTCATGCATCATGTATATTAGAGATATGGTTTGATGATGCTTGATGATGAGACTAAATCAGTAATATAACTCTGATGTCCAAATATTGGTGATGAGATTTTCAGTAACATAACTCTAACATCCAATTGGTGAGTATGATGGTACCATGTGCATTTGGTGATGAGGAGATGAGTATATTGCATATACACATGTACTGATGATTGTGATTGTTTTTATAAATATGTTGATGATTGGTGAGAGTTGTGAATGCCATGATTTCGTGGATGCTTGGTGTGTACCACTATTTATTACTTTTACACCATTAACATATTTTGAGCATATTCTCACCTCTGTTTGTTTGTTGTATTATTTGTGCTCCTCTAGAATATAAGAAATCAAGTAGAGGAGTAGTTGTTTGTGCTAGAGGACATCGTTGAAGCCTCTTTAGTTATTTATCATTCGGGTCTTTAGTGGAGTCGTTATGATATGTAGCATTGAAGACGGGTTGTCTATATTTCATTGTTACATGTACTTTTCACTTTGAAGTTTTTGAACCACTTTGTTATTCATTTGTTGTTGTTAAGTTATATGTTAAACTCTATTGTTTCTGCTGCTTAATTCACATGATTATATTTTTTTGTTTCTTTATGTTTGGTGAAACATGCGTGACATTCTAAGTGTTGGGTTAAAGTTGAATTATCTTATTAAATATTGTGTCGGGGAATTAGGGTGTTACATAATGGTATCATAGTAGGTCGGTCCATATGGTCAGGTTGTGTAATTTTGTTTGTTTCCTGGTATGTGACATGTGTGTGAAACTTTGTCGATGCTCATTTATTTTTCTAACCGCTTGCAAGCAGAATTGGGATTGAAATAAGTGGGGGAGAAGCTTTTGATTCTCTGAGATGTTTCAGGTGTGGAGGGTGGTTCAGTGTGCCATTAATTGTAAGAGTGCAGGTGTTGTTGAGGTTGTGTTGTTTCCCAAACCCAAAGAGAGTACAAATTTGAGATTCATGTTTATCGGTCGAGTTGAGATGTCTTGAGGGAGAATGATCAAGTACTTATGATGTTCTCTTCTTTGAGAGTGGAGAACAAGGTGGCGGCTAGTGATATGTCAGTCGTGTGTGAATTTCCTGATGTTTTTCTTGAAGATATTTGTGACATGCCTCTAGAACGTGAAGTTGAGTTCGCCATAGATTTAATACCTAATATTATACATGTGTCGGTGGCTCTATATAGAAAGTGTGCATCAGAGTTAGGCAAGTTGAAGAAATAGTTAGAAGATCTACTTGATAAGAAGTTTGTTAGACTCGGTGTGTCACCATGGGGAGTACGTGTGTTATTGGTGAAAAAGAAAGATGGTAGCATGAGGTTATGTGTTGACTATCGACAATTGAATAAAGTCACAATTAAAAACAAGTATCCTCTTTTGAGAATTGATGACCTTATAGATCAATTAGTAGGTGCTTGTATTTTTAGTAAGATTGGTTTGAGATCGGGTTATCATCAAATTCAAGTGAAGGTTGAAGATATTCCTAAGACTTTTTTTAGAACCCGATATGGTCACTATGAGTACTCAGTGATGTCGTTCGATGTGTCTAATGCGCCATGTGTGTTTATGGAGTACATTAACATAATATTTCATCCATATTTATATCAGTTTATTATGGTATTCATTAACGGAATCTTGGTGTATTCGAAGTCGAATGAAGAGCATGCAGGAAATTTGAGAGTTGCGTTGCAGAGTTTGCAAGAGAAGAAGTTATGCGAGTTGTCCAAGTGTAAGTTTTGGTTATGTGAAGTGAGCTTCCTTGGTTACTGATAACATGAAATTATATCACATTTTAGGACTTAATTCAATTAAATTATATTATTATTTACTTTAATTTATTTCATTTTATCAGATATTACGCGGTATTTCCTTTCTATTTATCTCAGGTATCTATTTGAAGCAAAAGTAAAAAAAAGGAAGAAAAGGAGGTGCAAAAAGAAGTTTTTGGAAACAAATAGCAAAAGCCAAGCCCAGTCCAAAGAAGGCACAGGCGTTGTGCCTGTGACGAGCGTCACAGAGGCTGTGACGAGCGGCACGCTGTATACATGCCTGTGACGAGCGTCACACATGGTGTGACGGACGTCACACCATTCCCCTACATTTTTGCCTTCAGAGACGTTGAGTCCTATTTGCACGCTGAATCCTATTTCCACGCCTATACCTCTGTTATGTGAAGACCCTTTGACGCGGACTACTTCTGAAGACCGTTACGAAAAGTGCCAATATAAATACCAGCTTTGCAAACCCTTCCTCGGTTCCACGCTCCCAGACAGTTTTCCAGTTTTAGTTTTTCTTTGCATTTTTTCTTTTTCCAGCAGCTTAAGCATATTCCTTATAGTACCTCTTTTATAATTATTATATTGTTTCTTTAGCAATTCTATTTTCTTTTCTAGCACTTAATTAATTTTTCGCACAATAGTTTCTACACCGGGAACTATTGTGTACCTTTTAACGGATCTAACCTTACGTTAGAATCTAGTTTTTTTTATTCCTTCGTTTTATTTTTTCTGCCTGATTGAAGAATTCAAGAACAAATCCAACCGGTCTGTGGTGGAGTGTTCAAGACTGCTATTTAATTATTCAGGTTCTATATTTATTTGTTGAATTTATATATGCTTGTTTTTACTATTAATTTATACTGTTTGCCTGCGATGAGTCTGTTTATGCATGATATTTATTTAAGTCTGTTTAGCATGTCTGGCTAATTTATTTAGGTATCGGTACGTAAAGTAAGCGGAATGAAGGAATCAAAACTAAGTTGGTTTATTTAAGTTTAAAATTAAAATCACTCTTTTTACGGTCTCAATTTACAGGTTTAATAACAAAGTTTTTGTACGAAAGTAAAAGACATAAAGAAGTTAAAATCAATAGAGCGAGAGTTTGAGGTTTTGACTGGACAGTGTAAATTGGACATTAATTCTAGATCAGGGCGAGAGCAATTTTTAGAGTTAATTAAATTCTAACCTTTTTCAAAAAGTATTTTTAAAGATTGAATGTGAGGGCGAGAGTTAAGCATTTGAATTTAATTATATAACCTAAGTCAACAGAGCGAGAGTTTGAGATAAGGGTGTTTAAACGATTAGTGTTTTCTTAAAAGGAGTTTCTACGGATTCTATTGTTTTCAAAAAGTGGTTTTTGACTTGACTATAAGTGACAGCTACGTTAATATAAAATCATAGTTTATTCAACAGAGCGAGAGTTTGAGATAAAACTTTTAACCAATAGCGTTAACTGAAAAGATTTATTTTTAAAACCAAGAAACCAATAAAGAATTGATTCCCTAATTACGATGAATTACGTACCGATATCCGCTTATTAGATATTAACTTTAGATCCTATTTTAGTTTTAGTTTTTTCCCCCAAAAATCAAAGTATTACCTGCCTTAGCTTTACGAAGTAACCTTAGATAATGGTATATCGATTCATAAGTCCCTGTGGGATCGATATCTTTTAAAACTACGCGATAGAACTGTGCACTTGCAGTTTGTACCCCAATTCGACTCATAAAGTCGAGCGATCAAGTTTTTGGCGCCGTTGTCGGGGACTTTTATTTAGTCGATATCGTAACTCTCCTGTTACGCTGTAGAGACTAAGGCTTTTCTTTCTCTTTTCTTTCTTTCGTTGATTTGTATGCCACGCACTCGCTCACAAGGCGAGCCGCTCTACTTACGAATCAACGATATCGAACTATATCTCCGAGTCTTACGACGAATTCGGGAATATCGTGCTGCAAACAATCTACCTCCTATAGAACTTCCTGATTTCAAAAATATTTTCCCTTCGATACCCGAGATGGCAGAACCAGCTCGTGCTCTTAGAGATTACGTCGCTCCATCGCAAGATGAACCGCATTCAAGTATTGCTCCACCCGCAATCGAAGCAAACAACTTTGAACTCAAACCTTCACTGTTGCAGGCAGTGCAACAGAACCAATTCTCTGGAAATCCTACCGAGGATCCTAACCTTCATTTATCCGTATTTATCCAATACGCTGATACTGTTAAAGCTAATGGTGTCACTTCAGAGGCAATTCGACTTCGTCTTTTCCCTTTTTCACTAAGAGATAGCGCTAGAAGATGGCTTCAATCTCTTCCTTCCAACTCAGTCACCACATGGAACGAGTTGAAGAAAGTTTTTCTTGCTCGATATTTTCCGCCAAGCAAAACAGCTATGTTAAGAGCCCAAATAAATGGATTTAAACAGAAAGATAACGAGTCTCTTTTCGAAGCATGGGAAAGATACAAAGACATGATGAGACTTTGTCCACATCATGGTTTAGAAGACTGGTTAGTAATTCATACATTCTATAATGGTCTCCTGTACAACACGAGGTTAACAATAGATGCTGCCGCAGGTGGTGCACTAATGAACAAACCTTATGCTGACGCTTACCAACTTATCGAAAGCATGGCTCAAAACCACTATCAGTGGGGAACCGAACGAACAATGGTGGAAAAACCTCAAACGAAAACTGACATGTACGAGATAAGTAACCTTGATCATATTAATGCAAAAGTGGATGCTCTGGTCCAGAAAATTGAAAGTTTAAATGTATCACCTCCAGCCACCGTAGTTGCCATAACTCAGAATTGCGAAGTCTGTGGAATCCAAGGTCACACTCCTGCAGATTGTCAACTCCTAACAGGAATCCAAGCGGAGCAAGTAAACTATGCTCAAGGAAGCCCCTACTCGCACACCTATAACTCAAATTAGAAGAATCATCCCAATTTTTCATATAAGAGTAATAATGCTCTATATGCACCTGGACAATCTCCAAATCAAGCCCCAGCTATACCTCCGGGATATCAGAAGCCGACCCCATCTACATCTAACAATAACGCCCCTAGGAAATCCAACTTGGAAATCATGATGGAAAACTTTATAGCTTCTCAACAGCAAACCAATAAAGATTTCTTAAACCAGAATGTACACAAACAAATTAAACAACTAGCAAGTAAAGTAGATGCCCTGGCTACTCACAACAAAATGCTGGAAACGCAAATATCACAAGTAGCTCAACAACAAGCGCCTACTGCTGCCCCAACTGGTACATTTCCTGGCCAACCCCAACCTAACCCAAGAAGCCACGCTCATGCAATTATACTGAGAAGTGGAACAGAAGTGGAAGGACCGTCTGACCCAAGGATAGAAAACCAAAACTCTAAAAGGTCAACTGAGGAAAGTGAACCTAAGGAAAAGGCAGAGAGTAATAAGGAAATCGTAGAAAAGAAGGAACCTTATGTACCTCCACCACCTTATAAACCACCTATCCCTTACCCTCAGAGGCTTATTAAAACCAAAGATGCGGGCCAATTTAAAAAATTTGTCGACCTACTAAAACAATTAAACGTCACAATTCCGTTTACATAAGCTATTACGCAGATGCCCTCATATGCCAAGTTTTTAAAAGAAATTCTTTCTAATAAAAGAAAACTTGAAGATAGCGAAACCGTTACACTTACTGCTGAATGTAGCGCTATAATACAGAATATGCCTCCTAAACTTAAAGACCCAGGTAGTTTCTCTATACCCTGTCACATAGGAAAATTTGTCATTGACAAAGCCTTATGCGATTTAGGAGCCGGTATTAGTGTTATGCCTTTATCCATATGCAAGAGACTTGAAATGGGAGAATTAAGACCAACTAAAATGTCTATGCAACTAGCAGATCGTTCCGTAAAATATCCTGTAGGAATTCTTGAAAACGTTCCAGTACGCATAGGTCAATTCTACATTCCAACGGATTTTATAATTATGGATATTAGAGAAGATGAAGTTACACCCATTATACTGGGAAGACCGTTCTTAGCAACTGCCGGTGCAATCATAGACGTAAAACGAGGACGACTCACTTTCGAAGTAGGAGAAGAGAAAATTGAGTTCATTCTTTCCCAATTTTTGAAAGCACTTGCAATAGAAGATACATGTTACTTCATGGATATCATCGATGAATGCATAAAAGAAACGGAGTTAGAAAAAGACAAATCATCTGACTATCTTGTAGAAGACAAACTTAACCAATGTTTAGCAATAACACCGGACCCTACGCAATGCCTTAAGAAACCAACCTTAGACCTGAAAACACTTCCCAAGAATCTGAGATATGAATTCCTAGACTTAGAGCTTGAACGACCAGTGATAGTTAATGTTGACCTAGGAAAGCTCGAAACAGAAAAACTCCTGCATATCTTAAGAAAATATCCAACCGCACTAGGTTACAACATCACCGATCTTAAAGGAATAAGTCCTTCTATTTGTATGCACCGCATCATGTTAGAAGAAGACTGTAAAACTTCTAGGGAACACCAGAGAAGACTAAACCCGATCCTGAGTGAGGTAGTGAAGAAGGAAATAACCAAGTTATTAGAGGCAGGTATCATATATCCTATATCTGATAGCAAATGGGTTAGTCCTGTACACGTAGTACCAAAAAAAGGAGGTATAACAGTCATTGAAAATGAAAAAGGAGAAACTATAACCAAACGAATCGAATCGGGATGGAGAATGTGCATTGACTATAGGAAACTAAACAAAGCAACCCGAAAAGATCATTTCCCTTTACCATTCATTGACCAGATATTAGAACGATTAGCAAAACATTCACATTTCTGCTATCTAGACGGTTACTCAGGTTTCTTTCAAATACCAATTCACCCTGATGACCAAGAAAAGACAACGTTCACGTGCCCTTTTGGTACCTTCGCTTATAGACGAATGTCGTTTGGCTTGTGTAATGCTCCTGCAACTTTCCAAAGATGCATGATGGCAATATTCGCCTATTTTCTAGAAAACATCATGGAAGTATTTATGGATGACTTTTCCGTATGCGGACAAAGCTTTGAAGAATGTCTTGAAAACCTAGAGAAAGTTCTAGAGCGATGTGTAAAAGTAAACCTAGTACTTAATTGGGAAAAATGCCACTTTATGGTACAAGAAGGAATTGTTTTAGGACACATCATCTCAAATAGAGGAATTGAAGTAGACAAGGCCAAAATAGAGGTAATCGAAAACCTTCAACCTCCGAAGACTGTGAGAGAAGTACGAAGCTTCTTAGGACATGCCGGTTTTTACCGACGATTCATTAAAGACTTCTCTAAAATAACTAAACCGTTGACCGGATTATTGATGAAAGATGCTGAATTCATATTCGACAATAAATGTTTAGAAGCATTTCAAACGCTTAAACAAGCACTGATCTCCGCACCCATAATGCAGACACCAGATTGGAATGAACCATTCGAAATAATGTGTGATGCCAGCGATTACGCTGCAGGTGCTGTTTTAGGGCAACGAAAGGATAAAAAGCTTCATGTTATATATTACGCAAGTAGAACTCTAGATGAAGCACAAATGAATTACGCCACAACCGAGAAAGAACTTCTAGTAGTAGTGTTTGCGCTAGATAAATTTTGT
The DNA here is from genome assembly GCF_024323335.1 of Lathyrus oleraceus. Taxonomy (NCBI): domain Eukaryota; kingdom Viridiplantae; phylum Streptophyta; class Magnoliopsida; order Fabales; family Fabaceae; genus Lathyrus; species Lathyrus oleraceus. Next base: position 469,543,257 of record NC_066580.1, read on the forward strand.
TCTTACTTAGTCGGAGCCAAAATAATCATCTACACTGATCACGCTGCTATCAAATACCTCTTAACTAAAAAGGATGCAAAACCTAGACTCCTAAGGTGGATCCTGTTACTACAAGAGTTCAATTTGGAAATCAAAGACAAGAAAGGAACTGAAAACGTAGTAGCAGATCACCTCTCTAGACTTGAGAACCTTGAACCGGAAAGAACAACAATTAACGATGATTTCTCATACGATAAGCTTATAGCTACTTTAGAAGAAAATAACGCTGATAAACAGGTAGAAACTACCTTAGCAATATCTGTTACACCGTGGTACGCTGACCTCGTCAATTATTTAGCTGCCGGAATAGTTCCATCTACCTTATCCTACCAACAGAAGAAACGATTCTTCTACGACATAAAACATTATTACTGGGATGACCCCTTACTTTTTAAAAGAGGTCCCGATGGTATTTTCCGTCGGTGTATACCCGAAGAAGAGGCAGAAAGTATAATCCAACACTGTCACTCCGCTCCTTATGGTGGACACGCAAGTACATCCAAGACCTGCTCTAAAATCCTACAAGCCGGTTTTTACTGGCCAAGTATATGGAAGGATGTGCATGCAGCTATTAAGAAATGTGACAGATGTCAACGCACAGGAAACATATCTAGACGTGACGAGATGCCACAAAAGGGCATTTTGGAAGTAGAGATTTTCGACGTGTGGGGAATAGACTTCATGGGACCTTTTCCATCCTATTTCGGCAACAAATACATACTCGTGGCAGTTGACTACGTATCAAAATGGATTGAAGCTATAACTTCCCCAACTAACGACACACGAGTAGTAACTAGACTCGTTAAGAATATAATATTTCCAAGGTTTGGTGTCCCAAGAATAGTAGTCAGTGATGGTGGATCGCATTTCATATCCAAAGTACTCGAAAAACTACTGCTTAAGTATGGCGTAAGACATAGAGTAGCGACACCTTACCACCCTCAAACCAGTGGGCAAGTGGAAGTATCTAACAGAGAAATCAAACAGATACTAGAAAAAACAGTCGCCACTTCAAGGAAAGACTGGTCATTGAAATTACCAGAAGCTTTATGGGCATACTGAACTGCTTACAAAACACCCATAGGGACAACCCCATTTAAGCTAATTTATGGAAAATCCTGTCACCTCCCGGTAGAATTAGAACATAAAGCCTATTGGGCTATTAAAAATCTAAATTTAAACTATAAAGCCGCCGGTGAAAAGAGAATCCTTGATATAAGCGAATTATAGGAACTCAGAAGAGACGCTTACGAAAATGCCAGAATTTACAAAAAAAGAACAAAACAATGGCATGACAAGCGAATATCGAGGAAAATCTTCAAACAAGGCGATACAGTCCTTTTATTTAACTCCAGACTAAAGTTATTTCCGGGAAAACTACGATCTAGATGGTCAGGTCCTTTTCAAATCACCAATGTTTTTCCCAGTGGAGCAGTAGAAATTAAAGGCAAATCTATGGAACCATTTACCGTAAACGGGCAACGTCTAAAACATTATCACTATGCAGAAAACAATGAAGATTCGCAAGTCTTGCACTTAGACGAAATGCCTCCAGAAATTATAGATTATAATTGATTGTTTTTATGTCGAGCTTGCGACATTAAACAAAGCGCTTAGTGGGAGACAACCCACAATTATTTTATTATTTCCTTATTCTATTATTATTATTTTTCTATTTCTTCCTTAATTATTCTTTTAATTTCTGTTTAGTATTCATTCTTAATTTATCTTAATTTATTAAAAACTTTTCTCTTCTTTCGGCATTTGGCCAAATCCTGACTAAAACTCTTGTTTTTCTTTTCTCTAGCTAACACTAACCTGATGGGACATATTGATCGTATGGGTATTAAATTCAGAGGAACAGCTCAGAAACAAAAGTTTGAGGAACTAGCCACGAGAAAGATGCTACCTAGCCTGTATGCTGATGACTGGGCAATGACTGCCCTTGGACTAAGATAAAGTGTCCTGTATTTGCTGAATCAGATAGGGTGGGAAACCGCTCCTATCCGTAGACAATCTGTCACTTACCGGAGACTGACTCTAGAATTCCTTAGTTCTCTGATCTATCTACCCAGCCATGGAAAAGGAATAAGCAGAGGTTTTATACAGTTCAGAATGTTTAACATGGAGTACCAATTTAATATTCAAGATTTTACCAACCTTTTAGGCTTCCCTACATCCTTTGACACATTAACAGTGAGCCAAGAGGAACTTTTCGAATATAGAGAACTCGAACACTTTTGGGGTAACTTGACTGGAAATGACGATCCCGAGGAACATGAGTTTCTCTCTGGAAACATACATAATCCGGCCTTTCGTTATTTCCATAAGATCCTGACCCACACCTTATTTGGGAAGAAGCCAAACAGTACCACAGTTTCACGTGATGAACTCTTCATCATATTTTGCGCTTCTCAGAACCGTCCAGTAAACGGTGCCACTTTTATGTTAGCAAATTTGGACCACCTTATCCAAGATGAGCGAGCACCAATTCGAATAGGCGGTTTGATAACTATGATAGGTAATGCTATTGGATTACGTCAACCTATGCTTGACTTAAGCCCTTTTTGTGGCATTACTACTATGAGTATACCCTTCCTTTTCAACACTTTGTTTATAGCAAACCTAGGGTCTGATGAGTTTGAGCTTATTATTGATAACCAAGTTCTTTGCCTATTCACCATGCCCGATCCTAGGACTAGTGTTCATAACCGCAACAACTGGCTCTACAACCTGAACGAAACCCCCTCTCCTGCTAGATCCACTGAATCCATCCAGGACTATGAGATTTGTGATGACTATGAGATTTATGATGACCAGATTCCTTATGCTGAATCAGATCCTCAGACACCATCTGGATATTATGATATTGATCCTCCTCCTCAACCTGCTCAGACCGAAGAATCGGCAATACCCGACCTTAGACATCATATGCCCGGAACTGATTATAACACTGCCATGGAAGCTTTGATGTCAGAACAAGATGCCCTCAGAGAAGAATTCACTAGCTTAAGGCACGAATTTCTGGGATACATGAACAGTATGACAAACCAGTTTCACGAGTTGCTATACCGTGTTAACTCCTTTGCTCCTCCGGCCAGAGATCGTGCAGACGGATAGAATTTATTTATTTTTCTTAGTTATTTAGTCTTAAGTTAGATTAATTATTTAATGTTATTTCAAATTATGTTCGTATTTGTTTCTCTTTCGCACTTTTTGTTTTTCTCCATTGTTACATTATGATTATTTTATTGAAGCTATTTATTCATTTTATTATGTAATATCTATTATGCTCTCTACTGTTGCTGCCTACATGACTTATTAAAGAACAATATATTTATGCATCATTGTGCAAAGTAGAATGACGTGCAAGAAAATTAAATAGCAAAATAAAATAATCTGGAGCAAAACAAAACAAAAATAAAAATAAAAATAAATTACCAAGTTATTCTGAAGAACGCTAGCTGAAGCCATGCCAAAAAGACTGTGTGACGAGCGTCACACAATCTATGACGGACGGCATGCCAAGTACCTGTTACGACCGTCACGCCCCTGTGACGAGCGTAACACCTTTTTGACTAGGTGAACGTTACAGTGCCGTTGGAGACGAACGTTACACCCTTTCACTTTTTACCTTCCCCATTTATTCCCATTAACCCACACTTATTCACTTTTCAACCACCTCCTTTCCAACTTCCAAATTCTTTTCCTATAAATACCCATCAAAACCCCCCTCCATTCACCACAATCCACTCTCTAATATCAAATACATTTCTTTCCTTTATTACTCCTTTAAATTCATTCATCAGTATGGTGGGAAATCAGAATTTTGGAAATATCATCTTCCGATCCGGAGATGAAAACTATCAAAGGGAGCAATTCGAGCGCTTCCAACAGCGAGGCGTCATCTCTACCAGGTATCCTGATTCAACTTGTTTACAACAATTAGGATTACTTCAAGGTATCGAGTGGATGCTCCGCCTTGCCGATCTAACCTTTCTATACGCATAATCAACCCACCTACCCATCCCTAACCTTAGAATTCTTAAGTTCATACGCGTACAGCACTCCAGCCGGTGAGGACGAATTCTTAACCGGTACCACAACCTTCCGTATGTTCAACACCGAGTACTCCTTAACCCAAAACCAATTGAGTACCATGCTACAATTTCCCACAGAAGGTCAAGTCTACCCCAGAATCCCTCCTAACCTAAACTGAAGCACAGTTGTTGCTTTCGACCTCTTTAGGAAAATATCCGGAGTAGATGCCAACAACTGGGAAGAGCTCCTTGTTTCCCATATACATAACCCAACTATACGGTACTTTATCCGTATCCTACAAAACACCGTTTTTGGAAGACCGAACAACAGCAAGGTCAACGCAAAGGAACTCTTCTTCCTCGAATGCGTCTTCGAACCGCAAGCTAAGGTAAACGCCGCCTCCTTCCTATTTCATCATATCCGCACCTTATGCGCTAGAGGCCGTCAACCTTTTGTAATTGGTGGATTAATAACCACCATAGCACTTGACTTAAACCTAGGGGACCGACTCCAAACTTTAGAATCTTTACCTCCCCTATTTATGGATATAGGCTACTGTCGATCCAGCCGCCTAATAAAGAACCAAATAGGCGGAAAATATTACCTTATGGTGAATAACCAGGCCGTCCCAAGCGTTGTTCTCCCCAACATTTCCCTAACCGATGTCACCAATCCCAACCGCCACCTCTATGATCTGAATGCTCCCGAAGCTACCGAGCCTTCGCATACAAACCCGTCTACAGACGAGTTCGAAGAAATGGAGCAAGGTGATAACGCTCCTGAACAACAATCAGTCCCGCTCAACCCTTCCGATACTGCAGCTGGCCCATCCTCCCGACGTCGTCGACGAAGAAGGCCTGCAACCAACGACGACATCATGGATGTTATTGATGGTATGCAAGCACATAATCTCGAAATGATGCAAATGATGCGCCAAATGCAACAACAGCAGGCAGAGAGGAATACCATAACCGATCAGCGGTTCACTGAGTTGTTTAGCAAGTTCGACAACTTAGACTTACGTCAGCGATCACCAGGCCCAAGAACAAGAGGCGGAAGGCAACCTTAACTTTTCTTTTTTCCTTTCTTTTTTGTATTTCATTTCTTTTCCTTCAAACATTGAGGACTATGTTTTATTCAAGTATGGGGGGAAAACCATGTTCTTTCTATCCTCCATTTTCCTTTTCAAGTATGTACCTTTCTTTTCATTGTTATTTCTTTTCATTTCTATCCTCCATTTTCCTTTTCAAGTATGTACCTTTCTTTTCATTGTTATTTCCCTTATATAAAATAAAATAAATATAATATATATATATATATATATATATATATATATATATATATATATAAAATAAGAATAATTTATTTTAAGTCAAGTCCCGAGTGTGAAAATTTGTATTATCTATTCCCCTCAATTTTCTTGAGCCATAACAGAAATTTAACACACCCAGTAAGTATAAAAGTTGCTTATTTTATAAAACTTGAGTGAAATCAAGACAAAAATTATTACCATAACAACGCTCTAAGAACCTCAACATGTTAGATCAGGATAAGTACCTATTATACCAATCCCTTGAACTTTTAGTTTTATAGTAACCCCGAGTAGTTTATACGAGAAGTCAACACCATCTTAATAGCAAACTACGTGGAAAACCGATGAATATAAGTGAATGATTCCCAAAGTAACAAAAATATATATATATATATATATATATATATATATATATATATATATATATATATATATATATATATATATATATATATATATATATATATATATATATATATATATATATATATATATATATATATATATATACATATCAGGAAATGCACTAATTAAGTTAGGTGATCCTTACCAGATCATTTAATCTAAAAGTTGCAGATCATACAAAAGCATAATACGAGAGATCCATTATGAGTTGGTTCAGTAGGTATCTGGTACTGAACTTGGTAGGGCGGACTACGGTCCGATCCCCCGCAATTTGCAATGGACTGAATAACGAAGTTATCCGACTTATGTACCAGAACTTCTAGCTGAAAGGGGATCAGAATCACTAACCGGTTACTCCACTATGTGCGCGAAAAGATAAAGGGCTTAATGTGATTTCGCTAGAATAAAAACGGGTGAAATAAGAGTAAAGGAACTAGGACAGCTATAATGGCATTACTTGAACTGGTTTGCATAAGGTGAGATTATCTGAGGTTGTGACGGTGGTTGTCGTTGTCAAGATTAAACTCAAGTCACTTCTAAACAAGGTTTACATGCAACCTAGTACGAATTGATGTGTGTTTTGAAATTTCATCTGGCTAAAATTTTAAAACAAGTTCTATACCGTATTTTGCTTGAGGACAAGCAAAGATCTAAGTATGGGGGAGTTTGATAACATGAAATTATATCACATTTTAGGACTTAATTCAATTAAATTATATTATTATTTACTTTAATTTATTTCATTTTATCAGATATTACGTGGTATTTCCTTTCTATTTATCTCAGGTATCTATTTGAAGCAAAAGTAAAAAAAAGGAAGAAAAGGATGTGCAAAAAGAAGTTTTTGGAAACAAATAGCAAAAGCCAAGCCCAGTCCAAAGAAGGCACAGGTGTTGTGCTTGTGACGAGCGTCACAGAGGCTGTGACGAGCGGCACGCTGTATACATGCCTGTGACGAGCGTCACACATGGTGTGACGGACGTCACACCATTCCCCTACATTTTTGCCTTCAGAGACGTTGAGTCCTATTTGCACGCTGAATCCTATTTCCACGCCTATACCTCCGTTACGTGAAGACCCTTTGACGCGGACTACTTCTGAAGACCGTTACGGAAAGTGCCAATATAAATACCAGCTTTGCAAACCCTTCCTCGGTTCCACGCTCCCAGACAGTTTTCCAGTTTTAGTTTTTCTTTGCATTTTTTCTTTTTCCAGCAGCTTAAGCATATTCCTTATAGTACCTCTTTTATAATTGTTATATTGTTTCTTTAGCAATTCTATTTTCTCTTCTAGCACTTAATTAATTTTTCGCACAATAGTTTCTACACTGGGAACTATTGTGTACCTTTTAACGGATCTAACCTTACGTTAGAATCTAGTTTTTTTTATTCCTTCGTTTTATTTTTTCTGCCTGATTGAAGAATTCAAGAACAAATCCAACCGGTCTGTGGTGGAGTGTTCAAGACTGCTATTTAATTATTCAGGTTCTATATTTATTTGTTGAATTTATATATGCTTGTTTTTACTATTAATTTATATTGTTTGCCTGCGATGAGTCTGTTTATGCATGATATTTATTTAAGTCTGTTTAGCATGTCTGGCTAATTTATTTAGGTATCGGTACGTAAAGTAAGCGGAATGAAGGAATCAAAACTAAGTTGGTTTATTTAAGTTTAAAATTAAAATCACTCTTTTTACGGTCTCAATTTACAGGTTTAATAACAAAGTTTTTGTACGAAAGTAAAAGACATAAAGAAGTTAAAATCAATAGAGCGAGAGTTTGAGGTTTTGACTGGACAGTGTAAATTGGACATTAATTCTAGATCAGGGCGAGAGCAATTTTTAGAGTTAATTAAATTCTAACCTTTTTCAAAAAGTATTTTTAAAGATTGAATGTGAGGGCGAGAGTTAAGCATTTGAATTTAATTATATAACCTAAGTCAACAGAGCGAGAGTTTGAGATAAGGGTGTTTAAACGATTAGTATTTTCTTAAAAGGAGTTTCTACGGATTCTATTGTTTTCAAAAAGTGGTTTTTGACTTGACTATAAGTGACAGCTACGTTAATATAAAATCATAGTTTATTCAACAGAGCGAGAGTTTGAGATAAAACTTTTAACCAATAGCGTTAACTGAAAAGATTTATTTTTAAAACCAAGAAACCAATAAAGAATTGATTCCCTAATTACGATGAATTACGTACCGATATCCGCTTATTAGATATTAACTTTAGATCCTATTTTAGTTTTAGTTTTTTCCCCAAAAATCAAAGTATTACCTGCCTTAGCTTTACGAAGTAACCTTAGATAATGGTATATCGATTCATAAGTCCCTGTGGGATCGATATCTTTTAAAACTACGCGATAGAACTGTGCACTTGCAGTTTGTACCCCAATTCGACTCATAAAGTCGAGCGATCAAGTTTTTGGCGCCGTTGCCGGGGACTTTTATTTAGTCGATATCGTAACTCTCCTGTTACGCTGTAGAGACTAAGGCTTTTCTTTCTCTTTTCTTTCTTTCGTTGATTTGTATGCCACGCACTCGCTCACAAGGCGAGCCGCTCTACTTACGAATCAACGATATCGAACTATATCTCCGAGTCTTACGACGAATTCGGGAATATCGTGCTGCAAACAATCTACCTCCTGTAGAACTTCCTGATTTCAAAAATATTTTCCCTTCGATACCCGAGATGGCAGAACCAGCTCGTGCTCTTAGAGATTACGTCGCTCCATCGCAAGATGAACCGCATTCAAGTATTGCTCCACCCGCAATCGAAGCAAACAACTTTGAACTCAAACCTTCACTGTTGCAGGCAGTGCAACAGAACCAATTCTCTGGAAATCCTACCGAGGATCCTAACCTTCATTTATCCGTATTTATCCAATACGCTGATACTGTTAAAGCTAATGGTGTCACTTCAGAGGCAATTCGACTTCGTCTTTTCCCTTTTTCACTAAGAGATAGCGCTAGAAGATGGCTTCAATCTCTTCCTTCCAACTCAGTCACCACATGGAACGAGTTGAAGAAAGTTTTTCTTGCTCGATATTTTCCGCCAAGCAAAACAGCTATGTTAAGAGCCCAAATAAATGGATTTAAACAGAAAGATAACGAGTCTCTTTTCGAAGCATGGGAAAGATACAAAGACATGATGAGACTTTGTCCACATCATGGTTTAGAAGACTGGTTAGTAATTCATACATTCTATAATGGTCTCCTGTACAACACGAGGTTAACAATAGATGCCGCCGCAGGTGGTGCACTAATGAACAAACCTTATGCTGACGCTTACCAACTTATCGAAAGCATGGCTCAAAACCACTATCAGTGGGGAACCGAACGAACAATGGTGGAAAAACCTCAAACGAAAACTGACATGTACGAGATAAGTAACCTTGATCATGTTAATGCAAAAGTGGATGCTCTGGTCCAGAAAATTGAAAGTTTAAATGTATCACCTCCAGCCACCGTAGTTGCCATAACTCAGAATTGCGAAGTCTGTGGAATCCAAGGTCACACTCCTGCAGATTGTCAACTCCTAACAGGAATCCAAGCGGAGCAAGTAAACTATGCTCAAGGAAGCCCCTACTTGCACACCTATAACTCAAATTAGAAGAATCATCCCAATTTTTCATATAAGAGTAATAATGCTCTATATGCACCTGGACAATCTCCAAATCAAGCCCCAGCTATACCTCCGGGATATCAGAAGCCGACCCCATCTACATCTAACAATAACGCCCCTAGGAAATCCAACTTGGAAATCATGATGGAAAACTTTATAGCTTCTCAACAGCAAACCAATAAAGATTTCTTAAACCAGAATGTACACAAACAAATTAAACAACTAGCAAGTAAAGTAGATGCCCTGGCTACTCACAACAAAATGCTGGAAACGCAAATATCACAAGTAGCTCAACAACAAGCGCCTACTGCTGCCCCAACTGGTACATTTCCTGGCCAACCCCAACCTAACCCAAGAAGCCACGCTCATGCAATTATACTGAGAAGTGGAACAGAAGTGGAAGGACCGTCTGACCCAAGGATAGAAAACCAAAACTCTAAAAGGTCAACTGAGGAAAGTGAACCTAAGGAAAAGGCAGAGAGTAATAAGGAAACCGTAGAAAAGAAGGAACCTTATGTACCTCCACCACCTTATAAACCACCTATCCCTTACCCTCAAAGGCTTATTAAAACCAAAGATGCGGGCCAATTTAAAAAATTTGTCGACCTACTAAAATAATTAAACGTCACAATTCCGTTTACAGAAGCTATTACGCAGATGCCCTCATATGCCAAGTTTTTAAAAGAAATTCTTTCTAATAAAAGAAAACTTGAAGATAGCGAAACCGTTACACTTACTGCTGAATGTAGCGCTATAATACAGAATATGCCTCCTAAACTTAAAGACCCAGGTAGTTTCTCTATACCCTGTCACATAGGAAAATTTGTCATTGACAAAGCCTTATGCGATTTAGGAGCCGGTATTAGTGTTATGCCTTTATCCATATGCAAGAGACTTGAAATGGGAGAATTAAGACCAACTAAAATGTCTATGCAACTAGCAGATCGTTCCGTAAAATATCCTGTAGGAATTCTTGAAAACGTTCCAGTGCGCATAGGTCAATTCTACATTCCAACGGATTTTATAATTATGGATATTAGAGAAGATGAAGTTACACCCATTATACTGGGAAGACCGTTCTTAGCAACTGCCGGTGCAATCATAGACGTAAAACGAGGACGACTCACTTTCGAAGTAGGAGAAGAGAAAATTGAGTTCATTCTTTCCCAATTTTTGAAAGCACTTGCAATAGAAGATACATGTTACTTCATGGATATCATCGATGAATGCATAAAAGAAACGGAGTTAGAAAAAGACAAATCATCTGACTATCTTGTAGAAGACAAACTTAACCAATGTTTAGCAATAACACCGGACCCTACGCAATGCCTTAAGAAACCAAACCTTAGACCTGAAAACACTTCCCAAGAATCTGAGATATGAATTCCTAGACTTAGAGCTTGAACGACCAGTGATAGTTAATGTTGACCTAGGAAAGCTCGAAACAGAAAAACTCCTGCATATCTTAAGAAAATATCCAACCGCACTAGGTTACAACATCACCGATCTTAAAGGAATAAGTCCTTCTATTTGTATGCACCGCATCATGTTAGAAGAAGACTGTAAAACTTCTAGGGAACACCAGAGAAGACTAAACCCGATCCTGAGTGAGGTAGTGAAGAAGGAAATAACCAAGTTATTAGAGGCAGGTATCATATATCCTATATCTGATAGCAAATGGGTTAGTCCTGTACACGTAGTACCAAAAAAAGGAGGTATAACAGTCATTGAAAATGAAAAAGGAGAAACTATAACCAAACGAATCGAATCGGGATGGAGAATGTGCATTGACTATAGGAAACTAAACAAAGCAACCCGAAAAGATCATTTCCCTTTACCATTCATTGACCAGATATTAGAACGATTAGCAAAACATTCACATTTCTGCTATCTAGACGGTTACTCAGGTTTCTTTCAAATACCAATTCACCCTGATGACCAAGAAAAGACAACGTTCACGTGCCCTTTTGGTACCTTCGCTTATAGACGAATGCCGTTTGGCTTGTGTAATGCTCCTGCAACTTTCCAAAGATGCATGATGGCAATATTCGCCTATTTTCTAGAAAACATCATGGAAGTATTTATGGATGACTTTTCCGTATGCGGACAAAGCTTTGAAGAATGTCTTGAAAACCTAGAGAAAGTTCTAGAGCGATGTGTAAAAGTAAACCTAGTACTTAATTGGGAAAAATGCCACTTTATGGTACAAGAAGGAATTGTTTTAGGACACATCATCTCAAATAGAGGAATTGAAGTAGACAAGGCCAAAATAGAGGTAATCGAAAACCTTCAACCTCCGAAGACTGTGAGAGAAGTACGAAGCTTCTTAGGACATGCCGGTTTTTACCGACGATTCATTAAAGACTTCTCTAAAATAACTAAACCGTTGACCGGATTATTGATGAAAGATGCTGAATTCATATTCGACAATAAATGTTTAGAAGCATTTCAAACGCTTAAACAAGCACTGATCTCCGCACCCATAATGCAGACACCAGATTGGAATGAACCATTCGAAATAATGTGTGATGCCAGCGATTACGCTGTAGGTGCTGTTTTAGGACAACGAAAGGATAAAAAGCTTCATGTTATATATTACGCAAGTAGAACTCTAGATGAAGCACAAATGAATTACGCCACAACCGAGAAAGAACTTCTAGTAGTAGTGTTTGCGCTAGATAAATTTCGTTCTTACTTAGTCGGAGCCAAAATAATCATCTACACTGATCACGCTGCTATCAAATACCTCTTAACTAAAAAGGATGCAAAACCTAGACTCCTAAGGTGGATCCTGTTACTACAAGAGTTCAATTTGGAAATCAAAGACAAGAAAGGAACTGAAAACGTAGTAGCAGATCACCTCTCTAGACTTGAGAACCTTGAACCGGAAAGAACAACAATTAACGATGATTTCTCATACGATAAGCTTATAGCTACTTTAGAAGAAAATAACGCTGATAAACAGGTAGAAACTACCTTAGCAATATCTGTTACACCGTGGTACGCTGACCTCGTCAATTATTTAGCTGCCGGAATAGTTCCATCTACCTTATCCTACCAACAGAAGAAACGATTCTTCTACGACATAAAACATTATTACTGGGATGACCCCTTACTTTTTAAAAGAGGTCCCGATGGTATTTTTCGTCGGTGTATACCCGAAGAAGAGGCAGAAAGTATAATCCAACACTGTCACTCCGCTCCTTATGGTGGACACGCAAGTACATCCAAGACCTGCTCTAAAATCCTACAAGCCGGTTTTTACTGGCCAAGTATATGGAAGGATGTGCATGCAGCTATTAAGAAATGTGACAGATGTCAACGCACAGGAAACATATCTAGACGTGACGAGATGCCACAAAAGGGCGTTTTGGAAGTAGAGATTTTCGACGTGTGGGGAATAGACTTCATGGGACCTTTTCCATCCTATTTCGGCAACAAATACATACTCGTGGCAGTTGACTACGTATCAAAATGGATTGAAGCTATAACTTCCCCAACTAACGACACACGAGTAGTAACTAGACTCGTTAAGAATATAATATTTCCAAGGTTTGGTGTCCCAAGAATAGTAGTCAGTGATGGTGGATCGCATTTCATATCCAAAGTACTCGAAAAACTACTACTTAAGTATGGCGTAAGACATAGAGTAGCGACACCTTACCACCCTCAAACCAGTGGGCAAGTGGAAGTATCTAACAGAGAAATCAAACAGATACTAGAAAAAACAGTCGCCACTTCAAGGAAAGACTGGTCATTGAAATTACCAGAAGCTTTATGGGCATACTGAACTGCTTACAAAACACCCATAGGGACAACCCCATTTAAGCTAATTTATGGAAAATCCTGTCACCTCCCGGTAGAATTAGAACATAAAGCCTATTGGGCTATTAAAAATCTAAATTTAAACTATAAAGCCGCCGGTGAAAAGAGAATCCTTGATATAAGCGAATTATAGGAACTCAGAAGAGACGCTTACGAAAATGCCAGAATTTACAAAAAAAGAACAAAACAATGGCATGACAAGCGAATATCGAGGAAAATCTTCAAACAAGGCGATACAGTCCTTTTATTTAACTCCAGACTAAAGTTATTTCCGGGAAAACTACGATCTAGATGGTCAGGTCCTTTTCAAATCACCAATGTTTTTCCCAATGGAGCAGTAGAAATTAAAGGCAAATCTATGGAACCATTTACCGTAAACGGGCAACGTCTAAAACATTATCACTATGCAGAAAACAATGAAGATTCGCAAGTCTTGCACTTAGACGAAATGCCTCCAGAAATTATAGATTATAATTGATTGTTTTTATGTCGAGCTTGCGACATTAAACAAAGCGCTTAGTGGGAGACAACCCACAATTATTTTATTATTTCCTTATTCTATTATTATTATTTTTCTATTTCTTCCTTAATTATTCTTTTAATTTCTGTTTAGTATTCATTCTTAATTTATCTTAATTTATTAAAAACTTTTCTCTTCTTTCGGCATTTGGCCAAATCCTGACTAAAACTCTTGTTTTTCTTTTCTCTAGCTAACACTAACCTGATGGGACATATTGATCGTATGGGTATTAAATTCAGAGGAACAGCTCAGAAACAAAAGTTTGAGGAACTAGCCACGAGAAAGATGCTACCTAGCCTGTATGCTGATGACTGGGCAATGACTGCCCTTGGACTAAGATAAAGTGTCCTGTATTTGCTGAATCAGATAGGGTGGGAAACCGCTCCTATCCGTAGACAATCTGTCACTTACCGGAGACTGACTCTAGAATTCCTTAGTTCTCTGATCTATCTACCCAGCCATGGAAAAGGAATAAGCAGAGGTTTTATACAGTTCAGAATGTTTAACATGGAGTACCAATTTAATATTCAAGATTTTACCAACCTTTTAGGCTTCCCTACATCCTTTGACACATTAACAGTGAGCCAAGAGGAACTTTTCGAATATAGAGAACTCGAACACTTTTGGGGTAACTTGACTGGAAATGACGATCCCGAGGAACATGAGTTTCTCTCTGGAAACATACATAATCCGGCCTTTCGTTATTTCCATAAGATCCTGACCCACACCTTATTTGGGAAGAAGCCAAACAGTACCACAGTTTCACGTGATGAACTCTTCATCATATTTTGCGCTTCTCAGAACCGTCCAGTAAACGGTGCCACTTTTATGTTAGCAAATTTGGACCACCTTATCCAAGATGAGCGAGCACCAATTCGAATAGGCGGTTTGATAACTATGATAGGTAATGCTATTGGATTACGTCAACCTATGCTTGACTTAAGCCCTTTTTGTGGCATTACTACTATGAGTATACCCTTCCTTTTCAACACTTTGTTTATAGCAAACCTAGGGTCTGATGAGTTTGAGCTTATTATTGATAACCAAGTTCTTTGCCTATTCACCATGCCCGATCCTAGGACTAGTGTTCATAACCGCAACAACTGGCTCTACAACCTGAACGAAACCCCCTCTCCTGCTAGATCCACTGAATCCATCCAGGACTATGAGATTTGTGATGACTATGAGATTTATGATGACCAGATTCCTTATGCTGAATCAGATCCTCAGACACCATCTGGATATTATGATATTGATCCTCCTCCTCAACCTGCTCAGACCGAAGAATCGGCAATACCCGACCTTAGACATCATATGCCCGGAACTGATTATAACACTGCCATGGAAGCTTTGATGTCAGAACAAGATGCCCTCAGAGAAGAATTCACTAGCTTAAGGCACGAATTTCTGGGATACATGAACAGTATGACAAACCAGTTTCACGAGTTGCTATACCGTGTTAACTCCTTTGCTCCTCCGGCCAGAGATCGTGCAGACGGATAGAATTTATTTATTTTTCTTAGTTATTTAGTCTTAAGTTAGATTAATTATTTAATGTTATTTCAAATTATGTTCGTATTTGTTTCTCTTTCGCACTTTTGTTTTTCTCCATTGTTACATTATGATTATTTTATTGAAGCTATTTATTCATTTTATTATGTAATATCTATTATGCTCTCTACTGTTGCTGCCTACATGACTTATTAAAGAACAATATATTTATGCATCATTGTGCAAAGTAGAATGACGTGCAAGAAAATTAAATAGCAAAATAAAATAATCTGGAGCAAAACAAAACAAAAATAAAAATAAAAATAAATTACCAAGTTATTCTGAAGAACGCTAGCTGAAGCCATGCCAAAAAGACTGTGTGACGAGCGTCACACAATCTATGACGGACGGCATGCCAAGTACCTGTTACGACCGTCACGCCCCTGTGACGAGCGTAACACCTTTTTGACTAGGTGAACGTTACAGTGCCGTTGGAGACGAACGTTACACCCTTTCACTTTTTACCTTCCCCATTTATTCCCATTAACCCACACTTATTCACTTTTCAACCACCTCCTTTCCAACTTCCAAATTCTTTTCCTATAAATACCCATCAAAACCCCCCTCCATTCACCACAATCCACTCTCTAATATCAAATACATTTCTTTCCTTTATTACTCCTTTAAATTCATTCATCAGTATGGTGGGAAATCAGAATTTCGGAAATATCATCTTCCGATCCGGAGATGAAAACTATCAAAGGGAGCAATTCGAGCGCTTCCAACAGCGAGGCGTCATCTCTACCAGGTATCCTGATTCAACTTATTTACAACAATTAGGATTACTTCAAGGTATCGAGTGGATGCTCCGCCTTGCCGATCTAACCTTTCTATACGCATAATCAACCCACCTACCCATCCCTAACCTTAGAATTCTTAAGTTCATACGCGTACAGCACTCCAGCCGGTGAGGACGAATTCTTAACCGGTACCACAACCTTCCGTATGTTCAACACCGAGTACTCCTTAACCCAAAACCAATTGAGTACCATGCTACAATTTCCCACAGAAGGTCAAGTCTACCCCAGAATCCCTCCTAACCTAAACTGGAGCACAGTTGTTGCTTTCGACCTCTTTAGGAAAATATCCGGAGTAGATGCCAACAACTGGGAAGAGCTCCTTGTTTCCCATATACATAACCCAACTATACGGTACTTTATCCGTATCCTACAAAACACCGTTTTTGGAAGACCGAACAACAGCAAGGTCAACGCAAAGGAACTCTTCTTCCTCGAATGCGTCTTCGAACCGCAAGCTAAGGTAAACGCCGCCTCCTTCCTATTTCATCATATCCGCACCTTATGCGCTAGAGGCCGTCAACCTTTTGTAATTGGTGGATTAATAACCACCATAGCACTTGACTTAAACCTAGGGGACCGACTCCAAACTTTAGAATCTTTACCTCCCCTATTTATGGATATAGGCTACTGTCGATCCAGCCGCCTAATAAAGAACCAAATAGGCGGAAAATATTACCTTATGGTGAATAACCAGGCCGTCCCAAGCGTTGTTCTCCCCAACATTTCCCTAACCGATGTCACCAATCCCAACCGCCACCTCTATGATCTGAATGCTCCCGAAGCTACCGAGCCTTCGCATACAAACCCGTCTACAGACGAGTTCGAAGAAATGGAGCAAGGTGATAACGCTCCTGAACAACAATCAGTCCCGCTCAACCCTTCCGATACTGCAGCTGGCCCATCCTCCCGACGTCGTCGACGAAGAAGGCCTGCAACCAACGACGACATCATGGATGTTATTGATGGTATGCAAGCACAGAATCTCGAAATGATGCAAATGATGCGCCAAATGCAACAACAGCAGGCAGAGAGGAATACCATAACCGATCAGCGGTTCACTGAGTTGTTTAGCAAGTTCGACAACTTAGACTTACGTCAGCGATCACCAGGCCCAAGAACAAGAGGCGGAAGGCAACCTTAACTTTTCTTTTTTCCTTTCTTTTTTGTATTTCATTTCTTTTCCTTCAAACATTGAGGACTATGTTTTATTCAAGTATGGGGGAAAACCATGTTCTTTCTATCCTCCATTTTCCTTTTCAAGTATGTACCTTTCTTTTCATTGTTATTTCTTTTCATTTCTATCCTCCATTTTCCTTTTCAAGTATGTACCTTTCTTTTCATTGTTATTTCCCTTATATAAAATAAAATAAAATTAAAATATATATATATATATATATATATATATATAAAAAATAAGAATAATTTATTTTAAGTCAAGTCCCGAGTGTGAAAATTTTGTATTATCTATTCCCCTCAATTTTCTTGAGCCATAACAGAAATTTAACACACCCAGTAAGTATAAAAGTTGCTTATTTTATAAAACTTGAGTGAAATCAAGACAAAAATTATTACCATAACAACGCTCTAAGAACCTCAACATGTTAGATCAGGATAAGTACCTATTATACCAATCCCTTGAACTTTTAGTTTTATAGTAACCCCGAGTAGTTTATACGAGAAGTCAACACCATCTTAATAGCAAACTACGTGGAAAACCGATGAATATAAGTGAATGATTCCCAAAGTAACAAAATATATATATATATATATATATATATATATATATATATATACATATATATATATATATATATATATATATATATATATATATATATATATATACATATCAGGAAATGCACTAATTAAGTTAGGTGATCCTTACCAGATCATTTAATCTAAAAGTTGCAGATCATACAAAAGCATAATACGAGAGATCCATTATGAGTTGGTTCAGTAGGTATCTGGTACTGAACTTGGTAGGGCGGACTACGGTCCGATCCCCCGCAATTTGCAATGGACTGAATAACGAAGTTATCCGACTTATGTACCAGAACTTCTAGCTGAAAGGGGATCAGAATCACTAACCGGTTACTCCACTATGTGCGCGAAAAGATAAAGGGCTTAATGTGATTTCGCTAGAATGAAAACGGGTGAAATAAGAGTAAAGGAACTAGGACAGCTATAATGGCATTACTTGAACTGGTTTGCATAAGGTGAGATTATCTGAGGTTGTGACGGTGGTTGTCGTTGTCAAGATTAAACTCAAGTCACTTCTAAACAAGGTTTACATGCAACCTAGTACGAATTGATGTGTGTTTTGAAATTTCATCTGGCTAAAAATTTTAAAACAAGTTCTATACCGTATTTTGCTTGAGGACAAGCAAAGATCTAAGTATGGGGGAGTTTGATAACATGAAATTATATCACATTTTAGGACTTAATTCAATTAAATTATATTATTATTTACTTTAATTTATTTCATTTTATCAGATATTACGTGGTATTTCCTTTCTATTTATCTCAGGTATCTATTTGAAGCAAAAGTAAAAAAAAGGAAGAAAAAGATGTGCAAAAAGAAGTTTTTGGAAACAAATAGCAAAAGCCAAGCCCAGTCCAAAGAAGGCACAGGTGTTGTGCTTGTGACGAGCGTCACAGAGGCTGTGACGAGCGGCACGCTGTATACATGCCTGTGACGAGCGTCACACATGGTGTGACGGACGTCACACCATTCCCCTACATTTTTGCCTTCAGAGACGTTGAGTCCTATTTGCACGCTGAATCCTATTTCCACGCCTATACCTCCGTTACGTGAAGACCCTTTGACGCGGACTACTTCTGAAGACCGTTACGGAAAGTGCCAATATAAATACCAGCTTTGCAAACCCTTCCTCGGTTCCACGCTCCCAGACAGTTTTCCAGTTTTAGTTTTTCTTTGCATTTTTTCTTTTTCCAGCAGCTTAAGCATATTCCTTATAGTACCTCTTTTATAATTGTTATATTGTTTCTTTAGCAATTCTATTTTCTCTTCTAGCACTTAATTAATTTTTCGCACAATAGTTTCTACACTGGGAACTATTGTGTACCTTTTAACGGATCTAACCTTACGTTAGAATCTAGTTTTTTTTATTCCTTCGTTTTATTTTTTCTGCCTGATTGAAGAATTCAAGAACAAATCCAACCGGTCTGTGGTGGAGTGTTCAAGACTGCTATTTAATTATTCAGGTTCTATATTTATTTGTTGAATTTATATATGCTTGTTTTTACTATTAATTTATATTGTTTGCCTGCGATGAGTCTGTTTATGCATGATATTTATTTAAGTCTGTTTAGCATGTCTGGCTAATTTATTTAGGTATCGGTACGTAAAGTAAGCGGAATGAAGGAATCAAAACTAAGTTGGTTTATTTAAGTTTAAAATTAAAATCACTCTTTTTACGGTCTCAATTTACAGGTTTAATAACAAAGTTTTTGTACGAAAGTAAAAGACATAAAGAAGTTAAAATCAATAGAGCGAGAGTTTGAGGTTTTGACTGGACAGTGTAAATTGGACATTAATTCTAGATCAGGGCGAGAGCAATTTTTAGAGTTAATTAAATTCTAACCTTTTTCAAAAAGTATTTTTAAAGATTGAATGTGAGGGCGAGAGTTAAGCATTTGAATTTAATTATATAACCTAAGTCAACAGAGCGAGAGTTTGAGATAAGGGTGTTTAAACGATTAGTATTTTCTTAAAAGGAGTTTCTACGGATTCTATTGTTTTCAAAAAGTGGTTTTTGACTTGACTATAAGTGACAGCTACGTTAATATAAAATCATAGTTTATTCAACAGAACGAGAGTTTGAGATAAAACTTTTAACCAATAGCGTTAACTGAAAAGATTTATTTTTAAAACCAAGAAACCAATAAAGAATTGATTCCCTAATTACGACGAATTACGTACCGATATCCGCTTATTAGATATTAACTTTAGATCCTATTTTAGTTTTAGTTTTTTCCCCCAAAAATCAAAGTATTACCTGCCTTAGCTTTACGAAGTAACCTTAGATAACGGTATATCGATTCATAAGTCCCTGTGGGATCGATATCTTTTAAAACTACGCGATAGAACTGTGCACTTGCAGTTTGTACCCCAATTCGACTCATAAAGTCGAGCGATCAGTTACATGATTTCCAGTGGTGGTATAGAGGTCAATCCATCTAAGGTAAACACATGGTTGTAGTGGGAGACTCCTAAGTTTGTTACTAAGATTAGAAGTTTTCTTGGTTTGGCTGGTCATTACATTAGCTTTATAGAAGGCTTTTTGAGATTAACTTTACCTTTGTCTCAATTGACTTGAAAAGGAAAAGCTTATATATGGGATGCCCATTGTGAGGAAAGCTTTTAAGAGTTGAAGAAGGGGTTGACGACAACTCCAGATTTGGTTTTACTATAGGCTATTGAATCCTTTATGGCGTTTTGTGATGCTTCAAAGATGGGTTTGGGTGGTATGCTTATGAAGAAAAGTAATGTGGTAGTGTTGCTTGAGAATGTGTTACATGCAAGTATACATGTTCATTATAAAGTAGCAAGTGATAAAAAAGTAAGGATATTATAGCCACAGAGAATGGAAGTAACTTAGATTGATTTTGCAAGTAACTGTCTTTGGAAATAAGCATGAGCAAGATTAAAAAGAATAGTTGATTGTCACAAGTTCAATTTTCCTTAAATCAATGTCTTAACAGTACAAAGAGAGTGTTGTGAATATATCAAGAGAGTGTAAGTTGAGATATAATCCATTAATATTATGAAGTAATGTGTGTATATGATGTGAAGTGTTGTGCCAAGAAAGGCCAGTGAGTGATCTAAGAGTGTATTTCTACAACATCAAAAGCATGCATAATAGGGAAAGGGAATAAATCTCTAAGTCTCACTTATAACCCTAAGATACATCTATTTCTCTTATGCAATTCCTTTATAGTTATAGTTTCTTATCTCCAGGAAAAATAAATGAGTAAATATCTATATCCTACTCATTTAACTACTTTTATATGAACTCCACTTGTTGTTGGATCTCTCACAACAAAAAGCTTTTATCCTCTTTTAAGTTGATCATTCAAAGAATTAGATTTAAACATGTTAGCACATAATAAAACAAGGCACTAACATCACGCCATTTTAACATAAAAACAACATAACATTAACTTTTCATTGCTCAACAAATAAATGGTTTATCTCATAATGAGTTGAGTACAACTTACAAAGCTTATTATAAAATGAAACATTCTTAAATAAAAGATGAAAAAGAAATAGTAACCTAAGAGTAATGTGAAGCCTCATTATGATGGATAATCAATAAGTGATAACTCTAGTCGCGCCAGGCTTTAGCAGTTAGCACTAGAAATGGTGAGAAGAAGAAGCTCTCTTTTCTCTCCACTCTTCCTTGCACTATTCTCTTATGTGTTTTTCTCTAAGGTGCTGAATGACCTTCTTAATCTTCAAGAAGGTCTATTTATAAGCCTTTAGCCAGGGTTTCTTTTTTCGTTCTCTTCCCTTTGAAAATTACATAAAGCCCAATATCAACTTCATCATATTCTCTTCTTTCCTTCAACTTCATTTGCAAGAAATCAGGTTCAGGGACAATTATGGGGGACAGGGTGTAGTGTGAAAGTCTGCAGTGGTAGGGGTGTAGGAGGCACTGTCCATTTCTGCATGGCGCGCTCCTTAGTGGACATATTATTGTACCTTCTTTTGTCTTTTAGTGGCATGAGTCTTATCCATTTAGCTCAAGGGAACTCCATTATTCTTTGCTATTCTCCTATGTGTTTTTCTCTAAGGTGCTGAACTCCCTTCTCAATCTTCAACAAGGTATATTTATAAGCCTTTAGCTAGGGTTTCTTTTCTGTTGTATTGGATCATGAGCCCTTTGAAAAAAATCACATGAAGCCCAATATCATTTTCAGCATATTATATTCTTTCCTTCGGCTTCGTTTGAAGAAACTAGGTACAAGGATAATTGTGGGGGATAAGGTATAGTGTGACAGTCTGCAATGGAAGGGGTGCAGGCGACACTGTCCTTTTTTGCATTGCTCACTTCTTAGAGGACGTGCTATTGTATATTCTTCTATATTTTAGCGCCATGAGTATTATCTATTTATCTTAAGAGAATTCTGCCGACAAATAAACAAATATTCCTTTCCAATACAGCTCCTTTTCCATGCATGCCCTAGGGATCCGACTGATTGCTTTATTTCATTCCTTAGTTGAGTTCAACTTTGTTCTAGCTTGAACTCCTAGGTTTTGTCCCCGATTATCTTGCCTCAGCTCATCAGAACAATACTTAAAACAAGCAACAAACATATAAAAACTACAAAAGAGAGCAACTATTATGCTCTCAGCTAAATACTATAAAACAACTAGAATGCATTAAAACAAATACAAAATGATAAACCTACTAGCTTAAAACAATAGATTAGGTTGTATAATAACTCACAAAATATGGGTTATTAGGTAGATTATACCTCGATACAACTCAAGGTTAATGAGAGGAATTATCCTACCCATGATTTAGAGTTGGTAACTATGGTGTTTGTGGTTGAAGTTTGGAAACATTATCTGTATGGCTATAGATTTGAGATTTTCATCGATCATAAGAGTTTGAAATATTTATTTGATCAGAAGGAGATGAATATGAGGCATAGAAGGTGGCTTGAATTTATTAAAAACTACAACTTCAAGTTGAGTTACCATTCGGGTAAAGCTAACGTGGTGGCAAATGCTTTGAGTAGAAACTCCTTGGATGTGTCACTAATGATGGTTTGAGAGATGGATTTGATTGAGAAGTTATGAGATCATAGTTTGGTAGGCGAGCTAACGTTGCAAAGTGTTATGTTGGGTATGCTGAAGTTAACTAACAATGTTCTGGATGATATTAAAGAGGGCCATAAATCAGATTTGGCATTGATTGACCAGTTAGTGTTGATCAATCAATTTGGTGGATAGATTGACTAAGTTGGCTCATTTTATTCCGATAAAGATCGGTTACCCATTGCAAAATCTAGTAGAGGTATACATAAGTTAGATTGTGAAGATTCATGGCATTCCTTCGAGCATTGTATCAGATAGACATTTGAGGTTCACATTAAGGTTTTGGCAGACTTTGCAGGAAGCTTTGGGAGCTAAGTTGAGATTGAGTTATTCCTACAATCCGCAAACGGACGGTCAGATAGACAAGGAGGATTATCCAATCTTTAGAAGATTTGTTGCGAGCTTGTGTTTTGGTACAAGGAGGTAGTTCGGATGGCTACTTGCCATTGATCGAGTTCACCTACCACAAAAATTTTCATTCGATTATTGGAATGGCACCATATGTGGCTTTGTATGGAAGGAGGTGTAGGACTTCTTTATGTTGATATGAATCAGGTGAAAGTGGCGTGCTTGGACCAGAGATTGTTCAACAGTCTATTGAGAAGATCATGATGATTTAGGAGAAGATGAAAGCTTCACATATTCGATATAAGAGTTATCATGATAAGCGGATGAATTCCCTTGAATTTTGAGAGGGAGATCATTTATTCTTGAGGGTCACTTCGATGATTGGTGTTGGTTATACGTTGAAATCTCAAAAGCTCACGCCTTGTTTCATTGGTCTGTATCAGATCCTTTAAAGAGTAGGAGAGGTAGCCTTAGAGTTGCATTACCATCGTCTCTTTTGAATCTTCATGATGTCTTTAATGTGTCGCAACTTCGGAAGTAAATTCCTGATCCGTCTCATGTGATCCAATTAGAAGATGACCAAGTTAGAAAGAACTTGACTATTGAGGCATCACCCTTGTGGATTGAAGATAACGAATTAAAGAACTTGAGGTAAAGAGATTACTTCAATGAAGATAGTGTAGGGAGGACCTGCTGGAGGGAGCGTGACGTGAGAGCTAGAGATTCAAATGCGAGATTCGTATCCGGAACTATTCATTTCAAGTAATTTACAAAGGCAAAAATTCTTTAAGTGGGGGAGAGTTGTAACACCCCAATTTTTAAATTAATTTATTTTATTATATTCTATGTGCTTAAATGATTTTATCAGTGGGTTGTGCATATTTTTGGTGTTGTTGGGAGTTATTAGGATTTTTGTAGAATTATTAGAGCTTTTAGTTAATTAAAAATAGTAGAAAAGAATAAGATAATTGAGACTTGTGTGAAAATAGAGTTTAACGAAAATAAGGGGATGAAGGGAGAACTAACGGGGTTTGAGTGTAATTGGTGGGATTAAATAAAAATAAATAAGAATTAGGTTTTTTATCACTTAAATAGAAAAGTGAGGAGAGTTAAAAGGTCATTACGTGACTTTTGGGAAAAAGAGACAAAAAGGGAGGAAGAGGCAAGGAAAACATAAAGAGAGCTCTAGGATGGAGAAGACAAACCAAAACTTTGAATTATTATTGGAAGTGTGTGTGTGTGGGGGGGGGGGGGACTAATCTTATATGTGTGTCAAATGCATGAAGGATAATAGAGGGATCCCCACCCTCCTCTAGGTTTTTCTTATTTATTTCCATATTGTTGGTGTTTTATGAGTTTTCAAATGATATTGTGTGAAACTTATCATGCTTGATGTAATTCATATGAAATATGTGCCTTATTTTATTTGTTTTATTGATGAATTTCGTGTATGATGTGTATGTGCAAATCTGAATTTGAATGTTTATGTTAATGAGGTTTTGGTTTGATAAATATGTTCTTAGATTTGGAATAGATTGATGATTTTGTGATAAATTGATGTCAATATGCCAAATATGTGTGGTAATTGAATTGTTATATGAGTAGGTGTGATTACTCATGTTCAAACTGAAGTGAGATAAGTCTAGGTTGGAGAAATTAGGTATGAGAGTGAGATTCTCGTAAAAAATTAGCAGAAAAAATGATGTAGGCAAGTTTGATTCAAATCAATATTACAACATAATTTGAATCACAGGTCACAATTTGGAAAAAAAAAATGCCTCTGACCCATTTGATTCGAATCAGGAAATCAACATGATTTGAATCGGGTAAGGCTAATTTTGTTCAGATACTATTTTCGTCATAACTTGAGTTCTGTGACTCCAATTGAGACGCAATTTAAAGCATTGGAAAACTAACGCGTAGTACTACCTCATTATAAGGTCCTAAGAGGCTAATAATGTAATTGAAAAAAAGTGATTATACTGTGTTACTTGTTGTGTAATGTTAATTAATGGTTAATGACAATGAAAACATTTTGTCTTGATTGTTGTGATTGATTTAATTAATGATTATCCCATGAAAAGGGATGTTGATGTTTTTGTTGAGATGATTACCGATGAGAAATTATATGACCTTAATATTTATGTTGAGATGAATAATATTTGATATGTTTTACATGATTATATGTTGTGAATTATAATTATATGTATGAGTTGTGGCTTGTTATAATTACATGTTGATGAATATAATTATATGTTATTGATATTGAAGCGTGTAGTTTAAAGTGAGAACTATTGTGATTGCCTTAATTAGTATTGTGTACGGTTCGAGGTAGAACTAATGGTGGTGTTACCTTGTATGTCGTTGTTGCATAAATCATGCATCATTTGTGTCAGTGATATATTATTGCGTATTAATATGTTTTATATATATATATATATATATATATATATATATATATATATATATATATATATATATATATATATATATATATATATATATATATATATATATATATATTGGTGA
This sequence comes from Lathyrus oleraceus, assembly GCF_024323335.1. NCBI lineage: Eukaryota > Viridiplantae > Streptophyta > Magnoliopsida > Fabales > Fabaceae > Lathyrus > Lathyrus oleraceus. Next base: position 469,569,098 of record NC_066580.1, read on the forward strand.
ATGTTATCATATAGTGTTGCATTATGGTGAGTAATGGGGTTCAAATACGACCTATTGGTGATATTTGGTGATGAGACTAAATCGGTAATATAACTCTGATGTCCAAATATTGATGATTGGATTATTCAGTAACATAACACTGACATCCAATTGGTGAGTAGGATGGTACCACATGCATAGTACATTGCATATACATATGTACAGATGATTGGTGATGATTGTGATTGTTTTATAAATATGTTGATGATTAGTGAGAGTTATGAATGACATGATTGCGTGGATGCTTGGTGTGTACTACCTTTTATTACTTTTACACCATTAACATATTTTGAGCGTATTCTCATCCATGTTTGTTTGTTGTGGTTTATGTGCTCCTATGGAGTATAAAAAGTCATGTAGAAGAGTAGTTGCTTGAGCTAGAGGATGGTGTTGATGCCTCTTTAGTTATTTATGGTTCAAGTTTTTAGCGGAGTTGCTATGATATGTAGCACTGAGGATGGGTTGTCTATATTTCGTTGTTACATGTCTTTTCATTTTGAAGTTGCTAAACCACTTTGTTATTCATTTGTTATTCATAAGTTATATGACAAACTCTATTGGTTCCGCTACTTAATTCACATGATTATATTTTGTTTTATTTTCATGTTTGGTGAACACATGCATGACACTCTAAATGTTAAGTTAAAGTTGAATTATCTTACTAAATGTTGAGTCACATAATTAGGGTATTATAGCCGGCACCAGGATGGACGGGCGGACAAGGAGGCCTTGCTCATCTGTGAGTTCCAAAGCTTTCAACAATTGACTCAACTGATTCATGTTATATGCGAAAGAATAAGTTGCACAGTTAAAAAAAGGGTGCCCAGATCCCCATTTTCACCAAAGAGTTTTTGTCTCTCGGAATGTCCAGATGCATTAATCGCACGAGTATATATCCACATTTTCTTTTGCTAAAAGGAAAACACTTCAAATGGGTCAAACCCTTCTTCATATCCGAGTCCTTGATACCAGACATGTAAGTCCTCTTTCACTTTCACTTCTTCGGGAGACAGAGAATTTGGCCTAAAGTGATAAGAAGAGACAGACCGGTGGAAATGAGCTCTAGACCAATATTTCTGAAATCTACCTTTGCAAGAGCGTGCATTTCCCACCTGATCTAAAGACAAGCTGAAGGCCACATGCGCCCTCAGAAGTGATGGGTTTCACCCATATGAAACACTCTATAAAGTTCCCCAATCATAAGCAAATGAGTTGAACCAATGTACTTAGGGACGAAAGGCGGCCAATCCTTATCCTGAGCATCATCCAGCGAAGTACGAGCCACATAGAAGAGGCCGAAGAAGAGCCCAAATGAAGGTTTCCAAGACTTGCACTCAGCACAAAGCTGAAACATCAACATGAAGGCCCAGTCTCTAGGATGAAGTTGTGAAGGGGGAACTTTCAAATGGTTCATCATATCCACTTCAAAATCAGAGAAGAGTAAATGTATCCTCAATCGGGTGAAGAGACACTCGTACAAGGGAACCAAGCAACCCTCAAAAGAGTTGCATACCCTATCACTCGGACCTACCAATATAATCACAAAATATGGGGTATCACTTATCATGATGTTGTCATGAGTTATGACTTCAACAATGTTCAGGACCAAATGAGTCCCAACTATTTTAGCGTCCACCAAATAATATCTACTCGCATTGGTCGACTATATGAATTGAAGACCCCTACGGGCCAATACGTTAGCCCTATGATGATCACCGAGATTGACCCAAGACACGATATCATGCTGCCCTTCAGACTCCAAGTGATGAGCAATCTTCGCTTCTCTAGGGTCATAAACAACTGATTCCTGATATTTTTAAACAAAGCGACTGACACATTTCTCCTTTGAAGGGCATTCTCTATTTCTGCCTCAGTTAAGACAGGAGGGTGCGTCGATCTCTCGACAAGATTTTCACCCCATCGAATTTCACAAGGAACCGAACTTCTGAAGTATTCATGAATAGAGCTTCATCTGTCAGAGTTTCTCCACACAACTTTTTCATCTTCGAATCATCACTCAAAACGATGTTTCCTGATTCAAAACTCCCACTAATAAAGAGGAAGGATTGCGACTTATACCTCATTCCCCTTTTTGAAGAAGAAGAAACACTACCCTATAAGTCACTCTCGACAATAATAGGTTTACCATTCATCGTAATGAAAATGTGATAAAACTTGATTAAAAGCTGAGTAGAAGAGAATGCACCTTAAAATAGGAAGGCAAAGACACTAAAACGAGAATGAAAGCTGAAAAATCGAAGCTTTAGTGCTTTAAAACTATGAACGTGCGACAGCAGTTACTCTAGGAAGTAAATGCTCTTAAAGAAGAAGGAAAAACTTAAATAATCAGGGGAAACTCAGTCAGCGAGAAGGTTAAAAAGTTCATCCACGTTCTCTCTCCATCTTTATATATGCAAAGGCAATTGAACAGATAGGATCGAAAGCATGAAATGAAGACAAATCGACAGTCAAATTTCATATGGGGAAGACAACTAGACTTTAAATTGAGTCACGTTACCCCATGCGTTTTCAAATCACATGTCAAAGAGAAAATGACAAAACATTTAAATGATGAGATTGTAATTAATGCTCGCATTCGTATCACACTTTGGCAAAACCAAAGCGGCGCGGCGCATGTCAACCGATGCCTATATGAAATTACTTTAAGGTCGACCACTATCATTGAAAGACTCCCCCGACATCAAACATGACCGACAAGTCTTGGGGGCAACTGTTCCTTGTCAGTCAAATACCCGGGACCTACTGCTCACTGTCGCCCAAAAGCCTAATACCACGAGGCCCATTACCTAACATACTCCACTATGACCAATATATAAATATCTTCGTAAATGGTTCTAAGGTACACAATCTATAATTTCACTTTCATTTCCACTATCTTGGACCATAAACTGACTTAGGCGTTGAAGTGTTAATCATGCATGTGCCCCCCTTAGGTCCATAGTATAAGAGATAACATCATCGTAAATGACGTCGCTTCAACACCGATAACTATAGTGCAAGAAGCATTGTGATCGCAACCTTTGATCCACGAGGTCACATCAACATAGTGCATCGGAAGCTCCGTTCTATCGTAGTTTTTGCAATCATCACCATTTCTGATTCTGCAACGAAACAAATGTAATAGGGGCAAGCTTGATAATATGTTATATTCTTACCCACACCCTTAAGTAATCACGTATAACAAAGATATGGATACCCATGAAGACAACCATTATTCTTCCGCTACCCACCCCGTTTAGTAAATATGATACTCGTGCCAACCTCATGCCCGTGCGAGTATTCGCTAGATGGGTATACGTGGGTTTAGATATACTCATGCATATTTACGGATATCCATGGATATTATTATTTAAATATTTATATATTTAAAAATAATTAACTATTTTTTATTTAAATATACATATTTAAGAGTATCTGATCCGTCATATTTCATTTCGCTCCGCTCCGTCAATATGTTTCATCAATCCAAACATTACTTTTGAGTAAAATATCATTTATTAGTTTATTAGATCAATATTTTGATTATGAATGATAAAAAAATTTGAACTCTTTCTTTTACATGAAATAAGAATTTGAAAATTGTTTTTTCCCTCTCAAAAATCGCAGCTCAACACTGTCCATAGATTTTGAAAATTTGCAGCGCAGGTAACTGAGAATCACGTTTGAAGCAGAAAAGCGCAATGGAGAAGAAGCTTCGTTCATCTCTTCACTCTTCACCTCAAGAATTCATCTCCTTAGCCATAATCCAAACCCTAAAATCTTCAAAACCCTCCCTCAAAACCCTAATCCATTCCATTAAACCCTCCTCCAATCTCATTTCTTCTCTCCCTCCGTCTCTCTGCGACTCCATCACCTCCACCATCCAATCCTTCCAGAACCTTTTACAATCCAACTCCGACAACCCTCAAACCCCTCTCGCCAACACTCTCCGCCGCTCTTCTCGCAAACCCAACGCCGGCACTGAACAAAAACCCCGACCCGATAAAAAGGGAAAACTCCTCCAACGTCTTCAAATTCTCACTCACGTTTTGTCTCTATGCGTTTCGCACCCTAAGAAAGTTTTCGGTCCCTCCGATTTGCTTCCCGGAGTTCAAGCTTTGCATGATAATTTAATTGTGTTGGAAGCAGATTCTGTTTTGTCTTCAGGGATCGGGACGCTCTGTGAAGGATGGTGGAAGGAGAATTTAGTAGGTCGGGAGTCGTTGATTTCTCAGACACTTCCTTTTCTTCTCTCGAGGACGTTGACTTTGAAGAAGAAAGTGGATGTGCACAGGGTTTACATGCTTCGTGAAGCGTTTTCTCTGTTTGATTTTGAAGATGATAGCATTGAGGATTTGAAGCTGTTGCTGAATCGGAGTGTGATTTCGCCTTTATTTTTGAAAACTGAAGATGGAAGAAAGTTTCTGTCGTTTCTCTTTGGGCTGAGTGATCAACTTAGGAAGGAACTGTTGGCAATGATTCGTTCGCAGATTCCGTTTGGAAGGAAGTCCATGTTGGAGGCTTATGGAGATATATTGTTTCGAGCATGGAAAGCTGCCCCGGAAGATTCAAGGAGTGAAATTGAGAACGGATTCTTGCAGGATTTGGTTGAGGGTTGTATTCATGCAAGTTCTGGATCTTTTGCTTCATATATTAGGAGGGTTTTGGGAGGTTTTATCAACCAGAGGACCGTTGACGGGATTGAGAAACTACTCTATCGACTTGCCGAGCCTGTCATATTTAGATCTCTACAGGTAAATTGCCTTGTCAAATTCAACTGTTTCCAGCCTACCTTTTATAGTGTTTGGATGTTGGTTTGTTAAACTTTTGGTATAAAGATTTGTATTATGCCGGTGCGAAAATGATTATGCATCATTTAATTGGTCCTTGAATTTTCATCAGAGTGATTATTTACACTGGTGTTGTCTTGTATGCCTATGAGTTTCACAACTCTTTATAGAGCCTTGTTTGTATGCAAGGTGAAAAAACCTGCATATGACTTTCGAGGGCTGGTTGGTATACCAGCCTATAATCAGTTTTTTTTTTTGGATTAGCAACTTTGTAAATTATAATCAGTTATGTGTATGAATTATAATATTTAAAATAGTTTGTGATTTTCCTTTCTATGTTCAATATTTTACTCTGCCTTCTTATCAATATAGGCTGCAAACTCAAATGTTCGTCAAAATGCTTTGCACCTGCTATTGGATGTATTCCCCCTTGAAGATCCTGATGCCCCAAAAGGGGATAAGGATACATTGATCGATAAACAGTTCTTTTTGTTAGAAAGGTTGCTTGTCGACGATTGTCCGGAAATTAGAACAATTGCTGTTGAGGGTTCGTGTCGTGTCCTTCAGCTATTTTGGGAAGTTATCCCGTCGCCAATTATTACGAAGATGCTTTCAAAAATAATTGGTGACATGTCTCACGATGTATGCAACGAGGTAAGGCTTTCTACGTTGAATGGCATCATTTATTTGCTTGAGAATCCCCACTCGCATGAAGTACTTAAAGTGCTCTGTCCAAGACTCGGGCACTTAATCCAGGATAATGTGCTCACGGTACAAGTCGCTATGGCAGATCTCTTGCTCCATCTAAAGGATGTCCCAAATTTTCAGTTTAATAAGGTACATATTCTTAAACTCATAATTCTTTTAGAAATCTCTGTATCTAATTTATTTGCAAATATCATCAATTCTCACTGGTTGGCTGCTCATTGTGGTGTATGCCCTGCAGGTGGTGGATCTCAATTTGCTTTTATCCGAGCTTGCTAGTGATCAACCTTCTGTAGCCCAGAAGATAACTAAACTTCTTATACCTTCTTACTTTCCCTCAGTAGTGCCCCTTGAGGAGGCATGTAATCGCTGCATTACACTTGTAAAAAGGGCTCCACTGGCTGGTGCAATATTTTGCAAGTATGCCATCTTGGAAGGAGCGTCTAAAACTCGTCTTATGGAACTTGTAAACATATTTCTGAGTTTGGTTTTGTCACCAGATAAGCTGAATGCAGATCTGATAGAGGGCTTTCTTGTCGCTGCTAGCTACCTTTGTGATAACTTAACCTGTGAAGCATGCTATAAGAATCTCCTCAAAGAGTTCATTACTGCAGAGAAAGTGAAAGGTTTACTGACTGCGGCATCTACTGAACAAGCTCAATCATCTTTATTCAACATTTTCTCCACTGTCTGTCCAGATAACGTTGAAGGACTTCTAGAGGAGGGCATGAGTGTTGTCACAAACTGCAGTGGTTTACCCGAAGATGTTGATCGCCAATCTAAAGTTAGGTCTGCACATAAGTTGTTGCTTTCTTTGGGAGGTTTTGATGACATGTTCGAAGCATTAACGACCCTACTGCATAAGGCTGCTTATCGCTGTCACGTTAAATTTGGTGCAGACATGCCATCACAGAGTGTTAATTCTAAATCATTTGGAAAACTTTCAGTTAAATCTAAATCATTTGGAAAACTTTCAGTTGAATCAAGTGTTAAATCTAAATCATTTGCAAAACTTTCAGTTGAATCAAGTGTTAAATCTAAATCATTTGGAAAACTTTCAGTTAAACCAAAGACAGTTAACCAAAAGCAATCTTTTGAAGATGATTATGTTGTAGCTGTTGGTGTAGCATGGCAAATTAGAGACTTGCTGCAGCATGAGGATACCAGGAAAGCTATATTTAAATCTCAACCTTTAGAAAAGTTGTTTTTTTCACTTAAGATGGTATCTGAAATCAGCATTGTGAATTGTGGGAAGTATGAATATATAGACGTATCACCTGTTTTGGCATATATTGCCCTTGCTCTGCAAATGACGGTTGATAATGTTGGCCGAAGTAGGGTAAAAAGTGGCATGAAGAGGAAGAAATGTAACATTGATTCTTCAACATTACTTTCAGAGGCAAGTACACTCTTTTTGCAAATTTTTTTAATTTCATGTAGATTTAGTGATTAAAATATTCTTTCCTGGAATTTTGTTTTATTTGCATCTTCTCTTGCCCAGTTATCTTCTAAAAATTTCGTTATTTGCTAAAAATTTCAATGGTCTGGGAAAAAATTAAATTGTTTTTTCCTCGAAATTTTCAGGTTTTCAGCATGATTGTTATGATATTGTAACCCTACATACCTAGCTCACGCATTCATTTAACTTGAGTCCTTCCATTGTATTGATGAATTGATATTATTATCTTAGAATAACCAGTTTATTTTTAGTTCTTGCTTGGCTGATCTTCTGATAAAAAAACTTGTTTAATCAGACTGTATTGGATCTGACAATTGAACACATGCTGGACTGCTTAGAAAAACTATTTGGATCGGATGACTCTATACAAAGTCACAAGGTGGGTTCATCCAACTTGAAATCAACATCAGGTAAAAAACAAAATTCCACAAATAGGCGAAGGGTGTCTCTGACAAATGCTGGCTGCCCAAGAGGTAAGAAAATACATTCATATTTCATTTCATGTATTATAGTCATAATGTATTTTAGGTCTGATAATGGAATGCGCTGCTTTGACCAAATACATGTAACTTAGCACACTGCAAAAGTTGGAAAAAAGCTCAAGCACAATTCAAGTGCTTCAATTGATTTCATTTCAGTCAATTTTTAATTTTCTCTTAAAAGATTTTGTTGTAGTAAATAGTTAGATGGGTAATTGGGTACACATGGTTGTTAATGCTCACAGATTTCTAGTACTATTTTGCTTTTTGGCCATTATCTACTGGTTTCTTCTCTTATGACATTTGACCATCGAATTTCCCAATCATTATTTGGCATTTCATTTATGAAGGACTATGACCCTTTTTTAATCCCCACTATAAGGGTTATATAGAATCATGCATCTAGCCGTTTTCATTTGTTTTAACACTTGTGTGACTCTTTTTGTTAACTCTAATTAAACATTACTAGTACAATTTGAAGCTTTGAACTATGTATATCAGCTCTGGATATACATCTAGTCGATGTTTGTGACTAATTGGCTAAATCTTTTTAAATAGGATCTGTACATAATGAAGCTCAATATGTACTTTGCAAGGTGAAGATGCTTACTGCTGTTCTCAAGTTCATTGCTGATACTGCTGCAATGTGTTTTGCTCCTCATAACCAAGGATTATTTTTGAAGTATACATCAAAATGCATTCGACATATAGTGTCTTCATTGAACCATCTTTTTCATAACAAAATTCAATTCCATGAAGAAGATAAAAAAAATACTATAATTTGCCTAAAAAGCTCTTTCAGTTATGCTGCCAAGATACTCAATGTGATTCTGGCTGGTTCTGATGGATCCTCCATTACAGCATCAAAAGCCTTTAATCTTGCCAATAACTTACTTGATTTAATTGTTTCAATAGAATCATGTTTAGGCTCTGTATATGCGTCACGTCTTGTTTCAGCAGCAAGGCCTTGGCTACCTGATATGATTTTGGCATTGGGGTCTCTAAGTGTTCTACAAGATACTGACAGTGAAAGCGAACATGCAACTGTATCTGAACAAATGAAGTTGCGTTTTCCAAAATGGCCTTTGGTCGTAGTCAAAACTGTGCTCTCTGCAGTGAATGAAGGTGAAGGAGATGTTGAAAGTTCTCAGACAGATAAATGCCCAGCATTCAATAAACTTCTGGCCATGCTGATTATATTACTAAAAAAGAATCGAAGTATAATGGATGCAGTTGGAAATGTTTTCCTGGTTTGTTCACTTGTTGGGCTAGAACGAAAGGACTTTGAGCTGGCATTAGGACTCTTGCAGTTTGTATGTTCCAAGTTGTTTAACAGCGATGACAGGGATTGGGGTGACATGATGCTGTCTTCTCTGCAAGAAATATATCATAAGATAGAGCAGCAAATGAAAGAAGATAGAAACGACGATGAACTGGAGAAATTATTGCATGCAAAGGAGTTGCTTGAACCTCTCTGGAACTACCATCTATATGAAAGTAGAAAGGTTGAAATGACTGATGTCTAGAATTAGTTTTTTCTTTGTTTTGTATGTCTATTTGTAGGAATTTGACAGTACAATTTACCAAGACCTTTAGATACCGGATGTATATACTGTATGCTTTTGCAATGCAACTGAAAGTATAACACAACGATATTTAGTTTTACAATTTGTTAACATCTTTTTTTTTTCTTCACAGAAAGTTACTAGAGTTTTTCCTCATTCCTTGATTAGAAGTTTCCAATGTACAGAAAATTATTCCCTACAGCAATTGCTGAAAAGGGGTTACAAAGGACTTGTTTGGAATTTTTACTCTCCTTTATTATTCTTGAAATGCAAATTGGGTTAATTGAGATTAAGATAATATTAATGAGGTAACTGCTACTAAAGGTAGTATTAAGGTAACTGCTATTTAAAGAATGGAAGCCAAAAGAACTGATTCAGAATCACTTAAACATAAAATTAACAAACAGGATGCGTCCATTCAAATTGCCACAAATTGAAGAATAGTTATTTTTACTCTTAGGTTGTCAAGCAAAACTCTGGATAAAACAGTGTTGAGTTGTTTCTAGGCAACAAGAGTCATCAATATCTACAACAAGTTCAGGTTTTCATAAAATTGTTAAATGGTGATTCATCAGTCGCCTAAGGATTACTGCAGCGAGGCTCTAGAGTTCTACTTTGCTGCTCCATTCTGATTCTAACCCAAGGCAGCCTCGAAACAATGCCAAATGAGTTAGTGAATATACACGAATGAGTGCAATCTAAGGTCTAACAACCGTAACCATAACAACTAACAATTACAACAATCTTCATTGCATTTTGATTAAGAGTTGTTCATTTGCTTTCTTCAGACAGGAATCTTCTTTAAGCGAGCAGCAATAGGCATGCCCATAAACCCAACAAATAAGCAAAAGAACCATTGTAGCAGAGTGAGAGGTGTTGTGTTTGCAAAGTTTCCCAAGTACTCGACTATTATGATTTGAAAGAAAATTGTAGCACTGATGACCCCCACAAAGACATAATTATCCAATATGCCCTTAAAGACATTAATTTTCTCCATCTCACGTGAGTTTATCTCGTTGAAAACCTGCAAAACCAGACCAACCCAAAACTGCTAAGCCACATTCATACGACAGTTAAAATATCACATGCTTTTTTAACTTGATCTTTCCTAATTTTTCAAACAGTCAATAATTATTATTCCTAAATAAGTTGTTCAACATTTTCAGAAAAAGTACCTGACAAAAGACAAATGAGTTGAAGATAAGTGTGTTTAACACTAGATCCGAATTGGGGCCATTAAGTGAAAAGAAGGATTTTCCTTTTGACTGAAGAAACCATATCACCATAAACTGATACAGTGATTGTCCCATGATATTCCTCCACATGACATTGCTGATGAAGTTCCCTTTTCTTCCAACAGGTGAACGCTTCATTAAATCATCATTTGGAGGTTCAGTTGCGAGTGCAAGTGCTCCCAATGTGTCCATTATCATGTTCACCCATAAAAGTTGAACAGCAGTCAGTGGAGCAGTTCCTGGAGAGAAAAATGTATTATATCATAAAGTACAAGGAATCAAATGTTTCTAAAATTATATCCCGTCACGCTAACTGATATCAAGTCCAAATTTAAAGTAGAGATATTAATCTAACTTTCTCACCTGTCAAGCAGGCTGATGTAAAGTTCACTATTAAAGCAACCACATTAACTGTAAGCTGAAACTGGACGAATTTCTGAATATTTACATAAACAGAACGTCCCCATTTAGCAACGGTTACTATTGTCGAGAAGTTATCATCCAGAATTATGACATCTGCACTTTCTTTTGCAACCTGCACATATAATGTAATTAGCAGGACTCTGATATTATCGTTGCAATAGAAAATTAATCAGTGACTAAAATGTAGTAAAGCCCCTTTTCTTTTAATTTGGTATCAGATATTTGACACACACCTCAGTTCCAGCAATGCCCATGGCAAGTCCAATGTCAGCTTCATGAAGAGCCGGGGCATCATTTGTTCCATCACCAGTTACAGCTACAACTTCCCCAAATGTGGTACGCAGGTGTTTCACCAAGGTATGTTTGTCTAAAGGCGAGGATCGAGCCATGACCTAAAAGGAAATAAACATTTATGTTACTTAAAGTATCACCCATAATCATCTTTAACTAAAAGATAGATTTGGTAATGAAGCAATCAAGAAGTAGGCAATAGAAGAAGGTAAAAAAACCTGAATTTTGGGAATCAGCACAAGCAACTCTTCCAAACTCTTCTCTCTAAATTCTGGACCTTCAATGGCTATGCCATCATCGGTTAAAATCCCACATTCCCTGGCTATGGCCTTTGCAGTATTTATATTGTCTCCTGTAACCATTCTTACGGTTATTCCAGCTGAACGACATAGTGCTACAGACTCCTTAACACCAGGACGAACAGGATCTTTGATACCAACAACTCCTATACAAGTGAATCCAGTAACAGGAATGGTGTCTTCGGCAGAGAACCCGTTTTCCAATTCCATATAGGCAAGGCATAGAGTTCTAAGTGCCTCATTGGCAAACTGGTTTATTGTAGTCTGAAGATGGTTAATTGATTCTTCATCAAGTGGGACAACATCGCCATTTGAATTGAGAACTTTGTCACAAGCAGCAAGAACTATTTCAGAAGCACCTTTACAGTGTGCTCTCAGACCTCCACTAGGGAGCTCCACCACTACACCCATTCTTTTCTTAGTTGAGTTGAATGGCTCAACTTTAACAAGCTTGCATGCTTGTCTCTCTCCTTGAAAATCACCACCTAATGACAAGCCAAATTCCAATATCGCAGTCTCAGTCGGAGTCCCTAAAATCTCATGTTTCCCTTGTTTGTTCACCACAACCTCTCCTCCGGTGTTGTTAAATATTGACTGTAGCAGCAGTTTCACAGAAGATTCTGGGAGTTCAGAGCACAAACTAGAAGTCTTGTTGCTCACTTCCTTGCTTTTCATACAAATGCACGTTTTCACAACAGTCATGTGATTGGTTGTTAGTGTCCCGGTTTTGTCACTACATATAGTTGTTGCTGATCCCATGGTTTCACATGCTGCCAAATTTCGGACAAGGGCTTTGTCGTTCATCATTTTTTTCATAGCAAATGCAAGGCTCAATGTCACAGCTAATGGAAGCCCCTCTGGAACAGCCACAACAACAATGGTAACAGCGATCGCAAAATACTCCAACATCTCCAAAGCATCATCCCCATTCCAGCTCCAGAAGCTTTCTTGTTGGAGTTTAGCGCTCACAAGTCCTTGCATAAGAACTGCAAAAGTGACAACCGCGAAGAATAGGCCTATTTTCCCAATAATGGTTGCCACTCCATTAAGTTTCACCTGTAATGGGGTTTCATCATCACCGCCTTCACTGAGAGTAGCCATCAACTTACCCCACTGAGTCCTCATTCCAACTGTGGTAATCAACATCTTGCATGATCCATCTTGGACCTTGGTTCCTGAAAGGAGAAATGGATTTTCGGAGTTCACCACCACAGGTTCACTCTCTCCTGTTAAACTTGATTCATCAATCAATAGAGAAAATCCGGAAACAAATAGTCCATCAGCAGGGACTTGGTCACCAATGGCAAGATGCACGATATCTCCAGGAAGTAACTCATATATAGACATTTTCTGCCTATATCCGTTTCTAGTGACCTGAATGGAAATTTTTTTCTTCTCCTTGTCCAAATCTTTGAACTGCAATGATTGACGATAATCACTTGTTGCAGTCACAAACACAACCAATAAGATACTTGCAACAATTCCAAGACCATCATGAGCTCCCTTGGGCCATCCTTCTGTTGCAATGCCAACAATCAGAGACACAATAGCACACACTCCAAGTATCATGAGAGTCATGTCTTGAAGTGCTTCCCAAACAAAAACCCAGAAGCTTTTAGCTTGACTTTCAGTGAATTTATTGATTCCATATATCTGTTGTCTTTTATCCAGTAGATCAGTCTCATTACTAATCCCATCGGTGGTTGATGTACAAAGCTTGTCTGCAATGCCATCAATCTTACCATGATATTTCAACTTCTTTACATCATGTCCTTCAACAATAGACCCCAATTCATCGCCACAGATTTGAAATCCTGCATCTTTAACATACTCTGGCACTTTGTAATCACTTGGTTTCGCGCCTGTGGATAAGAATGGCAGTAAATATATTGGCTCTAATTTTTGTAAGCTATGGAAATAATGCTGAAGAAACATACCTTGGATAAACTGAAATGCTGCTTTGGAAACCAAAACTGCAACCCTCAGCTTCTCCTGCAGTAAGGAGAGAACAAGTCTTGAGAAACAGTTTTCTCAAACCCTTTATTTAGAAAAAAAACAGTTTTCATGTAGTAATTGAGCACATAAGTGTGAGTGAATCATAAGCGAGCCTCCAAAAGGAAAGCAAGATCAAAACCTTGGTCCTTTTCTTAAACCGATATAGATAGAGAAGCTATAAATGGCATGTAATCAAAATGTTGGTCAGCTTGCTTCTGATGCTTCCATAGTTATTTTGAAAAGTTTCCATTTTATAACTTGTATGCTAGTTTGTGTAAAAAAAAAAACATGTATGCTAGTAAAATGCATTTAATGTTTGAATTCAATCCATACCCCATCAACAATACCAAACTCAAAACTCAAGATTAGGTAATTTATGCACTTATGTTTGTCATTTATGGAATGTAGCAACATTTTAATTGCCAAATAATGTAGTACTAGATATGCTTTAGATCTATAATATACAAATTCTTAAGGTTAAGGGTAAGTTGATGCTTTTATTCAGAATTAGTAATAATAAGATATAAGCAGCAGTGTTGAACATAACAACCGTGAACTTTTACTTCCAAAATAGTCCAAATAATTTATCAAAATTGAAGTTTGAATTTCAAATAATTTCTAACTGAGTCTAAAGTGGACCCATAAGATTCATATACAGCCTAATAGTCCAAAAAATGAACGACATGACAAATACTACACACACAACTATATGCAATAAATATTATTTTAACAAAACTTTACTATTAAAAGCAACCAATAGCAATGGGAAAGTATCTTTCAAATATAATATTGTGATAAATATTAATAATTAATCTAAAATACCATTGGAGGCATCCAACATGTGTTGAATAATAAATAAATAAATAAATAAAAGGTTATTAAAAAGATAAAAATAAAAATAAAAATAGAAAAATAGAAACCTGATTGGTACGACGCATAGCGGCGGCTTCTTCTCTCTTGGAGAGATTTGCAGTGAAACGGAATCGTCTTTTGGGATTCTTGACGAATCCGCATACATCTCTCCATCTTCTGAGAGCTTCTTCGGAGGAGTTTTTGGACTTTACTCCTCCAAAATTCTCTTGCAGATAATTCTCCATCACCAACTCCAAGCAAGGATCCTACAACAAATTTAACCGTTTTTTTCTCGATTTGATGAGTTTTGTAAATATGTAATCTAAGCTGATATGAAGAGATCAAAAGCAGTTGGAAGGTTTTGGATGAAAAAATGGTTTGTATTTGTAAGCAGTGAGAGGGTTATGGAAGGGTTCTAAGAAGCAGCGAGTTAAACTAGACTCCAAGTTTGAAGATTTCGTGGAAAGAACTTGCTACTTCATTTTGTTGTGGGAATTAATGACTTATTACCGTTTCTCGGGTCTTAGGGGTCAACTGCGTTATTTGTGTTGTTTGTACTGATGGCTCTTTTTTATGACTAGTGGGTTCTTTTCAACGAGGTTTGTGAAATGTGGGCTTATAAAAGCTGAAAAAGCATATTAATTGTGATTAGATTAAAAAAGCTTGTCTGGGGTTTTAAATTTTTATTGATTAACTCTTTGCATGATCCAGGATATTTTGAGTTTTTTCTTTAATAATTATATAAAGTTTAAGGTTAAAGTATAGAGTTATAGAAGTGATAAATATTACCGTGTGAAAATAAAATACAAAACCGATTTTTGGTTTTGAATTGAATCCATTCCACTTTTTGTCCCTACATGAAAATTTGAGAAGAACGCGTAATGGACGAACGCAACGCGGAAAGAAGAACGCCGATGACTCGGACGGACCTACTTTCTTTTTTATGGAGACGTTTTCTTGCATGTTAGGAAAAGCCTGCTTGGTAATAAAACTTTACTTTAAAGCTAAATGTTTGTACTGACTGACGGTCTAATTATAAACAAGCTTCCTATTCAAAAAATTACTAGTAAATAAACTTTGTATCTTTTCGTTTTCTTATTCTGATTATGATTTGTGTTTTTCCTTTCCAAAAAATATACTAATAGCTCCATTTTGATTTTTTTTTTTATAATTATGTATCTCTAGCAATCATTACATAGACAGCTACTTCTGATTTTTTTTTCTTTAAGTAAGTAAGATTTTTAGATTAAATATCAAAACAATCAATATTTTAAATAATTTATTAAACTAATCATGTTTCAAAAAAAAATAGACGGTATGAGAAGTAGCCACACAAAATAACATATGCATTATTTTTTTAACAAAGACACCACTAGAATGGATGCATGCATGTATATGATGTCATTGCAAGTGGCGCATGCATGCATCCAATAGAAATATTTGTCATAAACAATGACTACTTCTTTGTTTTTTTTTTAATTTTAAATTATTCTAACAATATAAAAATTAAATTACACAATGATTGAATAGAAAATCAATGATTTGGTCGATCATAACACCCTCCGATTCCACATCTCAGCGCATTTGCTTGCCTTCGAGGTCTTCCACGATTTCCCTGAGGTGTTTGGGGTCTCCTAGTATTGGCCTAGGGCAAAGGTGGTTGGTGGGAGAGTCTTGACATATGTAACAAATTTTCAATCATTTCTCCCCAAGAGCCGGGAGTGTCGTAGTCAAGTTCGATGTCCATGTTCTTGTGGTTGGATTGTGGTGGATGAGTTATGTGTGGACTGACTGGTTAGTTGAATTGGGATATTAAATTATTTTGGAAACAAATCAATGGTTCTTGTGGTGTAAGAAAGTCATGTAGTGGTTAGGTGCTTTGACGATGTGATGTTTGTGTGTATATTGGTAGGGGCTATGGTGGCAGCATGTGGTTGTTGGTGGTATGGGTCATGCTCTTGGTTTTGTTTTTGGGTGTGTGACATGAATTGATTGTGAGTTTGAGTGTTTGGTAGTTTGGTGTATTTGGTATCGGTGACGTTGTGAGGTTGGTCGTTGGGTTTTAGTGAGTTGACATTGTTGTTCGGTTTGGTAATTATGTGAGGTTGGTTGTTGGATGGGGGTTTGTTGTTGGGCGTGTGATGACGAAACTCGTTGACGTTGGTCGATTAAATACCTCGGCTCATACACAAACTATGCTGTTGTAATTGACATATACCAATTCATATAATTTTGAGTTGGTATAGCACCTTGTATGATATGTTCGGTTAAGATGTGTTGATGTTGATTCCTCCATCGACGACACATCTCTTTAGCGAACTCTTTTCAATCAGAATAACCCCATTGGGCATCGACTCTTATTGATGTCAGTCTCCCGAACACGTCAGAGGGTCTAGAATTTGTTGTTGCATACCGAACTGCAATTTGACACGGTCACTCTGGTGCATCTCCATAATGATGAACTTGATGATTGTTGTTTTTGTTGTCCAAACTGCAACATCATCGAAAAACAACAATCATCGGGGTTAACGTGATGGTCGAGACTCATATACGGCCTCTGGATTAAAACACTACCTTCTGAATTTTTAATGGCATTGATATTTGGATCATCGTGCCCTGACATTGGATTATTCTTGGCATTCAAATTTTTAGCAGTAAAAGAAATAACCTTACGGTCGAGCAAGTTTTGGACCTTAAATTTAAGGGCCAAAAACCTCTCGGTAATATGCCCTGGTGAACCAGCGTGGAAATTGCATCTAGTGTTTGCGTCATATCCATGAGAATAAGGTGTTGGTGGAGGTGCAAGAGGTCTAGTTTCAACCAACCCTCTTTGTAGTAAATATGATAGGATCTGAGTATATATCATGGGTATATGGTTAAAGTCCTTCCTAGGCCTTCGGGGATACCCATTTTGTTGTTGATTATGCGGAGGATGTGCCCTAGGTTGCTGATCTTGAGGCTTGAAGTACGCCGATTATGGATACTGATTAGGATTTACCGTAGTCACATAGGGATTGTAAGGCCCCTATGGATACCCATCAATAATAACAACATTGGCATCACCCTTCTTTGGATTACTGTTGTTTTGATACTTGTTATTGTTGTGTTGACTAGAAGATGATTTTCCGATCTTACCGCTTTTCAATCCATTCTCGATTCTTTCCTCAATTATCACCAAGTCAGCAAAACCTGATGATACTAGTCCCATCATCTTTTTGTAGTATGGGCCTTAAGGTTCCCATGAACATATCCACTAGTCCGCTTTCCAACATCGGAGGTTGCACACGGGAGGCCAGTTCCCTCCATCGTTGAGCGTACTCCTTGAACAATTCATTCCCCTTTTGTGACAGATTATGCAATTGCATGCGACTGAGAGCCATATCCAAGTTATATTTGTATTATGTTAGGAAGGAATTAACTAGATCTTCCCAAGTATTGATATGGGCTCTTTCCAATTGCATGTACCAATCTAGGGATGCCCCACTTAGACTGTCCTGGAAGCTATGTATCATTAGTTTCTCATTTTCTGCATAGGCAACCATCTTTCTGACAAACATCCTGAGATGATTCTTAGGGAAACTAACACCCTTGTATTTCTCAAATTTAGGAGTTTTAAACTTTGGAGGTATCACTATATTCGGTACCAAGCACATCCATATAGCATCAACTCCGAAGATGTTGAAACCTTCAACCAATTTCAATCTTCTTCAAAGATTTTATATTTGTCTTCAACTCTTATTTCCCCAATAGTAGCAGCAGGGTGAGCAGTTGGTTTACTTTCCTGGACCATGCCCATATGATCTTCATCCTCATATTGTTGGCTCAAATCCATGTAGTTGTCTTGTGAGATTGGTATTTGTATGGGAAGAGATGCCCCACTATGAACAATGGTTGGGATAGACCCTTCAGGATGAAGGGTGTTATTCTTATCTTTATCCCTTAGATGTTAGAGATGAATCCTTACAGAGGGTTACCATCCATGAGTGGAGGGATAGATGCGAAAGCAGCCTTCCTTTTGTGAGCCTCAACTTCTCTGGCCATCATGTTAGTGATGACACATATGAGTTGGTTGATCTTATCTTCCATCCCTTCCACATTTCCTTTCACTAAGTCCATATCCTCCCTAAGATTAATTTGGTTTTGTTCGAGTTGTTCCATGGTCTTCTTTTGACAAGCCAGAGTTTAGTGAGGCGGTCGGAGAGTCGAATTGTCTTGAGCGATGATTCTGAGAGAATAGGGGAGAAGAAGTGATTTTCGTTTCTTTTTATGCATGTATTTGTATGAATGAATGTATAAGTATGCAAAAACATTTTTTAGAGGAATCTTAACCATTCATCGATTGTAAGCAGGATAAAGATAATAAAAATTCGAAAGTATTTTATTCAATGATTAAAAGAAAAGGTAACAAGAAAAAACCCAACAATTATTCACAACTTATAGAAAGGGAATACTAAATTTAAAACCAATACAAATAAAACCTCTAACATATTTCCTTAATCCTAGTCCCAAATCCTTGTACCATACAACGACACACCTTGAGAAAGTCACATATTTTGCTTTGAGGTTTAAAGATATCTACCATGAAATCGGCTTCTTTCAGACTTCAGGGAATTTCCTCAATCAGGTCATTAGATAACATGACCAACTTTAGATATTTCTCCATATAGTATCTGACTTCTTCTTGAAGTTTTACCATAATGGCCTTGTCCTCCTTTAAAGCATCCACCATTTCTTGATTATAACCTTCTATATAAATGCACCAATTCCTCATTTACTCACATGCTTCTTCCAAGGGATGCATTTGTCTCTTGAAACCCACCACTTCTTCACAGGCTTCACTCCATTTTGAAGGACAGAAGGCAAGGAGAGCGGGTACATGATCTTCATCTCCAGTTTTACAACAAAAAATAGATTGATGGCTGCATAATCCACGAAGTCCCTTTTGGTGGGAATAAGTGTTAGTCTGAAGGTAAGGAGGATCATGATGTTATCCATGGTATCCCACTGTAGGAAAGTAGAAAAGTAATCAACCTTTTTCTCTAGATACTCTCTCGGAAAGCCCTTGAAGTCTCCACAAACCCTCAAGTTGGCATGCAAGTCAACTTCATGGATGCTAAAGTGATAAGCTATCTCATATATTGTAGGACGATACCCTGTCATTTTGAATGGGCCCTTTGTGGGTTTAGAAATCTCTAGGATCTTGCCAAACTCTTCAAGGGTCGGATCCAGATGGAAATCTTGAAACTGGAAGAATCTAAGTGTAGGACCAAAGAATTGTGTTAAGGCAGTCAGAGCTTCCTTTTGCGCAGGGACATTTAAGAGGTCTAATATATTTCCAAACTTGTAATTCAAGGAATTCTTCCTACCTTTGCTCAAGCTCATCGCATAGTTCCTTAGGTTATCAGTCTTGGGTTCCCTTATTTTGAACTTAAGGGTTTTCCTTTTACCATATTCCATTATACTTTAAGGTGCTTAGATGATGATTAAGATTCCTAAAATGAATGAATGCAAAAAGTGACTTTGATGATGATATGATTTTTTTGAGTTTTTGTTTTTAGGATAGGTAAGGTGTCATACCCCAAAATTTGCCCATTAATCTTGCAAAACATTTCTCGAAACACTCCAACTTATTCTGCAAGGCACTGACCTTAAAGGAACAAAAGCCCAGCTCACTACAGACCTAATCCAGAAAATGGCCCAAACTGGCCTGCTCGCTAGGCGAGCAACTCCTTCGCCTAGCGAACCTTCGCTACACGCTCGCCTAGCGAACCTTCGCTACACGCTCGCCTAGCGAAGCTTGCGAACATCAGAATTTTTGGGCTTCATTCTGAGCCCATTAGGTCACCACAATCACTATAAATACCGACACTTCAGTCACGAAAAGAAAAACAAAAACGGAGAGGGGAGAACGGAAACGGAGAAAGAAGAACCCTAGCAAGCAAACCCTAACACTCACGGGAGGCAAACCCTGAAGGAACTCGGCGGCATCAAGGTTTACCTCTGCCCAATTTAATCCGATTTGTCGATTCAAAGTCGCAATTCAGTTGCAAACAGGTTTACATTGCTATTACTGCTTTATGTTCTTAATTCGCATATGGCATTATGATTAAATTTATGAAAATATCTTGAGTTTGGCATATGAATTTTAGTATGTATCTGAATACCTTAAATGATTAACCATATAATTGCTGTAATGAAAGCCATAAGGCATAAAATTGGTCGAAATTGTACTGATATCAAAACCAGAATCCGCAGCCGCTCGCTAGCACCTCGCTAAGCGAGCATGCAGCGAGTACTCGCTAAGCCTTCGCTAGGCGAGGCAGGAGCGAACGTGACAGTAGCTGATTTTTCTGTTCTGATTTTTCACTCATGTTTTATCATAGCCATGCATCCTTTACCCGACCTTATTTACTGTTGGGATCTTTTTTTGTGGTGTAATCCTCGATTGCACCCTGATTTGGTATTCTGACATGTTTTGTTGAGTTTTGTAAAGGTTCACATACCCCCAGGAAAAGATTGCTTGTTAGGTATCCCGCTTTATTTGCGGGATACCCTTGTGGAGATTCACCCTGAATTGCTCAATTGATTTTAATGTATTAATTTTATGGCAAAGATCCACCCTAAATTGCTTAATTGATCTTAATGTATTAATTTTAATGTGGGGATTCCTCCTAATTACCTAATTGATTGTAAAATACGGCCTTTGAATATGTGATCTTGGACCTCTCTCTGTTGCTTTACGGTATAACGGTCATGTCCCGCGAATGTGGGGATATACTTAGCCAAGACCCTTCGATTAAATCATCATAAAATAAATCATAGTCCCGCGGATGTTGCCTTCGAATATATGATTTTTGTCCCTCGATGACCCTTCGGTGTAGCCTACGGTTAAATGATGATAGTCCCTTCGAATGCTAAGGTATCCTTACAACCGTTGCTTCACTGACCAATCGATGACCCTACGATGACCCTTTTACATCCAAAGGATAAAACTACTTACTTCTCAATAGTAAGGGTAGTTTTACCCTCATAAGGATAGGAAATGCCCATCAAGACCTTGGGTAGGTATAACTCTTAATTGCTTACTCACAATTTAAAAATACTTTTCACACTCCACAAATACTAGAAAATCACCACTTGGTATACATTCATACTAGAATCATTACCGAGTTATATTTTTCTAAACCATTTTCAAAACTAAACGAGATAACCACTTTGTATACATTCATACGAGAATCATTACAAAGTTAAATTCTCTTTTTCAAAACATTTTCTAAACAATTCACAAACACCTTTTTCAGACCAATATAAGTGATCAAGCAATTAAGAGCCCATGGATAACCATGGATACAAAGGGTGCTAACACCTTCCCTTTGTATAATGTACCTCCCGAACCCAAAATCTAATTAAGGTCTTTCCTGTTCTTTTCCACCTTTCCTTATTGGATAAAAGAAAAGTCGGTGGCGACTCTTGCTATCCGCGACATTGCGATTAAAAGCAAAACACACCCAAAGTCAGTTCACCGTATGACAGAACTGGCGACTCTGCTGGGGAATCTTAAAAAGATAGGTTACCTTAAAAAACAAGGTCACTTATTCAAAATGTCTGATTTACTTTTAAGGGATTACTTGGGTATTTTATGCTTGAGTGAAAGATCCCACACCTGGATCTAGTGTACCTTAGGTAAGTAGCAATAGATCATCGCGACTATCCGGCGTATACTGGAATGGTTAAAATGATGGCTACGGTTAATGTGACACTTTGGATGTCCTGATGTTCCTCATGTTTACTTGAGGAAAAATTTGGCTTCCGTGTGGTGTCATTAAAGCATTAACCAGACCTTTAGAACCCTAATTGACTCATCCTAGCCATTAGAAAGTAGTGAGATAACTGACTTCGGTTCCGACTAAGGTTGGTTGAGACTCGATACTACACTCTTTGAGATTGGACTTTAGGGAAGCTTCGGTCAACCACTTGGTGTTGCACTGAAGTGGACTTAAAGAAAGGTCAATGATTTGAGATCCTTCTAGAACCCGGTTACTATTCTAGGACAGGTTGAGCCAACCAAACTTCAGTGGGGAGGGTACTTACCTATGGAACTCATGCAAGCCTTAAAACCTAGGAATGATTGTTGTGTGACTTGTTTGTGCTTGTTGTTTACTTAACATCATAACATCATAACATCATAACATCATAACATCATGACATTGTGCTAACCATTTCAAGGACTTAGGGATTTAGCTTTGCTCCGTTAAACAGATTATGGCTTCCAGGAAGACCATCCGGATCAATTTTGTAGCAATCTTTCCTCAACTAAAGGATTTGGTGTCAGAGCTTCCCGATCATGCTCAGTTCATTAAGAAGCATGGTTCCCTCCTCAATTTGGTTACTACTGGTTTCAAAGAAGATATGATGAGAGTTCTATTCCAGTTCTTCGATCCTAAACATCATTGCTTCACCTTCCCAGATTATCAGTTGGTACCCACATTAGAAGAATTTTCCAGGCTGCTTGGGATACCTATCCTTGATCAAACACCTTTCAGTGGTTTAGAAAAGATTCCGAAGTCTGAAGAAGTTGCCGCAGCTTTACACATGACAAAGTCCGACATTGAAACCAATTGGGTAACAAGAAGGGGAGTTAAGGGTTTACTTGCCAAATTTCTGATAAATAAGGCCCGAGAATTCTTAAAGGTTATGGATGTCCATGCTTTCGAAGATGTCCTAGCATTACTAATCTATGGTTTGGTGTTATTTCCTAATCCAGACCAATTCATAGACATGAATGCTATTAAGATATTTCTCACTCATAATCCTGTGCCTACCTTGCTTGGAGACATTCTGCATTCCCTTCACACTCGTACTATGAAAAGGCAAGAGACTCTCATGTGCTGCATACCTCTATTGTCTAGGTGGTTTATTTCACACCTTCCTCAATCAGTCTTGAAGAATGAGCAAAATCTGAAATGGTCTCAAAGGATAATGTCACTCTCCCATTCAGACATCTGTTGGTGTCCTCATCTCGAAGGAAATGTTACCCTCATTGACCGTTGTGGAGAATTCTCTAATGTACCACTCCTGGGGATAAGAGGAGGTATTACTTATAACCCAGCTTTAGCCCTACGCCAGTTTGGTTATGCTCTAAGAGATGGTCCACATGAAATAATTATCCAGGGCACTGTGTTTGACTATGACAATGATTCTCAAGGTCTCCGTCAAAGGTTTGTACGAGCCTGGGGCATGGTGAAAAGAAGCACTTTAGGACAGAAAAACTCTATTCCTATGGAACCTTATCTCAGATGGGTACGCGCAAGAGCTCGTGAACTTGGCATGCCATATCTTGCAGTCGGACCGCTGATTGTTGAACCAGAAGTTGAGGGAGGTACTCCTCAGATCATTCCTTATCCAGATATGCCTACCGATGTTGAAGAATTGAAGAGATCCTGGATCCAGTTGAGAGAGGAAAGGGATACTTTTGAAGCCCAGTTCGGCGCCGAGAGGAAGAAAGTGTTAGAACTTACCAGCCAGCTTAATGAGGAACGAAGACTCAATGCATATCTTCGCCCAAAAAGAAGCTGTCCCTGGGAGACTTGAGCTTTCATTGTATTTTCATTATGCCCTTTTTGTAATGAACATTGATTAAAGAAATTATTAATAAAAGTTCCCCTCTTTTGGGTGGTTTATGCAAAGTTAAATCCCCAAAAGTCCTTGAAAACATTTCATACATTGCATTGCATAACATAACATTGCATAACAGATATTCTAAAGGATCAATGTTCTCACGGTCTTCATTGCAACAGAAAAATGGACCTCGAACAAACTGTCAAAGATCTCCAGGCTCAGAATGCTCAATTCTAGGAGATGATGCTGAGCTTATCCAAGGGGCAGGAAGAACTAAAGGCTCTCTTGCTCGAGAAGAAGAAAGACAAGAAACCTGTGAGTTACATTAACCTGGGAAGAAGGCTTAAAGGACAGGCTGCGGGAGTCAAGATTAAACTTCCGAAGGATCAAGAAGAGGAGACAGAAAATGATTCAGGAGAAGAGGATGTCGATCTCTTCAACTCTGAGGATGACGATGAAGATTATGAGAAGGAACAGTACTCTCCAAGAGATGGCAAGTACAAGTTGCTGGAAGAACGTATGCTAGCTATGGAGGGTCAGAAGGCGCCCGGTTTAGATTTCGAAAGCTTGGGACTGGTCTCTGATGTGGTCATTCCTCGCAAATTCAAGATCCCCACTTTCACTAAGTACGATGGTGCGTCTTGTCCTCAGATGTATCTGAGAGCTTATGTGAGAAAGATTCAGCCGCATACCACTGATAGGAAACTATGGATCCATTTCTTCCAAGAGAGTCTGTCTGGCACACAGTTAGAATGGTATTATCAGCTTGAGAGCTCTAACATCCGCACCTGGACTAATTTAGCGACAGCTTTCTACAATCACTACCAGTATAATTCTGAATTGGCGCCTACTCGGCTACAGTTGCAGAATAGGACTATGGGATCTAAAGAAAGCTTCAAAGAGTATGCTCAAAAATGGAGAGATTTGGCTGGCAGAGTTAAACCCCCCATGACTGATCGAGAGTTAGTGGACACGTTCATGAGTACATTGACTAGCCCGTTCTACAGCCATCTATTGGGAAGTTCTTCATCGGGTTTCACTGAACTTATACTGACAGGTGAACGTGTTGAAAGCGGCATTCGAAGTGGAAAGATACAGGCCACTACCTCTGCAAGCACCAAGAGGTCCTACCAGGGGAGGAACGAATCAAATGCTGTGTACGGTCAAAAGGGTCGTAACAAGAAAAATCGTGACCTTACCATTGGAGCAGTTACGATTGCAGCACCGCCGTCTCAAAACTTCCAGCACAGACAAGACAAGCCAAGAAGGCAGTTTACCAAGATCAATATGACTTTAGCACAGGCACTGCAGGGCATGCTAAAGGCAAATTTGATTACCCTCAGAGATCCTCCTACGAATCCCAACACTACTTCTTCTTGTTATAATCCCAACGCCAGGTGTGCATATCACTCCGATAGCCCCGGACATGATACAAACGATTGCTGGTCATTGAAGAATAGGGTTCAGGATATGATCGAAGTTGGGGAAATTGAATTTGAGCCTCCGGAGACTCCTAATGTCATCACGGCACCTATGCCTAACCATGACAAGACTGTTAATGCTGTGGATGGCAATTCTCACATTTCTAATGTAGCTGATTTAACATCTCCTCTCCTGATCATCAAGAAGAATTTATTGCAAGCTGGTTTATCTCCAGGTTGTACTGAAAGTTGCGATCGCTGTATACTCCGACCCAATGAGTGCTTGAAGTTGAGGAATGGTATTCAACGGCTGATGGATGATCGCACAATTCTCTTCGAAAAGGTTCCTAAGGTGGAAAACCCTACTGAAGAAATATCTGTGATTGCTAGGTCCAAAGTTCCAGTGAAGATTACCGCTACTAGAGCGTCTGTGAAGATTACTGCTGAGCCCAAGGTGGCTCCCCTAATCATTACTGCACCTGGCCCAGTACCGTATTCCTCCAGCAAAGCCATTCCGTGGAATTATGGAGGTGATGTTTACATCCATGGCATAAAGCAAGTTGGTAATTCTGCTAATCCTAATGACATTGTTGGGACTAGTAAAGTTACTCGAAGTGGAAGGATCTTCTCTCCAGAAATCTCACCTCCCGCCCCTGAAACTCGAGGCGAGGAACCAGTCAACCCTCCTCAGTCAAAGACACCGGTCGAAGTTACTGCTGAAAATGTTGCCAAGCAGGAAATGGAGGAAATGCTGAAAATCATCCGTAAGAGTGATTTTGATGTGGTAGAACAGTTGGGGCATACCCCGTCTAAAATTTCGATGTTATCCTTGCTGTTATCTTCTGAATCTCATGCCAATGCATTGATCAAATTCTTGAAGACCGCTCATGTACCTCAGGAGACATCTGTCGATCAGTTCAAAAACTATGTTGCTAACCTGACTGTTGACAATGGCCTAGGCTTTTCCGATGCTGATCTGACACCAGCAGGAAAGAATCATAACAAAGCTCTGCACATCTCCATTGAGTGTAAGGGGATCACCTTGGCTCATGTGTTGATCGATAATGGCTCTTCTTTGAATGTGCTACCGAAAGCTGTACTCGATAAGCTTGACTGTCAGAGCATCGAATTGAAACCTAGTGATACTGTGGTGCGTGCGTACGACGGTGCAAAAAGCGTCGTTCACGGTGAAGTGGTTCTCCCTATCAAGATAGGACCTCAAATCTTCAACACTACCTTTCACGTGATGAACATCCGTCCTGCCTATTCCTGCTTGCTGGGACGCCCTTGGATTCATGGGGCAAGTGCTGTAGCTTCATCTCTCCATCAAAAGCTGAGATATCCAATAGAGGGTAAGATTGTCACCGTGTGTGGAGAAGAAGAGTACATTGTCAGTAGTGTGCAGGCCTTTAGATACGTTGAGATGGATGGCGAATTCTTGGAGACTCCTTCTCAGTCATTTGAAGTAGTTCCTCCGACCATTCCTGTCCTTAAGTCGACTTCATGTGTGCCCAAGGTTATCCGTGCTCCTCCTGCCATGATTTCTCTGAAGGACGCTCAAGCCGTGGTTGAAAATGGTGGTCGTACTGGTTGGGGTCAACTGATCAACGTACCATACAAGTCTGACAAGTCTGGTCTGGGATTTAACTCTGAAAGGATGGTCAAAGATCAAATTAATGTTGTAGAAGATGCTGATAGCGATTGCGATCTGGATAGCTGGATTTTCCCAACAATTGGTGACGGACTCAATAATTGGAAGGCTGAAGACACTATCCCGATTTCCTTTAGTTAGGAGTAATTGCTATTGTCTGTTTTAGTGTTGCAATTTTTAATTTTTATAGTTGAACTTCTTAAAGCATTGTGTCTATGCCCGGGGCACAATAGCTAATTTGTTAAGGGTTTTGTCATTTTCATAAGCATATTCATATTCAATAAATCAATGGACTTTTTGCATTCAAATATTGCGCTCTTTATCTTTCCTGTCATCTTCCGAAAAAGCTATGTTTTCTTACACACACTCACGTAACGAATTGCAGATCCATACCCACTCTGGATCCTGTTGATAATAGTTCTACTGCTGTCCATTATGACTTTGAAAATTCGATCTACCAAGCCGAGGATGGAAGTGAGGAAGATTGTGAAGTACCTGGAGAACTTGCCAGACTGTTACTACAAGAAGAAATGACTATACAGCCGCATGAAGAGTCAATCGAAATTGTAAACCTGGGTACTGAAGTGGACAAGAGAGAAGTCAAAATAGGAGCAGGCTTGGAAAACAGTATTAAAGAAAGATTGATTCAGATGTTACATGACTATGTAGAGATTTTTGCTTGGTCTTATGAAGACATGCCAGGATTGGATACTGATATAGTAGTGCATCGTTTGCCAACGAAGGAAGGTTGTCGTCCTGTGAAGCAAAAGGTTCGCCGCATGCGTCCTGAAATGTCTGAGAAAATCAAAGCCGAAGTTATGAAACAGTTCAATGCCGGTTTTCTAGTTGTTACTTCTTATCCCCAATGGGTTGCCAATGTGGTACCAGTGCCGAAGAAGGATGGTAAGGTGCGGATGTGCGTCGATTACAGAGATCTGAACAAAGCGAGTCCCAAAGATGACTTTCCACTCCCGCACATTGATGTTCTGGTAGACAACACCGCTCAACACAAAGTATTCTCCTTCATGGATGGATTCTCGGGTTATAACCAGATTAAGATGGCACCTGAAGACATGGAGAAAACTACGTTTGTGACGCAATGGGGCACTTTCTGTTACAAAGTAATGCCATTCGGTTTAAAGAACGCCGGGGCAACATACCAGCGTGCTATGGTGGTTTTGTTCCATGATATGATTCATCATGAAATAGAAGTATATGTGGATGACATGATAGCCAGATCTCATACTGAAGAAGAACATCTCGATCATTTGTACAAATTGTTTGAGAGGTTGAAGAAATACAAACTGAGATTGAACCCGAACAAATGCACCTTTGGAGTAAGATCCGGTAAACTCTTGGGATTTATTGTCAGTGGTAAAGGAATTGATGTTGACCCGGCTAAGGTGAGAGCTATCCAAGAAATGCCAGTGCCCCGTACAGATAAGGAAGTCAGAGGTTTCTTGGGACGTTTGAATTACATCGCCCGGTTTATCTCCCATTTAACTGCTACCTGCAAACCCATCTTCAAACTACTGAGGAAGAATCAAGAGATGATATGGAATGATGAATGTCAAGAAGCTTTTGACAAAATCAAGAAGTATCTCCAGGAACCTCCGATCCTGATGCCACCAGTTGAAGGAAGACCTTTAATCATGTATTTGACCGTGTTAGAAAATTCAATGGGGTGCGTGTTGGGGCAACATGACGAGTCTGGTCGAAAAGAGCATGCCATATACTACCTTAGCAAAAAGTTTACCGACTGTGAAACAAGATACTCACTGCTCGAGAGAACTTGCTGTGCTTTGGCCTGGGCTGCTCGCCGACTAAGACAGTATATGTTGAATCATACCACTTTGTTGATTTCTAAGATGAATCCTATCAAATACATATTTGAGAAACCTGCCCTCTCCGGAAGAATAGCGAGATGGCAGATGATTTTAACAGAGTATGATATCCAGTATACTACCCAGAAAGCAATCAAAGGAAGCGTGCTAGCTGATCATTTGGCTCATCAAGCAGTGGATGATTACCAATCTATGAATTTTGAGTTCCCAGATGAGGATGTCATGCTTGTTACTGATTACGAAGAACCTGGACCAGATGAAGGACCCGAACTGGGATCCCGATGGACTATGGTTTTCGATGGATCTTCTAATGCGTTGGGCAATGGTATTGGTGTTGTAATTATTTCTCCCAAGGGTTGCCATACGCCTTTCACTGCTAGACTATGTTTCGATTGTACCAACAATATGGCCGAGTATGAAGCATGTATTTTGGGACTCAGAGCTGCTATAGACCTGAGAATCAAGTTTTTGAGTGTGTACGGAGACTCAACATTAGTAATCAGTCAGATCAAAGGAGAATGGGACACTAAACATCCGAATCTCATCCCTTATCGAGAGCGGGTGTTGACATTAATCCCATACTTTGAAAAGATTACATTCGAACATATTCCACGAGAAGAGAATCAGTTGGCAGACGCCTTGGCCACCATGTCATCTATGTTCAGAGTCAGATGGGACAATGAAGCTCCCAGGATCACCATTGAACGACTAGATGAACCAGCATATTGTTATGAACTTAACGCTGCTGAAGCAGAAGAGAAACCTTGGTTCCACGAAGTAAAAAGATATTTAGAAGCTCAGGAACACCCTGAAGGGGCGTCCATCAATGACAGAAAATTTATGAGGAAGTTTTCCGCTAGATTCTTTTTGAGTAATGGAATATTATACAAACGTAATCATGATTCAACTTTGCTTCGTTGTATGGATAAAAAAGAAGCAGAAAAGATTATGGAAGACATTCACGACGGTATTTTTGGGACTCACTTTAGTGGACATACAATGGCCAAGAAGATTCTGAGGTCAGGATATTATTGGTCCACCATGGAAGCTGATTGCCACCATCACTCCAGAACTTGTCACAAGTGCCAGATCTATGCGGATAAAGTACATGTGCCTCCCGCTCCATTGAACGTGTTGACAGCCCCTTGGCCCTTTGCAATGTGGGGCATTGATATGATTGGGGAGATCAAACCTACGGCTTCTAATGGACATCGTTTCATCCTTGTTGCTATTGATTACTTTACAAAGTGGGTAGAGGCAGCCTCATTTGCTTCTGTCACTAAGAATGTGGTGGCACGATTCATCAAGAATAATCTCATTTGTCGATATGGCATCCCTGAAAGAGTTATCACTGACAATGGCACCAATTTGAACAACAAAATGATTACTGAACTCTGCACGCAGTTCAAGATAAAGCACCATAACTCTTCTCCGTACCGGCCAAAGATGAACGGCGCCGTGGAGGCTGCTAATAAGAATATTAAAAAGATTATACAAAAGATGACAGTAACATACAAAGACTGGCATGAGATGTTACCATTTGCTCTTCATGGTTATCGCACTTCAGTACACACTTCGACAGGGGCAACTCCTTTCTCTTTAGTCTACAGAATGGAAGCCGTCTTACCGGTGGAAATTCAGATTCCCTCTCTAAGAATCATGAAAGAGGCAAGCTTAGATGAGGATGAATGGATTCAGACTCGACTCGATCAGATAAATTTGATTGATGAAAAGAGACTTGCG
The DNA here is from genome assembly GCF_024323335.1 of Lathyrus oleraceus. Classification (NCBI taxonomy): domain Eukaryota; kingdom Viridiplantae; phylum Streptophyta; class Magnoliopsida; order Fabales; family Fabaceae; genus Lathyrus; species Lathyrus oleraceus. Next base: position 469,599,507 of record NC_066580.1, read on the forward strand.
GCTGTTTGTCATGGGCAGATATATCAGAAGCGCATGACCCAGGCCTTTAACAAAAAGGTCAAGAGACGGGTGTACCAAATCGGCGACTTGGTGATCAAGCGTATCATTCTACCACAAGGTGATCCCAGAGGCAAATGGACTCCCACATACGAAGGGCCATTTGTAGTTAAGAAGGTATTCTCTAGTGGAGCCATGATACTTGCTACGATGGATGGCGAAGACTTCCCACATCCCGTGAACGCAGACATAGTCAAAAAATACTGCGTAAAAGAGACCCGCTAGGTCGACGTACCTAGGCAAAAGTAAGGGCATCCCGGCAAACCAAAAGGGTTCGGGCAAAAATTAGGGATAAACATATAAAAAATGTACACCCGGCAAGTCGAAAACCTGAAAAGGCGGCTTGGGCAAAAAAGGGTATCCTGGTGGACTGAAAACCTGAAAAGGAGGTCCAGGCAAAAATTAGGGATTGAAAGCGTATGACTATGTCCCGTTCTCAGACAGCTTCATCCAAGTTCAAGGGACTGAACAAGCCAATCACTTCTATCCGACAGCAGGAGATGAGATGCTTGAAGACATAATGACAGTAGCAGAATTAGAATCGATAGGACTTTTCCTTCATAGCTTTTTCTTTATGTTCTCGACAATTTCCTCTTACTAGGATTTCTGTCTCTTTGTACACCAATTGCCTGTTTATAGGCCCTCTTTCAAAATCAATACAATTTTATTTCCAAAAAGATGCTTTTGTTTTACTTTTTCTGTTTTGTTTGCATGAACGTCCATTGATTTAATTTGAATTGATATGTGCATTTGAATATGATCGTTGCGTACCAAAAATGCATAAGATAGAAATAGCGATTACTACAAGACTTCAGGATCGAGAAGAAGGTCTAACCATGCTTTCCAATGAATCTGTTGCTGATTCTATCCCCCAGCCAGGCTCTGTCGAATATTTCTACCATCAGACAAGAATCAAGTATCCCCAACTAAGAAAGGATCACCGATACCAGTATCTCCAACCAGAAGACTGAGATTTATTTCCCCAGTAGAGTCCTCGGGAAGAACTTTTCAGATGCATAATTCATTCATTACATCATTTCACAGCATACGCATGCGTACATTGTTCACATTTATTGTCGAAAGCATAAAACATCTCATGCATCATGACATGGCATGAAGCTAACTTTATTTTTCAGGTTAATTATCCTCCTAAGGATAGTATCTTTAAGCCCATCCCGGCCATTTATTGCAAATACAGCATCTACAAATACGATCAGATACAGTCTAACGCACGGTTCATTCTGATTCAGCTCAACATATGACTCCTTCCACTCAGATACGATCTAACGGATGATCCATTCTGACCTTCAACTACTCCAATACGGTCTAATTTACGACCCAGTTGGACCTTTCATTTCTCAGAGACTACCTAGCGTACGGTACATTCTGACGTGTAGCCTAGCATACGACTACCCCTCTCAAATACTGCCTAATGGACGACCCATTCTGCTACTCAGATACGATCTAGTGTATGATCCATTCTGATCTTTCATCCCCGGCGAAGTCACCGGCCTGATGGACAACTCATTCTGCTACTCAGGCACGATCTAGCGTACGATCCATTCTGACCTTTACCTCTCCAGATACAGCCTAATGGACGGCTCATCTTGCAACTCAGATACGATCTAGCGTACGATCCATTCTGATCTTTCATCCCCAGCGAAGTCGCCCGCCTAATGAGCAACTCACTCTGCTATTCAGATACGATCTAGTGTATGATCCATTCTGATCCCTTATCCCCTGCAGTGTATGACATATCCTGACTCCCCAGCGAAGTCGACAGCCGAATGGATGACTCACCATACGGTCTAGCGTACGACCCGATATGACACCCATGTCTTCAGATATCGTCTAATGTACGACGCACTCTGAAGCTCTTATCATTAAACTACCTGGATGGCATCTTTAAGCCCATCTCCATTAACAGGTGCAAAATTTTGGGCATTCTAATGTTCAATAATCTTCCACCTCCAGACCACGAATGGTGCACTTACCATTCTAACTCTCTCGGTTCAAGAATCTTGAACAGGGGCAGCTGTTGTAGCACCTCAAATTTGCACCCACCATTGTACATACATTTTCATATTAGGTCATATCATAACATGGTCCATTGCATAGCATTGCATTGTCCCAGTTGCCTCAAGTGCAAGCCAATCAAGAAATTAGGTCAAACTGATCAGGAGATCAGTCAACCAAGCAAGCAAGTGTGTTTCTCATTGAGCCAAGGCTCTAGGGTTGGTCCAACATGTTCACATGACTTGGAGGTCCATATGAAGTGTTTAGGTCAAAGATTAGAGGCTCAGAGGTCATCAGTCCATGCACAATCAGTCAGAAACCCTAGAAAAGTCAAACTTGGTCAACTGTGGTTGATTTTATGGTTTTGATGGATGGATTTGGTTTGAGAGAGCTTATTCATGTCCCAATAGGCCTCATATATCATGGCAAACAATATCATTGAAGAATTTGAAGCCAATCAGAAAATTTCCAAAAATAGAAACTGTACCTGTAATTTTTAACTGCCAAAAATGGAAACTTCTTGATCCCAAGCTTACATCATGATACAAGCTTCAAATGAATTTTTTCCCAACATGAAAGTTGAAGATCTTGTTCTCCCATTTTCAAAAAGTCCAAGAACTCTCAATTCCCATGTATGGTTGTTAAGATATGATCAATTCATTTTCACAAAATCTTGAACTTCAAAAGGCCATATCTCTCAAACCATTTGGCCAAAATTGGTGAGGTTTTTTCCAACAAACCACATTTTACCTCCTCTTTCCAAAAATGTAAATTTCATGTGCCAAAACATTGCCAATCAAAATGGCACTTTTGAACCTAGCATGTTTAATTTCAAGTGAGGTGCAATTTTGACTTTTTGAATTATTCATTTTCCATTCAAGTGGCCAATTGGGATTGTTTTAGGACCTCATTTCTGACTTGTGCAAAGCCCAAACTCGGGCAGAACATACTCCCATGTGCAAATGGATGAAGTTTAGCAAAATTGGCAAATGGTTTCATTAAGACTAAACTTGATTAGCATTCACTTAGCCAATGTTAAACAAACCATATATAACTCATTGTCTGCAGAATTGAACCCTAGTAGCAGCCTCACACTCACTCAAAAAACCCTTTGCTCTCAAAGAACATTTTCTTCATTTTTCGAAATTCTCAAAGAGACACAAAAGAACCCCTTCATCTACTGTTAGTTCCTTCACATACAAAGCATTTGGAGGCCTTTGCAAGGAAAGAACACTAGCTGTAACCATCTTTTCGTGGTCTGTTTCTTCAAGCTTCCAACAATGGCAGATCTGGATTGAGGCATTTCCAAGCACTTTTGAGCCTAAGTTCTTCAACCATTCTTCATTTGGGAACTTAAAGAACACCTGTTTCGAGCTCACATCACCAATCCATCACTGTTGCTCCATTTGCTCCAAAAACAAGTAAGGTTTCGACCACTTTCTTTCTCTAATCCATGCCATGCTTAGTGTAGATCTCTCCATGCTGAGCTTCATGATGTGTTTGTTTTTGAAAATGGTTGACTATTGCTAGAGTTATGCTGAAATGTAGTTTGTTGATGTTTTTGATTCTTGCTCGATTCATGATACACAGTATGTTTTGATGAAAATTGATGTTGGATTTGTGTTTGCCATGCTTTGCTGATCGTTTATGTATGCTCAATTTGGAATTCTGGGAAATTTCTGTTGAAACACGATTTGGGGATGATGAGTATTCATCCTGTTCATGTCTGAAACCCTAGAATGCAATTGCCATGCCCAGAATCTGTTTTATACGTTGCATGCTACTGTTCCACATGCCAGCCAATAGAAACATTTTATTTTGTGCCCCAAAACGACGTCGTCCCGTTTAATGAACCACATATTTACAGCCGTGCCATTCTCAGTTTAAATCCATTTTAATTCATTTAATTTCATATTTTTATTTCATTTGACATGGTTCATTTGCAAAATTCATAAATCATTCATTTCAATTCCAAATTTCATGGGAATTTTTGCATCATCTTCATCATGATCCCTAGTTTTATATCATTATTTTTGCTGATTTTTTGGATGAGTAAATTTTAAATGGCATTAGGGTTTGTAGAATGTGACCAAATTTTGTACATCTTGCCAAATCTTTTGTGAAATTGTGAGGCATTATCCATTTGATCTGAAATTTTTTGTGCTTAATCTACACTCATTCATGTTTATTTTGATGTAAAGATCATGAATTTATCTTATGTGGTTTGAGAGTTGTGAATTTTTGAAGTAGGGTGTGACAACTTGTGTCACACCATGGATGTGCAACTTCCTGATTTTTGTATCCATGCTTCTTGACCTCCAAATGAGCTGATTTTTTGCATAAACCTACTCTTATATGTCTAGTTCACTGGTGATTTTTTTCTTGGAATTAATTATGCCATTTCCTAATTTTTTGAGATTTTCTCCCCTGTTTGACCAAAATGTGGACTTATTGTGATGCATGTTGCCATTTCATTTGTGAAATCCTCATACTTTATTAGATGGACATGAAATTTTACATGAGATAACTAGACATCCTAAGCTTTGCCATGGTTTTAGTACCATTCATTTATCATACACCATCTCTGACTTATGATTTTTCTAAGTTGATGCATGTTTGGTTGACTTCTTTGAGCATGTTCAAAATTGCTTTGACTTTCTGATTTTCATTGACTGCCTTCCACTTGTCCAAATGAGATGAAATTTGACATGCTTACCATGCTATGTGTTAGGATTTATCATGATTTATTTGGTGATTTTTGGAAATGTTTGAGTTTGTTTTTGATGCAAGTCTTTCTGTTGACTTCTATGAGCTCTCATTTGCCATGCTTTGACTTCTTTTGCTTATGAAATGATGATGATGCATGATATGAACATGAAACCAATTGGGTTTGCTTCCTAAATGTTTGAATTTGATTTTGATTGGACATTGCTTGCTGTTTTGACTTTCTCATTCATTTTTGACCCTAGGCTTGTCCTAGTGGTCCTGTGGCTTATGTTTGAGTTCTTGTTTTCAGGTTAAGCTACAAATGCTTCAAAGAGATCATTACAATTTGATTGAGTTCATTTGATTATCATGAGCTAACCTCTTTGTTTTGTAGGTTGCTTGGCTCATGTGCCTTGAGCATTGTGCTTTGCCCATTTGTTAATTGCATTGACTGTTGATTCTTACTTCCTGTTGCTTTAACTTGTGAATTGTGTACTGATCTGTTTGACTATTTCAGGTACCATTAGTTGCTTAGTTCTTTGAACTTGCTTTGCTTTGCTTTAATAGCAACTTGCTTTGAGGTATATCCCTTAATCTTCATGTAGTCTGGAAGACCTGGCCTGTTACTTGGCCAGGCAACTGTCTGAAGTCCTCCTTAAGAGGCAATGTTTGTGTATGTTTAATTTGTCCCTGTACATAGTCAAAGACCTCCTAAGTGAAGAGGCAATTGGCAGAACCCAAGGGATAAGCAATCTATCCCCTGCTATTCTGTATGTCTTCTGCTTTGCTCACACCACTGTGTTGATGCATTGCAAATACAAACCCAAGATCTTGTACAATTGTACAGTTGAGTCAGTTTTAAATGTGTAGAAGGGTTCCCACTTTCTGAACCCACACATTCTTGTCTTAAGCTCTCCCAGGCCAGGGATAAGAGCTGTGAAGTCTTATCTTCACTCACCTTTCATCTGCTTCACCTTAGCCCTTCAATGGCAAGGTTAAGAGCGACATCTACCAAATTCCAGAGGTTTGTTTGTTGAGGTTGATATGACCCCTCAACTAAAACCTAACCCATGTTTGAGCCCCCTTGTTGGTGTGTTTATTTTATGCTGTACATGTTTGTGTGGTGTGTTTGTATCCCCTAGGTTTGTTAGACTCCGCGTAGTCTCGTTTGCATGTCAATTAAGGTAGCACGGTTCCTTCGTCTAGGACTTCCTTTCTTGCTTGAGCTTTCTTAAAACACAAACACATTATCCCCTCTTAAGGATACGTCCACTCCTTCTACTACAGGTGAATAAGTCTCCAAAGGTCGAGCATCCGGTAGATTGCGTAGTGACGTTGTCCACTTAAAAAACACAAACCAACAGGAATAGTTTAGCCGAACTATGGCAACTCTGATTCTCATGTCCATATGAGATACGTAGGCACGAGATGCGATGTCTTGTCGAGTTTGACTAACAACTAACACTAATTCTTTTCTCTCGCCCTCGTTGCGATTGAGACCTCCCCTTTCTCTTGCCCTAGTTGCAATCGAGACCCTTGCTTCCTGTGCAAGTTAGGTTAGGTGTGGCTTGCTTCCTGTGCAAGTCATGTTTAGGATAGGCTTGCTTCCCGTGCAAGTTAGCTAGAAACCTTAACTTAGGGACGACTTTGCATGACAACATCTAGGCTCGAGTCGTAGTCTCCCTAGTGTTGTGTCTCCCTCTGTTATCTGGTTAGGCTAGTCCTTTTTCCCTGCGTAGGGGAACTACATCGCCCTGATCTTCATACCAGATGAAGTATGTAGGCAGGAGATTGAGCTGATCTCTCCGGGCGCCCTTTTTTCTTTTTGTGTGTTGTTTGACAGTTGCTAGGCTCGAGTGCCTGACTCCTTAGCAATTTGTTGTCTGTTTGTTTGAGTGTGTGCTTGATAATTATAGGCTCGAGTCCCCGACTCCCTATTAACCTGTTGTGTTGTTGTGTGCTTGGAAGCTGATGTAAGACCATCGAGTGGCATTCGGGTTCCAGTGTGGGCTTGTTTTGGTTCGGATGCTGATGTAAGTCCAGTGATTGGCATTCGGGCTCCACGTTTGCCTTTGCCTGTTGTTTGTTTGTGTGCGTGTCAGCCGAGCTACGAATGCTCTGATTCTTCTCTCGTCCGAGAAGATACGTATGCATAGGATGCGATATCCTAGCGAGCATGTGTCGTTTCCCCAGTCCGAACTACTTCGACTCTGATGTCTATGCCTGATAGACTAAGTAGGCCCAGGATGCGACATCCTGCCGAGTCAGTTTCAGTCAGTTTCTTTTGTCTCTTTCAGCCAGTGTGTGTGAGTTTGAGCAGTGTTTAGCAACCAATATTCTTTCCTTTTGTGCGTGGATCCCGTAGAGTACTACGGATGCGTAGGGGTGCTAATACCTTCCCTTCGCATAACCGACTCCCGATCTCATCCTCTTTGGTCGCGAGACCATGTTCTTTCCTAGGTTTACTCTGAGCGTTTCCTTTCCCTCTTTTGGGATAAATAACGCACGGTGGCGGCTCTGTTGTTTCTTCTTTTCCCGCCGGTTTTTCGCGTAATGCGACAGCTGGCGACTCTGCTGGGGAACTCGAGAAGTTGACCTATGCTGGTCCATCTTCCCTGAGCGAGTCTCTCCTAGCGCTCTATAGGTTAGGGTTTTGGTTGCTGTTTGCTGTTGTATTTATTGCATTCATTGTATATATGTGCATTTATTATTTGCATTTATTGTTTGCATCAATGTTTGCATTCATTCATTATCATTTGCTGGCTGTGCTGTGTTTCTCTGTTTGGGGTGGGAGTTACTCGAGGTAAAAGGCCCAATACCCAGGCTATGAGTGAAATCTAGGATACCTAGGAATAGAGTGATTCGTGGGAAGCGGGTGGTATTGCGCCACTCAGCGGAACATTGATATCACGAACAGTTCAGACCCTGGTGGGATATTGTCGTTGCATACTTCAGGTGTGTATATGATGATATTCTGCGAAAGGTTATTTATGTTGTGTTTCTCTCGACCTTACCCTGACCTAGACTACACCTGTGAGTGAGGAAGGGTTGATCATTATTACAGGTACAGTTGGTGACTCCTGGTACTGATAGTGACTATGAGTTATATTTCTGGACGCCGGAGGTTTGACCCTGGTATTGATCAGAGGGTTCCGTTTATTTCGGATCCCTGGGCTGAATTTGAGGGTACTCGCTCAGATGGTGACTCAGTGCTCCAGACTTGGGTTCAAATGCCAGCTACTCAGATGACTTTGGGGTTTCAGATGGTTCCTCAGATGCCAGTTCCTGCCAGTCTTGACTCCATCATTTGCATCATAGCATGTTTATTTTCCAAAAAATAATAATGCATGAAAAAAAGAAAAAAAGTTAACCCGCATACGCATATCCTTTATCAGGATCATTCATGACAAAATAGTACCCATATCATGCATATCATGCATATCATGCACATCCTTGCATTACAGACATGTTTGGGAGAGACTTGTCACTTTGGTTCCTGACTGAGACAGGATTGCTGATTGTCGTCCACACCGCTACTCAACCAGATTGAATCAACAGAGGAGTAGGGATCAGGTTCAAGCAGAATTGGCCGAAATGAGGGCAAACATGGCCCGGTTCATGACGCTGATGCAAGAAATACTGACAGTTGTCATCCCCGGTGGGATCTATCACAATTGGGTCACTGTGGGCTTTCCTACAGTTGTTCATAAGTCAGAGTAATAGTCACTTTGTTTAAAAACCTTTCTCCCATGCCAAAAGGAGAAGTGATGGCATTGTTGGCAACATTTTGTGCAATGATATTTTCATTCGAATAAATTCATGTTAAACATTTGTTTTTCCATTTGTTTTCCCTTTTCGCTTTTTGCATGAAATTGGTGATCACAAAAAACCTTAAAAAACAAGAATAAAAGCAATCTTTTCATCTGCATAACGATTGTCTTGTTTGATTTTCAAAAAGCTTTTCATATCAAAATCATTATGCAGGTTGTTTCTCAAACCCATTGAACATAATGATCGGACGTCATCTCCCAATTTTGAATTCCCTGTATTCGAAGCGGAAGAAGATGATGTTGAAGGGATTCCTGACGGTATTTCCCGATTTCTTGAGCAAGAAAAGAAGATCACACTCAGCTGCATCTCGAGAATCAGCAGAACAGCCAACTGGGGCATTTATCAAAAAAGAGAAAAAGAAAAAAAAAGAGGAGGGTGCAAAATCAAAAAAAAAAAAAGAAATCAATCAAAATCAAAAGAAATCAAAAGAAATCAAATCAGAAGAAAGAAAAAAAAGAAAGAAGAAAAAAAAAAGAGAAATAGCACCCTCAAAGTCCCAAGTTGACTGATGCTGAATGGATTCAGAGTCACTATGACCAGGTGAATCCAATCGAAAAGAAGAGATCAACTGCCATGTAGCATGGTCAGTTACATCAGCAGAGAGTGACGAAAGCACGCGATAAGAGGGTCAAGCCTCGTGTGTTTCGAGGGACCTTGTGCTCGAGAAAGTCTTGTCTTTCGTGCCCGAGTCCAGGGGCAAGTGGACTCCAAGCTATGAACGTCCATTTGTTGTCAAGAGAGCCTTTTCAGGCAATGTTTTGACACTTACAACAATGGGTGGAGAAGTTCACTCGTCCTGTGAATTCTGATGCAGTCAAGAAATACTTCGCCTAAAAGAAAAAAAAAGCAAAACAGCTCGCTAAGTCGAACACCCCAAAGGGCGACTTAGGCAAAAAGGAGCGTCTCGGTGGATTGAAAACCCGAAAGGGCGATCCAGGCAAAAGTTAGAGACATTGAAAAAAGAATTTGCATCCCGCTAGATTGAGCACCTCACACTGGGGAAATCTAGGCAAAATTAGGGATTTGGCAAGTAACTGCATCTTGACAAGACTGTGCTCTATATCTGTCATCCGTCAGGGGTTCTCGATTCGTCGTCAACTGAAGCTCTGAATACATCGAAAATTCGGAATGGTAGAGGAAAGGTCATTATGTTCAATGTAGCCCTCTCCAATATATATCACCGATTTCAAACTTGTACAGATCTATGGAGTCTCGCCCTTTGCAGATTACCATTCCATCACATTAATTTGAGCTTTTATCCAAATTGTTTGCACTCTTATTTGTTTCAACTCAACAAATGTTTTGCATGTTTTCATTGATAAGGTATCATTGTTTTCAAAATAAACAAATTTTTCAAAATTGTTCTTAAACAAAGTGAACGTTCACAATGATGGAAGGATACTTAGGAGATCCGCAGTGCTCTCCCGAGGGTGGTATGATTACCAACAGGTAAGACATTTGTTCGTATCTCGAGCATAACTGTATCTTTTTCCTGACGAACCTCTTTTGGTTTCTCCTCAGCAAGGTTGCTCAGTGCAGTGTTGGTTGAAGTTGTTTATCTTCATGTTCCCGGCAGTACAACACTCTTCCTCCAAGTCCCTCTTAGCCCTTTTGTGGGGCATCTCCAGTATAGGTTTGTTTGAGCCCTACCGTGGGGCATTCCCAGCAAGGTTGCTGTTGAAGTACTTTTATGGGGCAGTTCCCCAAGCAGAGTGTTTACTGAAGACGTTAGCGTTCCTCTCTCCAGCAGAGCAGTCTTCTCCTCTCCCCACAGGATGGTGTTGTTCCCTGATATCCCGGTTTCCAGCAGATCGCGCTTGCTCTCTGGTGTTTTTGGCCTTCCCTGTGGAAGAAGAGTAGTACCGGGTGGTTGATCCCTGGACGTGTGTTTACATGTCTGTTTGTCAGCATTCATCATACATTCATCATGCATAATGCCTACATGCATAATCATAGCATTCGGATACTCATGATGCAGCTGTTGCCGTGTATCTGTTGATGGTTGTCTCCTGCTATTTGTTGATACAGGTCTCTCCAGTAGATCCTCCTTAGCAGAAGTGGGTGTGTCTGATCTCTCCATGTAGAGCCAACCCCTTAAGCAGAAAATGTCTATCCTTTCCTGCCATTTCCCCACTGAGATACATCCTCGTGGATGACGGTTGTTTCCGTTCCCTCCCCACACATAACGGGATGGGTGTTCCCTATTGAGTTCTTTCCTCATTAGGATGAGTCTTGTTTCAGTCTGCCTTTTTGGATCGATTCTAAATTGGCTTCCTGTTGGCTGTCTCTTGTGCTTCCCTGGGGCATAAATGAATAGTCGCTCACTAACCGGCACTCATTCATCTTATCCTCAGCAGAATTAGTGGGCCTCTACCTACAAACCGGTAGTTGTAAGTCCTATCGTCGTGGTTTTCTACCTACGACCCGGTAGTTGTAAATCCTTTCTCTCACTCTGTCTCTCAGCAGACTGTTTGTTGGCCTCTACCTACAAACCGGTAGTTGTAAGTCCTATCTTTGTGGTTTTCTACCCACTAGCTGGTAGTTGTAAAATCCCGCATTCCTCCCCTTGTTGGAGTTAACCCTTTGTGCTCATCCCGATGATGACTGGTTACTTTTCCGTGGTTTTCTGCCTACAAACCGGTAGATGTAATCCCCTCTTTGCAGTTATCAGTATCCGGTCTGTGATGTTGATATTCTTTCCCCTCTGGATACTTGCCTTGATCAAGCAATATTGTCCCCATTGGGTCTTCCCCTTCTTTTTGGACACTTGCTCCGAGTAAGCAACTTTATCCTCTTTTGATTGGTCATCTTTTGCATACCTAGCCTGGTACCCTGATGCCTTTCTTTTCGGTCGATTATTCATTTAACAACCTACAACCCGGTTATGGATAATCTTCCATGCGAGTGTATTATCTACGTTTTGACGGCTATAGATAATATGTCTTATGTCTTTCCGGTATTCAGACCGAAGGAGTTTCCGACGATCAGGTCGATGTACTCATGGCACTCAGGCCAATTTTCCGATATTCAGACCGAAGAAGTTTCTGACGATCAGGTCGATGTACTTATGTTTTTTCCGGTATTCAGACCGAAGAAGTTTCCGACGATCAGGTCGATGTACTTATGTTTTTTCCGGTATTCAGACCGAAGAAGTTTCCGACGATCAGGTCGATGTACTTATGTTTTTTCCGGTATTCAGACCGAAGAAGTTTCCGACGATCAGGTCGATGTACTTATGTTTTTCCGGTATTCAGACCGAAGAAGTTTCCGACGATCAGGTCGATGTACTTATGTTTTTTCCGGTATTCAGACCGAAGAAGTTTCCGACGATCAGGTCGATGTACTTATGTTTTTTCCGGTATTCAGACCGAAGAAGTTTCCGACGATCAGGTCGATGTACTTATGTTTTTTCCGGTATTCAGACCGAAGAAGTTTCCGACGATCAGGTCGATGTACTTATGTTTTTCCGGTTTTCAGACCGAAGAAGTTTCCGACGATTAGGTCGATGTACTTATGTTTTTTCCGGTATTCAGACCGAAGAAGTTTCCGACGATCAGGTCGATGTACTTATGTTTTTTCCGGTATTCAGACCGAAGAAGTTTCCGACGATCAGGTCGATGTACTTATGTTTTTTCCGGTATTCAGACCAAAGAAGTTTCCGACGATCAGGTCGATGTACTTATGTTTTTTCCGGTATTCAGGCCGAAGAAGTTTCCGACGATCAGGTCGATGTACTTATGGCACTCAGGCCAATTTTCCGGTATTCAGACCGAAGTGGCATCCAGGCCAATTTCCGATGTTTCAGATCGACATCAAATCTCTCATATACCGATGCTCAGTATTCAGACTGACGAGCGGCGCTCAGGCCACGGTTATCCCTGTGTTACCATTTATTTTGGTATCCAGGTCGACGTTTTTGTTTCGGTATTTAGGCCGATTTGTTTTTTCCGTTCCAGACGGATTTTTCTTTCAAGATTGTTTCTTTGCCGATCCTGACAGGCGTTGTTTAATTATTTTCCCAGCAGAGTGCAAATTTCTACGGTTCTTAGTATTCAATCCCTGTTTACCCTGAAAGTCTGACAGCCATTGCTATCATCCGTTCGGGTTCCCAGCTGATTGAATAGGGGCAGCTGTAGCACCTCAAATTTGCACCCACCATTGTACATACATTTTCATATTAGGTCATAGCATAACATGGTCCATTGCATAGCATTGCATTGTCCCAGTTGCCTCAAGTGCAAGCCAATCAAGAAATTAGGTCAAACTGATCAGGAGATCAGTCAACCAAGCAAGCAAGTGTGTTTCTCATTGAGCCAAGGCTCTAGGGTTGGTCCAACATGTTCACATGACTTGGAGGTCCATATGAAGTGTTTAGGTCAAAGATTAGAGGCTCAGAGGTCATCAGTCCATGCACAATCAGTCAGAAACCCTAGAAAAGTCAAACTTGGTCAACTGTGGTTGATTTTATGGTTTTGATGGATGGATTTGGTTTGAGAGAGCTTATTCATGTCCCAATAGGCCTCATATATCATGGCAAACAATATCATTGAAGAATTTGAAGCCAATCAGAAAATTTCCAAAAATAGAAACTGTACCTGTAATTTTTAACTGCCAAAAATGGAAACTTCTTGATCCCAAGCTTACATCATGATACAAGCTTCAAATGAATTTTTGCCCAACATGAAAGTTGAAGATCTTGTTCTCCCATTTTCAAAAAGTCAAAGAACTCTCAATTCCCATGTATGGTTGTTAAGATATGATCAATTCATTTTCACAAAATCTTGAACTTCAAAAGGCCATATCTCTCAAACCATTTGGCCAAAATTGGTGAGGTTTTTTCCAACAAACCACATTTTACCTCCTCTTTCCAAAAATGTAAATTTCATGTGCCAAAACATTGCCAATCAAAATGGCACTTTTGAACCTAGCATGTTTAATTTCAAGTGAGGTGCAATTTTGACTTTTTGAATTATTCATTTTCCATTCAAGTGGCCAATTGGGATTGTTTTAGGACCTCATTTCTGACTTGTGCAAAGCCCAAACTCGGGCAGAACATACTCCCATGTGCAAATGGATGAAGTTTAGCAAAATTGGCAAATGGTTTCATTAAGACTAAACTTGATTAGCATTCACTTAGCCAATGTTAAACAGACCATATATAACTCATTGTCTGCAGAATTGAACCCTAGTAGCAGCCTCACACTCACTCAAAAAACCCTTTGCTCTCAAAGAACATTTTCTTCATTTTTCGAAATTCTCAAAGAGACACAAAAGAACCCTTTCATCTACTGTTGGTTCCTTCACATACAAAGCATTTGGAGGCCTTTGCAAGGAAAGAACACTAGCTGTAACCATCTTTTCGTGGTCTGTTTCTTCAAGCTTCCAACAATGGCAGATCTGGATTGAGGCATTTCCAAGCACTTTTGAGCCTAAGTTCTTCAACCATTCTTCATTTGGGAACTTAAAGAACACCTGTTTCGAGCTCACATCACCAATCCATCACTGTTGCTCCATTTGCTCCAAAAACAAGTAAGGTTTCGACCACTTTCTTTCTCTAATCCATGCCATGCTTAGTGTAGATCTCTCCATGCTGAGCTTCATGATGTGTTTGTTTTTGAAAATGGTTGACTATTGCTAGAGTTATGCTGAAATGTAGTTTGTTGATGTTTTTGATTCTTGCTCGATTCATGATACACAGTATGTTTTGATGAAAATTGATGTTGGATTTGTGTTTGCCATGCTTTGCTGATCGTTTATGTATGCTCAATTTGGAATTCTGGGAAATTTCTGTTGAAACACGATTTGGGGATGATGAGTATTCATCCTGTTCATGTCTGAAACCCTAGAATGCAATTGCCATGCCCAGAATCTGTTTTATACGTTGCATGCTACTGTTCCACATGCCAGCCAATAGAAACATTTTATTTTGTGCCCCAAAACGACGTCGTCCCGTTTAATGAACCACATATTTACAGCCGTGCCATTCTCAGTTTAAATCCATTTTAATTCATTTAATTTCATATTTTTATTTCATTTGACATGGTTCATTTGCAAAATTCATAAATCATTCATTTCAATTCCAAATTTCATGGGAATTTTTGCATCATCTTCATCATGATCCCTAGTTTTATATCATTATTTTTGCTGATTTTTTGGATGAGTAAATTTTAAATGGCATTAGGGTTTGTAGAATGTGACCAAATTTTGTACATCTTGCCAAATCTTTTGTGAAATTGTGAGGCATTATCCATTTGATCTGAAATTTTTTGTGCTTAATCTACACTCATTCATGTTTATTTTGATGTAAAGATCATGAATTTATCTTATGTGGTTTGAGAGTTGTGAATTTTTGAAGTAGGGTGTGACAACTTGTGTCACACCATGGATGTGCAACTTCCTGATTTTTGTATCCATGCTTCTTGACCTCCAAATGAGCTGATTTTTTGCATAAACCTACTCTTATATGTCTAGTTCACTGGTGATTTTTTTCTTGGAATTAATTATGCCATTTCCTAATTTTTTGAGATTTTCTCCCCTGTTTGACCAAAATGTGGACTTATTGTGATGCATGTTGCCATTTCATTTGTGAAATCCTCATACTTTATTAGATGGACATGAAATTTTACATGAGATAACTAGACATCCTAAGCTTTGCCATGGTTTTAGTACCATTCATTTATCATACACCATCTCTGACTTATGATTTTTCTAAGTTGATGCATGTTTGGTTGACTTCTTTGAGCATGTTCAAAATTGCTTTGACTTTCTGATTTTCATTGACTGCCTTCCACTTGTCCAAATGAGATGAAATTTGACATGCTTACCATGCTATGTGTTAGGATTTATCATGATTTATTTGGTGATTTTTGGAAATGTTTGAGTTTGTTTTTGATGCAAGTCTTTCTGTTGACTTCTATGAGCTCTCATTTGCCATGCTTTGACTTCTTTTGCTTATGAAATGATGATGATGCATGATATGAACATGAAACCAATTGGGTTTGCTTCCTAAATGTTTGAATTTGATTTTGATTGGACATTGCTTGCTGTTTTGACTTTCTCATTCATTTTTGACCCTAGGCTTGTCCTAGTGGTCCTGTGGCTTATGTTTGAGTTCTTGTTTTCAGGTTAAGCTACAAATGCTTCAAAGAGATCATTACAATTTGATTGAGTTCATTTGATTATCATGAGCTAACCTCTTTGTTTCGTAGGTTGCTTGGCTCATGTGCCTTGAGCATTGTGCTTTGCCCATTTGTTAATTGCATTGACTGTTGATTCTTACTTCCTGTTGCTTTAACTTGTGAATTGTGTACTGATCTGTTTGACTATTTCAGGTACCATTAGTTGCTTAGTTCTTTGAACTTGCTTTGCTTTGCTTTAATAACAACTTGCTTTGAGGTATATCCCTTAATCTTCATGTAGTCTGGAAGACCTGGCCTGTTACTTGGCCAGGCAACTGTCTGAAGTCCTCCTTAAGAGGCAATGTTTGTGTATGTTTAATTTGTCCCTGTACATAGTCAAAGACCTCCTAAGTGAAGAGGCAATTGGCAGAACCCAAGGGATAAGCAATTTATCCCCTGCTATTCTGTATGTCTTCTGCTTTGCTCACACCACTGTGTTGATGCATTGCAAATACAAACCCAAGATCTTGTACAATTGTACAGTTGAGTCAGTTTTAAATGTGTAGAAGGGTTCCCACTTTCTGAACCCACACATTCTTGTCTTAAGCTCTCCCAGGCCAGGGATAAGAGCTGTGAAGTCTTATCTTCACTCACCTTTCATCTGCTTCACCTTAGCCCTTCAATGGCAAGGTTAAGAGCGATATCTACCAAATTCCAGAGGTTTGTTTGTTGAGGTTGATATGACCCCTCAACTAAAACCTAACCCATGTTTGAGCCCCCTTGTTGGTGTGTTTATTTTATGCTGTACATGTTTGTGTGGTGTGTTTGTATCCCCTAGGTTTGTTAGACTCCGCGTAGTCTCGTTTGCATGTCAATTAAGGTAGCACGGTTCCTTCGTCTAGGACTTCCTTTCTTGCTTGAGCTTTCTTAAAACACAAACACATTATCCCCTCTTAAGGATACGTCCACTCCTTCTACTACAGGTGAATAAGTCTCCAAAGGTCGAGCATCCGGTAGATTGCGTAGTGACGTTGTCCACTTAAAAAACACAAACCAACAGGAATAGTTTAGCCGAACTATGGCAACTCTGATTCTCATGTCCATATGAGATACGTAGGCACGAGATGCGATGTCTTGTCGAGTTTGACTAACAACTAACACTAATTCTTTTCTCTCGCCCTCGTTGCGATTGAGACCTCCCCTTTCTCTTGCCCTAGTTGCAATCGAGACCCTTGCTTCCTGTGCAAGTTAGGTTAGGTGTGGCTTGCTTCCTGTGCAAGTCATGTTTAGGATAGGCTTGCTTCCCGTGCAAGTTAGCTAGAAACCTTAACTTAGGGACGACTTTGCATGACAACATCTAGGCTCGAGTCGTAGTCTCCCTAGTGTTGTGTCTCCCTCGGTTATCTGGTTAGGCTAGTCCTTTTTCCCTGCGTAGGGGAACTACATCGCCCTGATCTTCATACCAGATGAAGTATGTAGGCAGAAGATTGAGCTGATCTCTCCGGGCGCCCTTTTTTCTTTTTGTGTGTTGTTTGACAGTTGCTAGGCTCGAGTGCCTGACTCCTTAGCAATTTGTTGTCTGTTTGTTTGAGTGTGTGCTTGATAATTATAGGCTCGAGTCCCCGACTCCCTATTAACCTGTTGTGTTGTTGTGTGCTTGGAAGCTGATGTAAGACCATCGAGTGGCATTCGGGTTCCAGTGTGGGCTTGTTTTGGTTCGGATGCTGATGTAAGTCCAGTGATTGGCATTCGGGCTCCACGTTTGCCTTTGCCTGTTGTTTGTTTGTGTGCGTGTCAGCCGAGCTACGAATGCTCTGATTCTTCTCTCGTCCGAGAAGATACGTATGCATAGGATGCGATATCCTAGCGAGCATGTGTCGTTTCCCCAGTCCGAACTACTTCGACTCTGATGTCTATGCCTGATAGACTAAGTAGGCCCAGGATGCGACATCCTGCCGAGTCAGTTTCAGTCAGTTTCTTTTGTCTCTTTCAGCCAGTGTGTGTGAGTTTGAGCAGTGTTTAGCAACCAATATTCTTTCCTTTTGTGCGTGGATCCCGTAGAGTACTACGGATGCGTAGGGGTGCTAATACCTTCCCTTCGCATAACCGACTCCCGATCCCATCCTCTTTGGTCGCGAGACCATGTTCTTTCCTAGGTTTACTCTGAGCGTTTCCTTTCCCTCTTTTGGGATAAATAACGCACGGTGGCGGCTCTGTTGTTTCTTCTTTTCCCACCGGTTTTTCGCGTAATGCGACAGCTGTCATACCCCAAAATTTGCCCATTAATCTTGCAAAACATTTCTCGAAACACTCCAACTTATTCTGCAAGGCACTGACCTTAAAGGAACAAAAGCCCAGCTCGCTACAGACCTAATCCAGAAAATGGCCCAAACTGGCCTGCTCGCTAGGCGAGCAACTCCTTCGCCTAGCGAACCTTCGCTACACGCTCGCCTAGCGAACCTTCGCTACACGCTCGCCTAGCGAAGCTTGCGAACATCAGAATTTTTGGGCTTCATTCTGAGCCCATTAGGTCACCACAATCACTATAAATACCGACACTTCAGTCACGAAAAGAAAAACGAAAACGGAGAGGGGAGAACGGAAACGGAGAAAGAAGAACCCTAGCAAGCAAACCCTAACACTCACGGGAGGCAAACCCTGAAGGAACTCGGCGGTATCAAGGTTTACCTCTGCCCAATTCAATCCGATTTGCCGATTCAAAGTCGCAATTCAGTTGCAAACAGGTTTACATTGCTATTACTGCTTTATGTTCTTAATTCGCATATGGCATTATGATTAAATTTATGAAAATATCTTGAGTTTGGCATATGAATTTTAGTATGTATCTGAATACCTTAAATGATTAACCATATAATTGCTGTAATGAAAGCCATAAGGCATAAAATTGGTCGAAATTGTACTGATATCAAAACCAGAATCCGCAGCCGCTCGCTAGCACCTCGCTAAGCGAGCATGCAGCGAGTACTCGCTAAGCCTTCGCTAGGCGAGGCAGGAGCGAACGTGACAGTAGCTGATTTTTCTGTTCTGATTTTTCACTCATGTTTTATCATAGCCATGCATCATTTACCCGACCTTATTTACTGTTGGGATCTTTTTTTGTGGTGTAATCCTCGATTGCACCCTGATTTGGTATTCTAACATGTTTTGTTGAGTTTTGTAAAGGTTCACATACCCCCAGGAAAAGATTGCTTGTTAGGTATCCCGTTTTATTTGCGGGATACCCTTGTGGAGATTCACCCTGAATTGCTCAATTGATTTTAATGTATTAATTTTATGGCAAAGATCCACCCTAAATTGCTTAATTGATCTTAATGTATTAATTTTAATGTGGGGATTCCTCCTAATTACCTAATTGATTGTAAAATACGGCCTTTGAATATGTGATCTTGGACCTCTCTCTGTTGCTTTACGGTATTACGGTATAACGGTCATGTCCCGCGAATGTGGGGATATACTTAGCCAAGACCCTTCGATTAAATCATCATAAAATAAATCATAGTCCCGCGGATGTTGCCTTCGAATATATGATTTTTGTCCCTCGATGACCCTTCGGTGTAGCCTACGGTTAAATGATGATAGTCCCTTCGAATGCTAAGGTATCCTTACAACCGTTGCTTCACTGACCAATCGATGACCCTACGATGACCCTTTTACATCCAAAGGATAAAACTACTTACTTCTCAATAGTAAGGGTAGTTTTACCCTCATAAGGATAGGAAATGCCCATCAAGACCTTGGGTAGGTATAACTCTTAATTGCTTACTCACAATTTAAAAATACTTTTCACACTCCACAAATACTAGAAAATCACCACTTGGTATACATTCATACTAGAATCATTACCGAGTTATATTTTTCTAAACCATTTTCAAAACTAAACGAGATAACCACTTTGTATACATTCATACAAGAATCATTACAAAGTTAAATTCTCTTTTTCAAAACATTTTCTAAACAATTCACAAACACCTTTTTCAGACCAACATAAGTGATCAAGCAATTAAGAGCCCATGGATAACCATGGATACAAAGGGTGCTAACACCTTCCCTTTGTATAATGTACCTCCCGAACCCAAAATCTAATTAAGGTCTTTCCTGTTCTTTTCCACCTTTCCTTATTGGATAAAAGAAAAGTCGGTGGCGACTCTTGCTATCCGCGACATTGCGATTAAAAGCAAAACACACCCAAAGTCAGTTCACCGTATGACATAAGGGTAATATGCAAGTATGACTTAGTTAATGTACTCTTCTTATAATAGGCTAGCTCTACATTTAGACTACCCAATCCCCTCACTTGTGAGATCTAAGTTTAAGATAGTAGCCTTGAAGACAAAGACTATACTCTTGTTTTACCACGAGAATGAGCAAGCTTTCCTATGGTAATCCTTCGGGATAAGTCTTATCTGGGCAGGACCCTAGTAACAACCCTTAGGGGTTGATAACATAAGGTCACTATGGATTAAGTAGGTTCTAGAAAAAAAGGTTCTTAGAGTCATGGGCCACATCCAAATTATCAACATATTAAGGGTTATCCCTACTATGAAGATACCTTTTGAGGTTTATTCTAAGTGTAGCTTCCGTGTATCTTTGAGACGCGAAACCTTACAAAAACATTTCAGTTCTACGTCTTAACTTAGATTTCTCTCAAGCGGGGGTTTTGGCTTCTCGCATAGTAAGAATCCCTTCCAATGATATGGCAATATGAATAATAGGATAATAATATAATAAGAATAAAAATAAAACATAAGAATAAAAGAAAAAACCAATAAATAAAATAGCATAAACCAAGGATAAACAAAAAGCAAAAAAACAAAAAGACAGGCAAAATCCTAGAACTATAGGTTAAGATTAAATCTCTTTAGGAAAGGTTAAGACTCCCCAACAGAGTCGCGAGCTGTCGCGACTGGAAAATTTATAGAGTCGTCACCATATTTTATTCGTTCCTAAAAAATAGAGAAATAATGATAAAACCTATAGTTAAATGGATAGATTAAGGTCTGGGACTCGGTTAATCAAGGGGGAGGTGTTAAGCACCTCTCACTTCCTCAATGAGATCCTCCTTTAATCCTAGGGTTAGTGTGTATTTTTAAGGGAAGAGTTTACCTATATTTTTTTTATCTATTTATTTATTAAGAAAATGTTATTATTTAGCATAAAATAGTTTGATTTATACTAGAGGACACAATTTTTTTTTAATTATCGTACTTGCTAGACTGTTAAGGCTTTATGCTTACGTACCTCTACGTTAGGTGAATGATCAGAGTACCGTAGTTCTTCTCGAAAATGCTTGTTTGCTTTGTGTTTTTTAGATTGTGAAATTTCTCAATGAATCGGGATGGATAAATAATTGATTTTGAAAATGCCTCAATGCAAAAGGACAGATGACTTAAACTTTGAATGTGTGGCATTGATTTTAGGTTAATTGATTAGTTTGCAAAAATGTTATAATTAATTTAATTTAGAAATTAAATTGAATGATATATATACATAATTAATTTTCATTGAGAAAATATTAAACATAATTAATAAGCAAAAGAAACATTTATATTTTGATTAAACCCTAATTAACCCTCATTGTTATTATCCTAACCCTAGTTATATCTAAAAATTAGCCATAATAATTAATCATAGAAAGTTATAAAAAATCCTAATTATAAAAGATGTTTTTGTAATTTTTTTATTTTAATAATAAGACTAAACTAAATTAGTTTAATAAAGAAATCTAATAATTAATTTAATCTAAAAACCCTAAAAATATTTTCTTTTTAGTTTTTTTTATTAAAAACTAGATTAAATGACTAAATCAAACATATTTATGTGTTTTTTTTTTTGTATTTTTTGCTAATGGGATGAAATAAATCATATTTTTAGTATTTTTATTTTTCATGTCTAATTAAAGATTCTAATAAAGACAATGAAATATATATTTTTAAATCTTTCTTAAAGAAAAGAAAGGGTTTTTTTTGTATATAAAAATAATTAAAAATAGATTATTAAATACAAAATCAAAAAACAAAACAAAATCAATTGTGTGAATCAAAATCAAACTAAATAAAAAAAAAATTAGACAAAATTGGGAAAATAAAAATAAAAATTAAGACAACAAACAAACATAATCCACCATAAACAAAAACAAACTAATTTCCTAAGTAGTTATCGGGCATCCAATCAAAAGGAAAATATAAAACAATAACCGAGGTAATAAGAGAAAACCGACCTACAGGGAGGAGATTGTCCCCGGTGAACAAAGAGTGAAAGTTTTCCTTTTTAGCTCCTTATTTTTCCACACTTTTTGTTTCGTAATTCTTTTCCCTTTTAATAGTTCTTCGCTTACTCGTACTTTTCTTGCAATGATTGATGATGAAGAGTTCTTTTAGGGTTTTGGTGTTGTTGTTCTTCAGTGTGAAGATCAACAATTTTATGATACTGAATTTGTAGATTGTAGATGGAAAAAAGTGTAGAAAACTTGTGTTATTTATATATAAGAATTATATCAAAAATTAAATAAGATTTGAATATTTTTGGAACGATTTCATTTGACCTGATTTTATCTATTTATTAAAGGCTAAGCCAATGAATCTAGATGGATTCATGGCTTTATGAATAAATTGAATAAAAATAAATTTTGATAATAAAAAATAATGTGTTAAATATAATAATAAAAAGATTTTGATTTTTTATACTATTATTTATTTATTTATTTATTTAGATTAAAAATATAAAAAATGAATATTATAATAATTATTAAAAATAAAATAATTAAAAAATAAAAAATATATAAATAAAATTAAAAAATGTAAAGGAAAAAAAGAGAAAAAACTCTAAAAGTGGGGGAAATGAGATTCGAATTCAAGACCTCTCCCTTGTAGCTTCTTTCATATGTTCTTCTACCAATTATGTCATTTCATTTATTCAAAATAAAGTGACACTAAAAAGCATATGAAGGGTGGGCAAAATTTGGGGCACGACACCCACAATTCACCCCCTAGTGTGTGGATTCAAGTGTTCAATAATAAAATGCAAGATTTTAAAAAGAATGCCTATACCACTATGAAGAATAGAAAAAATCTTTCTCATAAGGTTGTGTCATTATTATTGTGAAAAAAGTCATATAAGGCCTCAATGTCAAATTAGAAACATATAAGTTCCAAGTGATTTCATGAGAAGAGCTAAAGTCTAGTAGAATGTTTTTCCTAATGGTACCATATGCATTTGGGAAGAGCTAGAAGCATATTTTCTAAAGAAATTTATCCAATGAGCAAGTTTGTAGATAAAATGTCAGACATTTAAAACTTTGACCAAGGTGATGTGGAGTCTCTCTATAATGTGCGGGAGAGGGTCAAATTGAGGCTAAAAAGACATCCATCACCTGGTCTTGACACACAATGGCACAAGTAGAATATTTCACAAAAGAATTGAGAAATAAAACTCTAATACTCCTGGGTGCCACAACTGAAGGTAGATTGAGAAACAAGTCTAACACAAAAGTAAAAGAATCGATAAAGAACATGGCACAAAACGAGTATTATGCACTAACAAACAAAGGTGCCAAATGAAAAGGATAATTAGAACTTGACACTAAAAGTTTAATGTTGCATATTCATAACCAGATAAAAGCCCATATTCACCTACCGACAAGAAAACTTGCACATGCTATTGTGGGATCACAACGAGTACAACACGATTTAATTCATAGATGCAATTTTTATGGTGATGGTCATGCCGATGACCAATGTGTACCTGAAGGTTCCTTGATGACAGACTGTCATTACATGAATTCAGCCGAAGAAACGACTCAAGACAAGTTAAAGAGGCTAAAAATGAAGAAGAAAGACCAAATAATGAGGAAAAAATAGTTAAGTGTGAAGAAATAGGGACTTAGCGAAATCATGTGAAAAAGGGAGCAAAAACGTGCAACTACTGGAATAATCATGTGCAACATCGTGTGTGATAAGGATGTGTCAGTTGCATTGTGCGCGTGTTGCAGGTCATCACGTGCACGATGACCCCTTTTTCTAGGCTTTTTTGACGTGTTCTGATACATTATGGAGAATTTTTAAAGGGTATTTTGACACTTTTTCAAGGGTTGTGAAATTTGGCACAACAAGTACGAATTTTACAGCACCATAAGTGATTTTTGAGAGCATTTGAATCCATTGGAGGTCAATCCTTCAAGGGATCTCATATGCAATTCTTCTTAACTATTTTTGGTATTGTATTTTGAATTATGAGTAGCTAAATATCTCTAGGTTAGGTTATGTTTGATGACCCATTTTTCTAGGTTTTTCTGACGCGTTCTGATCCATTCTGGAGACTTTTAAAAGGGTATTTTGACACTTTTCAAGGGTTATGAAATTTGGCACAACAAGTACAAATTTTACAACACCAGAAGTAATTTTTTAGAGAATTTGAAGCCATTGGAGGCCAATCCTTCAAGGGATCTCATATGCAATTCTTCTTAATTGTTTTCGGTATTGTATTTTGAGTTATGAGTAACTAAATATCTCTAGGTTAGGTTGTGTCTGATGAACCTGTTTTGATATTGTTGATACATATGTTTGATTTCATATTGCATGAGTATTTTGACCTATAATTTTATTCAATTTCTTCTTATTCGTAATGTTTTTTATATGAGATACTCTTTTAATATGATTTTTGTCACATAAAGAATACTGATTATTAGTCTATGTGTTGGACCTAGGGCCATTGTTGTGCTTACGTTGGTTGAATAGGGATAGGAGACCCCGATTAGTGGCTAGTGAATTAACCCTTTGTTGTATTGTCTAATCATGCTTACCCTGGTGGACTAGAAATAGAAAACTCTGAGTAATGATTAGTGAGCTATATCGCAAGGGATTGCTTATAGTGGTTTTGTTAATTTGTCATTGGATTATAGTGTCAATATCATTCATGTAATGCATCGAACATGAATAGTAATGAAATATGGGATTCTATACACAACCTGACCGCTTTCATAATTATGTATGAACACTTTATTTTATATTCGCATTTCAAACTCGACCATTTCCCCCTTATTTACTATTTCCTATGCATTGCATAATTTTATCTTGTTAAATAACAATCCATATGGATTCGATCTTATTTATTACTACGACATTATCGGTACACTTGATGAGAAGTCATTAAGTTTTTGGCACCACTGCTAGGGACTGTTGATATTTCAACAAGGCAATGCTTGCGCAACATTTTATTTTTAGTTTTTGATCTTTATTTTATTTTATTTTTAATCATAGTGCTACTAAGGTATTTCTTGTTTGTGTATGTGCAACTCAGGATCGAAGCTGACACCATTTGATCCAGAAATTGAAATAATTGCACGTGTTATAAGGAGAGCAGTTAGAGAAGCAACTATAGCTCAAAGGATCTTAATAGAAGATCAACCACTGATTTCTTCAGACGCTGAAGAGGAGATCACCTGGTAGTTGCACCACCCCAAACTATAAAGGATTACTGCAAAAGAATCAATGAAAGACAAGTTTCAAGAGCGTTCGTATGGGAAGACCCCACTAACTTTGATATTAAGAATTCCGTGCTTTCAGGTTTAAGAGACAATTTGTTTGACGGGAACACGGTTAAAGACATGTGGGCACTTCTTGCACATTTTTATGAAGCAGCTTCAATGTGCAAACTAGATGATGTCACAAAAGACCAAGTCAAGCTACGATTATTTGGTTTCCCACTAATTGGAAGGGCTAAAGCTTGGTTACTTTGCCTTCCAAATGTAACAATTTGAATATGGAAGGAGTTGGAGGACAAATTCTTAGAGAGATTCTTCACCACTACACAGTTTGCTGAGCGAAGAGCAAAAATTGTAAATTTTGAGCAATAGGAAACTAAATTGTTGTATGACTCATGAGAAAGATTTAAACTTTTATTACAAAAGTTCCCAAATTATAATATGAATAATATGGAGCAAATGCAGAGTTTTATCAAAGGTCTCAAGAGTTAGAAGAATAACCCTTATTCCAACACCTACAATTTGGGATGGAAGGATCACCCAAATTTCTGATTGAGCAATAACCAAAATTCAAGTGCTAATTAAGGTATGCAACAAGGCCAACAAGCTCCAATCAAAAGGAAGCCTTCACAAATAAAAGAGACCCTGCAAAATTCAGTACGACCACTAAGATTAGTTTCCATTAGGTGAATAAAAACCATGGGACAATGAGTAGGAACCATTATGCATCTATAAAAGATTTGGAGATGCAGATTGATCAGTTATATAAATAAATAACTACTCTACCTAGCTCGAGTGAAGGATTTACAAGTAAAACTGTAGATAATCATAAGAGTGAATCCTGTAAGGCTGTAGAAACTGGTTTTAAGGTGGACACCAACAAGGGTGAAGATGAAATAGTTGAAGAGGTTTTAATGGAAAAGGAATAAGTGATGATTGAAAAAGAGGAGAGTAACAATCAAGGTGACCAAAAGAAGAGAGAATTTACCATTGAATAATTAATAGATAAAACCTCCCATTGTAGAAGGACCAAGAAGTAGATCGTTAATGATCCGAATCTAGAACTACCTGATTACATCAAACCACCGTATCCCATAATTAAGAAGAAACCAGTCCATAAAGATGGGGTAATAATGTTTACAAAGTTTAAAGAGATGCTGACTACACTTCAGGTAAGTATTTTGTTCCATGAGGTTTTAGAACTAACACCTAAGTTTTCTAAATTTATGAAGGCATTACTAAAGGGGACGAAGCAGAAAGTGGTCAAGGAACAAGTAAACATGACTGAGAAAGATGGGATGGCAGTGCCTCAAACATTGCCACCCAAGCTAAAGGACCCATGTAAGTTTACTATCTCTTGTAATATTGGTGGAGTAAAGATCCCACATACTTTATGTGATTTAGGGTCTAGTATAAATTTTATTCCATTGAATAAGGTTAAAGAATTTAACTTGGGAGAGATCATACCGAGTAATATGACTCTTACTTTAGCTGATTCATCTATTACTCACCTGTTTGGTATCTTACAAGACGTGTTAGTACATGTTGATGGTTTAATGTTTCCTGCAAATTTTGTTATACTTGATAGAAAAGGAGATTCATGAGGGTCGGTTATTCTCTGACGCCCATTCTTGGCAACCAGGAAAGCTTTGATAGGCGTGGAAACTGGTGAACTTGTCTTGAAGTTCAATAAAGAAAAAGTGGTTTTCAATGTGTATGACTGGACACGGTATGTGGAGGACTTGGATACATGCTACCATCTAGAGGAAAAGGTAGTAAGGTTGATAAAGGAAAGGAAACAAGTGAATTGATCAGCTTGAGGGTATCCCTTGCGCCTAACGTGCCTTAGGCATGAATTGTCAAACTAATGACGGAAAAAAAGCACTTGATGGGAGTATCGATAAGTATCTATTTTATTTTTTCAATGAATTTTAATTTTTAACATGTACAATTGTGTATTATTTTGCTAGAAGAGAAAATAAGTAAAAAAAGAGAAGAAAAGAAACCAAATGAAGAAGAAAAAAAGGGAAAAAATGAAGCCCATGAAATAATCATGCAAGCAATCACACACGTGATAGGACTTTATCACCTGCGTGATATGTGCATAACGTGCATGATAGAGACGTTAGGGAGAATCTGAGGACCGTTAGCATCACACGTGTAATGAGAGTATAAAACCCGTGATATGGACGTTATAGAGAGACGTTGGGGAAGTGTGTTGCCATTGAGCGTGCGATGGATGTATAATACGTGCGGTGGGCAACAACTAGTTGGTCTATAAATAGTGATTTTTCAAATCACTTTCCCACAACTTTTGCTCTTCTCATTCTACTTCTCACAAACTCATCTGAGCAATCATTTCCGCTTAATACTTTTCTCTGTGCATTATTTTGTGTGTGTGTGTTTTTGTAGGTAAAAATGGCTTCAAAGAGAGGAAGATTGACAAGAGGTTCTTCATTAAGAGCTACCATTACTTCTAATGCTCCCGCCTACCCCAATCTCAAATTTTTTTCTGAGGCTCATATTGGAAAATACCTCAAATTAATGGATTACCATATTATGAGGGAGAAAGCCTTAATTTGAGAAGATTTGCAAGGTTTTTGAGAGGTGGCAGAGGTTCTGCAACAAAGGTGTTAGGTAAGTTTCAACAATTTGACTCGTGAAGCAAATAAAAACACAGGACTAGAAATTTATGCTAACGCGACATTTGGCGAGGTAGGCACCTACATCTTTTATGTGCGAGATAAGTATTTGATTCTTCTTCTTCTGCTATAAATTATCTTTTTAATTTGCAACTTCCTATTATATGTGCTCTTAGGAACTACAGACATGAGCATAAAGTAATAAACGAGGAAATGGCCCAAGTTATGATAGAAGCTTTTTGTAGGTCAGGGGAAGAATGAGTGGTTAAGCGTGGCTTAGCGATGTGACTCAAAACCGTTGAATTCCACCAAATTCTGAGGGCTTGGGCCTCATTTTTTGTGCAATACTTAGAAGTCGCGTCTAACCAATCACAATTTACTGTGAAGCGGTGTTTAGGACTTTTATCTCTTTTGAGGGGGGGAACCTATTTATTTAGGGCATTTAATTGCTGAAAATATCAAATACATGGCTAACACTGCACAAAGAGCTTGTGGACATTTTTGTGTTATAAATGAATTGTGTAGGAGAGCAGGTGTTCCCGCTTACCCCGAAGATGAGATGATTAATTCGAAAACACCACTAAACGCTTCGGCTATAAGGAGACTGCAACACATGCATCAACGAGAAGTTGCTCAAAATGACCAAGAGGAAAATCAAGTGGTAAATGATGAAGGGTTCTACCAATCATAAGTGCATAACCAACCAGAGCAAATACAAGGTCAATAGGCTTCAGAGTTTCAAAGAAGAATGGAAGCTTACACAGTTAGGGTTATAAGGTGGATAATGGAAGTTTCACCCACTTTGTATGTTGAACCTTTGATATTCGATCATGTATTCTGAGACTTCTATAATTAGCAAGAAGAACACATTTGGGCTCAAAGCTTATGAGCCCGATTTGCAACAACTGAAGTGATGGATAATTATTTCACAAACCAAGATAAAAAGCAAGCAATGAGGAGAGACCATATGCGAGCAAAATGGACTAGGCAGAATAACGACTTCAATAACACAATGAATGATATGCATGACCTTTTCCGCAATGATAACATATGAAAAGATATATAGTTTGTTTTTATTTCTTAGAAGATTTTTATTTTATTTTAAAATATATACCTAGAGAAGAGTAATAGTTACTATAAGTACTCTTCCCCATTATATTATTCAGTTTAATTGTCTTTAGTGAGCAAGTTTGTAGCCATGTTCCTTTCAGATTTACAAATTTGCACCTTTAGCATTGAACAAATGAACCAAAAGGAACTTGATCATCAGGAAAACAACTTACAACTTGAAGGCAAAGGATGATAAAAGAATCAAATAACTTGTACTCAACCTTCAGATACCTCAACTAGTAAGGTTTGATCCAAATAAAATCCATTGTTCAGTATTCTTTCTTATTGAATGTATCCATACATTATCGTTTTATCTTGTTTAATCTATTTCCAATTAAATTTATCTGGTTTGATTGACACACACCGAGACAGTTGTTTATTATAACTTTAAGCCTTTTTAGTCACCCTATAGTAATAGGTATATCCGTTGCTAGCCACTTTGAACTTAGCCTTTTTTTCGGTGACTTAGCCTTAACTTTTAGCCGTATGACTTGAAATATATTATCTTTCCACTCTCTCTTTGGAGTTAGGTAGAATTTTAATTCTTAAATAGTATGAAAAATGTTAAGTTTGGGGTTGTTCTTGGAAGTGAGCAAAGTTCTAAGTTTGGGGTTAGGTACTAGAGAATTGGTCAAAAACTTCAATAATTGTGAGAAAATAAGAAGTGGAAAAAGACACTTATTTATAAAAAAATTAAGAATTCAAAAATGCATGATAAGGATCATAATAGTAAAATCTCTAGTATTATCGAGAAAGAATAAAGGGGTGTGATAATAGAATGAGAACTAGGCACCTAACTCCAAAGGTTTAAATCTACTTTCCCAAAAATATCCTACCCGAACATAAGCCAAGATACAACCGAAAAAACCCTAAAATGTGTGTGTTTTGATTTCTTCGATGAATTATATTAAACATGATAAAAATAAGTATAAATTATTTTGCATGTTGATTGAGAGATTACCTTATCCATTGAGCGAGTCAATGTGAGATGAGAGGCAGGTTGAGTACTCGTCAAAGTTTGAGGACGTTTTTCAAAATTTGTTGGATGGAAGTTGGAAGCTAGAATGATGGTCAGGTAAAGAAAAAATTATGTGGTGATGTTCAAATGGTTATTGTGAGACTTGTTTTCTGTTTGGAATGTGCAGTTGCAAACAAGTTACTTGAGGACAAACAATGATTCAAGTTTGGGGTTATCATGACAGTTTGTCATTGCATGAATTCGGCCGAAGAAACGAATCAAAACAAGTTAAAGATGAGCAAAAAGGAAGAAGAAATACCAAATAATTAGAAAAAAAAATAGCTAAGTGTGAAGAAATAGGGACTTAGTGAAAATTAGATGAAAAAGGGAGCAAAATTGTGCAACTAAAGGAATAATCACGCGTAACATTGCACGTGCGATAGGAATTTGTCAACTGCATCACGCACGCGATGTAGGTCATTACGTGCATGATGACCCTTTTTTTGTGGATTCTCTGACGCATTTTGATCCATTCTAAAGGCTTTTAAAGGGGATTTTGACACTTTTTCAAGGGTTATAAAATTTGGCACAACAAGTATGAGTTTTACAACACTAAAAGTGATTTTTGAGAGCATTTGAAGTCATTTGAGGTCAATCCTTTAAGGGATCTCATATGCAATTATTAATAATAATTTTGGGTATTGTATTTTGAATTATGAGTAGCTAAATTTTTCTAGGTTAGGTTGTGTTTGGCGAACCAGTTTTGATATTATTGGGACATATGTTTGATTTGATATTACATGAGTATTTTGACCTATAATTTTATTCAATTGCTCCTTGTTCATAATGATTTTTATGTGAAATACTCTTTTAATTTGATTTTAGGCACATAGAGAATATTGACCATTAGTCTATGTGTTGGACTTATGGCAATTGTTGTGCTTACGCTGGTTGAATAGGGATTTGAGACCCCGAGTAGTGGCTAGTGAATTAATATTTTGTTGCATTGTCGAATTCTGCTTATGCTGGTGGAAAAGGGATAGAAAAATCTGAGTAGTGATTAGTGAGATATATCGCAAGAGATTGATTATAGCAGTTTTGTTAATTTTCCTTGGGATTATAGTGTCAATATCATTTATGTAATGCATCGAACATCAAGAATAGAGAAATATGGAATTATATACACAACCTGACCGTTTTCGTAATTATGTCTGAACACTTTATTTTATTTTCGCATTTTAAACTCAAAAACTACCACAATTTACTATTTCCTATGCATTACACAATTTTGTCTGGTTAATTAACAGTCCCTGTGGAATCAATTTTATTTATTACTGCGACATTATTGGTACACTTGCCGATAAGTCATCATTCCTCAGATGAAAAAGTTGAATGTACTGACAATTACCAGAGAGATCATCCTTAATCCAACACATATATGGGATAGGAATACCATCCTAGCTTCAGATGGAGCAATAATTAAGGCCAAGCCTCAAATTAAGGAGTTTGCCAACATCAAAATCAACAATCGAGGAAACATTATACCATGGAGGAAATCATCACTCAATTTATGAAGATGACACATAGAAACTTTTAAATTTTCAAGGTTAATCAATAAACTGCAAACAAGAATAATGAATTCTCCATTAGAAATTTAGAAACTCAAATTGGGCAGCTGCTAAGATAAATGACCACCCATCTACTTCGTGATTTGCACGAAATACGTACCCTTGATAATCCCAAAAATGAAGCTTGTAAAAAGATTGAGATAAGAAGAAAAAAAATTCTTATAAAGTTTAGTCCTAGAATAACCAAGAAAAAAAATGAACGAATGAGTAGAAAGAAAATCGAGGAGTAGTTTAAAATGAGGGAGTAGCTGAAAAATAAATTGAAAAAATAAGAAAATAAAGAAAAAAATGGAGAGAAAATTATGAACGGGGAGGATAAAAATAAAGAGAAAGAATCTCCACCATATGAAAAACTACCTTATCCTAATTTGAAGAAGAAATATGAACAAGAATGACACTTCAAGAAATTCATGGGGATGCTTGTTAAACTACATATTAACATCTTTTTTGCCGAAGTCTTAAAAAAAATTCAAGTTTATGCTAAATTTATTAAGGATTTATTGACAAGGAAAATAAATCTACTTGATGATGAAAATGTGGCGTTGAATAAATAGTGTAGTGCAATCATTGAGAGAAAGCTTTCCACAAAGTTAAAACATCCAAGGAGCTTTACAATTCGATGCAAGATCGAGAAACTAAGTGTGGGAAGAGCCCTTTGAGATTTGGGGACAAGTATACGTGTTTTTTTCTTTCAATGATGAGGAAGTTAGATTGAGGGGATTTTAAAACTACAGATATGACATTAAAACTAGCTGAAAAATCGGTTTTATATCTATATGGTGTAATGGGTAATATGTTAGTGGAAATTATTGATTTTGTATTCCTAGATGACTTTGTTATCCTAAACATAAATGAATATTTAGAGACACCTCTACTTTTAGAGAGAATACTTTTAGAGAGTGAAAGAGCTATAATAGATGTAGAGATAGGTGATCATGTCGAGATTCCAAGACAAACAAGTGATCTTCAATGTCTTTGAGACTGTGCGTTATCAAAATGGGAAATCTCAATTTTTTTTGAGATTGGCATGGTTGAAGATCTAATGGAAGATGAAAAATTAAATGAAAAAATATATCTAACTTTAAAGAGAGTGCTTGTGAGCTATGTGACAACAACTAATGAAAGACTCGATGATGAAGAGAAAGTCTTGTGCGAGGCATCTCAAAACCTTATAAAGTTAAAAGATTAAGAGAGAACTAAAAATCTTTAATCCCACTTCAAGTATGTTTTCTTGAATTAAAGTTTCACTAAAAAAAACATCATCAACAACTATTTAATCAAGTCTAAAAATGGGATTACGAGGGTTTTGTAAGAGAATAAAAGTGTGCTTGATTGGAACATTTATGATTTTAAAAACATAAACAATCTATTACATGCATAAGATCAAGATGGAAGAATAATACAACCACTCATCCGACCTCAATGACAACTAATTCTAACAATGAAGTAAGTGGTTAAGAAAGTTATTCATAAGCTGCTTGAAGTCGAGATGATATATCCAAATTTTGATAGTTTGTGGACAAGTACAATTCATGCAGTCCCAAAGAAGGGCAATATGGCAATGATGAAAAACGAGAATAATGAGTTAATATTGATGCATATTGTTACCGGATGAATGATGTGCATATAATACAAGAGGTTGCATTTGGTAATTGGAAAGAATAATTTCCCATTGTTATTAATGAACCACATGTTAGAAGTATTGAAGGGACAAGTCTCATACTATTTATTGGATGGATATTCAGGTTGTAACCAAATAGTATTTTGTGAGTATTTACTTACCATAAGATGCCTTTCAACCTATGTGACGCTCTAGCTACTTTTCAAAGGTGCACAATTTCATTTTTATGACATGATTGAAAATTCAATAGAGGTATTTATAGACAATTTTTATGTTTTTGGAAAACAATTCAATACTGATCTAAATCCTCTAATGTTGTTTTTTTTAAAAAATGCATTGAGATTAATCTTATTTTAAATGTGGAAAAATGTCACTTTATAATTACATAAGAGATTGTCTCAAGACATAAAATATCTTAGAAAGTCATTGGAGTGATCAAGCTAAGATAGAGGTGATATAAAAACTACCACCATCTTTAAACGTGAAAAAAGAGTGAGAAGTTTTCCAAGACATGCCGACTTTTACCGGCGTTTTATAAAGACTTCTCACAAATTACAAAACTTGTATGCAATATCCTTATTAGAGAAAATGATTTTAATATTGAAAATGAGTGTTTAGAGTCTTTCATGCTTATTAAAGAAAAGATGGTCACCACACTCATAACAAAAATCCCTAATTCGAAACTATCTTTTGAGCTCACGTATGATGTTAGTGATTACACGGTTTGCTCTTACACGGTTTGGAGCAGTGCTCGGCCAACAAAATGCAAATTATTTCCATGTTATATACTATGCGAGCAAGGTCATAAGTGAGATTAAGTAAACTACATTATTACCGAGAAGGAAGTACTCGCAATAATATTTGCATTGAAAAATACGCTCTTACCTAATTGATTTCAAGGTTATTGTGTTTACATATTATGCATAGTTAAGACACTTGTTATATAAGGGGGAAGTCTAAATTCTGTTTGTGAAGATTAATTCTTTTGTTACAAGAGTTTGATTTTGAGATCAAAGATAAGAAGGGAATTGTTGTGATGGCTGATCACCTATCAAGATTGGAGAACTCTAACATCATAAATAAAGAAAAAAAGTATAGAGGAGTTTCCAAACGATAAACTATTTACGATTATTAAAATATGATAGTTTACTGACGTGCTTAGTTGATGTGTCACTTATACCTTTATATATTTATTGCTTGTACAATAAATATAGTAGAGAAGTGAGTTGTCTTTTACACCAAACTATGCTCTAATTATCTCCTTTGTTTTGGGATTTCAGAGATATATGCTCTAAAATTGAATGTGAATTGTCGACTTAACTCTTCTCGAGACCCTATGGAGTTATCTTCCATATTCTTCTTGAATTTTTGCTCTCTCCTTAATAGTTAAAGTGAATAGTCTATGTTTTACCACTTTTACTCATCAATTATTAAAGACGTCTTCACGTTCTTGTTTGTTATGTCTCTATTTAAGAAGGGATTTCTCCAATTATTTGAGAATGAGAAATTTTTTAATTTTATTTATGGACAATTCAGCAATTCTATTATCACTATTTTCTACTGTTTTGTCATTTGTTCTCCCATTTATCTTGTGCTACGAGATGGAGACCACGAGGAAGACGTTTTTTAAATTGTGTATTAGAAATTTAGGTTACGACATAATCATTCTATTTGCTATGCAATAATGCATGAAAAGATAAGTTATTATACGACCAAAATTTAAAATGCAATTAACATTTCAACAACACTTGTAGAATCACGACCATGGCATTTTAACGCTGGCGTGCGGTCCCACGCACGCATCTCATTCTTTTAAACAATCAACGGCTAAAAACCTCCAGATCACCACTTTCCCATGATTTGGACCAATCCACATTCCAATCGGAAAATCACTACCCTACATTTCATCCTCTTTTATTATTTTATTTTTTAACATTTAAAATATAAAGAAATTGCCAGAAATAAAATTTCCCATTTCCTCGCCACACCCTGTTTCGTGAACCACAGTTCATCAAGATCTCTCTCTCTTTCTCTCTCTAACACACATTCTCTCTCTCTAGAATCGAAGATGGGAAAGGGACCGGGTCTGTACTCCGATATCGGCAAGTTAGCCAAAGGTGAAACTGTTCTTCTTCGCTCTATCTCTCACAATCTCTGTTATGGATTCGATAACACTTTTGTGAAACCTGAAATCAGAATTCACTCTAATCATTTTGATTTGTTTCTGCTCTTAGATCTTTTGACAAAGGATTACAACTCCGATCAGAAACTCACCGTTAAATCTTTCAGCACCACTGGAGTCGTAAGCTCTTCGAATTTCACATGTTAATTTCATTATTAGATATGAGGTTTCTGAATTTCTAGCTGAGATCTAGCGTGATCCTAGACGTAGCAGTTTGTTAATTTGCATTGTGAGTTTGATGATAATCTGTTCCTGTTCCTTTAAGAGCATCGTTAATAATTGCTTCTATTTTATGTTATGTGTTTTTGGCTTATACATAAGAATTTATAGCTGCCTCTTTTATTTATTTGTTTCTGAAAAAAATGTTGAACAATCAAGTTTACATATGAGGAATATTTGAATATTTCATGTATATTGTTGTATGATTTGTTCCACTTTTGGAGGAGCTAAAATTGATTGAGTCGGAGAATTGATTTGGAGATATTTGGATATTTTCAAGTAGAATTGATTTAAACTCGAAGTTAAAATTTGTATTTTTTGATTTTTAATGATGTTATTTGTCCTTGAATTTATTTTTCAACTCATGTCCAAACATAAATTACTTTACCTTTGACTTATTTTAGTCAGAATTAATTCATTGGAAATCAATGTGTCACCTCATAATCCTACATGTTATGTTGCGTGGTCACCACGATGTGCTGATCCGTACTGCACACAAATTTATCTCTGCAAATGATAAAATGAAATAATAGAGGATATTGGATGTGTCATCACAAATCACTAGCTCTGCCCCAAGTCCATTGCTTCTGTATAAACTTGTTTTGTGCTGTTCTATTTTTGTGTGGCTTATTGCTAGTCATAAGAGTGGAGCATGTGGTTTTCAAAACATGTTGGACATGTGAGTCCCTACAAATCATCAATTATCCTAGTTGTTGTGCAGAAAAACAGTCTTTATTATAACATGGTTGTTTTAGACAAAATGGAAATCACTTGGATGTGAATCGTTGGGGAGTAATACTACATGAACAGTAAGGAAACTGAATGTTTAAGGCCAACTGGATTGATGTAGACTTAGACAGAGGTTTTTTTTTATAGTTTGATGTAATAATGCTACATCCAAGAAATTAGTGCTAGGCACTACCCTTGGATGGTGTTGGGAATCAGAAATAGAAGAAACAGATAGAGAGATAGAATCAAAATAGAAAATAGTTTTAAATGGGGAGTTCTTGACGATCATTGCCGGTGAAAGCCATCATGCAAGTTGTGCTGTTTTCATGCCTGAAATACTTGGGTTTTGAATTTTGGTATATACTATTCAAGTTCATAAATCATTTTTAAAACTTGACATAATAACCAGTTTTCTTAGTAGTGTAGTCGGTATTGGAAACTATCTAACTAGTTGTTCAGCTTTACCAATTAATTATCTGGTATTTGAAATACCCATTTATTGCATAAGAAAAATCACTAAAGAAAGGCCAAATATAGACCAGAGGTTGAGAGAAATTGTTTGGTTGTTGAAATTTTATTTGTAAGCATCTAAGTAATCGAAAGAACATAATTAAGACTGAGAAAATGCAATACTTTAAGTTCATTTTTCTTATGCAATTTTATTTGTAAGCATCTAAGTAATCGAAAGAACATAATTAAGACTGATAATGGATACATGTTAATAGCATTGAAGGCTTTTCAGCTTGGTTGTTCTGAAAGCAATACTTTAAGTTCACTTTTTATACTCTTATCCTTTTCTTACTTTTTATTATGAAACAATAAGTGCGTGCTGGCTTAACAGCCTACAACCCATGAATACAAGATCATTTTTAATATAGTATTGCGGTGCATTCATGTTGAAGATGATGTTTTACGTCTAAGTGGCAGCTGTTTACAGTTTTATTTCCTCCAAGCTGTCCATGTCTTGAAACTATATGATCTTTTTAAGTTATTGTCTGGTTATTGTATTTTTCTTGTTATCGTTATTGCTTTTGTAATACTAAGCATGCACTACGGTGATGATGGTCACTTAAGATCATTTGCTAGGAGCAAATCATGTCTAATATTCACTTAAACAATGGCTTCTTCATTTTTCCCCTTTCAGGCCCTCACTTCAACTGCTCTGAAAAAAGGAGGACTCTCAACTGGAGATGTGGCAGCACTGTACAAGTATAAGAACACCCTTATTGATGTCAAACTTGACACAGCATCAACTGTGGGTTACTTTGCCTTTTTAGATAATAATGATGTTATACACTCTTAAGTAAATCCTCTTATTGGTTCTATCTTTTCCAGATCAACACGACCCTCACATTCACCGACCTTTTTCCATCCACGAAGACTAAAGTTTCATTTAAGCTGCCTGATTATAATTCTGGCAAGGTACATAACTATGACTCTATTTTATGATAAATGACTGGAGTGATCTAGGCGGTTTCTGAAAATGTCTAATTTGTCTTTGACAGTTAGAGGTTCAATACTTCCATGACCATGCTACCATAACCTCAGTCGCTACACTGAAGCAATCCCCTATCTTTGATGTTTCTGCCACTTTCGGTACCCCAACCGCTGCAATTGGTGCTGAGGCAGGCTATGATACTCAATCTGGTCGTTTTACTAAATACAACACTGGAATTAGTTTCACGAAATCCGATTCATCTGCTTCAGTAATCATGTAAGATTCTTGTTTTACTCAGATTTCTGTTACAAATCTCTTGCAATAGCTCATATGAGCGTCAAATTGAAATTGAACATGTTATTGCCTATCAGTGGTGACAAGGGTGACAGCATTAAAGTATCTTACCTCCACCATCTAGACCAACTCAAGAAGAGTGCTGCTGTTGTGGATATCACCAGAAAGTTCTCGGCAAATCAGAATACTATTACGGTTGGTGGGTCTTTTGCTATTGACCCTCTGACACAGGCCAAAGTAAGGTTCAACAATTATGGAAAACTTGGCGGCCTGCTACAGCACGAGATTTTCCCCAAGTCAGTGCTGACTATTTCCGGTGAGGTTGATACCAAGGCCCTGGATAAAAATCCCAAGTTTGGTTTGGCCATTGATCTCAAACCTTGAAGTTTTCCTTTATTTTTGAAACGTGTGATTGAAATCAAAACTCTATTCAATATTTTTTGGGTGGCCCTTGAAGGGAGGGCAGAATAATAAGTTCCACATATGAGCGTTGCTAGGTTCTTTCTAAACGGATGAATCGTCTCAATAACTTGAATCCACCTGTTATTTATGTTTCCTATTTTTTCTTAAATATTCTACTTTCCTTATTACACTGTAGTAAACATTCTGATATGTGGAAGTCTTGTTCTCTTGGAGGATTCTTATCAATTATGCTTCGCTCAAAGTTCTATTTTCCATATTTTCTGTCACGTGCTCTTTTACACACATTGGTTGATTTATGCCCATGTCTGAGTTTTCAGTTTTAAGTATTAGCTAGTTAGAGATGGTTAAATGTAACTTTATTTTTAATAAAATTAAGGTTCTTTCAAGTTTACCTTGTAAAAGTATCGTCCACTTTCAGTCCATACTTCTAAAGTGATGGGCTAAAAGCATCTATTTTAATAAAAAGGCGAGGACCAGTAAAATTCAGAGACTAAAATCAAAATTAATATTTTATAGTGGTTAAGACGTATTGTCTTTTAAAAAAGTGTTAAATTTCCATTTCCTCGGTAACATATAAGTGTTATATTCTTTTATTTTATTTTTTTTTCTATTTTTGTTATGTTAAATATATAAGCTAATGTAGAAATCAAAATCATTATAACACCTAGTAAAAGGTAAGTAAACAAAGTAATATACTTTATCATGATTTTTACTAAGTCGGATTCTTTAGCTTTAAATGAGATAATTAACTGATATGTATATAGTATTATTCTTATCAAGAAAGCACTTCTACATCTCCAAGGTATAAAGCCAGATTGGTAGTGAAAGGTTTCGGATAAAGAAAGGGTGTTGATCTAAAATAGAAGTCCCCTCCTTGTACCTCAAATTCATCAAGGAATTCAACAAATACAACTTATTATTCCCTGATTTAGAAGCATATAAAGATTCAATCTTCTTCCACAAGGTTCTTGCATGTTCCTCATTAACAATGTGATTATAAACATTGTCTTCTACATATTGCCGAATAAAATCACAAACCTGCTGATGTTCAAAACTCTAATCCTCATCAGTCTTGGATTCTGGTTTCTCACTAGCAAACACAGGAAGATGCAAATTCTTCACAAATAACATATCCTTCATTTTTCCCTTCCACAAGTGATAATTAGAGCCATTCAAACAGATCATTCTATTTTATTTTCCTCCATCATTCAAACAAGTCAAACAGCCCCTTAACCAAAGAGCTCTGATACCACTCTGATAGGAAATTCAACAACAAATAACAATAACAACTCTAACAGAGTAATATGCAGCGGATAATCAATTTCCCAAACTTGCAAGAATCTGTGAGGAGCAACAACAAATAATCACGGCAACTAAAATCACCGCCACAAGGGACACAATAATTTTTAACATGGAAAAACCTTCTCAATGTGAGAAGTAAACAACCACGGGACCAAGCTAGTAATAGAGCTCCACTATGATCAAAATATGGGTACAAGAGAGTTATAAATATGGCACAAATTCGTGCTCAGTAACCAGCCAAAAACAGCAAGGTAACCAGCATAACAATCAGCCAAAACAATGAGAAAACAAGCATGAAATTGAGAATAAAATTCAGCAGAAAAATCAGAAAATACTGCTACTGTCCGAGCTCGATTTCTCCCACCTCAGACCTCTGATTGACGATCCAAATGGTCAGATTGAAGTACCACGAGTCACGAACCTGCTGTCCAAATTTCAGCCCGATCCGACGGTGAACGAAGGAGAAATCGCAAATCTAGTGCAGTTGCTCTGTTTTATGCGAAAATGGATTTTGCTCTTCATCTCTCACTTTTCTCTTGCCTCACTATTTTAATTCAGCTCTCTAACCCTCACTAATCTGACCTCTCTCCACTTGGTTAAGTGAGACACATGGGCTTGCACATATTGAGCCTTTCTCCACATAGGAAGGGAGCCCAAAACCCAACATATCTCCCCCTCACAACTATGTGGAGGTGACCGCCAAACCGGCGATCTCACAACAAGTTTCAAACTTGTTTCTCGGTAATGCCTTGGTCATCATATTAGCACCATTATCATCTGTATGAACCTTGGCCAATTCCAACAACCCAGCATCCAAAGCATCACGTATCCGATGATACCTAACATCAATGTGCTTGGACCTAGAATGAAAAGTTGAATTCTTACCAAGATGAATTGCACTTTGACTATCACAAAATAACAAGTACTTATCTTGAACAAAACCAAGCTCCTGCAATAATTTCTTCAACCATAACAATTCCTTGCATGCTTCTGTAATGGTAATGAACTCTGCCTCAGTAGTGGACAATGCAACACACCTCTGCAATCTGGATTGCCATGCCACAGCTCCCCCTGCAAACTTAATCAAGTAGCCTGAAGTAGACTTTCTGGAATCAATGTCTCCAGCCATATTAGAATCAGTATATCCCACAAGAGTAGGCTTATCACCTCCAAAACAAAGCCTCAAACTGGTAGTACCACGAAGATACCTCAAAATCTATTTCACAACATTCCAATGCTCTCTACCTGGATTAGACAGAAATCTACTAACTGTACCAACAAGATGTGCAATATCAGGCCTTGTACACACCATTGCATACATTAAACTACCCACAA
The DNA here is from genome assembly GCF_024323335.1 of Lathyrus oleraceus. Classification (NCBI taxonomy): domain Eukaryota; kingdom Viridiplantae; phylum Streptophyta; class Magnoliopsida; order Fabales; family Fabaceae; genus Lathyrus; species Lathyrus oleraceus. The sequence continues at coordinate 469,640,615 of NC_066580.1, forward strand.
CAGATGCATAAGGAACCCGTTGCATATCTGATTTTTCAGCTTCATTGGAAGGACTCTGACTAGTACTCAATTTAAAATGAGTAGCAAGAGGAGTACTTACAGCCTTAGCATTTTCCATCTGGAACCTCTGTAACACTCTTTCAACATAGTGTTCTTGTGACAGCCAAAGTTTCTTCTTGTTCCTGTCACGCATGATTCTTATACCAAGAATCTGCTTAGCAGCTCCCATGTCTTTCATGGCAAATGACTCGCCCAATTTCTTCTTCAACCTGTCAATCATGGAAATATTTTTCCCAACAATAAGCATGTCATCAACATACAGTAATAGGATAATGAAATCATCATCAGCAAACTTTTTAACAAAGACACAGTGATCAGAAGTAGTCTTCTTGTAGCCTTGCTCACACATAACTGACTCAAACTTCTTGTACCACTGACGCGGGGCCTGCTTCAATCCATATAGACTCTTTCTCAGCCTACACACATAGTCTTCCTTGCCTTTAACCAGAAAGCCATCAGGTTGCTTCATGTAAATCTCTTCCTCCAAGTCACCATGAAGGAAAGCGGTTTTGACATCCATTTGCTCTACCTCCAAATTAAGAGTAGCAGCCAAACTCAACACGGTTCTAATGGATGACATCTTCACCACAGGAGAAAAAATCTCATTGAAATCAACACCCTTTCTCTGTCTGAAACCTTTCACAACCAATCTGGCTTTATACCTTGAAGATGTAGAAGTGCTTTCTTGCTTCACCCTGAAGATCCACCTGTTTTCCAAAGCCTTCTTGCCCTTAGGCAATTTCACCAAATAAAAAGTGTGATTATCATGCAAAGACTTCATTTCATCTTGCATAGCATCCAGCCACTTCTTCTTTTCATCACTCTCCATGGCTTCATCATAACATTCATGTTCTCCTCCATCAGTCAAGGTAACATAGTCATCAGAAGGATACCTGGTGGATGGTTTCCTCTGCCTAGTAGACCTCCAAACTTGAGCTTGAGGGAGTTCAGGAGCATCACCAAGATCCTCATCTTGTGACATTTCATGTTCCTCTTCAGCATCATCATTAGGAACATCAAAATTATCTCCAAGTTGCTGATCACCAACATCATCATGTTACTCATCATTCTGAACATTATTTTCAGCAGTATCCAGATCATGTATAGGCATTCGAACTGGATCAACATCAGACAAACCATTATCAATCTCAGGTGCAGTCTTTTCCATCTTATCAATGTCTTCAATGGTTTGGTCTTCCATGAACTTCACATCACGGCTTCTAACATCTTTCTTCTCAACTGGATCATACAGCTTGTATCCAAATTCATCCTGACCATAACCGATAAAGATGCACTGTCTTATCTTCGCATCCAACTTGGATCTCTCATCCTTTGGAACATCCACATATGCTTTGCAACCGAAGACACGCAAATGATCATACCTGACATTCTTGCCAAACCAAATCTTGTCTGGCACCTCAGCATTCAAAGCAACCGCATGACTCAGATTAATAACATGCACTACCGTGTACAATGCTTCACCCCAGAAATGCTTAGGCAACTTTGCTTCAGAAAGCATACACCTAACTCTTTCAATCAATGTCTTGTTCATTCTCTCTGCTAAACCATTCAGCTGAGGAGTTTTAGGAGGAGTCTTTTCATGTCTGATACCGTGCTTCTTGCAATAAACATCAAATGGTCCACAATACTCACCACCATTGTCAGTACGAATGCATTTCAGCTTCTTGCCTGACTGTCTCTCCACCATAACGTGGAACTCTTTGAATTTCTCCAGAACTTGGTCTTTTGTCTTCAAAGCATAGACCCAAAGCTTCCTGGAACAATCATCAATAAAATTAACAAAATAAAGTACACCACTAAATGACTTTACCTTCAACGGGCCACAAACATCAGAATGCACCAAATCAAGCAACTCTGACTTCATTGAGGGAGGATGTTTCTTGAAGGATACTCTAGTATGCTTACCAGCCATGCAATGAGAACATTTCTCCAACTCTGGACTCTTTAATCCCGGAAGTACATCCTTTTTAGCTAAACAATTCAGCCCCTTTTCACTGATATGACTAAGCCTGCGGTGCCACAAAGAAGCCTCCATATCCATGGCATTCACACTGTCTTTAGCAACCAATACTTTAGTCCAATACATTTTATTAATTTTCTCCCCTTTGGCCACAACTAAGTTACCTCTGGTGAGTTTCCATTTTCCTGAACCAAAGTGATTATCATAACCACCATCATCAAGCATCTGCACAGATATCAAATTAAATCGAACATCTGGAGCATGTTTGACTCCTCTAAGCAACAACTGCACTCCCATGTTGGTCTGCAAACAAACATCACCAATACCAACTACCTTAGACACACCATCATTACCCATCTTCAACACTCCAAAGTCACCAGAAGTGTAAGATGTGAAGAACTCCTTCCTTGGTGTAACATGCAGTGTAGCACCACTATCAATAATCCACATGCTCTCATCTGATACAAGATTTACTGAATCATAGTCATGGAGAATAATCAGATCATCACAAGTAGCAGTAGTAACACAGTCATCATCATCATGATTCTTATCTCTCTGCTTACTATTATTGTTTTTGCTCTCCCTTTTCCATATGAAACAGTTCCTCTGTATGTGCCCCATTTTGTGACAATAATTGCACTCCACATTCTTGTATCTGGACTTGGACTTGCTTCTGTTGTTCTCTCTACTCGCACTTCTGCTATTCTGTCTGTTCCCTTTCGGTTCCTTTCTTTGACTTCGGCCCCTGTTCTCAGTGACAAGTACCTCGGAATGAGATGAAGTACCTTGTGCCTTCCTTCTCATCTCCTCATTAAGAACACTTCCCTTTACACTTTGCAAAGAGACAACACCATCATAAGCTGAGTTTGTAATTGAAACCCGAAAAGTTTCCCAAGAATCTGGTAGAGTATTCAGTAGCCATAGTCCCAACACTTCATCATCAAATTTGATACCCATACCTGACAATTGATCTAGGAGCCCTTGAAAATCATTTAAGTGATCTGAAATAGAAGTCCCCTCCTTGTACCTCAAATTCATCAAGGAATTCAACAAATACAACTTATTATTCCCTGATTTAGAAGCATACAAAGATTCAATCTTCTTCCACAAGGTTCTTGCATGTTCCTCATTAACAATATGATTATAAACATTGTCTTCTACATATTGCCGAATAAAACCACAAACCTGCTGATGTTCAAAACTCCAATCCTCATCAGTCTTGGATTCTGGCTTCTCACTAGCAAACACAGGAAGATGCAAATTCTTCACAAATAACAGATCCTTCATTTTTCCCTTCCACAAGTGATAATTAGAGTCATTCAAACAGATCATTCTATTTGTATTTTCCTCCATCATTCAAACAAGTCAAACAACCCCTTAACCAAAGAGCTCTGATACCACTCTGATAGGAAATTCAACAACAAATAACAATAACAACTCTAACAGAGCAATATGCAGCGGATAATCAATTTCCCAAACTTGCAAGAATCTGTGAGGAGAAACAACAAATAATCACGGCAACTAAAATCACCACCACAAGGGACACAATAATTTTTAACGTGGAAAAACCTTCTCAATGTGAGAAGTAAACAACCACGGGACCAAGCCAGTAATAGAGCTCCACTATGATCAAAATATGGGTACAAGAGAGTTATAAATATGACATAAGTTCGTGCTCAGTAACCAGTCAAAAACAACAAGGTAACCAGCATAACAATCAGCCAAAACAATGAGAAAACAAGCATGAAATTGAGAACAAAATTCAGCAGAAAAACCAGAAAATACTGCTACTGTCCGAGCTCGATTTCTCCCACCTCAGACCTCTGATTGACGATCCAACCGGTCAGATTGAAGTACCACGAGTCACGAACCTGCTGTCCAAATTTCATCCCGATCCGACGGTGAACGAAGGAGAAATCGCGAATCTAGTGTAGTTGCTCTGTTTTATACGAAAATGAGTTTTGCTCTTCCTCTCTCACTTTTCTCTTGCCTCACTATTTTAATTCAGCTCTCTAACCCTCACTAATCTGACCTCTCTCCACTTGGTTAAGTGAGACACATGGACTTGCACATATTGGACATTTCTCCACATAGGAAGGGAGCCCAAAACCCAACACATCACTATTTATAATACTATCCATAGTACTATACTATTTCTATTGCCATATAAATAATTTCAAATAACACTTAAAACAAATGACTCTAGTCTTTCACTATTGCATCATCCTTATCCTCATTCTCATCCAGACACATAGATTCTTCTAAATAATTGCTAATTTCTACATTCTTCTTTTCTTCATATACATCTCACATGCATTGATATCTTTCATCTTTATATTAGAACATAAATCAAAATCATTAAGTACATACGACAGGTGAACATCCTTATATCAAGTATAACTAACTTCTCATTTATTTTATTTAAGAATACGATATTAGAAGTTTGTTTGATAAAATTTAACTGATAGATAATTAATTTTATTTAAGAATAAAATTTAACTGATAGATAGTTTATTTTATTTAAGAATACGATATTAGAAGTTTGTTTGACAAAATTTAACTGATAGATAGTTTATAGTTGATGATTGATAGCTGATAAATTAATATGAATATTTGATAAATTAACTGTTATATTAGCGGTAAGATATAAAATGACATAAAAGAATATTCTTAATTAAAAATTAAAAATTCATTATTTTATAATATTATATTATTAAATTAATTTTTATTTGATAAAAATAAATATATTAATAAAAACATGAAAACAATTTTAATATATATAAAAAATTAAATATAGGATCAAAATATATTAAATTTATATACAAACTTTATAATAAAATCTAGCTAGATACAAAAATTAATAATACTATAGTTTTGGTATTCTAGTATAAAACGTTTTGATATTCTACTATAAAACTACGTGAAATTCAAAATAATCAATCTATATCCATCCCATACATAGTCATAGGGGTGTTCGCGGTGCGGTTTGGACGGTTTTGATAATAAAAATCATCCGAACCGCAAGAGAAAAAAGCATGCGGTTCGGTTTGGTTCGGTTGACTTTTACAAATAAAACCAAACCAAACCAAACCAAACCAATGCGGTTTGGATTGGTTCGGTTGGTTCGGTTTTTTACAATATTTTTATTGAGTTATACATACACCTATAGAGAATAATGCAACTTTGTATTTAGTAATTCATACATTACTAAATAACATAAAAACTTATCATATTTAGACAAAAACTTCGCATTCAATATACACAAAATTCGATTTGACAAAAATGGAATAAAAAACATATATATAATAGTAGAATAAAATAATATCAAAGACATTATAATAAAACATAAAAAACATATGAGAAGAGAGATTAGAGAAGATGAAAAAAAGAACATATGAGATGCGGGATTGAGAAGAACTGTGCGATAAAAACGTAATTGGAAGAGAAAATAGTAACATAAAAGATAAAAAAGAAAGAACATAAGAGATGAAATATTAGAATAGAAAAAGCGAAACGTACATGGTAAAGAAGATGAGAAGAATGTGCGATACTACTGGGAGAGATTTAAGAAGGTTGAAATTGAAATCCTAAGTGTGAGTAAGAGAAAATTGTTTTTAATTATAAGGTTAAGGCATACTAAGTTTGAGTTTTGGATTGGATGTGGGATCATTGAAGTTTGAGTTGTAACATAATGCGGTTTGGTTTGGTTTAGTTCGGTTTGAAAAATACAAACCGCAAACCAAACCAAACCATGCGGTTTTGTTAGAGAATGACCCAAACGGATCCGAACCAAATGCGGTTTTTTGCGGTTTTGGTTTGGTTTGATTTGGTTTGCGGTTTTCTATTGGGTTGGTTTGGTTTTGAACACCCCTACATAGTCAACCTCAAATAACTGCAAAACCCAACCAAACTGTTATAACAAACCACACTGAAGCTATCGACCCCAGTTTGAGAGTTTCCGAACTGAACCTATATTTTACACACTATTTATTAAACAGAACTACAAGAATGTACGAAATGCACCTTCTATCGAACCAAACTGCATTCTTCAATTAACTTGTCCACGCTCATGTTCACATTCATTTATTATCAACTTCAGTTTCAATTCTCATTAATTTACAAATCAAATATCCACTATGAAACTAAAGATTGAAGAATTTGTTAGTCAACCGCAACAGTAAGGATCTGTTTATGACATAGTTTTTGAAGAAAATTTCTCTGTCGACAGAAACTTTAAAGGTCTTTTTGTGAGAGAGTTTTTAAAGTATTTTGGGAGGAAGGTCTTTAGAAGAATAGGTTTGTATTTTGTTACATGATTTAAAATTTGCAAAAAAAATGATATATTAATATATAATATCATAATGTTTTTTAATGTTTTAAAAAATATAAAATACATAAAATATAGACATAGTCCTACAAAACTCTCTCCTCAAAAACCAACTCCGAAAAAAATCCTAAAGGTTTGTTTTATACATTTACAATGGATATGAACATGGATGTTTTACAGTGGAAGCTATAAAGAGAAGTTTATGATCCGCAGATACAGTTAGGATAAATTTGAAAACATGAAAAAGGATCATCAACATGTTTTGGTTTGGATTAATTTTGGTTCTAAGTTTTTCAAACTATAAACATGTTTTGGTTTGGTTCAATTCTCTTCAGGAAACAAACCCTGCTCATACAATTTGGCTTCCAAACTAGTACAAAAAATAGGCACAAAGTATTTGAACTATAATAGTGTAACTTTTCCATTCAATATCAAAATTAGACATACACATTATAACAGGGGAAAGATTTTTCAACATTTGATAAAAGATTGAATTTCCAACAGTGGACATGAAAAAAGTAGGAAGATTGTACAAAATTGAAGTTCCAAGTTGCAATAAAAATAACTAAATGCAACCTATATTAGTAATTAACTAATAGTAAGGGTTGCACAACCAAAACGAGTTCTCCAAGCAACAGCAACCACACAAAATAAAACTAAAATTATAGCTCAGTTATGCATTATAACAAAATAACAAGTTATTTAAACTTTAATTCAAGACAGATCATATCAAACATACCATACCATGTAAACTTACCTCTGTTGTAGCACAGACAGAAAGAGATTGGAAAATTTTATTAAGAATAAATTAAGGGGGTATTTGAACTATTTCAAACATTTAAAAAACATAAATGCAGTCATCGAAATGCTAATATCATGAAAATTTTGGCTAAATTCGCTGCGGCAAACACCATACCTGCATAACGCAGCTTGCTGGCATAAAAACCTGCAGTGCAGGTCCACTATACCAAGGCACTATCACACGGCAATTCACAGCGTAGAATTTCAGTATGCAAACTAAAGGCAACCATTTATACAACAAAAATCTCTTAACTTGAAATGTAACTAGATTCTTCCTAGGACAAGGTTGTTCAGATATTAGGACAAGTTGTTTCAAACCTCCATTAAAGACAGAAACATACCAAGCATGTAAACCTGCCATTCTAGCACAAAGAGAAGACCATGATTGCAAAACTGAATTATTGATAAATCAAAAAAGGTGTTCCAAACTAGGCAAGGCCCTATCCGTAAAAATAACTCCAGTTCCCTACTATAAAGTCTAACCGGCGGGTTAAAACGTGTACACACTATCCTTAACACTAAACATCACACTCATCATCGCTCAGATCTCCCAAGTTCCCCCAGTTTAATATATTTAACTCGGGCGTGGCCGCATAGTCCACTAGGCCAAAGACTATATCCCATCACAGATAGGAATATAATATACATATAAATATTCAACAAAAACTTGAAAACTTTATTTAACTAAAAACATAACCAGATTCGGGTTATCTCTGCCTATAATGCTTGAAAATGTTGTTTAACGAAAAACACAATATGCTTCCGGTTAACTCTGCCCCAGAAATTAATCAAATTCAACAATCTAGGCTCTTCCCCAAACAAGTAACATGAACTAAATTTAATAATCTAAGCTCTACCACTAAATGCAAAGGTGCTACAATGACAATCTAAATACAAAACATAATACATAGTAAAAAAACATATAACAAACTATAATAGTGATAATGTCAAACATTTCATTAAATCAACCAAAACATAAATTTCTCAAAATTCTGAAATCTCTCAGATCTAAACCACAAAACATCAACAAAATTAAGTTCTAGAAGTAATAACAGGATTATAAAAAAAAGCAAGCATAAGCAGAGAAACTAATCGATTGTTTGCATAATGTCTTCAGGAGCAAACTTAGTACCCTTTTCCTTATCAGCAGCAGCACGCCCCTTAGCCTTCCTATCAAGCAAAGACTTACGATCCTTATCCAAACGAAGCTTAGTGATAACAACTTTAGAAGGGTTAACACCAACGTTAACAGTTGAACCATTAACCTTCTCACGTGTTATGCGCTCAATGTGAATAACCCATTTCCGGCGATAAACTTGAACTACCTTTCCCTCACGTCCCTTGAAGGTGCCTCTAACAACCTGCACCTCGTCGTCTTTACGAACGGGCAGCGAACGCACGTTGTACTTCGATCGGAGGTCACCGGAGAGGGGTGCGCTCATCAACACGCGTCGCACGCTTGACGGGGCTGTGAAATGAGCCTTGCGGCTCTTGCGACGGCTACTGGAAACCCTAGGGTTGAACTTCATTGTTGTTTTTCTGTGTTCTCGAGTTTCACCCCTTTTTGGTGACGGCGAGGGTGGTTTCTGTGTATATAGGAATGAAATCGAAAATTAGGTTTCGGGTTTTTTTTTCTTTTGTTCATTTTGGAATGTCTTGGGCCAAATTGTTGCGCCTTCTCTACCAACTTTTAGAGGCTTTATTCTACCACCCCAAGTTTGAAGTCGCACCCCCAATGGAAAAAAAAACTTGTCAAAATTTAACAAAAGATAGAGAATAAAAAATTCAAAAAATCTGGTGTGTTTTGTATTTTTTTTGTTAAATACAGTAGTTTATTTTGATAGGTAAAAAAATTGAAATTAATATTATTGAATTTTTTAAATAGATCGGTAAAACTCTTTTTTTTTAAATTTGGTTAAAACTCATAGTTTTAAAAAAAAATCGGTTGTGTATTTGTAAAAATCTAGTAAAAATTTATAATTTTTTTGAAAAATCCGATATAAATTCTGATTTTTTGAAAAATCAAGTAAAAACTCATACTTATTAAAAAAAATAAGGCAACAACTCATAGATTTTTTGAAAAGACCAATAATTTTTTAAAAAATTAGGTAAAAATTCATACTTTTTTGAAAAAATCGGTAATGTATTTGAAATATCCGATAAAAATTCTGAGGATTTTGAAAAATCTGGTAGTGTATTTAAAAAATACGGTAATTTTTTTAAAATCTGAAAAAACTCATAAATTTCAAAAGAAAATCGGTAAAAGCTCGTGAAATTCTTCAAGAATTTCTTAAAAACTCAAAAAAATCCAAAATGTCAAAAAAAACACAATTTTTCAAAAACGTAAAAAATTACAAAGAATATTATGGTAAAAGCACTGCAATTGTGGAGTATCAGGTTAAGTTGGGGGAGATGTCCAGATAAAACCTCCATGTTTTATTCATTTCTTTTTTGAAAATTTTGTCCCATGCTCCAACAATTACTCTCTCACTACTACAATTCATTTAATTTAATCAAAATAACCTTGTATTATATATAGAAGAAACCAAAATAAATTGAATAAATTGCATTTCAAATGAACTAAATATATATATATATTTTTTAATTTTTAATTTTTTATTATAAAACGAAAAATAAATTTTAATTTTAATAATTATGTTTCGTAAGAAGGAGATTAACCTAAAACGCAAAATGACCTATTTTGTTTTGAGAGAAGTAAGGAAGAGGAATAGAGATTTTTTTTTTAAATTGTGGGATTTACATCTTTTTACTTTCTTAAGTATTGCCTTATGAAAATGATAAGAGCATATAAATTAATTTTATGTTTAAATGCACTATTGGTCCCCCTATTTACTTGACATTCTTTGGGATTTATTTGCTCCCCTTGACTTTTGCACATGTGGCCTTTTAATTAATGACTTGGCAGTCCAAGGGTGGCGTTATGTAAGCATTTTTTTACATATTTTAAAAATAAAATATTATTTAAAAAACATTTAATACAATTAAAATTTGGTTTATATATTAATTTTCCGTTAAAATTTGCAAAAAAAAAAAACAAAACTCTCCTCATGTTTCCTGATTCGTCATCTTCGTCCTTATGCTTGTTCATGTTCATGTTCTTCACTTGAGTTCGCATCTTCTTCGCTCATTTTCGTTGCACCTTGATTACAAACGATTTTCATCCAATCGTTTGAGGTATGAATGCAAGTGTGGTCTTGATGTTCCTTTGATGATGGCATGGACGGATGTGAACACAAGTCGTCGAATGTGGGATGTATAAGGTATGTTTTAATTTCCATAATGTTTTGACGTTGTTATGTTTTACCCAGTTCAAGATTTGTCATGTATTCATGTTCATTCATCTCCATTCATGTTTTCAAATTCAAGGTTAAAAGAAATGTAGTCATTTTATTTAGTTGGATGAGGAGGTGAATCTTAGGGTAAACGAAATAATCTCTTCATTACTAAAGAATCTAAATGAAGAAAAGAAAAAGGTTAATTCCTACATAGCAAAAGATGAAGAAATGAGGATTAAAATGGAGATATTGAAGAAGAAATTGAAGTTCAAATGAATGATCACCTTCATTATTCTGTTTGTTTTAATTGGTTCAATATTAATAAAACGGTTTTTAGGTGTTTTTATGTTCAAATCACATGTTGGTTAGTTTTAAGGTGATTGGGTTTTAGGTTATTATATTGTTACAAGTTATCCACAATATTGTAATACATATGATTAATGAATGAAGAATGTTTAAGTAATTCAGTTGTTCAATATTAATGAATGATTCGGTTGTTATGATATTGTCAAAAGCCAATGAATAAGGCTTTTGGCATGCATTTGGTCTAAGTTTGGCATGACTTTGTCTGCAATTGGCCTGAGTTTGGTATGACTTGACCTACAAGTAGCCTGCAATTGCTCTAACTTGACATGAGTTTGGCATGACTTGGCTTGCAATTGGCCTAACTTAGCTTGCAATCGACATGAGTTTGGCATGACTTGGCCTGCAATTGGCCCAACTTAGCCTGCAATTGGATTGAGTTTGGACTGACTTAGTCTGCAATTGGCCTGCAACATATGCTCATTACCAAAATAGGATGTCATACTAGCTTATTTGACAATAACATAATAGAGTATAACTTCAATAGCATACCAAAATAGTTTTTATAGAATTCATAAGATGTTTATTACAACATACCAAAATATGCTCATTACAACATGATGGATGTTCATTACAGCATACCAAAATATCTTAATTATTTAAACACAAAAAAGGCTTAAACTACTTAACTCGTCTAATCTTGATAAGGTTGATCAGCTTAAAATGATTTAGATCCTTGTGGATTTCCAAATTGGTTATCATTGGTCTTTTTCTTTCCTTTTTCACCCTTGGTTGTATTTGCCTTTTTGTCTTGTTACCTCCCTTAGGGATTGCCCTATCAGTTGTTATCTTCCTTTTACATCTCCTCATGTTATGACCAAGTTCACCATATTTTTTACAACTAATTGTTTAGAGTCTCCTTAAAAGTTTATGATGATTCTTTGGTTCATCACCTGTCTTGTTTCTCATCTTCTTTGGTTGACCAATTGGTTGTCTGATGACAGGGGGATAAACTGGTACTTGATTAACCAATGGCAACAATTGTGGTCCATTTGTTGGAAAGACAATGTTTAAGTAAGTCTTCTCAAATGTTGATTTTATGCAAGATTGGGTCATAAATAAATACTCAGACAAAGACAAAATCAATACATATAACTCAGACTAAAGTATGATCATACCTATAGTACTCTGCCACATAATCCTCATGTATTTTTAGATTCTTCATTATATAGAAATTCATTATCCTCAAAACTATCATCACTTACAACATATTCCTCATTAATTCCTTCTTCGACAACCTCAGTATTGCCACCAACATTAGGACTTACATGTTCTTTAATACACTCAATATTTCCACCAACATTGGGGCTTTCATGTTCTTCAACAATCTTATTATTGCCACCAACTTTAGAACTTACATGTTCTTCAATAGGCTCATTATGAATTCACTTTTTCATCAGTAACATGATTGAGTTTCTAACACCACTGCACTGTACTACATCATCATCATCAAAGTTGGTACCTAGCTCACATGGATCCACTATTTCAAGATTGTTTATAGTGTGCTCAACATATACATCTATTAACTCAAACCCTACGCGTCTTTTCCAAATTGCAAAATATATTTATCATTATTCAAGGGTCTAAGACCACGAGAAGAATTATACTTAGGGTTCCAATACCATATACACTTTATGTCCTTATAACCCTCATATTTAATTAAACTCTCCAAATCCATGTATGACATGTAATCCACATACTAGCTCCAATTCATCTCGGATACGTCCCCTTCAACATACAATTTTACAAGTTCCTCAACTAATCTCCCCATATGGTGTATCCTTAACCTAATCTTATGGATCTTAACTTACCTGAGAACTAATCGAAATATAACTTGAATAAATAATCATGCAATGGGACCATAACATATAAAATAGACAACAAAACACTTGGGATCACACATTTACATCAAAAAATAATGGTGGACCACAACAATCTAAATAAAGAAGAAAACAATTGGGACCATGGTGACTTTCCAAAGAAGACAATAACATACCTTACACGGTATTTGACTTGTTCATCACTATCCTATTGATAACTTCCATTCGTTATCTTTACATCAAAGGAACAAGTTGAAACCCCAAAAGTGTGTTGTTTCAGCTTGATTATGAGAACAAATTGATAATGATTGGGTTGGATCGAGCAAACAACTAAGATTTATGCTTTAATTAGTTTGCTTGAACGAGAAGTGAGAAATTGGGATTAGGGTTCAACTATTGAAAACATAGTGGAAATTAAATCTTTCCGTGTTCTAGGCGTGAATGGAAAAGAAAGTCTTCATTTATTTAAAATACACAACAATAACAACTAAGCCTTATCGTACTTGATGGGGTCAGCTATATGGACCAACTTTCGCCATAATCTTCTATCAAGGACCATGCTTTTATCCAAATCATTGAAATCTTTCTTAATAACTTCTCTTATAGTCTTTCTGGATCTTCCTCTTCCTCGAATTGTATGCCTTATCTTTATCTGATATATTTTCCTTACTACAAAATCTACATATCTTCTCTCTACATGCTGGAACCACCTAAGTCTATTTTCCACCATCTTCTATACTATAAGCGCTGCCATGACACTCTCTCTAATGTTTTCATTTTTATATTTATCTTGATGAGTCTTACCACGCATCAACCGCAACATCCTAATCTCTACTACACTTATTTTATTTTCGTGTTGATTCTTAACCACCCAACATTTTGTCATGTACAAAATCGCATGTAGGGGTGTACATGGGTTGGATCAATCCACAAAACCCGATCAAACCCACAAAAAAAACAAAAAGCGGGTTGGATCGAGTAATTGGGTGAATATGGGTTTAAAAACTAAAAAACCCCGTTAAAAATCAAGGTTCGGGTAAAACCGGACTCAAACCCATCAAACCCATTGACCCACAAATCAAACATTTATTATTACAATTTTAATGATTTTGATGAATATTAACAAAGTTGTTACAATTTTAGTCTCTTATCATTTACTATTTTAGCGAACCATGACTATAACTAATTTTGAATGTTTCACTTTTTGGTTATTTTTATATTAATACAATTTGATGTCATGCAACTTTAGTTTGTTGCTAGTATTTTATGATAATTTTTATTAGTTGATGTTATCATCTATTATTTTATGATGTTAAAAAATAGTAGAAATATGTTATCTAGTATTTTTTAAGATAAGAATGTTGAGTAATTTTTAAGAAAAAATATAATGACACGTCATTTAGTAATTTAATATTAATAAAACAAAAAAATTATTTGGGCAATCCACTACTTAACCCAACCCGAAAACTAGTGGATTTGCCCAAACTAGTTCATTGGTGTAACATGTGGTTATTTTACCTCACCCGAACCGAAGTGTCATATATGGATTGGATATTGAGTGTAGCCTAACCCAACCCACACAGACCCACATACACCCCTAGAGCTACCGAGCGGGCTTTGTTCCTAGTTACATTACAATTTTCACCTGACTTGTTCTTGTAGATCCATTTGGTTCATATGATGTTAATTGAGCCAGGCCTGCAAACCAGCTTCCACACTTTGTATTTTTTGAACTGAACAAGTTACTTCTGCATGGCATTTATCCGATATTCGTTAGTTAATGATTCTTTGACATTTTTGGGCTTAACTTTGGAGATAAAACCCATGTTGGCAATCATATCTTTTGATTTAGTAATAATTCCCGAAGGAGAATAGCGATCCAAAACGCAACGGAAATTAAAAATTTCCCCTTTAATGATCCTTACGAATGAGCATGATCAGTGATAGAATTGTTACCTCTTATGGCGATTGAAACCTTTGATGCAGATTTAAGGAGTTGATCACGAACGTTGAATGATGACAACGCCTCTACTTAGTCCACACGAACGGATTCCTTTAATCTCAGTGTTAGTTACTTAGTCTGTACCTTATGGTGTTCCTTATTTACTCTATCTATCATCAATCCGTCATTTTGTGTGTGACCCTGTAGGTTTTCGCGACATTAGCAATTATATTAAATCACGTATTTAACATAATAAACAATGAGCGGTATCTAACAACACATCACTGCTACCTATGACACGAAAATGTCATGTGATATGACAAATCCTTTTTGTGTTAATACTTATGTGTGTAATTACCCTTTTGACCATATATCTATATTGAACATAAGGCATATACCATGTCATCCTTGTCCAGTTCAATATTGGGCCCGTAGACATTTATCTTGTTATGCAGGATGAACAAATTCCATCTAGGTCATTCATGTCCATCAGCATGCTTCGTGGAGTACCCATTAATTTATTTATTTTCATTTGATCTTTTAATTAATAAATGGTGTTTTATGGAATGAGAAATGTGATTAAAATGAGGTGGTGGATTCATCACATGGTGATGCAAATTTTTAGAGTGATTATGCGAGAGTAGAAGATTAATACTTCAATGTGTTTAAATCAATAATTGACTTATATACATGTTAAATCTAAAATTTTTATTAAATACATCGCTATTAAATATTTATGTAATTTAATAAAAATATTAATTTATTTCTTATTTCAACAATAACATCCTTAAATTTTTTTAAATATTAAAAAATTAAAATGACATAAATTATAATTGATCAATTATTTTTTATTAGAAATGCCAATTAACGAATATGTGTATGGATGCTTAGTTACCCATAAGATACAAGTGCATGTATAAATATTAGTATTATTGTCCACGCGGATATGAATTCAAATACGATTTTTTTAAAACTTCGGATTTGAGGATAGGTACTATAATACTTTGTTTAAACTCTGCACATTGTCTTACCTATCTATTGGCCGATATATATATATATATATATATATATATATATATATATATATATATATATATATATATATATATATATATATATATATATATATATATATATATATATATATATATATATATATATATATATATATATATATATATATATATATATATATATATATATATATATATATTATATATATATATATATATATATATATATATATATATATATATATATATATATATATATATATATATATATATATATATATATATATATATATATATATATATATATATATATATTTAAATTTATTATTCAAAACTATTAATAATTGATAATCCTTTGTAAAAAAAAATTATTTATATTATAATTTTTCATAATGTATTTAAATTTATTTAATAAATAACCAACATAAACTTTAAGAATTATTTGAGCCTATAGTAAATGTCCGGCTTAAATTGTAAGAATATAATATTATATATTATAAAAAAATTAGTATTTAAAATCTTCAATATATAAAAAGAAAAATACAAAAAAAAATAGTCATAAAATTTTGTAACATAAGACTAACTTGAATGTTTAATGTAAAAATTATCAGTAAAATTTTGTACAAAAATTAGAAAATGTAATTTGATCTAAAAATACTAGAAATTTAATAATTCAATCAAATAATTCTAATTAACCCGAAATCCGTCTTTTTTTTAATGTATTGGATTGCGGTTCAATATATATTTTTCCTTTGTAATTTACGCATTAAATTATTTGACCAATACGGCACAACTCTGTAAAATTTTTTTTTGTCAAAAACCGAAATTTAGGGTTTTTACATGCCATAAAAACGAAAAAGAAAAGAGCAAAACCAAATTAAAGTGAGCATTTAAGAGCCATCACATGTATCATTAATACCCATCCCAAACCATATTTAATGTGACCTCCCAAAAACGTACTCCATTGAAATACCAGTAGCTGCAACATTATTATTATTATTCAGACAATATTGATTGAAAACTGTAATCGTAGAGTGTGATTCAATTCAAAGAAACACAAATGAAGGGTTGGAACCAATTTGGTGTCATTGAGACCATCTACGAGGAAGAACGTGAATTCTCCTCCACCTCTTCCTCTTCTCTTTCACCTTCCTTTTCATCTTCTCCTCCTTCTCTTCACTCCACAATAAATGCTTGGTACTCTTTCTTTCTTTCTCCTCTCTAATCTTCTCTCACACTTTTTTTCACTGTAAATTTTTTTTAAAAAAATGATGATGATTTCGTTTAGGTCTGTCGACTCTGGATGTGAAACGGATGTGTTGATTCGCGTAGAAGGAACTTGTTTTCGTCTCCACAAGGTTCGTTGATTCGATGCTACTAACTAGAATTAGCATAAATTTCTTTTAATTTTGTTGTTATGATTTTAAACTATTGTTGCGATGGCATTGTTAAAATTAATTACTCACCAAATTCGTTGCAACTGTATGAATAGGACTAGTCTTTTCTTGTTGCACTAATTTTTATTTAAGGAAATAGTATACGCTGTTGAGTATTGATTTGAATGTAGTAACATTATAATTTTGGAAAGAAAATTCCAGGAGATATAGTTTTCACAAAATTGGAGGTGAAATTATAGTATAATTAAGCTGATTTTGGGGCTGGTATGAAATGATGAGTTAAATTATTAGGGTTGTGTTTGTTTGAAATAATTGATTATAGGCATTGTCCTGCAAATGAGATTCCAGTTAAAAGTGATATATGCCCTACCAAACGTGCTTTATGAATAATTCAATCGATCCTAAAAGAAATTATCACACCAGAGTAGCAGACACTACTCTCTAACTATAACTAGTAGGTCCTAACCATTTTGACATAATCACACTCACCAACTCCATATACATTTTTTGTTTATTGACATAATCAGATTTAAAACAAGAGGTCAACAATTGCAATTGTAGACCTCATTGCAATATTGCATTGCGGCAGTTTTCGCAATTGAATCAAACTTCAATTGCATTCTGAGCTGCAATAGTCTAATGCACATTGCAATCACAATATAAATTGAATCACTAGATGATAATTTTGCAAAGCTTTTTCACTTTGAAGAAGGCTTTGTTTTGTCTGAAAAGGTCCTTAAAGTTCACTTTTAAAATCCCTACAAAGGGGGACATTCCTTTAATCGCATCAAAATATGTGCAACTACCTGTACTAGTAGTATCGTATTGTTATTGTATTTTGATCACGAAACGACGTCGCATATACCTTACTACTCTGTTTATTTTCTTTTTTCAGGAACGTTTCATATCAAAAAGCTCATATCTAAAACGACATCTAAAAGGACTCTCGGATTTCACTCTCTCTCCACCGTTAAACATAACGTCCGAAACATTCGCAACCGTCGCCGAATTCTGTTACGGACGGAAAATTCGGTTAACGTCTCGAAACGTTGCGGCCGTTATAACGGCCGCGGAGTTACTAGGAATGAGAGAGGGAAGAGACGGAGAGGTTAATTTGCGTGACGTGGCGGAGTCGTATTTTCAGAGAATTGTTTGTGTGGACGGGTTCACGGTTCTGCGTTCGTGTTTGAGTCTGTTTCCTGAGGCTGAGACGACGGCGGCGCTTGGGAGTAGGTGTATTGAAGCGGTGATTTGGGAAACCGACGGTGGTGATGACGTGGATGAGAGTGTTTTGGATGTGGTTGTTGAAATGGAGCCTCGAGATTTTCAAATGGTTTGTTACTCATTGAATGCAAGGTTGCTCAACCATGACGTTCTCTACAAGTTGGTCGATCTTTATCTCAAGGTACGCCACGTGTCATTTTCTTTCTTTTACTTTTCTGAAGTAAAAGTTTTTTTTTTCTTTACAAATGCGTCAATTAATATGGAAAAGGGAATATCTATTTAGTTAAGGTAGTTTTTTTAATTATTCTTTTACATATTGAGAAACTACTAATTAATAGATTTGAATTTTTTTTAAAGGGGTCTTATGTACATACATGTAGTATGATGTAACCATAAACTAACGACGTTTTTCTTACATCATCAGCAATAAATCTCTAGATTAGTTTTTCTTTCCAGTGAAAAAACAAAAAACAAGTAAACAAAAGTTATTTCCATTGAGAAAAAGTTGGTTAAGCATTATGAAACTTAAAGATGATTTGATCAAAAAAAAAATCCACATTTTCCTCAATTAATTATAGTCTTCATCCTTTTATTTTATCTAATTTACCATAAAGAATTCCGATTGGGTTGTTTTGGGCAATGGATTATCAGCTCATTTGAACTTAAGCTCCATGATCTTTCCTTCGTTTTTCCTTATAATTTGATTAGTGAAATCGGCAAACAATATTTGCTCTACAAAGGCAGTAACTCCTTTATCCGTAGATCATTTATTTCGCAAAAATATACGGTGTCGTTGAAGTGGTGTCCTCCTCCTCTGGGTTGGATCTATCTTAACTCTGAAAGAGAGTCAATTTGACTGAGTTTTGGGGGCTTATGTTGGTTTGGATTTTGCTTGGCATAGCACAATTTCAAAAATGTTACTGTCCAAGTCGATAACAAGCATGTTACGGACACCTTGTCTGGTTCTTGACCGTTTTCCAGTCAAAGTTCTTCTTTAGCAAGACGTATTTCTCTGATTCTTGATAGTCAAAGTTCTTCTTTAGCAAGACGTATTTCTTTGATTCTTGATAGATTTGAGGATGTCTTATTCAAGCACATCTTTAGGGGAAGCAACAAATGCGTTGATTTCTTGGCCAAGATGGATCTTTCTAACTCATGGGATTTGGTTGGATGTTCTTCTGCCCTAACTTATCGGTTGTTAGAGTTTGACTGTGTGAGTGCCTTTGTGAGATTTGTTGCATAGTTTCTCTTGTTTTTGGATCTTTTGGCCCTCTTTTTCTACTTAAAAAAATTACAATTTTTTTCTATTTATTTTAATTTCATATAATTTTGATTTTTCATTAACATTTTTATATTTAAAATTGACTTATGTATAACTAAGAGAAAAAAACACATATTTTTCTTGCTATAGTTACAAGACAAAAAAACATCAATTTTATTTCATTTTATTTTATTTTAAAAATATATTTTTAAGGATAAATTAAATATAAATTAATTTCTTTGTCCTAAAACAAGTATCACATTTGTAAAAAAATCTGTTTCAAAATAAATGTCTATTTTAATTTTCAATGTAATTTTAATCCTATCTTTCAATTGTATTTTCTAATTAATACTTCTAATTTTTATTTTTTTTATAAGCAATAATCAATTGAAATTAACTTTATATCTTCTCTTAAAATATATTTTAAAAATCACAAAATTTTGAATTTTTTTAATAAATGTGAAATGTTGTTTTTTATTTATAAATCCATAACCACCTTTTAATTATATCATCTACGATAAATCTAGATTAGTCTTATTCTAGTTAACATATTAAGATTAGTCTTCTTAGACTTCTTAGACTTTTAGCCTCAATGTTTTGATATTAAATTTAGGCTTGGTTGTATATATTTTTTAGATTTTTGTTTTTTAATCAAGCAAATTTATTTCACAAATCAATATTCTATTTAATTTGTAAAAGATATTGAATTAAATCATTTGATTTTAGCTTGATAAAACATATCACATATATATGTTCACAAAAAGAAAAATCACACTGCATATCATTTTATTGTTGAAAATTCAATTTATCAAACTTTAGTTGTAATTTTCAGTTTATAGTAGGGATAATAACATTGACTGAATTTTGTTAAAAGAAAGTAATATTGACTGAATTCAAAAGTGATAATCCATGCAGTTTAATGCTCTGAATATGTTACAAACCTTGTAACAATGGTTAGCAATTTAATAAGACATCACAATAAATATCAAATTTACATGGTTTGAAAGAGTATGATGTAAAATTCAAGCAAGTAAAACTATAGCACCCAAACCATATCTTATTATTTAACTGAAAATATAACTGAGTATTTAAAATATATTATAACACATTTCATAAAAATAGAAAAATTTCATAATATAAACACAAATAGAAAACTACAAATGTATAAGCCCTTTTATAAATAAATATATTTTTATTTATAGATATTTATTTTCCATACAGATTGAAAATTTCAAGTACTCTGTCTTCCTCTGTTCCATTTCCCTCGTAGGGCCACCTTTACAAAATGATTTATCTCAAAATGAATGCTATGTTTTTAGCTTTTCAATGCAATATTAATTTTGTTTCATTTAACTAGTATTTTTTGTAGTTATCCCATTCAATTTTATTTCACTTTATATAGCCGTTTTCAATGTAACATTTTTGTTTAACCTTAACATAACGGACAATGATGTTCCACTTTAGTTATTACTCATTTCTTAGTTGATGTTCCTTGTTTGCTGTGTGTAGGAAAACAAGTATGGCAAACAAATAACAGATGAACAAAAAACCGAAATATGCAATTCAATAGATTGTACTAAGCTCTCACCTCGTACCCTGGTCGAATGTGTTCAAAACCCCACAATGCCACTAAGATTCATAGTTCGAGCAATTCTTGTGGAACACCTCACCACTCGCCGCTCAATCACTGAGGCAGCTACCACCACTACTGCCGTCTGTAATGCACAACAACAAACAGAAGTACAAAGAACCTCACTTAGAGAATTTCTCCAACGCGACGCGACTCGTCGACAAACAGAACAGATGAAAGAAGCTATGAAGTTAACTCACTCTCGTATTCAAAGCCTTGAGAGAGAGCTTAATGGAATGAAGAAGTTCCTTCAGGATCATCAAGCTGAGGAAGAAAGGGAAAAAGAGAAAGAGAAGGAACATATGAATAATGTTTTGAATTCAGAACGTTCTGCTAGTTTCCATTTTGTTCCAATTGATGAGAATAGTAAAATACAGAGAGGGGGAAGAGGCTCTGTTTCGTCCTCTGGTTTTGTGCTCGATAACATGATCAAGAAAAATAATGAAATGGTGAGATACAAATATAACGTTAATTCCTCCGAAGGATCGTGTCATGATAGGAATGTTACTCCAAAGAATGTTACAAGTTTTCGCCATAGATTCATTACTGGGCTCAAGAATACATTCAAGATTTCGAATTCTTCATCAAATTCGAAGGATCACTAATGACTGTGACTGATTGAGAGTGGTTTTGCTGTTTATCGGAGAATATTCATAGTAAATTTGGTGATTGTTCCCTTTATATATTCCAAATACAATTAGTCTTTGTTTTTTTTGAAAGATTTTTGTGTCATGATAGGTCAAAGCCATAGTTGTCGTGATAGGTCAAATATTAATTCGTCACTTACTATTTTATTTCATGTTTTAAATTATTTAAACCTAAAAGATTATATTTTGTTTTTCTTTTTAAAGAGAAAATGGATGATATATTGATAGTGTAAATTTATTTTATACTGTCAATATTTATACTGTCAATCAATGATGACATGTAAAGTTAGATCGAAAATTTCAAAATATTTATATGATATACTAAAATGATTCAAAGTGATGTGTTAAAAAAATTGAAAGTGAAATTCTTTCTCCAACTCCCATTAAAGATTAGAAACAGATTTTTATGTAGTATTTAGTTTTTAGTATCCAAACCCTAGCAATAAACAACATGTATAGAATTAGACATCCATACTCACAAGTTTTTTTTTTGTTACATATTTTCTAAAAAAAATACCGGATCATTTACACGAAAATTTAATTTTCAAAACAAAATCAATTAACCAATACATTACACGCTATTTTTGTGTGACTGAAAAAATAATGTGGTTTTTAGACTTTATTTTTATTAGATTTTTTAGCATTTTTGTTTTGCTCTCATGAGACACTCTTTATATTGATATATTTAAGAGTTTTGAATCTGAACATGTTTAAAATACACATATAAATCTTAAAATCTGAATTTTATACATTCAAAATACACTCGCAAATTTTAAATTCTAAACATTATTATTCGAATATATTTAAAATACATGTTCTAATCCTACAATGAAAAGAAATTATGAAAACAAATATATTTTTATTATGTTTTTATTTTATTTACATTTTTTCATATGTGAATGGTCATCGTGATTCTCATGATATAAGTTGTCAATATGAGTGTGAGGTGAAGTATAGAAGTTAGGATTTACTATCATTATTACAAAATTGGATAATGGTGGAAAAAACAAAAACACTTTGTTGTGTTAGAACATGAAAAGGGTTGTGAATATAAACAATACACGAAGGTGAAACCACACTTCAAAGCCTCCTTGAAATGTGAATCTCTACTTAAATTGAAGAAATATTTTTTTCGTGGTGGCTTATGGAGTCTTAATTTCTTGCCTGGAGAACACTGTTGGAAATCTCCCAAAATCTATGGAGAATTTCAATTAATCTTGATGAACAAGATTGTTATTATCCACACAATAGCAATGAAAATAGATGAACAATGGAGAAAGAAAGAGTGTATAGAACGATAAAGGAGAAGAAGAATTAAATTCTACAGAGTTTCTCTCTGCCCACAAATTGTGGAAAACTTATTATTCACTTTGCAACTGCAAAATATTGTGAATACAATGTGTTGTGAATACAATGTATTGTGAATCTCTATTCACCTTCGTTACAAAATAAAGGTTACTCTCTCTATTTATAGATTTAGGTTAACTTGGACCTCAAGCCAAGGCCCAAAACTATAAAAGCTCAAAATAGCTAACACTACTAAATAAGCATAGGTAGTTTGACACTTCCTTACTCTGTCGAGCAACCTGCTTCGACACAAGGAATTATAATTCAACACACCACCTAATTCATTGTGTCTAAGCTATCTACATTCATCATAGCTCTTAGTCTTCTGAACACTTCGACTTGCACTCCCTTCGTCATGATGTCTGCAATCTGATTCTCAGTTCTGCAGTGTTTCACATTCATCTTCCCATCTGCTACCTGCTCTCGAAGATAATGGAACCTCATTTCGATGTGCTTGTTTCGACCATGTGCTATCGGATTCTTCTCCAAATTGATAGTTAATTTCTTTCTTATGGAATAATCCAAACCCCCAGCGACCATCTTGACTAGTTCGTGTTCAGGCACTTGGGTAAAGTTGTTGGATAAATAAATTCAGCGTCACCCTTAGGGATTCAAATGGGCTTAACATCCCAACCCATGGCGCTTAGAGGGAGTTTACAAACCTCGCTTTAGGTGCAGCCCCTGAAAGGCTCATACTATAAGGAAATAAAGTTGCACCCTCACTAACAACAATTGCTTTTAGCTCAGTGGTAAGCGCTTGATCCTACAAGTGGTATCAGAGCTTGGTCATGGGTTCGAATCCCCCCGGCTGACACTGGGGAGAGATTGTTGGATAAATAAATCCAGCGTCACCCTTAGGGATTCGAATGGGCTTAACATCCCAACCCATGGCGCTTAGAGGGAGCTTACAAACCTCGCTTTAGGTGCAGCCCCTGAAAGGCTCATACTATAAGAAATAAAGTTGCACCCTCACTAACAGCAATTGCTTTTAGCTCAGTGGTAAGCGCTTGATCCTACAAAAGTAACTTGTCTTCATCAGTTGAAATCTATTTAGGTAAGCATAGATGGATTCAATGAAATTTCGCTTCACACTTAACAACTCTTTCAGACTGATCTTAGAATGTCCCATATAAAATTGTTCGTGGGACAATCTTTCTTAGCGAGTTCAATCATTAATGGAATGCGCAGGGAGAGTTGTAAACCATGTAAAAGTGTTTTTTGTAAGATAAATAGGAAAATATCTCATCCTCAAGTTCTCATTATTCGCTATGTTCCTCGCTTTAGTCAAATATCAAGCGATATGTTTGACTGTGGACTCATTAGTATCACCAAAAAATTTGGTGAACTTAGGAACTTTCCATCCACTTGTAGACCCATGTTTACACCACTTTGCGCCATTATTCTTTCGACTATGTCTTCCAGATTATTTTCTCCTAACAAGTTCTCTTATCGGACTCCTTGGACCATTTAGTCGACATCCAGATTTCGATTAACCACTAGGACTAGCAACCGATCATCCTCTATAGGCCTTTCTTGTTCCACTACATGGGAAAAAATTGTCGGCACTAATTAACTGTATTTTCTTCAAGGGGTATTCGCTCGTTTTGAATCAGCCTGACCAAATGGGTTGTACCATTGGTCAAATTTGCGTTTGTGAGGCTCTAAAAAAGTATGCAATTCGGTTCATTTGAGTCTCCAATTATTGGTAACTCTTATTCGTATTTTAAATTAAATGGTTAAATATGGTACCCATTTGTCGGGTAAGCATGTTAACCATATCATGGTTACTTTTGTCCATTTGTTGTCTCATCATAATCATATAATTTGTAGTGAATGTTGGCATCACTTGAGAACCGAACCCCATCCCCAGTTGGGGTTGTAGGGTTCGGCCAGGGTTACCTATAGCCGATCCTGATGCCAATAATGGTGAATATGCAGTTGTTGCATTGTCAGTAAATATTGAAGCATTTGTATTTAAGCCTGCCATCATTTACATTGAAATGCCAAAAGGTTGTTCCCGACCAAGCATAGGCATTGTGAAATTGGTGACAAAAGGCCTAAAGTGACTTGCCATGGTGACCTAGAGGTCACAGGGAAACTTTGTGTTATTGATGGGGAGAATACCACCCCATCTTGCGCAGTGGACGACATGTTCGTCGTGCTAAATACAGAGAGATTTGTTGCAGTCGAATTTGTAGCAATCGTGCCTTCCCTTGTATTATTGAACAATTGTTCTCAATTGTTGTTTTTTTTTTAAATTTGCTATTCTTCTAACGTATCTCCTAATCTGTCTTCTAACGTCTCTTTTGGTTATCCTACCACTCCTCAATCTCATGCACACTCACAAACATGAGAAGTTTCACAAATGAAGAACTTTGTGCAAATTTAAAAGAATTTTTCCCCCGCACAAACAGTCCCACAGGGCGTGCCAATTTGTTTACCATGAAATTTAGTAAACAAAAACAAGTTTAATTTCACTTAAGAGATTAAACTCGAAAAGATCCTAAGACACATAGTGTGAAAATCATAAGTTTGAAATGAATTTAACATACAAATTGAAATTGAAAGGAGACGTAAAAACAACTTCGAAAAGTAATAAATGACTTGAAAAGAAAGACTTTAATTCATGAAATGGAATAAAGATACATACATTCTCACAACGTACTCTTTTCTCACCAAACACATATACTTTGAGTTTTTCAGAATTTGTGTACAATTGCAGACCTTTAAAAACTATAAGTGAACGATACTTATATACTAGTCCTAACTTAACCACCTGCCATGATTGATTAAGCAAATTATGTCACGTCTTCTTCTCCATGCAGCCTTCATCTTCGACAGGCTCCACGTGTCCTCAAATAAATGTATGATTTTATCCACCTACACCTCATTCGACCACATGGAGTAAACATTTTGGGTACTCTAAATTTCACTAAGCCCCAAAAGTAACAAAATCCTTAATGTTTAACTAACTTACTGGGATTTCGACCAAAGTCATCAATATCATTTGATGGAGACGCCTCGTCGAAAAAATGATTGTTCTAATTTGATGGTCGAATGACCATTTCGATCCAACTTAAAGATAAGTCATTAAACCATCTTCAAAATTATTAAATCTTGATAAAGGCTTGTGTCGAAAGTTCGGGGTTACAAACGGTCAATACAACAAATCACGCCACGTCTTCGATTCCATGCAATCTTCACTCTCGACAAATTTCCACGTGTCCTTGAATAACTGTCTGATTTTATCCATTCGTTTCGCTCGACTGTGTGAAGTAACAAAAAACTTAGAATTTCGCTAAGTCTAAAAACTAATAAATCCCTGGTCTATAACTGCTTGGAAATTCGACCAAGGTTAGCAACATCATCCGACGAAAACCAATTTGTCGAAAAACACAAATTTAATCTCATGTTGTAATGATCATTTCGACCTAAAAATAACTCAAATCATCAAAGTCTTAAAAATTTCTAAGTTCTTAAAATCAAAGTTGGTGTCGAAAGTTCGAGATAACATCCACACAAAAAATTAAGTATGATGAAATTCTCCTAATATGAGATCTTGTACAAATCATTTGCACGTCATACCCTTTAGAAAATCACAAGAACTCTAACTTAATATTCCTAAAAAAGTTAGCTAAACATTTAAATATTTTTACTGACTCCAGATTTTACTTGTTCGAAATGAGTTGATAAATGATAAATAATAAACTCAAATGTGTTTTGAAATTCAAATGAAGTTCATATCAAGACACACTTTATATTCTAAATTCTAAACATCATAATCACACTTGTATCTACGGGTGTTCATGGGCGTGGGTGGATCAGCGAACCCACTGACTCAAACTGAACTAACTCATAAATTACTCAAACACATTAATTTACGGGTATACCAAATTCAACCCACAATAACTCGTACAATTTTGATTCGGTTATCGGGTTTGAGTCTCACAACCCGCAGATCCATTGACCAAATTAAATGATGTGGCATTAGTAATTACTTATTTTTTATTATTATTTTAAATAAACATTTAAAATTAACATCTCACTACTAACTATTATTTTTTTCAAAAAGTATTATTCTCCACCAATAATACTATTAGATCAATTAGTTTACATAATTCTAAGATTAAATATCGTTTCTTTGGCTTTCTCTTTGAATTGCAGTTTGTCTTCCTTGAGTTCCTTATGTACCAAGTCCTTGAAAAATACACATTTAGAAGTTTTATGACCTAAGGAATTATAGTATTTACAAAAATATCTCTTTTTCCTTTGATCTAATGGGGAATTTTTTAGGCCCATAGGCACTATAATATGCCTATCAATACCCAATAAATCAAAAATCTCGTCACATTTTGTTATATCCTAAGTATATGTCTTGGTAACGATTTTCTCATTTTTGTTGTGTTCGACGCGATTTTTCCCGTTCAACTGTTTTAATAATTTACAAACATATGGAGACTATGGGTTTAGTTATGCCACATGGACCTCACTCTTTTTGATTTATTCGTCGAATATGTCAGACTCCAAATAACCATATGTTTCTACATAGGCGGCCTTTTCTTTTTTGGTATACTTACTCGACCTAACTTTCTCAGCTTTTAATCGCTCGACTTGGCGAACTTTATATGACAATTGGGCCATGTCTCTCAGATACTGGGTGTCTAACTTCTTCCTAATGGAATTGTCTAAACCACATGCAGACATTTCTACCAACTCATATTCAGGGACTTGTGTAGAGCACCTTGCCTTAAAAAGTCTGAACCTGTTTAAGTAGTCATCAATTGACTCAAGTATTTTGCGCCTAACATTGGCCAGTTATTTAAGGACAATTTTTTACTGGCCCATGTATAATTGTTCATGAAACACTCTCTCTAGTTGACTCCAACTATGTACGGAATAAGGAGGGAATATGGTGAACCATGTGAAGGTATTTTTTGTCAGAGAATTTGGAAAGTATTTCATCTTCAAATTCTCATTATTAGCTATATCCCTCGCCTCAGTATGATATCTGGCGACATATTCAACCATAGACTCATTTGTTTCACCAACAAATTTGGTAAATTTGAGGACTTTTCATCCTCGGGGTAGTTCTGTCTGTCGAACATACTTTGATAGTGGTAATACAAAGTTAGGCATATGGAGGCTAATGTTAAGGCCATTTTGGGCGAGGATCTGTTCGACCATATTCGCTATATTGTTTTGCCCCCAAAGTTATTTTGTTTGACATTTCTAACTATTTGGTTGATATCTTGGTTTCTATTTACCATTATTGTCCTTGGGTTAATTTGGGATGTGTATTCCTCGTCCTCTGTATGTATGGGAGGTTCGGTGGGTCGAAATCCCACTTGTTGCTGCCACTGGTTAACTGGGGCGTGTTCATTGTCATGTGTATCTACTTGCCTAACATTTGATATTTGAGGAGTTGGCCTCGTTTGGACCTGAGCAGCGCCGAAGAAATCGGTTATTCAACCCATTTAATTAGCTAATAGTTTAAAACTTTGATTTGTGTTCTGAATTAGAGGGTTGAACACCGTACCAATCTGTTGGGGGAATAATTTGATCCTCCTGGTAGTGGAGTCGTTTGATTGGGGTTATTTATTATTGAACTTGAGACATGATATGGGTTATATGGTGGCATAACAGCCACTGTGTTATCTACATAAATCGTCACATTAGAATGAATGTCTACTATCTAAGGGTGACAAAAGGAGTCGTCCTCCCCGCCCCGCCCCGCCTTAAGCCTGCCAAAAAAGGGGCGTAGGGGGAAGCCCACCAAGTGAAATTAAGCTTAGAAATTTAGCCCGCACCGCCAAGGTGACGGGTTGGCGGGCGACAAGCTTGCCCGCCTATTTATTTATTTATTTCATTTTTTTAATAGATTAATAGGCTTATTTTTACATTTCAATTAGACTTTTCACTTACTTTTTTGAACAATTTTAATAAATGGGAGATTTCTCTGTTGTGGTGGGGGAATTTCCCCTTGTGTCAGTGTCGACGAAATTGGTGTCGATGACGCAACCGGAAGAATCGTTCCAACAGGGGTCAAAACAATCGCATCTTCAGTCGTTGATCCGACTGGTTGTTCTACTGTTTTTGAGGATTATTCTGTGAGTTAGAAATAGGGTTATCTGTAGACGAACATGTCATTTTAAGCAGAGCTTTTCCACTTCTTAAACGCGCACGCGACACACACACACACACACACAAATACCAAGAAGGCAAGAACATTTCATGCATGAAGAACGAGTTTGTAAAAGAAAAACACAATAATTATAAATTTAAAAATTTAGCACAAATGTCCCACTGGGCGTGCCAATTTGTTTACCCCTATTTTTGGTAAACAATCACTAGTCATTTATAAAAGTTACTTGATTGATTGATTGATTGACAGTCCCACAGGGCGTGCCAATTTGTTTACCATGAAATTTAGTAAACAAAAACAAGTTTAATTTCACTTAAGAGATTAAACTCGAAAAGATCCTAAGACATATAGTGTGAAAATCATAAGTTTGAAATGAATTTAACATACAAATTGAAATTGAAAGGAGACATAAAAATAACTTCGAAAAGTAATAAATGACTTGAAAAGAAAGACTTTAATTCATGAAATGGAATGAAGATACATACATTCTCACAACTCTTATCTCACGAAACACAGATACTTTGAGTTTTTCAGAATTTGTGTACAATTGCAGACCTTTTAAAACTATAAGTGAACGATACTTATATACTAGTCCTAACTTAACCACCTGCCATGATTGATTAAGCAAATTATGTCACGTCTTCTTCTCCATGCAGCCTTCATCTTCGACAGGCTCCACGTGTCCTCAAATAAATGTATGATTTTATCCACCTACACCTCATTCGACCACGTGGAGTAAACATTTTGGGTACTCTAAATTTCAGTAAGCCCCAAAAGTAACAAAATCCTTAATCTTTAACTAACTTACTGGGATTTCGACCAAAGTCATCAATATCATTTGATGGAGACGCCCCGTCGAAAAAATGATTGTTCTAATTTGATGGTTGAATGACCATTTCGATCCAACTTAAAGATAAGTCATTAAACCATCTTCAAAATTATTAAATCTTGATAAAGGCTTGTGTCGAAAGTTCGAGGTAACAAACGGTCAATACAGCAAATCACGCCACGTCTTCGATTCCATGCAATCTTCACTCTCGACAAATTTCCACGTGTCCTTGAATAACTGTCTGATTTTATCCATTCGTTTCGCTCGACTGTGTGAAGTAACAAAAAACTTAGAATTTTGCTAAGTCTAAAAACTAATAAATCCCTGGTCTATAACTGCTTGGAAATTCGACCAAGGTTAGCAACATCATCCGACGAAAATCAGTTTGTCGAAAAACACAAATTTAATCTCATGTTGTAATGACCATTTCGACATAAAAATAACTCAAATCATATAAGTCTTAAAAGTTTCTAAGTTCATAAAATCAAAGTTAGTGTCGAAAGTTCGAGATAACATCCACACAAAAAATTAAGTATGATGAAATTCTCCTAATATGAGATCTTGTACAAATCACCTGCACGTCATACCCTTTAGAAAATCACAAGAACTCTAACTTAATATTCCTAAAAAAGTTAGCTAAACATTTAAATATTTTTACTGACTCCAGATTTTACTTGTTCGAAATGAGTTGATAAATGATAAATAATAAACTCAAATGTGTTTTGAAAATCAAATGGAGTTCATATCAAGATACACTTTATATTCTAAATTCTAAACATCATAATCACACTTGTATCTACGGGTGTTAATGGGCGTGGGTGGATCAGCGAACCCACTGACTTAAACTGAACTAACTCATAAATTACTAAAACACATTCATTTACGGGTATACCAAATTCAACCCACAACAACTCGTATAATTTTGATTCGGATATCGGGTTTGAGTTCCCAACCCGCAGATCCATTGACCAAATTAAATGATGTGGCATTAGTAATTACTTATTTTTTATTATTATTTTAAATAAACATTTAAAATTAACATCTCACTACGAACTATTATTTTTTCAAAAAGTATTATTCTCCACCAATAATACTATTAGATCAATTAGTTTACATGATTCTAAGATTAAATATCGTTTCTTATTTTCTTTTGCGTCATTTCCAACTTACATATTTTATGGAAATAATATGTCTAGTGGAATTTTACTCCCTCTGTTCTTTTTTAAGTGTCCATTTCTTATAAAAAATTGTTTCTTTTTAATGGTCACTTGCATAGTTCAAGGTAATATTAATTGTAATTTTGTCAAAATCACTCCTAGATAACTATTATATATAGAGAAAAGGTAAATGAATATAATAAATAATTAAAAGTATTATAAGTAAAACAAGAATTAATATTTGAAAAATAACAATAATGATTAGCTTCCTTGGCATATGTAAAAAGTCAAAAAAATGATAATTAAAAAGGAACAGAGAGAATATACTATTATCAAGTGTTATGTCGTGTTAATAAATTTTATTAGATATTATAGAATATGTTTCATCTGATTTGAGTGTTAGAAATAAATATAATTTTATTGAATTGTGTCAATAATTTATTTAAATTGAAAAAAAATATTAAAAAACATTTTTTATTTAAAACACAATCCACAAATCCAACTCATAAATAAGTTGGGTCGAATCAGATTTGATAATGAAATAATAGATTGAACGATGAACCTAACCTATTAAAATTTAAACGGATTAGACTGAACTCAATCCAATCTAACTCACATACATCCGTATTTGTATCATCTTATCCTTACCGATTTCATATTTAACATCGTAGACCATTATAGCTTTAATGAATAATGAATAATTCGGTATGCTAAATAAAGATCATGTTAAACATGTCTTTTACTAGGTAAATGACAAAGAAACCTCAGACCCACCCTGAAGAGCTTAGTTGGAAGTTAGCCATAGTGCGGCTCCTACATTATAGAAAGATGGTTCCTTTACCATCTCTAAAAATTCCACTAAAAATATCTCTCTAACATACCCCGTCGAATTAGATAACTTGGCAAATTAACAAGTAAAATTAAGATAGTATCATACATGGGATATCGATGACAAACTCAATTATTGATTTAACATAATCAAAGCATGCCTCATAGTTGCCAAAAGTCACATCAATTCATAATTCATAATTGCTTAAAGGGTAAAAAAGCATGTGCTACATCCTAACTATTCTTGGCCGCATTTATATCTATATGATATAGTTATACTTATACCCCTCATCAAATCGCAATATCTTCTTGAGTTTAAAACTTTAATCACAAAAATTACAGCTGTATTTAGCTGGTATCAATAAATGATAGTTTGTACAAGTGACCATACAAATTGAATAGCATGATAACAATAGAATGAAGCTAAAGTGCTGAACAGGTAGACATTTCATCTCAGATAATCGTGATTACTGATGTGGCGGCACACTCAAATTGGAAATCCCACACACACCATCATTATCATCTTTCCACCAAACGTGATTACATACTATACGCATCTTCACAAAATGATAGCGAGCCATGTCTCTTTCCATGCTTTCTTTGTTTCCCATTATTTAGAAAATTAAACCACTAACATTCATAAAGAGAATTATATTATTAATTAAAAAAATAATAAAATGAATACTGTCTTAATCACCTTGGATTATCTTAAAAATAAGTTGTGGCAAGAAACACTACTAGCTGTAAGCTGTAACTGAAAAGTATATAAAAACCGTTACAGAGCCCGAGCCACTGGCGCGTTGTACCAAACCGCTTTCACTCATTCTCTCTTTCCGTTTCAATCTTGATTTCGGATATGTGCGTTGTACAAACACTGTGTTCACCGTGCGGTGGTGGATTGTTCCAGAACATTGAATGCGGGACTTCGACGGAGAAGGTACGATTTGTTAAGTTTCACCGTGGATTCAATGCCGTTGGATTAGGTAGTTTTCGTAAAAGCCTGTTGAAACCGATTGCGGCGAAGGATGGCCGTGAATCCTCTCTTTCCGGTGACGGTAACGGTAGCGGTAGCGGTCCTCCGAAGTACAAGGGGATTTCTGTGAATACACGGAACTGCGTCAAAAATGAACCTGATTCATCTTTCACTAATCACTCTGCTGGTATTACATTGTTTTATTTATATTTTTATTATTAATTGTATTATTACTTGCTCTTAATTTCCGTTCATGTTATCTATATCATGCATTCTACGGAATACTGAATCAAATTTATGCGATGAACGTGTTATGGATATTCCTAATTTTTAAAATAAACTTGTTTAAGATTCTCTACCTCAAGCGCTAACACCTCACAAGATACAATTCAAATGCAATTTTGAATCTGGATCTAAGCAATATGATTATGTTATTTTAAGAGTGATGATTCAAATCTTTAACCCAGCTACCATCTAGCTAGGTAAAAATGTCCGTGACTTGTCGACAAATGGGAATTCGACGAACATTTTGTGGCATGAATGTCCAATTCAGAAGCATGATAGACAGAAAATACTTCAACAAAAAGGCTGTGTCATTTGGATAACTGGTCTCAGTGGTTCAGGTTTGTGAAATTTTGTTTTCTTTTATACGGCCGTTGTTTCTTTGTGTTTGCTATAGTATCAAATGCATTCTTGATTCAATTGGTGATTCGATTTGACTTGATTTGATTTGAATTTCTTACATTGACCTTATTTTTAAGGTCAGTGATCCAGAAAAGTGAAAGCAATTGTGTTCAGCTTAGTTAGAATACCCGCATATTGCCTTGCCTCTCTTCTAGATATATACACCAGCACTATTTCTCCCCATCTCTCTGTCTGATTAATTAGAGTTTTTGACATTGGTTTAAGGAAAAAGTACGATAGCATGCGCTTTGAGTCGAAGCTTGCACTCGAGAGGAAAGTTAACTTATATCCTTGACGGTGACAATATTCGACATGGTCTAAACCGTGATCTTAGTTTTAGAGCAGAAGATCGCTCTGAGAACATACGAAGGATTGGTGAGTTACTGCACATTTCCCTTAATCTTGCACCTCTTTTGCTATATAATTTGAGTAGCTTAACGTCATGAATGATGTTTCAGGTGAAGTAGCAAAACTCTTGGCAGATGCAGGAGTTATTTGCATCACCAGTTTAATATCACCATACCAAAAGGATCGGGATGCTTGCAGGGCTCTACTACCCAAAGAAGATTTTATTGAGGTACATTCTTGTAGAGGTGAACCAAATTATGCAGGTAGTTTGGCATCTGCTAAATGCTGACAATAGTGAACACTATGATTATTGAACAAGACAAGATGTTCTTCATTGCCTATGCTGTCTTACATCTCTCAACCCATACATGTTGTAGGTCTTCTTAGATGTGCCTCTAGCTGTGTGTGAAGCAAGGGACCCAAAGGGGCTATACAAGCTTGCTCGAGCTGGAATGATTAAAGGTATTAGATTTTTTATTTGCAACACTGCTTTATTTGTGTTATATTTTTTAGGTATTATGCTAAACAAATTATGTTTATACTCGATTGTTTTGTATCTATTTTAGCTTCAGCCTCTTTATAAAATCATGCTTATTTATCTTTTTAGTGCAGATGGATTTGTGCATCAATATTGATTTATCTATTTGAATATCTGCAGGTTTCACTGGGATAGATGATCCATATGAACCCCCGTGTAGTTGTGAGGTATGTATTTGTTAGGTCTTACAAGTATTTTTGTTGTTAGAGAGGAATTGGATGAACTAATGTATACCATATAAACGAGATGTCAGAGTAATTAATCCAGCTCTTCTTTTCGTTTTGATCAGGCCTCTCCTAAAATGATATTAAATTGATTAGACTTATACATACTCTTGCAGATAGTATTGCAGCAGATAAAAGGAAGTGAATGTATGTCTCCAAATAATGCAGCCGAAAAAGTAATATCTTACTTGGAGAAAAATGGGTACCTGAGGGCCTGACTATGCCGGAATGGCTTATTTCTTGTTTTTATAGGTATGTTGTATGTAACACATTCTGGGGCACATAAAAAACTGTTTCTTAGCAAGGAAATCATTGTTCACTATGCATCTAATTCCATCCAAGGCACATACATCCATATTGTATTTATGTCTTCATTATATAGACATCAGTAAGTGGGGTGGTTCAGTAGGAAGGAATTGGTCTTGATTGGTAATATGATGTAAGAAAAATAAAACAAGAATTATGTGTATATTAATTATTCTTATCTTTTGGCAAACAAACAAATGTCTGTTGTGGAATGTGCAGTGCCAGTGCCGGTGAAAATTTGTTTGTTATCCAATGTAACATCTATCCGCAACTAGTCACCGGAAATACTAGGCATTGGAGTCATTTTGTTTGACATTTCTGCTTTAATACTCGATGCTGGTGTGCTTATATACCTAAACTAGTTAAAAGACTAAGTTAATGAGTAAGTATTTAAACTAATTTAAACTTAAACACTATGAGTTTTGATTTTACTTAACATATACTAGTTATTAAATTAATAGCAGCAGCGTCAGAACTAAAGTTATGTGTATAGATGATGTAGTCATTAAATGCGCTGCCAATAATGAATGTTCACATTTGATAGAATGAATTTCTCACATTATTCATTTAATCTTTCTCAAGATTTACAAAACCATAACAACCTATATATAGCAAAGAATGTATGGTGGATGGTTCAAAAGTTAATTACACTAATGCATGTATGTGCATGGTGATCCACTTATATTAACATACATCAATGGATATGTAAAGGGATGTAACTAGTTGTCTAAGCTAGCTTCCTAATAACATTTCATGTTAGATTGTGTTATAATTCTCCCAATCTTTGACCAAGAGAAATCATGTTTTCCGTCTAAGCCTCCACGTAATGCTTGTTGCATGTTTTTCTCACAGCGTTACAGTTCCTACTTTGGTGTATGTTCCACCTTTGATTCCTTCACTCTTAAGCACGAGTTGAAGGCCTATAAGCTTGATATAGAGAGATACACATGACACATTAGTTTAAGTGAGTAATTTGGTGAGAATTCTTGTTCCATTTGAGAGAGTGTAGTAGATATTGAGAGAAAATATTGCTCTTTGTCCTTGTTACTGTAAGAGGATTTGTTGTACTCTTTCTTTTATACAGTGGAACTTTGCTCGTGATCGCGTGTGGTTTTTTACTTCTCAAATTGAGGAGTTTTTCACGTAATTCTTGTGTGTTCTCTTTCTTGTTATTTTACTTACTTCTCTTTAATTCTCAATTGTCTCGATCCTTTGCTTCCGCTGATATCTTAACATCCGCTGATATCTTAACAAGTCGTATCAGAGCTCTCTCTTGGAATTTCAAAATGTCTATTAAAATTGGCATTGGTAAGTTTGATGGCAAGATTAGCTTTTATATTTGGCGAGTCCAAATGACGGTCGTTCTCAGAACAAATTAAAGAAAGTTTTATATGGAAAGGCATAGAAGCCAACTTCTATGACCGATGAGCAATGGGACGAGTTGGATGAAAATGGCGTTGCATAAATCCAACTTTGTTTGTCTAAGGAGGTTCTCCTCCTTGAAGTAGTCAATCAAACAACTATCGTAGAGTTATGGTTGAAGTTAGAAACTCTATACATGACCAATAGCCTTAAAACAAGCTTTGTCTTAAAGAACACTTATATACCATTAGAATGGTTGAAGGTGCTCTTATTCAATCTTTTCTTGATGAGTAGGTGCTCTTATTCAATCTTTTCTTGATGAGTTTAACTCTATCATTTTGGATCTGGAAAATATTGATATTAAAATTGATGATGAAGATAAAGTTGTTTTGTGGTTGTCTCTTTACCTTCTACCTACAAACACTTCAAAGATATCATATTATATAGAAATAATGATGCATTATCTTTGAAGATGATAAATCTAATTTATTATCCAAAGAAAAAATTGATCTTGAAGCTCATTTTGTGGACAAGGGTGAGGGCTTAAGTGTTAGAGGAAGAACTCAAGAAAGAGGGAGTATAAATTACAAAAAATTTAGATCCAAATCCAGGGGACGCAAATCCAACAATTTTTTGCAATTGCAAGAAATTTGGGCATGAGATTTCAGATTGTTTTATCTTGAAGAAAAAACAAGAAAAATAAGAAAAAAGGGAAAACTCAATAATTCCCCGAAGTTGCCAATATTGAAGCTGATTATGTCGGTGACATTACTTTATATGTCGTCTCTTCTAATAAGAGGAGTAAAACAAAATGGATTCTTGATTCTGGATGTACTTTTCATATGTGTCCTCATAAGAACTTATTTACCACTTTTGAACCTGTTTTGATTGTGGTGTTGTCTTGATGGGTAATGATGCCCAATGCAAGGTTGCATGAATAGGTACAATTCAGATCAAGAATAATGATGATGTCATCAGGACTTTGGCTAACTCCATTATATATCTGATTTGAAGCGGAGCCTAATTTCTCTTGGCTCTCTCGAGTCTCTCGGGTGCAAGTATTCAACTGGAGGTGGAGTTCTAAAGGTATTGAAAGGTTATCTTGTTTTATTGAAAGCTAACTGAATTGGTAGTTTATATGTCTTGCAAGGGATTGTTGTGACATGTTTAGCAATTGTATCATCTTCTATGCTTGAGAATGATGTCACTAAACTATGGCGCATGCGTCTGGGCCATATGAGTGAAAAAGGCATAAATCTTCTAAGTAAACAATACCATCTTGGTAAACATGACATTGATTATCTTCTAGAGAATATAGTAATCATCTGTAACAAGGAGATGATTACTCTATTGCTCGAGATAGAGCTAGAAGACAAATCAGAAAACCAACCAGATACATTAATGATGATTATTTAGTTGCTTATGCACCTTCTATTGCATAAGAGATAAAATATGACATTGAGCCTTCTAGATATTCTGAAGTTGTTTCTTGTGTTGAATCTTCTCAGTAGC
Organism: Lathyrus oleraceus; assembly: GCF_024323335.1. Lineage (NCBI taxonomy): Eukaryota > Viridiplantae > Streptophyta > Magnoliopsida > Fabales > Fabaceae > Lathyrus > Lathyrus oleraceus. Next base: position 469,678,627 of record NC_066580.1, read on the forward strand.
TAATGGCTATGAATGAAGAAATTAAGAGTCTTCATAAAAACAATACTTGGGCTTTTACAGAGATTCCTAAAGGCAAGCGACCGTTAAGGTGTACAGGCCGACCGAACGCATTTTTAGGCCTAAGGCGAAATTAGTTAACAATATTTTAAAATAATATTTAATTAAAATTAAACCAAAATTTTAATTTTATATATATATATATATATAATCATTTATTTTAATTTTTGTGTAATGAAATTTTAGCTTTAGTTTTAAACAAATTTAAAAAATTATGGAATTTAATTGACTTCACAAAATTATTCTCTGATGCACGAAGGAGCCTCTCATTATATTTTTGATATGTATAAATTCTTCATTACTGTTGTTCGTTGTTTCTATCATTGATGTTGTTGTCATAGGTCATCGTTGTCGTCGTTGTTGTTCCATCGTTGATGTTATTGCCATATGTGGTTGTTGATGTTGTTTACTATAATGTTGTTATAGTATTTGTTGTTGTTCTGGTAGTTATTGTTGGATGCGTATTATTTTTATTTTATTTTCAGAAGTTGTATGTGATTATGGATCGTAATTGGACGAAAGCCAATAGATTAAGTAAAGTGTATGAGAATGGAGTGATTCAATTTCTTGATTTTGCGGAAAAAAACCTTCATAAGGCAAAGGGGATTTTTTGATGTCCTTGTAAAATTTTCCGAAATATGCACAAACATCCGAGGGATGAAATATTAAATCATTTAGGTTGTGATGAAATTATTCAAAATTATACGAAATATGTATGATATGATAAAGTGACAAAAAAAGACATTTGTCACCTACAGTTGAAGAAGGTGATGAATTTATGAATGATACTCTAGAAGATATGATTCGTGATATTGGGGTAGATGTTTTCAAGAATGCTAATGTGGTACATACTTGCAAAAAGACACACAAGGGTCGTTGTATCCGGGATGTAAAAGTTTTACAAAATTGTCATATGTGTTAATACTATTTAATTTTAAGGCAAGAGATGGGTGGATGGATAAAAGTTTCACTGAGTTGCCTGAATTGTTGCAAGAAATGCTTCCAAAAGGTAACATGTTGCTGAACCGTAGTTACGAGGCCAAGTAGATATTGTGTCTAATGGATCTGATTTATGTCAAAATACATGCATGTCGTAATGATTTCATATTATATAGGAAAGAATATGAAAACTTGATTGAGTTCCCGAGATGTGGGGAGTTACGCTACAAGACGAAGTCCAATGGTGTTGAAGACGATGATAATGTAACAAGAAAGGGTGTTCCTTCTAAGTTGATGTGGTACCTACCGATAATTCAAAGATTCAAAAGATTGTTTGCTAATGCAAATGATGCAAATAATACTAGATGGAATGTAGGCAAAAGAGTGTGTGATGTATTCCCATGTAGCTGATTCATTACAGTGGAAGAAAATTGATTCCTTGCTTCCAAATTTTGCACTAGAACCGAGAAACCTTAGGCTTGGACTTGCCACTGACGGAACGAACCCTTTTGGTAATTTAAGTACTAACCATATGTCATGTCTTATTCTTCTCATAATTTACAACCTATCTCCATGGTTGTGCATGTAACGCAAATATATGATGTTATCAATGATGATTTAGGGTCCAAAACAACCAGGAAATGACATAGATGTTTATTTAACTCCATTGAATGAAGATTTAGGACTTTTGTGGGAGGAAGACATTGATGTTGATGATGCATATACATGTGATAAATTTAAGATGCGTGCAATGTTGTTTTTCACAATTAATGAGTTTCTTGCATACGGTAATATTGTCTGGGTACAGCGTCAAGGGACATAAAGCGTGTCCTATATGTGAATTTGATATATGACACCACCAATTACAAAATGGAAAAAGACTGTTTATCTTGGGAATCAGAATTTTTTAAGTCCTAATCATCCATACCGTAGATTACAGAAGGATTTTAATGGAGAGTAAGAGTTTGATTTCGCTCCAAAGCCCTTAACCGGGAATGAAGTTCATAAAAAACAACAACACATTAAGGTTATCGTTGGAAAGAAACTAAAATGTAAACAAAAAGGGATCGTGGAGAGAAATAGTTGGAAAAAGAAATCGGTATTCTTTGATCTTCCATATTGGTCTAGACTTGATGTAAGACATTGTTTTGATGTGATGCATGTGGAGAAAAATGTATGTGATAGTTTGATTGGAACACTTCTCAATATTAAAGGTAGGACAAAAGATACTAAGAAATCCCATGAAAATATGGTGTTGATGAGTATACGACAAGAGTTAACCCCAAAAGAAATAGGAAATAAAATATATTTCCCCCCAACTTGTTACTCTCTGTCTAAAAAAGAAAAAAAAAAGTTTGTCTAGTTGTTTGCAGGGTATCAAAGTTTTCCAAGGGTACTCATCAAATGCAAAGAAACTTGTGTCAGAGAACGATCATAAATTAGTTGGCTTAAAATCTCATGATTGTCATGTCTTGATGCAATAACTTCTACCAGTGGCTATTCGTGACACTTTACCAAGGAATGTTAGGGTAACTATAATCAGACTGTACTAATTCTTCAATGCTATATGTAGTAAAGTCATTGATCTTGAAAGTTTAGACGATTTGAACATGAGGTTGCAATCATCTTGTGTCAATTGGAGATGTTTTTCCATCAATCATTCTCTGATATTATGGTTTACTTAGTTGTTCATCTGGCAAGGGAAATTAGAATTTGTGGTTCAGTTTACTTATGGTGGATGTATCCCATAGAGCATTACATGAAGATCTTCAAAGGGTATACAAAGAATCATCACCGTCTAGAAGCTTCCATTGTTGAAAGGTACATCACAAAAGAAGTTGTTGAGTTTTGTACAATGTATTTATCAAAAGCTAACTCTATAGGAATTCTTGAGTCTGGTAATGAGGGAAGATATGATGGAAGAGGTACTCAAGGTTTAAATGTTAAAACCTTTAGCCGAGATGTAGTTCTTCAAGTACACTTGTATATATTGAATAACCTGGCTGAAGTTCAACCTTACTTGATCGCTCACAAAAGTCTTGTAAAGGAAAAATACCCCCGGAGAATGAAAAATGGTTGTTGACAAAGCATAACAAAACTTTCATAACTTAGTTTAATAAAAGTGTTTCTAAAGAGAGTACTTGTGCATCATAGATAATTAAATGGTTGTCACGTATACCTAAGTTTAATGTAATTATTTACCGTGCATACGACATTACTAGATATTCATTCTATACAAAATTAAAGGATAATCGTTACCATGCAAAATAGTGGGATTATGGTTGAAGCTGAATCCCTATACTTCTCTAGTGCCAAAGATAACAATCATGTACTAGCATCTAGAGCATACTTTGGGTTCATTAAGGAGATTATGGAGATTGATTATGTTTCTTTTAAAGTGACTTTATTTAAGTGCAAGTGGATTAACAATAACAGTGGTGTAGAAATTGATGAATTAGGATTCACACGAATTAGTCTTCGAAAGGTAACTTATAAGAACAAACCATTCATCAAGACAACCCAAGCAAAACAAGTTTTTTATGTCACTGATCCTTCTAACACTAATGATCAATTGTACTTTAAGGAAAATATCTTGATGAAAATCAAGATTTTGACTACGAGACCCCTTGTTTCGCAACACATGCACGTCAATCATCTGAAGAAAATGATTCAGATGATATGCATGCTATTCGTTGTGATCATACAGAGGAAATATAGGAAAACTAGTAAGTAAATATTTTATATCACTTAGTAATTTATAATTATTCATTTTACTCTTTTTTATTCCTTTCACTAAAGATTTAATGTTGTTGTTGAGTATCCTAATTGGTTTAAATTATTGTTTAAATCATAATGTTTAACGACTGATGCCAAAATTTAGCATATAACTTTTGGACAACCTTCGAGACTTTTCATTATGGTAATTGCTTTTGTTGGTTAATCATTTGATTTAATTTTATTGTAAAATTATAAAGTTTGTCCAATTTTGGCTTTGCATTTGTTGTAAACAATTGTTCTTATATGATATGGTTATATAATGCATGTACAGTATTTCTGTTTCAGAAATCTGCAAAATATGGTTCTGTAGGTACAAACAAAAATATATAAAAAAAACTTTCACCCCTTAGTTTTTAAATAAAATCGATGTAATAATATATGACTTTTAACCCGGTTTCTAAATAAATCCGAGATGTTATGTTGGGCACGCCATCAAACTTATAAATAATAAAAATGCAGATGCTGAACCATGTTTAGTTAACTTACCCCTCGTTTTTTATATCTTTTCATGTCACCCTTTGTTATGTCGCCTTAGTAGGCGATGTTACACCTCTTTCGCGTGAAACGTTAAAAGCGTTATTTGTAGTAGTGTGACTTATTTTAACTTACTTATTAGCATAAGTTTTATAAGACTAATTGTTTAAAAGACACCTTATGATGTTGTTCATAAGGTGTTTTCATCTTATTTTCATAAGTTTGCCAAGATAATCAAGTTTTATTTATGTTAATTTAATGTACAAAACATAACATAATAATAATAAAAAATATTATTCATATTTATTTAAATAGACCAATCTGATAGACTTAAAAGATTTTTTAGGACCTGAAAGCTAGCACTTTTAACTAAATATACTTATAAAAAAATCTATGTATTTTTTATTTAAAAAAGTTTGGCATAAGCTTATTAGTCGGTCTAACCTATTTTCACCTCTAATTCTAGAAAATATAAAGTTGAGAGAATAAAAAATTAGTATTTAAAATGAAAAATAAAAATTAAAAAATATCCCACTTAAAAACAAAGATGTATTTAAATTTAATAATAATTATTAAAAACTCAAATACATATAATTGTGAAATCTATTGTTCAAATGTTAATATTGACATCTAATTTAATAATATAACTATTTTTTGTTAAGATAAAATTTGCAGATCTTATTCAAGTCGATTTTTTAAAATATATTTTAGCCTATAAATGTTTTCTAAATCTATTAAAAAAATACTCAAGCCCAATTAATAAAAAATTAAAAAAGAACTCAAGCCGGAAAATTTTACCTTGTACCCCTACAATTGTACCCACATCCTTACATTTAATCTTTTTTGACCAAAATGCCCTTATATAAATAGGGTATATTTTCCATTTCAATTTTTTTTTACTATTTTCGTTGAAGACTTCCGGAGAAGACAAATATTTGGCTTTTTTGCATTGTAAACCGGAACATTCAGAGTAAGTCTCCTGGTTCATTAATTGTATACCGGAACACTTCTCTAAAGAGTTCCGATTTGTTGCCTTTAAGGGGCACTGAACCGGAAGTCTTTTAGAAAGTCTTCCGGTTTGTATAGTTGTATACCGGAAGTCTTTCTTAAAGACTTCCGGTTTGGATGATGTATACCGGAACTCTTTAAGAAAGTGTTCCGGAAGGCTTTTTTTGTTTTTTACTAACCGGAACTCTTCTTTGAAGTGTTTCGGTACGTATTTTTTTTATTTTATTTTTAATTTTAATTATTTTTTTAAACATTTTTTTTGCAGTAGTTCGAAGACGAGGTGCAGATGGCCGGATTCCAGTCCGCACGTTAGACCGGGGTGCATCTTCATCTGCAGCTACAACTGAGCCGACTGGATATCCAGGAGGGTCGTACGATACGTCTCTTTTGGTGAAGTACGAGCATCATGTTGCTCGACATATATGGTTCGGTGAGGTAAATAAACAACGTATATTTGAAATTGAATAATATTTGAATATTTTATAATTTGTTTTCTAATATGTGTTTTAATTGTTTTTAGGAAAGAGGTCCAAAGAAAGAGTTGAAGGTTGCCGGACATGGACTGAAGTTGACTTCTAGGGTTCCATTGGCTCTTCCACCACAAATGGAGAGTTGGGTATCTAGATCCGGTTTATCTTCACTGCAGAGAACGAGTCTGAACAAGATAGACACAAATCTTGTCTCTGCATTTGTGGAAAGATGGCATATAGAGACATCTTCATTTCACATGCCGTTTGGTGAAATGAGCATTACTTTAGATGATATCGCATGTCTACTTCACTTGCCCATCAGGGGTATCTTCTGGAGTCCTCAGGATGTGACTGAAGAGCTAGCTGTTGAACTTGCTGTTGACTACCTAGGAGTGTCACAGGGTCAGGCACAATCACATGTTCGTAGCTGTAGGGGGTCGTATTACAAGTTGGAGTGGTTATATGATTTGTTCGTACATCATATAGCTGCTTCGAGCTGGGCATATGCGACTAGAGCCAGGGCCGGCCCAATCAATCTGGAGGCCCTGTTTTAATTTAATAAATAGGCCTAAATCTAAAATATATATATAATTTAATAATAAAAAAATACACTAAAAATTCAAAGTATTGTATAAACAACTTTGTTTTGGGTTTCTTTAATGCCGACGTTTCATTTTCCTTGGCGTCTTTTCGGTTTTAGGTTGCGTTTGGAATGAGGAAAAATAATATATATTTTAAATTTTTTCATATTAATTAGATTTAAAAAAAAAAAAAATAGGCCCCCAAAATTTTGGGGCCCAGTTCCATAGAGCCTGTTGCGCCTGTGAAAGGCCGGCCCTGACTAGAGCATATCTATTGATGTTGGTGGGTTCCACCATATTTGCTGATAAGACCTTTACACTTGTAGAGGCACGATACCTCCTCCTGTTTAGGGACTTGGATGAATGTTCAGGATATAGTTGGGGAGCAGCTGCACTAGTTACCCTCTACCGATATCTTGGAGATGCGTCCATGTACAGTTGCAAACAGCTCGGTGGATATCCTACTCTCCTACAGGTATATAATTTAATTATGTTAATTAAGTGTTGGATTCATTTTATAAAATATGTTAACTTAATTTGTTTTATTTATTATGTTTGTATTTTGTAACAGTGTTGGATTCACGAGTACTTTTCAACTGTTGGAAAAAGAGGGGAGAATTGGAAACCTGCTAATAACTGTGGTCTTCCCCGAGCGATGAGATGGTCGTATAGGCAGGGAGTCCTGAAGGTCGATGATTTACGACCTATTTTGGACGAGTTGACACTTGCCGACGTCATATGGCGACCATTTGAGGATCATAGAGCATGGTGTGTATTTGATGAGATATGTCTTTATAGGGGCTGTTTGAAGTGGGGTGAAACAGTTGTCCCATACTTGCCTGATAGATGTTTACGTCAGTTCGGGTATAGGCAGTATGTTCCATCCCCACCTCTGGATTGTATGATGGCGACGAATATTGATGTTGATTGGATCAGTTACCATCAGAGTGTTATCGCTGTGATCGGTTCATCTACCGTGGCCACCACTCCATCTGATGCAGTAGACGGTTATCTGGAGTGGTATTATTGTGTTTCCCATCCACGGTTGGTCCCTCCCCATCGTGACGCTCCTAGAGAGGTACCAGTTCCTGTATATGACGCCGGGCCATCTGATCCTGATTGGGCTCGTGTATCTACATTGATTCATCGCTATCTGAGACAGGTTAATGTCGAAGAGGAAGATCCATAGTTTTCTGATTTATTTGAAGCTTTGCATATTTCTCGTTCACATTGATTTTATGTATTAAGCTTTGAATATAATAGACATATTAATATAAAATTCATGTTTTGATTACATATTTATGTTTTGAGTACATAATCATGCTAATATAGGTGTAAGTAATTGCCAATGTTGCATACGTCCTGATTTTAAATGGACATCCACATTTCTTCGACGCACTTTGGGTACCACTATCACTAATCTTGTGTTTCCCACCTTTATCACAACCAAATATTATTTTATTACTTCTCCCTCTCTTCCCCGTTTCAGTATCTGAACGACTGATAATAACAGTTACTTTATTGTTGATTCCAACCTCTTTAATCCATCTGATAACCTCTTCTCGTGTACCAAATCTTTCCATCGTCATAAACGCATCAGTAGTATCTACACATATTTGGGGAAGATTTTCCATTCCTGCAAAATAAAATAAAATAATAATAAAAAAAAGCGAACCGGAAGACTTCTTGAAAGACTTCCGGAACACATATAATACATACCGGAACACTTTTCCAAAGAGTTCCGGTATGTAAAATTTGTTCACCGAAACTCTTTCAAGAAGTGTTCCGGTTTTGTAATTTTTTTTTAATTGAACCAGAACTCTTTCATGAAGTGTTCCGGTTTGCTTTTTTGTGTGTTCCGGAAGTCATTCTTTAAGTCTTTCGGTTTGGGAAAAATACATACCGGAAGTCATTTTGCAGGAGCTCCGATGCGAGGGGTGTGAAAGTGTAATTTCTGAAATTTTTAACTGAATGGTAAAAATGAAATGGTAAATTGGTTAAAACCAATTAAGGGTAGAATGAAAATTTTTAAAATTTTGTAAGGGTATGAGACTAACTGTAGGGATACAAGGTAAAATTTTCCTCAAGCCGAATGGATCGAATTTCCCCCCTCAACTCCACCCAAAATAAAAACCCGGCCCAGGAACATCCCCACGGCGGTGCGAAGCAAAATTGTGGTAGACGTTCCCGACACCGAGAATCCGCAGCAGCACCTCTCCTCATACCTGTAAATCGCCGGCAACCGAAACACCATCCGATAGATTATTGTGTGCAACTCCGCAAGTAAGAAGCCCTATCACAGAAGTAATTATCAAAAACCCTAACAATGGGGAAGAAACAGCACAGTAAAGACCGAATGTTCATAACCAAAACAGAGTGGGCAACGGAATGGGGAGGTTTCAAATCCAAAGAAAATCGCACCGCTTTCAAACGTCTTCCTTTTTACTGCTGCGCGTTCGTTCTCTCACCCTCTTTTTACCTTCATCTTTCAACTCAATTTTTCATTCAATTTCAGTTAACCTAATAATTTGTTTTTTTGATTCAGACTTACTTTTACTCCGTTTGAGTTTCCAGTTTGTACACCTGATGGAAGCGTTTTCGATGTTATGTAAGTATCTCAGTGATTCGTTTATGTCACAATTTGAAGTTTCATATTTGTTTCATTGTATGTTTGGAATCACAGTGATTCGTTTATGTCATAATTTGAAGCTTTAAAATTTAACTTTTACCAAAATCTCGGTGATTAGGCTAAATTCACCTTGAATCCAATTATGTACTTGGTTGATAATAACTTGGTTTTGCAATTTGGGTGCAGGCACATAACTCCATATATTGTAAAATACGGTAAACATCCTGTTACTGGGGCTTCATTGAAGCAGCAAGATCTCATTCCACTAACTTTTCACAAGAACTCAGAAGGTATTATTACTCTTTTGCATTATTTTTTGTGTTAGGTTGGCTTTATTTTTGTTCCTTCATTGAGTTGTTTTGCTTAGGGACAGTTTCAAATTGTTTTTCAGTTTGACTTTGATAACTTGACTTTGAGTTATCACCGTGGCTGTTTATCCCTTTGTTTATATGCTATTGAAGTGGTACCTGACTTAAAAAATGACAGTGCGGATTTTTTGTTGTTGTTAAGAATTGCATGTGTATATGTAATATTGGTCAAAGTGGTTCAACTTGTAGTAATTATGTATGGGGATGAAGGAATATTTTACTTGCATCGAAAAAATGTTGTATTTTCAAATGGTTTGCCCTAAACATGAAAAAATTATATCAGATCAAATTTACTTGGTAGGTAAGAGCATAGTTAACTAGTTAGTTACTTCACTTGTCATAATTTTAATTTCTGGCACTTATCTCATGGAATAGAAAATCTCAGTTACCTTATTCTGTCAAGCATAATGCGTAGTATGTTTGTTGATTCAATGTCTAGGTAAAACTCCCTCCCCCACAAAAAAAATTCCAAGAATGATTTTCTTTGCTTGTTGTAGTTGTTATAATATTGATCAGGAGAAGTGAAATTTAATCAATGTGAATAATGGGGGATGACGGGTCATGACAGAAGCCTAAGTCTTCCATAACATGCCTATGGTGGAAGCAGGGGGCTACAACAAAGATATGGTATATACAAAAATCATACAAAAAATAGAAGAGTATAATAAAATGAAAAAGAATTAATAACCTATTTGTAATAATACTAATAAATAAGATTCATCATCAGTATCTTTATTAGCAGCCCTTGAACCACTGAACAAAGAGTACGGAATCGTAAAGAAATAGGACAAAACAGAGAAGGAAATACAGGCTGTGCTAGAGACTAAAAAATAGACCAGAGAACAGGGACTGACATATAAAAGAGGTAATTGGAGAAAAAGAAAGGATGAAGATGCTGGGTCAATTTTCGGGGATATGCAATTTATGAAAATGGGCTGTTTGCCATTTACGGTCCATGCAAATAAGATGGTAGAATGTGGGAGCAACTGAGCTTGAACCTCTGATGTATGATCAGAGACATAGAGAAGAGAGTGGTCAGAAACGACGTGTGGGAGAGAGAGAGCAGAGATGTCCGGATTTGTGTTAGCATTTCATAGTTCTTTAGAGTTTTTTCTAGTCATTATGGGCTTGACTGGTTATTAGGAGTTTTAAAGAGATCATTAATACTCTTATTTTTTCTTTTCTCTGTTTTTTTTATTATAAATTATTTGGCGATTATTTCCACTAGACTGCTGAGCTGCCATGCCTGCAATGAATTAATATGTTGCCACAGGCTTCCACGTGAAAGCTGTCAGGCCATAGCCATCACATTTTGTCAAAAATGCAGTACAGCGTACCACCTTATTCATTGGGTTTATACATGGAAGAGTAGTGAATTTTTACACATTGAAGACGTTGGTCATAATAGGATATTATGGTGTTGTTTGCTCTATGTAGCTGATCTCACCTACTAGGAAAAATCTTTGATTGTTATTATTATTGAAGAGTTTAGTAAATATTGCATCCGGTTGAGTTTTCTACACCTTTTCATGCAAATAGTTTGTATTTTTAATGGGTATACACTCAAAAAGACCACATAAGCTTTGTCAAATGGGGCACAATTTTTTTTGTGTGGCTTTTGTGGATTAGAAAGTGAAGGTATTTAGGAGAGAAACAGTGAATATCTGGCACAAACCTAAATAGAAAAGGAAGAAAATTGAAACCACTTTAATAGCTACTTTGATCGTAATGAAGGACGATAGATAGGTTTGGACCTTTTCTGTTTTTCAAGCTTTAACAATGAATAGAGATGTCAATATGAGAATTAGCATGGTGTGCAATCTGCTATATTATGAACAATTATTGGTAATTGAGATTCACAAATTTCAGAAGATTAAAAGGATTGAAAAAAAATATTTGTGAAGTGTACATTGTACTATTGTAGTATGAAGGAGAGTTATGGAGGATTTTATATTACTATAATGGGGCAGCCTATAGCTTAAGTCTGAGATTTGTTTCAGGTAGAGTTGTCAATTTATTTAAGTCCCCATAGCTTGGCCCTGGTCCCCATTGGTTAGGGCCAAAAATCTCCCACCCAAAGAAGCCTTCAGAGTCTAAAAGCCTCTAAAAAGCCTTGTGGACTAGGACTAAGCCTTATAAGGAGTTTTAAAAATAATTGATACAAAATTTCTCTTGTTTAAGCTAAATTTTCTCATGTTACATACAATTTGTTTATGTTGTTTGAGGATAGGATGTGGATGGGATACATTTATGATTTTCTGTTAGATGTTTGGAATATACTCATTTAGTTGCTGTCTGCTTTGAATTGAATGACCTTTCTTTGTTACTGTGCAGGAGAATATCACTGTCCAGTGCTAAACAAAGTTTTCACTGAGTTTACACACATTGTTGCAGTCAAGACTACTGGAAATGTCTTCTGCTATGAGGTTTGTTTTTATCAGGATCCTTAGTGTTAACACTGCTAATTAAATTTTGTAGATGGTGTTTTTAATTATGTATGTTTGTGGGAAATAGGCTGTTAAGGAGTTAAACATCAAAACAAAAAACTGGAAGGAGCTCCTCACCGATGAGACATTTACTAGGGATGACCTTATAACTATTCAGGTCAGTTGGCTTTGATTGGGAACATTTTCTGCATATTCCTTTATCTTTCACTGGCTTAATATCATATTGATGTTTGTGCATGCGTGCTATGCAGAATCCTAATGCACTTGACCAGAAGGTTCTTCTGGATTTTGATCATGTTAAACAAAATTTGAAAATTGATGATGAAGGTATGATACAGCCCGTAGCTAATCCATCTTTTCTGGGCTATTGATTTCTTGCTGGTCTTGATATTACTGCTTTCATTGTTGTTACTTGTAGTAGCTTTACGAACTTCTGTTTTCTTTACTCAGAACTACAGAAAATGAGTTCAGATCCAACCTATAACATAAACATGTCGGGTGATATCAAGCAAATGCTTAAGGAGCTTGGAACTGAGGAAGGAAAGGAAACTGCATTGCACGGGGGAGGTGGCGGTAAGGCACAAAAAGAAAGGGCCGCTGCACTTGCTGCCATCTTAGCTGCAAGATCACAAGTTAAAGAAGATTCCAAATCGAATCCTGATGCAGCTCCTCAGGCACTCAGTATTGTAGATGCTGCATCTGCCTCAGTACATGGAAGAAGTGCAGCTGCTGCTAAAGCCTCATCAAGTGATAAAACTGCTGCCAGAATAGCTATGCATGTGGCTGGTGACAGGGCGCCAGTGAATGCGAAGCTGGTGAGCTTTCTAGATACATCTTTTTTACCTACCTAGAAATACAATTTTTTGAATAACTCTTCTGCATGATCAAATTCTATATGTTCCTTTCTATATATTGTATGAAGAGAGGGCCAATAATTACTATTCTATGTAATAATGATCCCAATTTCAGGTTAAAAGTCGTTACACTACTGGTGCTGCTTCCCGATCTTTCACTTCAACATCATATGATCCAGTTACAGAAAATGGTTATGAATATGTGAAAGTCGAGAGGAATCCAAAGAAGAAGGGATATGTACAACTGCATACAACACATGGTGATTTGAACATTGAGCTTCATTGTGATATAGCTCCCAGGGCATGTGAGAACTTTATCACACTTTGTGAGCGTGGATATTATAATGGAGTTGCTTTTCATAGAAGCATTAGGTATGTGACCACTTTTGTGTGTTTCTTCCTGGAGTAAATCAAGAGCCACATTCATGATTTCTTATTGTAATCCATTTTTTGCAGGAATTTTATGATACAAGGTGGTGATCCTACTGGTACTGGTAGGGGTGGTGAATCGATTTGGGGAAAACCTTTTAAGGATGAACTCAACTCCAAATTAGTCCACTCCGGAAGGGGTGTGGTTAGCATGGCAAACAGTGGCCCACATACTAATGGTTCCCAGTTTTTCATCTTGTACAAATCTGCAAATCATTTAAACTTCAAACATACAGTTTTTGGAGGAGTAGTCGGTGGCTTGACTACACTAGCAGCAATGGAAAAAGTTCCTGTTGATGACAGTGACCGACCTCTGGTGAGTCAGAAATTAATTTCACTGTTGATGCAATGGAATAATAGACTGTCCCCCAGGCCCCCACCTTCCCTTACTTTTGGTTTATTCCTTTGAACCTGTTTTTACAGACATTATTATATGATCCCAAATTTTGACCTGTTTTAGATAAAAAAAAAGTAGATTCTTCTGCCATCGGACATATTCCGCTATCTTTTGCGTTGATATGTTTATTACCTTGAGATCTGTCTAGCTAGTTTAGACCTTGCGATTCACTCATTAAATTTTCATTGGGGGTACAATACATCCCTGTACAACACTTAGGATTACAATATGTTACACTTTCATTTGTGAAAATTTAGGTTTTGGACTATCTCATGATTTGAAGAGTTGTTATTTAACAACGCTTGTTGGGACATTTGACGTCTTCTGAATGATTCACTAACTATTATTCAAGCGTGCCACGCTGTCAATTAAAACAATGGATTATATGCTTATATAATTTTTGGCTTGCAGGACGAAATCAAGATAACAGGTGTCACAACTTTTGTCAATCCTTACACCGAACCTGATGAGGAAGAAGAGCAAGCAAATGCCAAAGAGAAGAATGCAAATGATGAAGAAAATGTTTGTTCCCTAATATTTGAGACACCTCTTATTTGGTTACATTTTCTCTCACTTTTACAAGGTTTTTGTGAACTAATCTTTTGGATTTGTTTTGGCATATATTTCAGGACAAGGTTGGCTCATGGTATAGTAATCCTGGAGCTGGAACATCTGAGTCTGGAGCTACGGGGGTGGGCAGCGGTGGTGTTGGTAAGTACTTGAAGGCTAGGAGTGTTCCAACCGAATCTGCTGCTGCTGCCGCCGTAGACACCGGTACAGCCGTTGTAGGAAAGAAAAGAAAAGCAGTTGTCAGTGGTGGATTTAAAGATTTTTCTGCATGGTAGTAATTATCCCAAATTTTGAGTACAATTTGTAAATCAGTGTAGACTTGTAATAATTTATCATATTCGAAAAATTTACAGAATACCGGGGAATATTTTTTTGCACGCCATTCAAGATTTGTACAATTAGTGTAACTGTATTGGATGGGGTACAAGAATAGAATCATTTTGTCTTGAGTGTGCTTTCCCCCTTCTCTCACAGGTTGCTATCATGCTCCTTTGCTGCCTAGTCGGATTTCACAAACAGTGTTAAGAATTTTACAACTCTATTCCATACCAGTAACATACCAGTAAGATTAATTACTTCACTCTCTAAGGTTAGAGGTGCCTTGCCCAAGGTTATTAGGTTTTGTTTAATCCAATTTTTTTAGTAAAGTAGAGGTGACGATTCTTGGTAGATAAGATAACATTATGGAAAGAGGTTTTGAGAATTACCTTGATAAAATAAAGTAGTATAAATCCAGTTTTGCTTTATTTTATGATATATAATTTGTCATTGCAAACGAAAGAAATATGTTAAATAACATATCTGAAAATGACACACTGCTAAAAATATAAAATATTTTTAACTATGCTACAGTCCAAAAGAAAATGAACTGAAATAAAGATTGACGCAGTGACATACCAACTATATACTTTCATATACAAAAAAAAAAGGATGTGGGACTCACCTGACCGCGAAGGGAAAGGAGAAAAGATTAACCGGAACTGACTGTCTTATTGTTAGACCAAATTACGTTCGCGATCCTTGCGGTTTATTTTTTTTTAATTCATTTAATTTATAGTTTTTTTAATTGATCTTTTATATTACATTATGTTAACTGTTAGCATTTTCAATATGGTTTCCTTAAAAAAATAACACTTAAGACATTTATTATTGTTTGTAGGATTCAGAGAAGGGTATTATTACGTCTCTTATTTGTAGTTATATTATATTTATCGGTTAGTTGTAATTCATATTCAATTTCATTTATCTTTAATTTGATTTGCATTTAGTTTGGTCTTATATATAAGTTAAAATTTAGTTTTAGTTTGTAATATAATTTTCATAGTAATTGTTTTGCATTTGGGAGTAAAGTTAGTTACATTTTTTCTCTTTTTCTTCCATCTTCTTCTTCATTTTTGTGCATCAATAATTGGTATTTAAAACTATGATTTTGATTCAGGAACGGTAAACACGAGTGTACGTGAGACGTGTGTGATTAATTCTGCTCATTTAATTCAAATTGAAAATTTAAATTGAAACAGAATCATATTTCTTGAGTCTGTGGGATTGAGAAACACTAATGTTGATGAGATTTAAGTGAATTTGCACAAACACGTAGATGAATAGTGGAAATGGTAGCTTGAACACAAAGCTTCCTGTATTTGATGGAAAAAATTGGAATTGGTGGATGATTTAGATGCGTGTGTTGTTTGACGCTCAAGATGTTCTTGATCTCGTCATTGACGATTACACTGCGGTTGCAACAGATGTAACCGAAGCGCAGAGAAACACGCAGAGAGAAATGAGGAAGAAGGATAAAAATATATTGTTCTATATCCATCAGTGTGTGGATACAAATGTGTTTGAGAAGATCACTGATTCAACGACGATGAAGGCTGTAAGGGACACACTGGTACGGTGCTACGACGGTGATGCATCAATGAAAAAGACGAAGCTTCAGTCTCTACGTAAGTAGTATGAGAATCGCAACATGAAGAACAATGAGAAGGTACCTGATTACATCTCCAAAGTGACTTTGATCACACATGAGATGAAATCTTGTGGAGAAACTCTCTCTGAGCAAGTAATCATTGAAAAGGTATTGAGATCACTTACTTCTCAATTTGATTACATTGTTTTAGAAATTGAACACTATAAGGACCTCAACACCATGAGAATTAAAGAGCTCTAAAGTAATTTAGAGGCACAAGAGTTGCGTCTGACTGAGAGAAACTCTAAAAGAGAGGTAGAGTAAGCTCTAAAAGTGTCTTATGGTAAGAAGAATCAGAAGTAGTCTTAGTCAGAGGCCAAGAAGAGGCATGATTGTGGTTATTAGAAGTCAGAAGCCTCCAACTATGATGAGAAAAAACATCAGAAGGGAAATGATAAGTCTGACAAGAATAAGGTTCAATGCTACTTTGTAAGTAGTTTGGCCACTTTGCTGTTGACTGTTGGTCAAACAAGAAAAAGAAATCAGAAAAAGTAAACATAACCAGAGGAGATTCTGATGATGAACTTGTGCTATTGATGGATTCTGAACCTGATGATGGATATTTGATAAACTGGTGGTATATGGACACTGACTGCTAAAATCACCTAACTAGAAATATACAATGGCTGATTTATTTTGACTATAGAAAGAGGATAAATATCAAATATGCTGATGATAAGTATCTGAATGCTGAAGGAATGAGAAATGTCAAAGTTAAAGTGAAGAATGGCAAAACTGTTCCGATCAAGGATGTTTAGTATGTTCCTGGCATGAAGAGCAATCTGACGAGTGTAGGTAAACTAATTGATAAAGATTTCTCAATTACTATGAAGGATAATCTCTTAAAGTCGTATGATTTTAATCAGAAGCTGATTATGCAATCTTAACAAGGAGGCAACAAAACATTCAAGGTGAATGTGGAAACAGCTGAAACTAAATGCCTTAGTGTAGAAGGTGCTGAAGGTGATAGTGAGATGTGGCATAAGATATTGGGGCACATGAACTTCAGAAGCTTAGGACATATGAGTTCTAAGAAACTAGTACATGGAATTCCTAAGATTGTGAAACATGATAAGTTATGTGAGATATATATGAAAGGCAAGCAATCTAGATTTCCATTTGCATCAGAAGTGGATCCAAGAGTAAAACATGCTTTGGGAGTAGCGTATTTTGATGTATGTGGACCATTTAAAGTACATTCACTTGGAGGAAACAAGTACTTTATGTCATTTGTGGATGAGTTCGCAAGAATGACATGGGTAACACTCATCAAGTTTAAGCATTAGGTGTTTGCCGAGTTTCAGAAGTTCAAGGTGAATGCTGAAAAATAGAGTGGTCAGAAGCTGGAAGTTCTAAGAACTGATGGTGGAGGTGAGTATAACTCATCAGAGTTTAAAAGGTTTTGTGAAGAGAATGAAGTTGAACATTCGGTGACTGCTCCATATACTCCACAACACAATGGTCTTGCTAAAAGAAGAAACAAGACTTTGCTTGATATTACAAAAAGCATGCTGAAGGAGAAAAAGCTTCCTCGCACCTTGTGGGGAGAAGCTGTTGCCACTGCAACATATAGCTTAAAAGGTGTCCAACCAAGAAGTTGAAGGAAAATTTTCCTTTTGAGAAGTGGAATGGAAATAAGCAAAGTGTGAGTCATTTTAGAGTATTTGGTTCTGTTTGTTACAAACATGTTCCAGGTGCTACTAGAAAGAAGCTGAATGATAGAAGAAAAGTAGTGTTACTGATTGAGTACCATATTACATACGCTTATAAGCTATATTGTCCAGTCACTAACAAGATGGAAGTCAGTAGAGATGTCATTGTGAAGGAAACAAAAGCATAGGATTGGAACAAGTCTCAACCCAACTCTGGTGCAATGTTAACACTTAAGTTAACTTCTGAAGATATTTCAGACTCTGAAGGAGAATCTGCCTCTGAAGGAGATTTTACCTCTGAAGATGAGTCAGAGTCTGAAGGTGACTCTAATGCTGAAGTTGAGTTTGAAGGCGAGTCTGACTCTGAAGGAGAATCTGATTATCATCCAGATTCTGGTGGTAATCATGCATATGAAGGTGGTCATACTTTTGAAGGTGGTCCATTCTCTGAAGGTAATCCAACATCTAATATTGTTCCAACATCTGAAGAAGATTTTGAACAAGTTCAGAGGCCACAAAAATTAGACAAATACTAACAAGATTTGTAGAGTTTGACATGTTGCAAGATACTAAGATAGACTATGAGTGGGAAGTCATTAAGTGTGCCATGTTGGTAGACTCTGAACCAGTTAGTATTGAATAAGCTCTAAAGAAGAAAGTGTGGCTGAAGGCCATGAAAGAAGGACCTAAGGCTATAGAAAGAAACAAGACTTGGGAGTTGACTGAGCTTCCAAAGAACAAGAAAGCCATTAGCGTGAGATGGGTTTACAAGTTAACACCAAAGATAGATCGATCAATTGGCAAACACAAAGCAAGGCTAGTAGCTATAAGATTTTTACAGAAATCTGGATTAGATTACTTTGAGGTGTTTGTGCATCATGGTCATGCTCACAATCACTAACCAAAAAATATCTCTATGAATTGCAACCAAAGACTGTCTGATATGGTGGACATCATAAACCTTATACTCTCCAGGACAACCATCTACCATATTGACAGAAGCATTACCATGCGCGGGCAATATATTAGCTTTTACATTAGGTGCACGGTCCTCAAAGAAAACCATTCCACTCTTCACAATCTTTTGTACTTCGTACTTCAACGGGTAGCAGTTCTCAATGTCGTGGTCAGGGGCTCCCTGGTGAAAGGCACAACGGAGTTCAGGTTTTGAACCACCATGGAAGTGGCTCGGGTATTTGTGGTGGATTTCTGGGTTGAATAAGGTTCTTGAGAACCAAAGATGGATATAATTCTGCGTAGGACATAAGAATGGGATCAAAAGAAACCTTCTTCCTCTCAAAACTTTGTTGTTGATTATTGTTGTTGTTGTAGTTGGTTCTTTGTTGCGGTTGTTGTTGACATTGTTGTTGAATCAGAACAAATTAATTGTTGGAATTGTTGGAAAAAACTGGAATCACTGAAGAAACTTGATGTTGATGCTGACGTGGTTGAGAACTCATTCTGACATGAGGCCTCCTCTGCCTCCCTACAGATACTGAATTAGTTTCCCCTCCTTTTTCTTGGAGAAACCACTCCCATACTTCTTATTGGACGATGCTTCTTCCTTAGATAGACGTCCTTCACGGACTCCCTCTTCTAACCTCATCCCCATATTTTCAATTTCGGTAAAGTCATCGGGGGAACTGGAAATCATGCGTTCATAGTAAAATGAACTCAAAGTCTTCAGAAAAATCTTCATCATCTCTTTCTCTTCCAATGGAGGATTAATATGGGCAGCAAGTTCCCTCCACCTCTGAGCATACTCTTTAAATGTCTCCTTATCCTTCTGAGACATAGACCTCAGCTGGTCTCTATCAGGCGCCATATCAACATTGTATTTGTACTGGTTAACAAAAGCTTCATCCAAATCGTTGAAAGTACGAACACTCGCACTGTCCAACCCCATATACCACCTCAAAGCAACACCAGTCAGGCTGTCTTAAAAGTAGTGAATCAGCAACTGATCATTATCAGTTTGAGTTGACATCTTTCTGGCGTACATGACAAGGTGGCTTAGTGGACAAGTGTTTCCCTTATACTTTTCAAAGTCGGGGACTTTGAACTTCATCCGGATCTTCACATTCGGTACCAGGCCGAGCTCAGCAACATTCTTACCAAACAAGTCTTTTCCTTTCAACGTCTTCAACTCCTTTCGCAGCTCAAGGAACTGATCCTTCATTTCATCCATCTTCTCATATACATTTGGGCCCTCAGATGGATCAGAATGGTAGATGGTGTCCTCAACACGAGGCAAAGTATGGATAACTGGAGCTGGCACTGACATGACCGGGCTAGATGCCGGCAGAGAAACAAAAGTGGGCGCATACCCTTCAGGCATAAAGATGGACGACATTCCCCAAGGGAATTCAGCAGGCATGGAAGGACCAGATTGGATGACAGCAACGTGAACGGTTGAGGTAGCGACCTCAGAAATAACAAACCTCTAGGGAGGAGTTATAGGAGTTGGTGAAGACTGATTCTGCGCAGCAAGAACAGACTCCATCATAGAGGTCAATCGTGCAATCTCATCCTTCAGCTCTCTATTCTCTTGTTCCAAATGTTCCATGATCTTGGGTTGATTGACGCGAGTGTTGTATCGGTGAGTCAGCTTGGCTGAAGCACAAAAGAATAACCAATAAGACATCTGGCGGAAAAAAACCGGTTATGCATATGATGCATGAAATGCAATATTTTTGTTTTTTTTTTAATTTCAAGGAACATATTGTTTTATTTGCAAACATATAATAATAACAATTTGATTGACCATAAAAATCTCTTTTTATTCATAAAATTTGGAAGGATTACATTGAGTATAATTTCAGAAACCAAAGTACAAATACAAGAGAAAAGGAAACTAATCATCCTAAGGATCCCATAGAAACAATGTCAGATGTTTTGGCTGCGAGCGTGTACTTCCTTCGGATGCATTGAATCTCGGACTCAAAGGATGTCTTCATCTGAGTCTTCTTAAGAACAAGCTGATCAACAATCTTCTTCCAAGCACCAGAAGGCTGAGGCATACTAGAGGAAAGTGGACCCTCTGGCTCTCTCTGTCTCTTCACTACTCAGTCATCAAGAAGTTCAATAAGCGCATCCTTGTCCTTTGACTCAAGCTGCAACTCCTCATGCTTTCGACTCAAAGCATGGAACCGCTCTCCCATATCTCTCTATCTTACTTCATCTTGGCGAGTGTGTCTTCCAACTCCTCTACATCTTGGTTAGGGAGATTTGATGGCTCAACCACAACCAAAACATAGGTCTTTCATAGGCGTAAGGCATCTTCAGTTCCAAAGCTCTCTTCTTCACCCAAATAGTGTAAGCTTCCAAAGCTACACAGTTGCATGGACCAAGCTCAGATCTTCCCTTCCTATGCACATTATGCCAAACATGTATCATCTTCTACTTCAAATGTTGGGGATCTTTACCCTCTTGATAGAAAATACCTTCTAACTGAGTGTTATTAGGGTTGTCTCTCAAGGGGAACCCAAGTTGACGACGAGGCAAAGCAAGGTTGTAGTTGATTCCTCCTTGTGTACCAATAAGAGGCACATTAGAGAATTCTCCACAACTATCAATAATATCCACACTACTCAATGCAGAATCATACCAAACAATATCATCATTAGTGAGAGACATAAGTCTCTAAGACCACCATAGACATTGCTTGTTCTCCAAAAAAGCAGGCGTCTGAGGCAAGTGTGAAATAAACCACTTGTACAGAAGAGGAACACAACATACAATAGCCCCACCACCTTTAGAATTCCTCAAATGCAAAGAGAAATACATGTCGCCCAACAGAGTAGGAACATGATTCCCAATCAAGAAGATTATAATGGCGTTAACATCAACAAAACCGTCAATGTCAGGGAACAAAGCTAAACCATAGATGATCAATACAAAGATGGCTTCAAAAGCATCCATACTACCGGCTTGAGCAAAGACAGTAGCTTTTCCAATGAGGAACTCAGAAGTCAACCCAAACATTCCTCCTTTCTTCACCCAATGAGTCTCAATCTCAGATTTCTTCAAATGAAGAGCTTCAACTATGATATGAGATCTGGGAATCTCCTCCAATCCACTAAAAGGTACCTTGTCAGAAACGGGTATTCCAAGGAGATGGGCATACTCTTCTAACGTAGGCACAAGCTGGTAATCTGGAAAAGTGAAGCACCGGTAGAGAGGATCATAGAACTGAACCAGAACACTCAAAAGTCCTTTAACCACATCAGCAGATAACATAGATAAAAGCATCCCATGGCGTTGCTTGAAGTCCAAGGGATCTAATACAAAGGATGATAACTTCCTTAGCTCTTTCAAATCTGGACATTTGAAATTGCACTTCTTAGTGTTCCTTCGTCCACAATCCATGGTCTGAAAATATTTGCAAATAAGACCTGAGTTCCTTGAAATTTATTTTTGTGATGAATGTTATGATGTGCATGAATGCATAAGTGCAACAATCACAAATAAGATATCACACACAAGGCAAACACAAACAAAGGTCAAGGGATGGATCAAGTCATCATCAAGATCAATCATCCATTTTGGTGGATTATGGTTTTCACCTTATCAACACCCAAGTTCCATTGACAAGACTTGGCCGGATCAACCAAGAATCAAAGGGTTTGTTGTGAGTCACGAGCATGAAGTCAAGTTAAGAACCATCCCAAAGGAGTGTACTAAAGATAAAAACCTGTAGATCATGTTCTAAAAAGTTCCCAGAGTCTTAATTCCATCTATCAGATATTATAGGTTAGGATGACTGACTCATCAACCCATAATATTCTCAAGAGAAACTCGTCTGAGTATAGTATCGTGTAACAAATGTTATTAGGTCTACACCTGAACAGTCTCCACACTACGTCCTAAATAGGCCAAGTTGGGTTAAATGTTCCATGGTCCTCAACTTCTCGGACCCCAAATCAGAGAAAGTAATGCCTAACCACAAATAACTTGTGTGACATTAGTAACTTCAAAAGGTTCTCCACTGAGTAGATGAGTCTCAAGCCAACTTGTTAAGGACTACTCCACACAAGTTGAACATGACTATACCACCCTCCTATCTTAATTGCACTCAAGTTCGGGTTATAACTTATCTCACCACTCAGAGATCACCAAGCACAACAAGCAGTTATATCACACAAGCAAATATACAATCACCAAATATACAAATATATACACATAAAAAGTAGGCTAAACCCACTAAGGACTACTCCTCAGCAGATTCGCCACTTAATTTCTGTAGCGGTAAATTTATGACCATCAAGCTATGGATAAGCTTAACGTCAATAAAACCAGAGTCGCCACCGCACTTTTATTGTTTCCAAAGGAAAAGGGAAAAGTACTAACAAAACCCAAGGATAAGAAGTTTTCAAATCAAAACTAATAAAATGCCAGAGGTTACAGGTAAAGGGGTTAGTTACACAGAGGGAAGGTGGTAGCACCCAAAGTGTCCTAGGTACTCCTAGGGAGCCCTTTTTTTATGTGTGTATGTGTTTTGGTATAAAATTATGTTTGAGAAAAATAGAGTGTGGGGATGAGAAAAGAATTTATTAGTTATATCTTTGTGTTTGACAAGACCTTCAGACTTGTGCCTACGTACCAACATAAAAATGAGGGATCAAAACCTCGTAGTTCGTGGTAACAATTTCAAAATGAGTGAGTTGCTTTTAATCAAAATTTAAGTTAAAAGAGGCACAAAGGGCCCACAAGTTTGAATGGATGTTAGTTCTTTTTGTCTTTTGAAATTTTAAGTTAATATGATTAGATTTATTTACAAGTTTGATTTAAGAAAAGAGTTTGAAAATTCAATGGCATAAGGCCAAAGTTTCTAATTGAAATAAGGTCAAAGTTTGAAATCACAAACAAAGAAGATTTTTGAAAAGGGGGGGGGGGGATTTTGAAATTTAAGAAGTGGGAGAAGATGAAGAGACTATCCTAAGCATAAAATCAAAAGTTAAGAGTTGAAAATATCTGACCAATGAGATGCAATCCAACAGACGAGAATGTCATATAGAAAACCCACTTTCCCTTTGGACTTTGAATCAAGCAATAATCAGCAAGCAATTAGGAATATCAAACATCATGAAGATCAAGGCATCAAATAAAGATGGCCACATCCAAGCAAGCAAATCCCATAGCTAGCAGTCTTCTTTGTCTTCTCATGTATCAGATGAAATGCTCCTTGATTAACTCAGAATAATGCATCATACATAAGATCAAAATAACAGTTGCATCAAGACCATGTAGCAGATAAGTTCAAATAGATCCTAATACTTGCATCAGATGAAGACTCAAATCACGATAACTTGGTCTCAAAATGTTGGCATTGACCAAGTCCTTTTGCATAGGGAATGTTGCCTAATCCTAAGTCCAAAAGTTCAGATCAAGCTCAATAGCCCACACAAACATTTTTTAGGGTTTTTGTTGTTTATTATGTATTTTTAAGGTCCTAAGACCACAACCACAAACAAAATACACAAACAAATATATACAGTCACAATATATGGCTCAAATGAGCAAAGCGAAAATGACATAAACATAAACAAGTTAAATGATATATAAATGGCAATGAATGGTAGATGACTTGAAATTATATTGCATAAAGTAAATGACTTGAAAGTAGAGCATATATTAATAAGAAATAGTCAAATGTTAGTCAAAGTTAATTAAATGTTAGTAGTGTTTTGCTTTTCAATTGGTTAAGTCATTCTTTGGAGAACACTCAACCATCTATTCACAAGCATGGATCCTTGAACCAAGACATCTTCCAAAGGAAGGAAAAAATGCCAAGTTTCCACACAATACCATGAAAGATGGGAGACTTACAATCTCACTTACTAGAATGCTACGCCTTTAGGGTCAAATTTAGCTCTATGTTAAGCAATCGTAATTGGACTTATGTAGAGGTCACAACTATCTGAGGTCGGGCAATAAAAATTTAGGTGCTAATGCATGTTAGAGATTTGGTATAATGAACCAAACTCCTAAAATATTCGACACACTAAAAGAAAAGATCACAAGGGATGAACCTATCTCATCCATACTTATATTGGTTCATCTGACACAAAGTCATTGATGAACCAATTAGCCTTAGGATATTGAGACTTTATTGGTCAATGAAAAGGATGGGAAATAATGGGGATGAATATGAAGAGGGAGGGGAGATAAGAGAAACACAAATTGGTCATGGGAGGAATTTTATCAAATTAAAATCATTCATTCATTTTGGGAGATGAAATGTACATTTCATCAATCCCCTAAGTCCAATGATTTTAATCCAATAAAAGTCAAATCAATATTAACCAAGGCCCAAACAAATAGTAAAACATCACAAGACCATAAAAATGGCTCAACATAAATTTTACACAATTAATCAATTAAAAATCAAATTAAAAATGCATTAAAATTCAAATTAGTTTGGTCAAAACCTAAAACCTCTTCAAAACACCAAATAAATGGCCAAGAGATTTATCATAGGTTAAACAAGGTCAAAGGACCTTAGACAAAAAATTTCATGATTTTTGAAAAGTCAGAAGTATTTTTAAACAATTAAAAATATGCACAAAAACATTTAATTCATGAAAAATATCAATATTAACCCAAAAAATAATTTTAATTCAGAAAATGAAAGAGAAAAATATTTAAATATTTTTGGTTTAAAAATGAAATTAATATGAATTAAACAAAATAAAGCAATTAAATGAAAAATCTGAAAATACAAAAAAACAAGGACCATCAGATTTCCCTTATTAATTGAGGTGGCAGATCTGACGGCCACGCGTGTGCTATCCATGGTAGACTCAAGTCAAAGAGCCACACACGTGGTAATCAAAACCAATGGCCAAGATTAGAACGTTGGACCAAGATCAGATGGTTGGAACCTTGACAACACACCACCAGAGCCCTAGCTCTAGTCATATTCTCCGGTGAGGACCACCAGACTGGTCCAACCAAAACTTCATGAAAAATGAAATAATGAATACACTAATTTGAAGAAAGAATGCTCAAGAGCACGAATCTGACCTCCATTTCTTCCAATTCCAAGTATATTGAAAGATACATGGATTTGAAATTTGAGGTTCATGATCTGAAGAGATGAAGATTCTTAATTTTCACCTTCAAGTTGCTTTAAATTTGCTTGATCTTGATCTGAATTTGCTTGATTCCTCTTCCTCTTACTTGCAGTGATCAATTGAGATGAAAAAGACAATGAATTCTTGGAGTTTGAATTTCACAACAAAAGGTAAAATTCAAACTCGATTTCAATTGAAATCTTCAAGAATTCTATGGAATGAGGGATTTGAGTTGTCTTGGCAAAGCTTGGGCAAGGTGTTGATGAAGTTCTAAGCTCATAGCACTTGTATTTATAGGGTTATCACATGCTTTCCACACACTTCCATTTGAAAATCCAAAAATAGAAATTTGCATCATGAGCTTGCGTGGGTGTGTAGAAATCCCAAAGAATGATTGGAAAAGGTCCAAAGTTGTGCACATGTGATGCTGAAAGCAATGCATTAAGCCATGCAATGTTGAAATGAAATTGAACATGAGAATCCTGCAAATGGTACCATGCATTGCACCCATGTGAAAGTCCTTCAATATTGATCCAAATGAGGTGATCTTGGACTTTTTGGAAAGGTGAGATCAAGGGAAACAAATTTCATGTTGAACACTTTTTCATTTGAAGCTGGGATCATTATGAATTTTGAAGTGGAAGTTTGGAAAATCAAACATAAATGAAATTTTTCTAAGTACCAAGTCAAATGTTTACTTCTTCCACCTTGAATAACTTTTGTTATGGACTTCAAATGGAAAAACTTCCTTAATAAAAGTTATACATATTTTGAACCTCTTAAATTTGGTCACAAATTTGACCCCATTTGGATTTGTAATGAAGGATTTATGCATTTTAGAAGTTGAGGAAAATCACTTGTTCAATGGTATTGGCCCAAAATGACCTATAATGTTTCCCCCTTGGCACATGCATTTGAAAGTTGAATTTTAACTTACTCAAAACATAAAAGTTGAATAGGCTATCTTGAATTTAATCATGGAATTTGAATGGATTTCATCTCATAAAAATTGAGCAAGTTATGGTCTTGGGAAGTTGACATCCTAACTAGGGTTCAGACAAAATGACCTATAATCTTTCACCATAAAAAATGACTTTCCAAGCAAAACTAGATCTAGGCTTCAACATTAAAGTTGTTTGGAATGTAATTATGAGTAACGTTTCTCTTGGAATCATTTTCATATGACAAAAAGTGTAGGAGATAGGGTCTAGGGAACCCCAACTTTGACCAAATGACTTTCTCTGGTCAACCACCATGAACCAACTTGCTAACTTGACATTCTATTGATCTTTGAGACTCATGGAGGATCATATATGTGTAATATGATGTAATAGGAAGCACCCCTTGAAATATTTTTTCAATTGATGAAGAAACTTGCTGAGGAAGTCATACAAGATACCCAGATGAATTAGGGCTTCCAAGGAAAACAAGCTTCGAACTCTTGATTACTTCTTGGTAAAAATGATATGTAAAGACCATGAGGATCCATATATGATGTCTAGAGTCAATGTGAACCATCTATTGATTAGTCTCCTTGCACTGAGGGTCTCAAACCCTAGATATGAGCTTGATGGAGCATATGTGAGCACACACACTACCTACAAAAGAGTTAAACTATACATTGACATATTTTTCGTATTTTGGTTAGTAAATAATGTAAAACAAAGTATGATACAATCAAATGTGCTTGGTGATATCTGTCGCATCCGCGAAAAATAACCGGCGGGCAAAACAAAACAAACAGAGCCGCCACCGTGCGTTATTTATCCCAAAAGAGGGAAAGGGAACGCTCGAAGTAAACCTGGAAAGGACATGGTCTCGCGACCAGAGAGATGAGATCGGGAGTCGGTTATACGAAGGGAAGGTATTAGCACCCCTACGCATCCGTCGTACTCGACAGGATCCACGCTCAAAAGGATAGAAGAAAGGTTGCTAAACACTGCTCAAACACTGCACACAAGGCTGGAAGGAACACACAGAAAGACAAGAGAAATAGGACTCGGCAGGATATCGCATCCTGGGCCTACGTAGTCTGTCGGGCACAGACATCAGAGTCGACGTAGTTCGGGACAGGGGGAACGTGCTCGCTAGGATGTCGCATCCTATGCATACGTATCTTCTCTAATCAGAGAAAGAATCAGAGCACTCGTAGCTCGGCTAACGCACGCCAAACAAAACACAAACAGGAAACCAACTGCCAATTGCTGGACTTACGTCAGACTCCAACAAGCAAACAAGACACAGGAAACCAACTGCCAATCGCTGGACTTGCGTCGGACTCCAAACACACACAAAGGGGTTGCAAAAGAAAAAGGGCGCCCGGAGAGATCAGCTCATCTCCTGCCTACGTACCTCATCTGGTATGAGGATCAGGGCGACGTAGTTCCCCTTAACAGGGAAATAACTTCTAACCTAACCAGCGACTGGGAAATGACAAACTAGAAGGGAGCCTGACTCGAGCCTAATAGTTATCATGCAATCCACAATGGTCCTAAGTTGAGGTTTCTATCTAACTTGCACAGGGAGCAAGCTATCCTAAACAGCACAGGCAAACAAACACAAGCACAATAAACAAGCACACACACTATATGCAAACAGTGGGCTCATACAAGGCTAGGCTGCATAAGCAAGCCAACTGGAATGGGGTGTGGTTAGCTCTTAACCCTAACATTGAGAGTTAGGGTGAAGCAGATGGAATGGGAAGTGAGGGTAAGACCTCACAGCTCTTATCCCTGGCCTGGGAGAGCTTCAGACAAATGAAAGTGTGGGAGTTCAGAATGGAGGAACTCTTCTCCACATGACTGACACAACATGATCTTGGGTTATTATCCACAATGCATCAACACAATGGTGTGAGCAAGGTGAATGACACAACTGAATAGCAGGATATGGATTACACATCTCTTTTATCCGCCAATTGCCTCCTAAGAGGTCTTTACCTGCTTGGCACAAATTTAAACATTCACAAGCATTGCCTCTTAAAGAGGGCTTCAGACAGGTGCTTGCCCACATAACAGGACAGGTCTTCCAGACTACATGAAGTCAGAGAGTTATACCTAGGTGGTAAGCAAACCACAAGCCAAGCAAAAGCAAGTTCAAAAGAACTCAAAGCAACTTAGGTACCTGTTGAAAAATCTAAACCAATCAGCTCACAGTTCAGACAATCAAACAAACAACAGTCATCAGGCAATAGTACACAGACAGACAAAGCATTAGGCCACAATGAGCAAAGCACAAGCCATTAGGCAACTTGTTCTCAAAGCCTACAAAACAACTCAATATTAGCCAACATCAATCAAGTAATCAACTCAAATGAATAATCCACTCCAATCATGGCAATGTGCCTTTGAACCTGAAATCCACAATCTAAACAGTGACTCCAAACCACTACGTCATAGCCTAGGGTCAAAAGTAGGTCAAACATTCAAAACAGAACTTGAAATTTAACATGAATTAACTTCAATCACATCTTGAAACATTCCAAAAGGTCTCATATCAATATCATTAACCAAAAGCATTTCATGATCAATTGAAGTTCAAGGCAATTTTAAAGCTCAAATGTGACCAACCAGAATGAAAAATCTCAATTAAATCAAAAATGATTCAAATAATTCCAACAAAATTCATGAGCAATCACAATATCCATAACATGTATCACACAAAAAATCAGGGCAATTGGAGATCATTTGGCATGGTAAACACATCATTCAAGTTGAACATCACAAGGTGTGACACAAATTGTCACACCAACTTAGCACATTCATAAAACAGAAATGACAAGTGATAAAAATACCAAATCAACACCAAAATGTCAAGCAATATGTCTAGTTATAGCATGCAAAATTTCACATTCATTGGATCAAAGACCAACATTTCACAACATGATAACCAAGGCAAGGTCAAATATGGACATGTACTCAAACATTCTAGCACCAAAAAATATCCAGCCAAGCACAACTTGCATTTTGATAATCACAAAAAGGTAGACAACATGAGAAACATAATGCAAAAAATTGGAGGTCATTTGGATGAATTTTCAATTTATAGTGAATTTTAGAAGTTGATGGAAGAAATAAAAAATGAAATGGGAGGCATGGCATGAAATATGAAGGAACTAGTGAAAATGCAAGGCAATGTGAGAAATGCCATCAGCCAGGCTCGAACCGGTGCCAAATTCAAACTACATAGCGCGCCTAATGCAAAACGACTGCGTTTTAGCATACAAACCCTAAGCGCGCTGTCATACGGTGAACTGACTTGGGGTATTTTGCTTTTTATCGCAATGTCGCGGATAGCAAGAGTCGCCACCGACTTTTCTTTTATCCAATAAGGAAAGGTGGAAAAGAACAGGAAAGACCTCAATAGATTTTGGGTTCGGGAGGTACATTATACAAAGGGAAGGTGTTAGCACCCTTTGTATCCATGGTTATCCATGGGCTCTTAATTGCTGGATCACTTATATTTTTGTGTGAAAAGTGTTCGTGAATTGTTTAAAAAATGTTTCGAAAAGAGAGTTTAACTTTGTAATGATTCTCGTATGAATGTATACAAAGTATTTATCTCGTTTGATTTTGAAAATGGTTTAGAAAAATATAACTTGGTAATGATTCTAGTATGAATGTATACCAAGTGGTGATTTTCTAGGATTTGCAAAGTGTGAGGGGTGGGAAATGTTTTAGGTTATGATCCAGCAATTGAGAGTTATACTTTCCTAAGGTCGTTATGAACGTTTCCTATCCTTATGAGGGTAAAACTGTCCTTACTATTGAGAAGTAAGTAATTTTACCCTTTGGATGTTTAAGGGTCATCGTAGGGTCATCGATAGGTCATTGAAGGCAACAGTTGTAAGGATACCTTAGCGTTCGAAGGGACGATCATCATTTAACCGTAGGCTACACCGAAGGGTCATCGAGGGACGAAATCATATATTCGAAAGCAACATCCGAGGGACCATGATTTATTTTATGATGATTTAACCGAAGGGTCTTTGCTAAGTGTATCCCTACATTCGCGGGACATGACCGTTATACCGTAATACCGTAGGGCAAAAGAGAGGTCCAAGATCACATATTTAAAGGCCATATTTTAAAGTTAATTAGGTGATTAGGATGAATCTCCACATTAAAATCAATACATTAAAATTAATACATTAAAATTAATACATTAAAATTAATTAAGCAATCTAGGGTGGATCTTCATAAGGGTATCCCACAAATAAAGTGGAAGGCCTAAACAACACTCTTTTCCTGGGATATGTGAACCTTTACAAAATTCAGCAAACGGGTTAGAATACCAATCAGGGTGCAATCGAGGATTACACCGCAAAAGAAAACACAGCAGCATGAATGTCAGGCAAAACAGTGCATAATTAACATAGAATAGATCAGGTTACGCATAGGACATAACAAATATCAACGGCTGTCCCGTTCGCCTCTGCCTCGCCTAGCGAGGTCCTAGCGAATGCTCGCTACATGCTCGCTTAGCGATGTGCTAGCGAGCAGCTGCGGGTTTTGAATTTCAGAACAGTATGATCTCAGCATGCTGCATGCCTTATTGCATTCAATTACAGAAATAATATGGTCAAACACTCAGGATATTCAGGCGTACTGGAATTCACATGCAAAGTCTAATTACATATCCAAAAATTCAATCATGATGCATTATGTATTTAGAGATTTACAAATTGGAAGCATAAAACAATAATGATACACAAACCTGTTTGCAATGGAATGGTAATGCTGAATTGGCAAGTCACTTTTGGTATCGGGTTGAGTTGGGCGGCGGTAACTTCGGTGCGGATGAGCGGCCGTCAGGGTTTCTTCACTCCGACTTCTCTGGGCTACTCTCCGGGGTTGCTATGCCAGGGTTTCCGGCCGTCTCCGTCTCGGTTTTTCGTTCTCCCCTTTTCGTTCTGGAGTTGGGGTATTTATAATACTCCTTTGATGACCTAATGGGCTCAGAATGAAGCCCGAAATTTTCTGTTGTCTATCAGCTTCGCTAGGCGAGCGTGTAGCGAACGGTAGCGAACAGGCCAGTTTGGGCCATTTTCTGGATTGGGCCATTCGTGAGCTGGGCCTTCGTTCCTTTGAGATCAGTGTCATAAAAATGAGTCGGAGTGCCCTGAAAAAATGTCTTGAAATATTAATGGGCACATTTTGGGGTATGACAGCTGCCCCTGTTCAATATTCTTGAACCGAGAGAGTCAGAATGGTATATACGCCATTCGTGGTCTGGAGGTGGAAGATTATTGAACACTAAAATGCCCCAAAAATTTGCGCTTGTCAACCAGGTGCTAATCTTGATGGAGATGGGCTTAAAGATGCCATCCAGGGGATTTGATGATGAGAACTTCAGAGTGCATCGTTCATTAGACGATATCTGAAGACATGGATGTCGTACCGAGTCATACGATAGACCGGATAGTGAGTCATCCATTATGCTGTCGACTTCGCTGGGGAGTCAAAGTGTGTTATACGCTGCTGGGGATAAGGGATCAGAATGGATCATACGCTAGACCGCATCTGGATACCAGAGTGAGTTGTTCATTAGGCTGAATCTGACGATGAAAGGGGGTAGTCATATGCTAGACTACACTTCAGAAATATATCGTACACTAGGTAGCATCTGAGCAGATGAAGGTCTAACTGGGTCGTACATTAAACCGTATCTGAGCAGAATGAGCCGTCCATTAGGCTGAATCTGCTTATAAAAAGGGGGTAGTCATATGCTAGACTACACTTCAGAAATATACCGTACACTAGGTAGCATCTGAGCAGATGAAGGTCTAACTGGGTCGTACATTAAACCGTATCTGAGCAGAATGAGCCGTCCATTAGGCTGAATCTGCTTATAAAAGGGGTAGTCGTACACTAGACTACAGTTCAGAAATATACCGTACACTAGGTAGCATCTGAGTAGATGAAGGTCTAACTGGGTCGTACATTAAACCGTATCTGAGCAGAATGAGCCGTCCATTAGGCTGAATCTGCTTATAAAAGGGGTAGTCGTACACTAGACTACAATTCAGAAATGTACCTGTCACTAGGTAGCATCTGAAACGATGAAGGTCTAACTGGATCGTACATTAAACCGTATCTGAGCAGAATGAGCCGTCCATTAGGCTGAATCTGCTTATAAAAGGGGTAGTCGTACACTAGACTACAATTCAGAAATGTACCTGTCACTAGGTAGCATCTGAGCAGATGAAGGTCTAACTGGATCGTACATTAAACCGTATCTGAGCAGAATGAGCCGTCCATTAGGCTGAATCTGCTTATAAAAGAGGTAGTCGTACACTAGACTACAATTCAGAAATGTACCTGTCACTAGGTAGCATCTGAGTAGATGAAGGTCTAACTTGGTCGTACATTAGACTGTATTTGAGCAGCATCTGAGGACTTGAAGGTCTAACTTGGTCGTACATTAGACTGTATTTGAGTGGTTGAAGGTCAGAATGGATCGTACGCTAGATCGTATCTGAGTTGTTGAAGGTCAGAATGGATCGTACGCTAGATCGTATCTGAGTTGTTGAAGGTCAGAATGGATCGTATGCTAGATCGTATCTGAGTTGAAGGAGTCATATGTTGAGCTGAATCAGAATGAACCGTACGCTAGGCTATATCTGCTAGTATTTGTAGATGTTGTATTGGCAATGAATGTCTGGGATGTACTTATAGATGCCATCGTTAGGAAGATGTCAGAATGAATGTTGACACGGAGTATATCTGAAAGATGTATCTGAAGAAGAAAGTAGTCGTACGCTAGACTGCACCTCGGAATATACCGTACGCTAGGCAGTATCTGAGGGATATAGTTAAATCTTGAATGTAATAGATAAAGATGCCCGTCTGAACGGACCTTTGTTTTGACTGTGTCAGGAGGATAATTGACCTGAAAAATAAAGTTAGCTTCATGCTATGTCATGATGCATGCTATGAAACGATGTAATGTATATGATGCGGAACGAAATAAATGTGAACATTGTATGCAAGTATGTGATGTGAAATGATGTAATGAATGCACTATGCTTCTGAAATGTTCTTCCAGGGGACTCTACTGGGAAAATAAATCTCATTCTTCTGGTTGGAGATATTTGTATTGATGACCCTTTCTTAGCTAGGGGATACTTGATTGCCGTCTGACGATGGAAACATCCAACAGAGCCTGGCTGGGGATAGAAGAGATGACCAGTATGTCTGATGATGCCGACCTCTGCTGGGAAATAGCTGGTTCTTGTTGGGGAATAGAATTAGCAACGGATTCATTGGAAAGCATGGTTAGACCTTCTCCTCGATCCTGAAGTCTTGTAGTAATTGCTATTTCTATTTTCTGCATGTATTTTGATAAACATTGATCATATTCAAATGCATATATCAATTCAAGTTAAATCAATGGACGTTTACGCAAACAAAACAGAGAAAGTAAAACAAAACATCTTTTTGGAAATGACATCGTATTGATTTTGAAAGAGGGCCCATGAACAGGCAAATCGTGTACAAGGAGACAGAAATCCTAGTAAGAGGAAATTGCCGAGAAAACAAAGAAAAAGCTATGCAGGAAAAGTCCTATTGATTTTAAATCCACTACCGTCATTATGTCTTCAAGCATCTCATCTCCTGCTGTCGGATAGAAGTGATTGGCTTGTTCGGTCCCTTGAAACTTGGGTGAAGCTGACAGAGAACGGGACATAGTCATACGCTTTAATCCCTAATTTTTGCCTGGACCGCCTTTTCAGGTTTTCAGTCCACCAGGATACCCTTTTTTGCCCAAGCCGCCTTTTCAGGTTTTCGACTTGCCGGGTGTACATTTGTATATGTTTATCCCTAATTTTTGCCCGAACCCTTTTGGTTCGCCGGGATGCCCTTACTTTTGCCTAGATACGTCGACCTAGCGGGTCTCTTTTATGCGTAGTATTTTTTGACTATGTCTGCGTTCACGGGATGCGGGAAGTCTTCGCCGTCCATTGTAGTAAGCATCATGGCTCCACCAGAGAATACCTTCTTAACTACAAACGGCCCTTCGTACGTGGGAATCCATTTGCCTCTGGGATCACCTTGTGGTAGAGTGATGCGCTTTATTACCAAATCGCCAATTCGATATACCTGTCTCTTGACTCTTTTGTTAAATGCCTGGGTCATGCGTTTCTGATATATCTGTCCATGACAAACAGCCGCAAGTCTCTTCTCATCAATCAAGTTTATCTGATCGAGTCGAGTCTGAATCCATTCATCTTCATCTAGGCCCGCCTCTTTCATGATTCTTAGAGAGGGAATCTGAACTTCCACTGGTAAAACGACTTCCATTCCGTAGACTAAAGAGAAAGGAGTTGCTCCTGTCGAAGTGCGTACTGAAGTGCGATAACCGTGAAGAGCAAACGGTAACATCTCATGCCAGTCTTTGTACGTCACCGTCATCTTTTGTATGATCTTCTTGATATTCTTATTAGCGGCTTCTACAGCGCCATTCATCTTCGGTCGGTACGGAGAAGAGTTATGGTGTTTTATTTTGAACTGCGTGCAGAGTTCAGTAATCATCTTGTTGTTCAAATTAGTACCATTGTCAGTAATAATTCTTTCAGGGATGCCATATCGACAAATGAGATTATTCTTGATGAATCGTGCCACCACATTCTTGGTGACAGAAGCGAATGAGGCGGCCTCTACCCACTTTGTAAAGTAATCAATCGCAACAAGGATGAAGCAATGTCCATTAGAAGCAGTAGGTTTAATCTCTCCAATCATGTCAATGCCCCACATCGCAAAAGGCCAAGGGGCTGTCAACACGTTTAGTGGAGCAGGAGGCACATGTACTTTGTCCGCATAGATCTGGCACTTATGACAGGTTCTGGAGTGATGGTGGCAATCAGCTTCCATGGTAGACCAATAATACCCTGATCTCAGAATCTTCTTGGCCATCGTATGCCCGCTAGAATGAGTCCCAAAAATACCATCATGCATGTCTTCCATAATCTTTTCTGCTTCCTTTTTATCCACACAGCGAAGCAAAGTCGAATCGTGGTTACGTTTGTATAATACTCCATTACTCAGAAAGAACTTAGCGGAGAACTTCCTCAGGAATTTTTTGTCATTGATGGATGCCCCTTCAGGGTATTCCTGAGCTTCTAAATATCTTTTTACTTCGTGGAACCAGGGTTTTTCCCGTACTCCCTCAGTGTTAAGTTCATAACAGTATGCCGGTTCATCTAGTCGCTCAATGGTGATCCTGGGAGCTTCATTGTCCCATCTGACTCTGAACATAGATGACATGGTAGCTAATGCGTCTGCCAACTGATTCTCTTCTCGTGGGATATGTTCGAATGTAATCTCTTCAAAGTATGGGATTAATGTCATCACCCGTTCTCGGTAAGGGATGAGATTCGGATGCTTAGTGTCCCATTCTCCTTTGATCTGACTGATTACTAATGCTGAGTCTCCGTACACACTCAAAAACTTGACCCGCCGGTCTATAGCAGCCTTGAGTCCCAAAATACATGCTTCATACTCAGCCATATTATTGGTACAATGAAAACATAGTCTAGCAGTGAAAGGCGTATGGTAACCCTCGGGAGAAATGATTACCACACCAACACCATTGTCCAATGCATTAGAAGACCCATCGAAAACCCTAGTCCATCGGGATCCTAGTTCGGGTCCTTCATCCGGTCCAGGTTCTTCATAATCAGTAACAAGCATGACATCCTCATCTGGGAACTCAAAATTCATAGATTGGTAATCATCCACTGCTTGATGAGCCAAATGATCGGCTAGCACGCTTCCTTTGATTGCTTTCTGGGTAGTATACTGGATGTCGTACTCTGTTAGAATCATCTGCCATCTTGCTATTCTCCCGGAGAGAGCGGGTTTCTCAAATATGTATTTGATAGGATCCATCTTAGAAATCAATAAAGTGGTGTGATTCAACATATACTGTGTCAGTCGGCGAACAACCCAGGCCAAAGCGCAGCAAGCTTTCTCGAGTTGTGAGTATCTTGTTTCACAGTCGGTACCTTTTGCTAAGGCAGTGTATGACATGCTCTTTTCGACCAGACTCGTCATGTTGCCCCAGCACACCCTATTGAATTTTCTAACACGGTCAAATACATGATTAGAGGTCTTCCTTCAACTGGTAGCATCAGAATTGGAGGTTCTCGGAGATACTTCTTGATTTTGTCAAAAGCTTCTTGGAATTCATCATTCCATACCATCTCTTAATTTTTTCTCAGTAATTTGAAGATGGGTTTGCAGGTAGCAGTCAAGTGTGGAGTGAATCGGGCAATGTAATTCGAGTGCCCCAAGAAACCTCTGACTTCTTTCTTGTTTATTTCAGTACCCAGATTTACAATTTTGATTGATTCCTCATGCGGCTGTATAGTCTTTTCCTCTTGCAGTAGTCGGGCAAGTTCTCCAGGGACTTCACAATCTTCCTCGCCTCCATCCTCGGCTTGGTAGATCGGATTTTCAAAGTCATAATGAACAGTAGCAGAGTCATTACCAACAGGATCCAGAGTGGATATGGATCGGCAAATTGTTACGTGAGTGTGTGCAAGAAACATAGCTTGTTTGAAAAATGACAGGAAAGATAAAGAGCACAATATTTGAATGCAAAAAGTCCATTGATTTATTGAATATGAATATGCTTATGAAATGACAAACCCTTAAAATTAGCTATTATGCCCCGGGTATAGACACAATGCTTTTGACATACTAAAATAGCAATAACAATTACTCCCGACTAAAGGAAATCGGGATAGTGTCTTCAGCCTTCCAATTATTGAGTCCGTCACCAATTGTTGGGTAGACCCAGCTATCCAGGTCGCAATCGTTGTCAGCATCCTCTATAGCATTAAGAGTTTTGTCATGATTAGGCAGAGGAGCAGTGATGACCTTAGGAGTCTCAGGCGGATCCAATTCAAATTCTCCGGCGTGGATCATATCCTGAATTTTATTCTTCAACGACCAACAATCGTTCGTATTATGCCCGGGGCTATCGGAGTGATACGCACACCTGGCGTCGGGATTATAACTAGGAGAAGTAGTGTTGGGTTTCGCAGGAGGATCTCTGAGGGTAATTAAATTTGCTTTTAGCATACCCTGCAGTGCTTGTGCTAAAGTCATATTGATCTTCGTAAACTGCCTTCTTCCCGGGTTAATGTGCCTCACAGATTTCTTGTCCTTTTTCTTCTCGAGCAAGAGAGCCTTCAGTTCCTCCTGCCCCTTAGATAAGTTCAAGATCATCTCCTGGAGTTGAGCATTCTGAGCATGGAGATCTTTGACGGTTTGTTCGAGGTCCATTTTTCTGTTTGGAGGAAAACCGTGAGAACACTGATCCCTTAGAATACCTGTTATGCAATGTTATGTCATGCTATGCAATCTATGAAATGTTTTCAATGTTTAAAGTCCTTGAAATGGTTAGTACAATGCCATGATGTCATGATGTCATGATGTTATGATGTTAAGTAAATAACAAGCACAAGCAAGTCACACAACCATCATTCCTAAGTTTTAAGGCTTGCATGAGTTCCATAGGTAAGTACCCTCCCCACTGAAGTTTGGTTGGTTCAACCTGTCCTAGAATAGTAACCGGGTTCTAGAAGGATCTCAAATCAGCGACCTTCCTTTAAGTCCACTTCAGTGCAACACCAAGTGGTTGACCGAAGCTTCCCTAAAGTCCAATCTCAAAGAGTGTAGTATCGAGTCTCAACCAACCCCAGTCGGAACCGAAGTCAGTTATCTCACTACTTTCTAATGGCCAGGATGAGTCAATTAGGGTTCTAAAGGTCTGGTTAATGCTTTAATGACACCACGCGGAAGCCAAATTTTTCCTCAAGTGAACATGAGGAACATCAGGACATCCAAAGTGTCACATTAACCGTAGCCATCATTTTAACCATTCCAGTATACGCCGGATAGTCGCGATGATCTATTGCTACTTA
The DNA here is from genome assembly GCF_024323335.1 of Lathyrus oleraceus. Lineage (NCBI taxonomy): Eukaryota > Viridiplantae > Streptophyta > Magnoliopsida > Fabales > Fabaceae > Lathyrus > Lathyrus oleraceus. The sequence continues at coordinate 469,717,255 of NC_066580.1, forward strand.
CCTAAGGTACACTAGATCCGGGTGTAGGATCTTTCACTCAAGAATACCCAAGTAATCCCTTAAAAGTAAATCAGACAATTTTAAATAAGTGATCTTGTTTTTTTAAGGTAACCTCTCTTGTAATCATTCCCCAGCAGAGTCGCCAGTTCTGTCATACGGTGAACTGACTTGGGGTATTTTGCTTTTTATCGCAATGTCGCGGATAGCAAGAGTCGCCACCGACTTTTCTTTTATCCAATAAGGAAAGGTGGAAAAGAACAGGAAAGACCTCAATAGATTTTGGGTTCGGGAGGTACATTATACAAAGGGAAGGTGTTAGCACCCTTTGTATCCATGGTTATCCATGGGCTCTTAATTGCTGGATCACTTATATTTTTGTCTGAAAAGTGTTCGTGAATTGTTTAAAAAATGTTTCGAAAAGAGAGTTTAACTTTGTAATGATTCTCGTATGAATGTATACAAAGTATTTATCTCGTTTGATTTTGAAAATGGTTTAGAAAAATATAACTTGGTAATGATTCTAGTATGAATGTATACCAAGTGGTGATTTTCTAGGATTTGCAAAGTGTGAGGGGTGGGAAATGTTTTAGGTTATGATCCAGCAATTGAGAGTTATACTTTCCTAAGGTCGTTATGAACGTTTCCTATCCTTATGAGGGTAAAACTGTCCTTACTATTGAGAAGTAAGTAATTTTACCCTTTGGATGTTTAAGGGTCATCGTAGGGTCATCGATAGGTCATTGAAGGCAACAGTTGTAAGGATACCTTAGCGTTCGAAGGGACGATCATCATTTAACCGTAGGCTACACCGAAGGGTCATCGAGGGACGAAATCATATATTCGAAAGCAACATCCGAGGGACCATGATTTATTTTATGATGATTTAACCGAAGGGTCTTTGCTAAGTGTATCCCTACATTCGCGGGACATGACCGTTATACCGTAATACCGTAGGGCAAAAGAGAGGTCCAAGATCACATATTTAAAGGACATATTTTAAAGTTAATTAGGTGATTAGGATGAATCTCCACATTAAAATCAATACATTAAAATTAATACATTAAAATTAATACATTAAAATTAATTAAGCAATCTAGGGTGGATCTTCATAAGGGTATCCCACAAATAAAGTGGAAGGCCTAAACAGCACTCTTTTCCTGGGATATGTGAACCTTTACAAAATTCAGCAAACGGGTTAGAATACCAATCAGGGTGCAATCGAGGATTACACCGCAAAAGAAAACACAACAGCATGAATGTCAGGAAAAACAGTGCATAATTAACATAGAATAGATCAGGTTACGCATAGGACATAACAAATATCAACGGCTGTCCCGTTCGCCTCTGCCTCGCCTAGCGAGGTCCTAGCGAATGCTCGCTACATGCTCGCTTAGCGGTGTGCTAGCGAGCAGCTGCGGGTTTTGAATTTCAGAACAGTATGATCTCAGCATGCTGCATGCCTTATTGCATTCAATTACAGAAATAATATGGTCAAACACTCAGGATATTCAGGCGTACTGGAATTCACATGCAAAGTCTAATTACATATCCAAAAATTTAATCATGATGCATTATGTATTTAGAGATTTACAAATTGGAAGCATAAAACAATAATGATACACGAACCTGTTTGCAATGGAATGGTAATGCTGAATTGGCAAGTCACTTTTGGTATCGGGTTGAGTTGGGCGGCGGTAACTTCGGTGCGGATGAGCGGCCGTCAGGGTTTCTTCACTCCGACTTCTCTGGGCTACTCTCCGGGGTTGCTATGCCAGGGTTTCCGGCCGTCTCCGTCTCGGTTTTTCGTTCTCCCCTTTTCGTTCTGGAGTTGGGGTATTTATAATACTCCTTTGATGACCTAATGGGCTCAGAATGAAGCCCGGAATTTTCTGTTGTCTGTCAGCTTCGCTAGGCGAGCGTGTAGCGAACGTGTAGCGAACGTTCGCTAGGCGAGCGTGTAGCGAACGTTCGCTAGGCGAGCGTGTAGCGAACGTGTAGCGAACAGGCCAGTTTGGGCCATTTTCTGGATTGGGCCATTCGTGAGCTGGGCCTTCGTTCCTTTGAGATCAGTGTCATAAAAATGAGTCGGAGTGCCCTGAAAAAATGTCTTGAAATATTAATGGGCAAATTTTGGGGTATGACACGCGTGCATGCATGGATTTAAAAATCCGCAGGTAATGCACATGCGTTCCACAGGAAATCACATGCGTTTCGTGGCAAAATTCGCAGGAAAATCTCCAGCAAAACTGGAAACGCATGAACACGATGAAGATCATGAAGATCTTCATCTGGAAATTTCCAGATTCAAAAAAATGTTCCAGAAATTGGTAAAACCTATATCAATCAACTCGCCATGCATCATACATCAAGAATCAAACAATAGTTCATGCAAAAACATCAATATACGCATGGATCAAAGAGAATCAAAATCAACATCAAAACTTGAATCACATGTAACTAACTCAAATCAGCACCAAATCACTCCAAATTTCCATCAGAATTACCACCATTCAATGATCTACACGATAGGCATAATGATTTGGAAAATTAAAGAATTCGAAAAACCAACCTCTTGATGAACAGAATTGAAATCACTTGCTTCCAAGCCTTGCCACGCTTCAAATCTTCTCCACTATGCTTCTTGGGATGAATGATGATGAAATGGAAGCTCAATAATGCACGAAATCCGCTGAATCTCCAGCTGCCATGAAACCTTCAAGCTATGAACATGAACAATAAAGCCACGATTTCCTCTGTTTCCACGTCCAAATGTACTCTACAACACCTCAGGATGATGAATGGATCACTGAAAAGTGTTTAGGTTTGAAGAATTTTGCAAAAAAATGTGAGAGAAAATTTTGAGAATTTGGTGATTCTAGATCTAGAGTTGATGATTCTGACCAAAACAGTTAGGGTTAAGCATATATACTCCATGCTAATCATGTTTAAGAAAGGTTTTGGGCAAATGCAAACGAGGTTAATCACTTTTAAGGTGTAAGTGCAAAAATGCATTTTCTACTTCATGCACCTTCATGCACGTGAACAGTGCATGCTCTTGATCCAAAATGCCAAAAAATGAGTTCATGCATATATTGGAATTGGTTTGGTATGCATATGTTCAACCAAGATGAGTTTATGAAATTTTTCCCAAAAACCTTCATGAATGCACCAATGATCATGCAATGAGATTTCATGCCAAGTGATAGTATGCTTGGAAAATACATGTTACAAGGATCAAAGTGCAAAAAGAACCACCCAAATTGGAGTTTTGGTTTGAAAGTTATGCTCATTTGAAGTTTAAACCACACTTTGCCATGATTGGACCATATCTTCTCAACCACACATGAGAAATCCATGATCTTGGACTTTTTGGAAATGGGAGAGAAAGATCTTCAACTTTCATGTTGGACAAAATTTCATTTGAAGCTTTATTGATGATGTAATCTTGAGTTGAAGTTGGTCAAAAATCTTTCCATTTTTGGAAAGTTCAAATTACAGGTCACCTGCTATTTTTGGAAAGTCTTGACCTAACCTCAAATTCTTCAATGTTGATGTTTGAAATGTCAAATGAGACTTGTTTACACATGAATGAGGCATCTCTAACCATTTCCCACCTCCAAATCCACAGTTGACTTGGCAATTGACATACAGTTGACTTGATCATGCACAGATGATTTTGAGCCTCAACCACTTGATGAAATGGCTCAAAAATAAAACCCTAGCTTACACAAGCTCCACATAATAACCATATGATGATATCCTTCTCAAGAAAGACCTCATCTCCTTGAGAAACCTTGCCTATTAGAATGCAACTGATTAGGGTTGACTAGAGGTCAAAACCCTAATCCCAAGGCACATGATCAGGCACAATGAACCTCTTGGTGATGATAAAACCATGATGATGGTGATATGCTCTGGCAAATAAGATAACACTCATCCTCCTTGAGGAACCAATAAACCCTAATTGAAGCACAAACCTCAGATGATTAGTGATCAATTTATGAGACCCTCATGTTAGACGGTGTGGCTAGTGATCGAGAGGGGGGGTGAATAGATCACCTCTTTGAAATTTAACGGATTTGAAATTTTATCAGAGTTTTCAAAGTTGGCGGAAAAATCAGTCCCGAATCGACTTCCGTCTATTCTGAACCGCTACTAGAAAGCCGGACACACAAGTTTAATTGCTGGATTTTAATGAGAATGACAGAAACAATTCACACCAGAATTTTAACTAATTGAATGCACTTATCATTAAAGTCTATTTCCAATGAATAAAATCTAGCTAACCGTTTTGTCAAACAGTTGGTGTGTATGTGATCGATGATAAACAACAATGGAGTTTAATTAAAAGTTTTCTTGCCACTGCTGTCTTGCAACAGGAACAATCACCACACACTAACTGAAATTCCGAAAACAGTTTTAAAACGTAAAGAGGAGTAAGGTAAGAATACGATACGCAGAGATTTGGTAAGGAAGTTCCCCACGTCGTCCTCGCGTGTGGGTACGTCTCCCTCTCAATTTCAAATGAAATTGAGAACTTTGATTATCAATTTTTGCCGAATCCGTTGATACAAGGTTATGATACAACGACAGAATTCTAAACTCTAAGAACCTCTTCTTGTATGAACCTTCACTTGATCTGAGCACGATCAAGATTTTCCTGCACGAAATTGCAAACAATTCACCGGTTCCACGACCTGCTTGCGAAATCCCCCGATTTCCAAACGCAACGCTGCGACTGAATATGTTCTGCAAACGTGACTCCCAAACCCTCAAGAACACTCCAGTTCTTGAAGGACAAACCAGTAGGTTTTTCCTAGAAACCCCCTTCAATCTTCAACTCAGCTAGATCCTCGATCGTTCCACTGCAAACCACAGCTAGATCCTTGATCGTACCACTGAATGTTATCTCGATGCTTCTTTAATCCAAAGAACAAGAATGGTTATGTGTAAATGTTCTTGAAGAAAAGTGATTGAGAAGATGAAGAAGATGAAGTCTCTTTCAGGTTTCTAATTGCTCTCAAACAATTGCTCCAACACTGCTTTTGATCTTGTGTTCAATTGTTTTCCCTCAATGAATTCGTGACTTGCACTGCTGTTATAACCTGTCTTATATATGCTGCAAAACAGTTACTGTTATACCACAAAACAGCTTTATGTATTGATACATAAGAGTGTGCATCGATGCGTACTGTAAGATATGTGAAATTTTGGTGAAATTGATTAATCATGTATCGATGCAAAAGTCGTGTGTATCGATACATGTGATTATTTCACTAGTATGTATCGATGCCTGATGCGTATGTATTGATACACAGGCTGTTTCAATTAGTCATGTATCGATGCAGGGATCGTGTGGATCGATGCATAGAGTCTTTTGCTTTTCATGTATTGATGCATGACTCGTATGCATCGATGCATACTGAACAAAAATGTTTTGTGATTTATCACATGCTGTATGTATCGATGCAGAGGCTTATGTATTGATGCATACTGACACAAAATGCATTTTAATTGTTATTTTAAGGAAAGTATCAATGTAGGTCTATATGTATAGTTATGCAACAATAGAGTGGGATGAAAAACATAATAAAACACAAATGTATCATGTAATGTAATGCACAACCAACATTTGGATGATGATCACACAATTTGCTATCATTAAAAATTAATTCAAGGTAAAGAATTTTCTCACACCTCAGGCTTGAATCTTTTAACCTCTCTATCTTCTGAGAAAGACCTAGGAGGATGACTTGCTTATTTCACATGATATGCAAAGATGTAATGCCTAATGTCCTAAAAATGAGATGCAATATGCTAAGCTAGTCCCAAGAGAGGAGGGCAAATTTTGAGGTGTTACAATATCTCCTGATTCAAGCCTAATGAATGAAGGGTAAAGAGGATGCCAAGGTGTGATCCCAAAACCAATGCACATGATGAGATAACATGAGGGATCTTAGGGTCAAAATTGGGGTCTTACACAATCTGATCCCGGTGATGCTCATTGGGTAGCTATCAAGAATATCCTTAAGTATTTGAGAAGGACTAATGACTCATTCTTGATATATGGAGGTCATGAAGAGCTTGTTTTAATTGGATACACCGACGCCAACTTTCAGACAGATAAGGATGACTTTAGATCACAATCTGGTTATGTGTTATGCTTAAACAATGGAACTATGAGCTGGAAAAGTTCAAAGCAAGATACTGTTGCTGATTCTACAACCGAGGTCGAGTATATTGTTGCCTCAAGTGCGGAAAAGGAAGTTGTTTGAATCAAAAAGTTCATTAGTGAACTTGGCATATATCCTAGCATTGTGGATCCCATTAATCTCAATTGTGATAACAATGGTGCTATCGCACAAGCTAAGGAGCCTAGATCTCACCAATGATCCAAACACATACTTAGACGTTATCACCTCATTTGAGAGATAATAGATAGAGGAGATGTGAAAATATGAAAAGTACCTACACTTGAAAATATTGTTGACCCACTAACAAAGCCTCTTGTGTAGCAGAAGCATGATGGCCATACTAGATCTATGGGTATTAGGGGTATGCCTGATTGGCTCTAGTGCTAGTGGGAGATTGTTGGTGTAAGCCCTAGAGGCCAATACTTTAGGTACATGTATCTAATTATTTATTAATAGTAAAAGGCTTTTTCTTTATTATGTTTGTTTAATAACGTCCCTAAAATAGCTAGTCCGTTTAAGTATCAAGTGTGACTTAATCATGAGATCCCATTAAACATAAGGACATTATTCTTACAGTATCTTTAGTTGAGCTTTATTGTGAAGTGGGATAACATTAAAGCATTAAGACTATTATGTATATAGACTGATTATCACATCTCATGGATCATGGATAAGGAGTTATCAAGTCTTAAACATGGGTATGAATATTATAAGTAATATTTATACTAGATTGACCCGCTATGAGAATACTACATAGAATGTTATGCAAAGTGTCATAAGTTATTCTCATGGTGATAGTGGTGTATACCACCCTTTGACCTGAAACCACTATGGACCCTAGATGTAAAGTCTAGTGCTTTATTGCTGATCAAACATTGTCCTCGTAACTAGATGATCATAAAGGCAGTTGATGGGTACTCAACGAAGCATGCTGAGGGATATGAGTGACCTAGATGGAATTTTTCCATCCTACATAACAGGATAAATGCCTAAGGGCCTAATATTGAACTGGACAAGGATGACACGGTCTATGCCTTGTGTTTAATATAGACATAAGGGAAAAAAAGGTAATTGTACACACAAGTATTATCACAAAAAAAGGATTTCTCAGATCACATGACATTTTCGTGTCTTGGGTAACCATGATGTGTTGCTAGATACCGCTCACTATTTATTATGTTAAATACGTGATTTAATATAATTGCCAATATCACGAAAGCCTATAGGGTCACACACAAAAGGACGAATTGATGAGAGATATAGTAAATAAGGAACACCGTAAGATATAGTACACTTAAGTGAATTGTAGAACATCGTAAGGTATGATGCACTTAAGTAGAATACGAAATATGATAAGGTACCGCACACTTAAGTGATTTTCGGTATACCATAAGATATGGGCCATATATACTTATGTGGGCTTTTAGCTTGCAGTCGGCACAAGTGGTTCTATAAATAGAACCCTTGTGCAGAAGCATTTCACTTGATGAAATTTCGTTTCTCTCTCTCTCTCTCTCTCCCTCTCTCTCTTTGTGTGTGTGTGTGTTTGTATGTGTCACTCAAAGCCTTCATTCGTAGCAGTTACCACTGAGACTGAAGGAATATGTTTGTATGGACTGAGTAGAGGCGTTGTCATCATTCAACTCTCGTGATCACTCCTTAGATATGCATCAAAAGTTTTAATTACCACAAGAGGTAACAATTTCTATCACTGATCATGCCTATTCGTAAGGATCACTAAAGGATTTTTTTTTAATTTCCGATGCATTTTGGATCGTAATTTTCCTTCATAATCACCTTCTCTAGGTTAAACACCCATCTCTGAACCATACCCCCCTCTTTGGGTTAATCACCTTCTCATGGTTAAAACCCATTTCATGCATGTTTTCCTTGTGAGTCTCAGGCTTAGGAAATCCCCTTCATGCATGTTTTCCTTATAAGACTTGGGCTTAGGCAAACCCTCTTATTCTCATGCATGTCTGCCTTATGAGACCCAGACTTAGGCAAAACCCCTTTTCTTTTTTGTTTACCTTGTGAGACCAATGCTTAGGTAAAAAAAATTCATGCATGTTTGTCTTGTGAGACCATCGCTTAGACAGACCATTTCATGCATGCTTGCCTTGTGAGACTCAGGCTTAGGCAAGCTCTCTTCATGCATGTTTTCCTCGTGAGACCCATGTTTAGGGAAACCCCTCCTTCTCATGCATGTCTGCCTTGTAAGACTCAGGCTTATGCAAACCCCCTCTTTGTAGGTCTTGATCCTTGAATCTAGGCAAAATCTTACAACTCTACATTGTCTAATCACCATTTATTGGTTAATTGCAACACTCCTGGTTCAGACACCGCTTTATGGGTTCAAGCAACACACTCCTGGTCCAAATAACATCCAAACAACACCTTCACCATCTCACAAATCTTTCCCAATTTATTCACAAATTGTTTTCAATTCAATTCAATCACAAACTCTTTTCAAACTAGACAACTTTCTTTCCATAAAAAACTGTTATAATTTGTTCCTTAGCAGTCAGACTAAAATCTTAGAGAATTCGAACGAGGATCAAAATCAACTAAGGTCAAACACTTCTAGGATACGGTTATAGCATTGTTCCCTAAAATCAACCAAGAAATACTTATTTTCTATCATGAAGTGCAGAGCTCTGATTTTCTCATTGAACTATGAGAATACGTAGGCACGAGGGTTTGAATCCTTGGCTAGCACATTAATTAATAAATTATTTTCCCCCCTTAATTAAAATCAATCACAAGTAACCTTTAGATAATAACACCCATATATGCAAAGAACAATCAAAACGGTTCCCGTTAAGTATAACGAATGTGAGGGATGCTAATACATTTCCTTTACATAACCAACTTCCTTACCCTTTTTTCTCTTCCCCTTGGGTTTTATCGATATTTTCCCTTTCCTTTGGAAAAAATAAAGTTCGGTGGCGACTCTATTGTATTTTGAGCGTGCGATGCGCTTGGGTATTTTTTGGGGCGCGACATGGAGCAATAGGGACTTAGTGAAAATCAGGTGAAACGGGGAGCAAAAACGTGCAACTATTAGAATAATCACACGTAGCATCGCGTGTGCGATAGGGAAATAAAAGTTGCATCGTGTGCGCGATGCAGGTCATCACGCGCATGATGACCTCTTTTTCTTGGCTTTTCTGTTGTACTCTGGTCCATTCTGAAGGCTTTTTAAGGGGAATTTTAGTACTTTTTCAAGGGTTATGAATTTTTGCACCAAGATGATGATTTACAGCAGTAGAAGGCGCATTTTGAGAGCATTTTAAAGGCATTGGAGGAAAATTTTTCAAGGGAATTCTTATGCAAACCTATTATTCTTATTTTGGTATTGTAATTTGAATCATGATTAGCTAATTCTCTTTAGGTTAGGTTGTGTTTGGTGAACATATTTTGATATTGTTGGGACATATGTTTGATTTGATATTGCATGAGTAATTTAATCTATAGTTCTATTCAATTGCATCTTATTCTTAATGCTTTTTATGCGAGATACTTTTCTAATATGATTTTTGGCACAAAAGGAATACTGACCATTAGTGTATATGTTGGACCTAGGGAAATTGTTATGCTTATGCTGGTTGAATAGGGATAGGAGACCCTGAGTAATGGCTTAGGAATTAACGCTCTATCGCATTGCCTAATCTTACTTACGTTGGTGGACTAGGGATAGAAAACTCCGAGTATTGATTAGGGAGCTATACCGCAAGGGATTGGGTATAACGATTTTGTTAGTTCGTCATGGGATTATAGTGACAATATCATTCATCTAATGCATCAAACATCAACAATAGTCAAATAGGGGGTTCTGCACATAACCCGACCACTTTCTTCTTATTGTCAAACAACTTTATTTTCTTTTTGCATTTGAACCTGAAACCCCTCCCCCACCCCCAATTTACTATTTTATACGCATTGCAAAAAATTGTCTTGTTAAATAGTAGTCCCTATGGATTTGATCTTATTTTATTACTGCGACATTATCAGAACACTTGTCGATGAGTCATCAAGTTTTTGGCGTTGTTGTCGGGGACTGTTGATAATTTAAACAAGGTAATGCTTGGTGATAAGTTTGTTTATTTAGTTTTTTTTTTGTTTTTATTTTCATTAATTACCGTACTACTCAGGATCGACAGTGACACCGTTTGATCCAGAAGTTGAAAGGATTGCATGTGCTATCAGAAGAACAATTAGATAAGCAACTCTAGCTCAAAGGATCTTAGTTAAAGACAATCCACTAATCTCTTAAGACGCTGGATTGATCTCTAGAGGGTTTGTACCGACAAACCCAACTAACTCTGATATACAAAACTATGTACTTTCAGGTCTCAGAGACAATCTGTTTGACGAGAACGCAACTAGAGATCTGTGGGAACATCTTGCTCGCTTCTACGAAATAGATTTGATGTGTAAACCAACCGAGATCACGGAAGACCAAGTCAAGCTAATGTTGTTTGGTTTCTTGCTAATTGGAAGAGCTAAAGATTGGTTACTTTTCCTTCCAAATGGAACTATTTAGACATGGAAAGAGCTGGAGGATAAATTCTTAGAGAGATTCTTCGCCACCACTTAGTTTTCTGAGCAAAGTGCAGAAATTACAAATTTTGAGCAACAAGAAACATAATCTCTATATGAGTAATGGGAAAGTTTAAAACCTTTATTGCCCATGTGCACAAATCATATTATGAACAACATGAAGCAACTGCAAAGTTTTATCAAAGGTCTCAAGAGTCAGACGTGCATGCTGTTAGATACTTTTGCGAGAGGCACGATCAGATCAATGACCGAACCACAAGTTAAATACCTAATTGAAAAGATGTGCTTAAATGAGTACCATTTAAAGAGCGACAAGTCAGTAAAAATTGAAACTGTAGGCACACCCTAAGGTATGTTAGGTGTTGATACTCAAACTTCACTTTTAGCCCAAACTGAATTATTAAACAAAAAGCTAGCTGAAAGCAGCTTGGGTAGGGCTAACGTGAGTTAGGTACGAGCACTTAGGTGTGATTTCTATGGTGAGGGACATGAAAATGGAAGATGCTCTTTGGAAGGATCTAGTGAAGAGGCTAAATTTCCTAATTTCCAGAGAAATAACCCTTATTCCAACACCTACAATCCCAGATGGAAAGATCACCCGAATTTTAGATGGAGTAATAACTAGGATTCATGTGCAAATCAAGGGATTCAACAAGGTCAACAAGATCCTATCCAAAGGAAACCTTCAAAATTGGAAGAGACCCTGCAAAACTTTATCCAAGCAACTCAAAGTAGCTTTACTCAGGTAGACAAGCAACATGAAACAATGAGCAAGAACCATGATACATCCATAAAAAATTTGGAAGTACAAATTGGTCAGCTATCTAGATAAATAGCTGCCTTACATGGCTTAAGTGGAATATTTATAAGTAATACTGTAGATAATCCTAAAAATTAGTCTTTCAAAGATGTAGAAACAAGTTTCGAGCTGATCACCAACAGAGGTGAAAATGAAATAGTGGAAGAGGATTTGATGGAAAAGGAAGAATTGATGACTGAAAGAGAGGAAAGTAAAAATCAGGGTGACCAAGAGGAGATAGGAGCCACCATTGAACAATTAATAGATAAAAACTCCTCATGGAGAAGGACTAAGAAGCAGATTCTTAATTATCCCAATCCAGAACTACCTGATTACATCAAACCGCCTTATCTTATAATTAAGAAGAAACCATTACAGGAAGATGAGGTAAAATTGTTTACAAAGTTTAAAGAGATGTTGGCTACATTTCAAGTAAGTATCTCGTTTCACGAAATTTTAGAACTAATTCCCAAGTTTGCTAAATTCATGTTGGCATTGCTAAAGGATACAAAGCCAAAGTTGGTCAAAGAACAGGTGAACATGATAGAAAAAGATGAGACGGCAGTGCCTCAATCATTTCCACCAAAGATGACTGATCTAGGAAAGTTCACCATCGCTTGTACAAGTGGTGGAGTAAAGATCCCACACACTTTATGTCATTTATGGTCCAATATCAATGTCATGCTGATGAATAAGTTTAAAGAATTGAAATTGGGAGAGACCATACCGAGTAATATGACTCTCACTTTAGCTGATTCATCTATTACTCATCTGCTTGGTATCGTACAAGACGTGTTAGTGCATGTCGATGGTTTAGTCTTTCCTGCATATTTTATAGTAACTGACATGAAAGGAGATTCAAGAAGGTTAGTTATTCTCAGATGCCCATTCTTGGCAATCGGGAAAGCTTTAATAGATGTGGAAACATGTGAAATTGTCTTGAAGTTCAACAAGGAAAAGGTGATGTTTAATGTGTATTGATCAGTCACCATTTTTGTTAGTTTTATTGTCATTTGAATGCCAAAAGAAGGTGAATTATTGTAAGTTTAGGTAGTAGATTAAGCATATTTTAGTAGGTTTTCATCATATATTGATATGTTAAGGATTTAACGATTCCGAGGTAGTGTTTCATGTGTTTATAGGTCTGAAAGATCGAGAGGAGTTGGAATAGAGAAAAAATCGGACAAAAATGCATGAGTAGAAGAAAAAGAGATAAAATTGCACATCTCCTGCCCATAAGCGTATGAGGGATCTCATATGCGTATGATCACTCAATCAGACCCCCAAGATACACGTATCACCAGGAAAAGGGGATTTTCTAAGCTTCTACCCGTATGCGTATGAGGCCACTTAGCCAATAACCTTCCTACGTAGTCAGAGCCTTACACGTATGGCGCTAGCTAGGCCATATGCCCTACCTTGGGCCATACATATATGAGGTAGTGGGAAAATGACCCATACGCGTATAGGTGGAGGCCATACGCGTATGGAATGACCCAGATATGAAAATCCCATAATCTGTCTATTTAGCCGGAAAATGCGAATTTCCAAGGGTTGGACAATTTTTGAGGAGAGAAAATGCATTTTGAAGACTGAATCACTGGAGAATTCGTGGTGGATCAAGGGTTTCATGAACTTTAGTGACTGAAGACCTCTTTTCTTCCATTAATTTGAAATGTTTACACTTTCTGTCTTGTTTTTCTTTACTATTATGAGTAGCTAAATCCCTCAATGCTAGGGGTGTCCCTGATTCGGATTTATGATACAATTCTAAAATTTGACCTTGTAATGACTTTAATTTGATGATATTTTATTTACTTGCAATTTGTGCTTTATGCTTTCTCATTCGGGCAAATTGAGTTTGATCTATGGTTAATATTTAGGTTGGACCGCCATTCTTAACGCATAATTCTGAGCAATTCAAAGTAGATATCACCTAGGTCTAGGGATACCCTGCGGAAACAAGAATATTCATGATTAAAATAATGCTTAATTTCATTTGTAATTCACTATAAATATAGGGATTAATTTGAATGAGTTAAGGTTTTTTCACTAAGGACTTAGGAGTAAACACCCTTAAGGACCGGTAATCAATATTATTGAATTAAGTTGTTACAAGGTTAAGTTATTGTTGTTGATGAATCCAATCATACATCTTCCTTAGCATACTCACTCATGATATCTTTTAAACCGCTCAATTGCTTTCTTTACCTTATATTGCATTTTATTTTTAATTATTCAAACAAACAATCCAAAACCCCAAGGCTTTTGTTTAACTAAGTAGAATCAGAACTATATATCGTCAAGCAGTCATTGAGACCGATAGATAGTTAGGATTTCTTGTTATTACTCCATTGACAAATTAGTACACTTACTAATTTAACGTTCAAGTTTTTGGCGCCGTTGTCGGGGACTGGCAAAGATTATAAAGTTCATAGTTTTATTTTAGTTAAAATTTTGTTGCTTCGCAACTAAATTTTTTAATTTTAATTATTTATTTATTTTATTTTTATTTTTATAACTATTATTTTGTTACTACTAATACATGTCTAATATTTGTATGCGATAAAACCCATAAACTAATTTTCCTTTTGATGCATAACCAGAAAGAACATTGCCCGCTCGACTTAGACAAGCTAGATAAGCAAGACTGACAGATCAAGAGGTAGAAGATTTGGTCCAATCAGATACATATTCAGACAAAGAAGTAGAGGAATAGGTTATGGCTGAGAATAGTGAAGAAAGACTTATTGGGGATTATGGGAGAGAAAATACCCTAGGTGGTCGTATGACTATAGTTAACCAACCGATAAATATGGAAAATTTCAAGTTACACCCGACCACTATTCAACAGCTTGAGAAGAGACCTTTTACAGGAAAGATTAATGAAGATGCAAATAAACATCTGCAAAGGTTTCTTACTATGAGTACTACTTTGAAGATAGATGGGCACGCTGAAGAAGCCAAAAAGTTGAGAATTTTTCCGTTCACCTTAGCTAAAGATGTCGAAGAATGGTTTTATTCGCTTCCTGCTTGAAGTATCATTATTTGGGAAGAAATGAAAACAACTTTTCTTGATGAGTATTTTCCTGCTTTAGTTTTTCTCAGTAAAAAATATGACATTATGAATTTTAAACAAAAGGAGGAGAACCATTGGGTGATTTATACAAGTGATTCAAGAGACTACTGGTTTCTTATCCTACTCACAACTTAGATCAGACTGAACAAATGAAAATGTTTGTTAATGGCCTCAGGTTGAAGACTATACAACTGATTGATACAACTGTCGGTGGCTCATCTAACTTTACAATAGCCACTAGTATAAGAAGATAATAAAAGCCATTGCTGCAAATGAACACTTAGATTTGTATAATAGAAGTTTAAGCAAGCTAGAGGGAAGGATACATTTGAAACTAGTTGCTCATAGTATAAATATGGAAGACCAAGTTGTTGCAGAAGTTGAAAGAAGACATAAAAGCAATGAATATAGGTACTCAATAGGTAGCTCAAGTTCAACCAGTTCAAGCTGTGAGTTATGAAATTTATGGTGGACCTCATTATGCCATACATTGTGTTGCAATTGTACAACAAATTGAAGGAGTGAATTTTTTGAAGCAAAATAATCCCTACTTTAATACTTATAATCTAGGGTGGAAGAACCATAAAAAATTCTCCTGGAAGGATCAACAAGGGAATGTTAAAAAATAGGGTCCTATTCACTATCAAAAGCAACAACATTATCGACCTTATCAAAACTACCGGCATTAGTTCCAATAGCAATATCAGCAACATGCTCCTAAGAAATCAGATTGGGAATTATCCATTGAAAAGATGGTAGATCTATATTCCCAATTCCAAGAAGAGACAAGAAACAATCAAAGGAACACTGCAAAGTTCAGATGGGTTAGATAGCACAACAAATAGCAGGCACTCAAGCATAATGATCTCTTCCTAGTGCAACAGTGACAAATCTAAGAGAGCATAATAATGTGAGTGATGTGAGAACTAGATGTGGTAAGTCAACTAAGAGCCCTGAAGAAAAATCAGGGGAAGAAGACTATTTTCTGGAAGTGGACCTGGAAATTAAAGATAACTAGAAAATATCTGAAGAAGAAGTCACACAAAAAAGAGGTTGAGAAGGAAAAACCAAAAGAGCTAAAACCAACCATCAGACTCCCATATCCTTCAAGAAACAAGAAAAAGGATCAACATGAAAACATTTTTGAGAAGTTCTTAGAGATTTTTAAGAAGCTTGAAATCAATATCCCATTCTCTGAGGCACTTGAGAAAATGCTAACATATGCCAATTTCATGAAAGATATCATATCCAAGAAACACACCATCGACACTGAACCTATATTGTTGAATGGAACTTGTAGTGCTATTTTTACAGGGTATGAAGATTCCAGTAAAGAAGAAAGATATGGGTTTTGTCACCATATCATGCATAATTGGGGATAGAAAATTCAAGAAGGCACTTATTGATTTGGGGGCTTGTGTCAGCCTTATGCCTTTGTCCATTTATAAGAAGTACTCCCTCCGGCCTTATTTATAAGCAAAAGTCTTCTAATTTTTTTGGCCTTAAATATAAGCAAATGTCAACAAGTCTAGGTGCATTTAATGCCTTTATTCCAAAAGTATCCTTGCATTAATTACTTTATTGTTACTAGAAGACAATTTAATTGAGGGTATACTAGTAATTGTGTTGTCTCTCTCACACAAAATCAAAAAACTTAAATGCACTTAAGTATATTTCTTAATAAGCGTAAAACTTGTCATTTTTGCTTATAAATCAGGCCGGAGTAGTAGGTAATAGGTACAATTCAGGATACCATGATGACACTTCACATTGTTGATCACTTAGTAAAGAGACCATATGGTATAGTAGAAGATGTTATGGTGAAAATAGACAATTTTTTCTTCCTGTTGACTTTGTTATTCTTGAGATGCTTGACGATGAAGAGATCGCTCAGATTTTGGGAAGGCCTTTTCTAGAAATAGGGAGATGTAGGATAGACATTAAGGACGGAACCATGACCCTCAAGGTTTATGATGAAGAGATAAAAATTGATGTTAGGAATGCTATGAAGTACAAAGATGATGTGGGGACAAGTAATATAGTTGAAGTGTTAGACATAGAGGTAACTTAGTTTGTTCAGAGCCAAATCCACAAATTACCTTTAGAAAGAGTTCTCAACTTGTTAGATCAAGAAATAGAGGAAAATGAGGATGGAAAATAGAAAAAGTTCTAGACATGATGGAAGCACAACCTCAATGGCTAAGATCCAAACTGCACCGGTGGGAGGATTTAAGAGTTCCACTGGAAGCTAAAAGCAAAGAGGAGTCTAAAACAAGTAGATGATTGAAGTGGCTACTTGAGAATTTGAAGTACATTTTTTTTACTCTGAGAAGAATTGTCCGATAATAATAATTTTCGGGCTACAACAAAAAGAGGAAGATAAATTGGTACATGTACTGAAGAAATACAAAAGTACTATGAGATGGACCATTGGATACTTGAAAAGGATTAGCCCCAAAGTTTGCATGCACAAGATACTGATTGAGGATGATCACAAACCAGTGGTACAACCCCAAAGTAGATTAAATTCAAAAATGAAAGAGGTAGTGAGAAAGGAAGTGGTGAAGTTGTTGGATGCAAGTTTATATTATCCTATTTCTGATTGTTCATGGGTGAGTCTAGTATATGTAGTGCCAAAGAAGGGAGGAACATAGGTGATACTGAATGAGAAAGATGAATTTATTCCCAGTCACACAGTAACTGGCTGGAGAGTGTGTATCAATTACAGAAGATTCAACACCACAACAAGGAAAGATCATTTCCTCTCCCTTTTATAGATCATATGTTAGAGAGGCTCGACGATCATGAGTACTATTGTTTCCTGGATGGATACTCGGGGTACAATCAAATTGTTGTAGCCCCTAAGGATCAAGAAAAGACAGCGTTCACATGCCCTTGTGGTTTTTTCACCTACATAAGGATGCCATTTGGGTTTTGCATTGCCCCTGCTACTTTTCAAAGATGTATGACATCCATTTTTGCTGACATGTTTGTGTCGTACCTTAAAAAATGAGAACATGACTTAGCGAATCACACTCACGCTTGTGGGATGGACTAAACATAGTCACCACTAAACTTTATTCATTCCCAAAAGGGAAAGGGAAAATATCGATAAAACCCAAGTAAGAACGACAATGATATTGGCCGTCGCAACCAAATTAGGGTTCGGGAGTCGATTACGCAAGGGGAAGGTATTATAACCCCTCACATCTGTTGTACTCAACGAGAACCATTAGGTTAGTTGTGCACGTTATTGTTAGCTTAAAATGTTAGACTTCTCTAGTTATTATGAGGGAAAAAGAAGAATAGGACCAAAAGAAAAGAGGAAATATTTTTGGATTTTTTTATTAATGCGCCTGACAAGATTTATAAATCTTACTCCTATGTATCTCCATGTGCAAAAAAGAACTCAAGACTTATATAGTTCTAGGTAGAAAACTTTTGTTTGTTGGTCGATTTTAGCGAAAGCTACTTTATGTCAATCGAAGAAAACATTATTACCCAAATTAAGTGGAGAATGAGATGTTTGTATCACAAGCGAATGGATTTACAAATCAACATTCGTGGGTAACGTCGCAAGCTTGCTCACACGTTCAAGTGGAAAAAACATTATTTTTGCGTCTTCTTGAAAAAAATACTTTTCATTTGAGAAAAGGGTTTGAGAATCAATCGCATGACGACAAGAAAAGAGTTTGATGAGTTGATTTTTTTTATAGATTTTAGAAAGAAAGTTATTTTTGATTGAAATCGCACTAGACACTATGAGTGGAGATGAATATCTCAAACAACTAAGCCAAGTATCTTGTGTTCAAGATAATCAGAATGAGGGTAGGAAAGCTCCATTCTCACTCCTTCTCAATTACTTAAGGCCCGTGATGCATAATTCTCATCGTATTTTAAAGTATTTTGAATTTTGATTGGGAAAATGAACTTAAAGTTGGATCAAGCGTTTTGTTTGTGACGATGAAATGAAATGGTTTGAGAAATGACTTGAGGTGCTTATTAAAGAAAAAGGCTTGGTGTTGACCAAGCTAAATTTTTAAAAGGATTGATTTTATTTGTGAAGGTTAATGGATGTTACGCGATTGGTTTTGGTTTGGAAATTTTTTAGTGTGATTTTGAAAAACGTACTTGATATTGATTAAACACCTTTGATTTTTTGTATATTTTGAAAGGTTAATTTTTAGATTCATTTTATCTTTTTGAATTAACAATTATACACCAACTAAAAATACGATACAATAAACTAAAAAATAAAGAAAATAAAAATAAACTAAAAGATAAAAGGAATAATAAAAGGGAGGGGTACACTATCAATAAAAGAGGTAAAAGAATTATAAAAAATAAATAAAATGAAAGAAAAATAAATAAATAAGTCAATAATAAGAAAAAATAAATATACAAAAGACAAAAATAAGTCGAATTTTTGGGGTGTAGCTAGGAAAATGCTCTAGGCCCAAAGAAGGGAGCCTCGCAGGGGTGCACTGAGCAATTAGGGAGTATGAGGTAGGGGTGTTCGCGGTGCGGTTTGGGCGGTTTTTGCGATAAAAATCACCCGAACCGCAAGAGAAAAAAACATGCGGTTCGGTTTGGTTCGGTTGACTTTTAGAAATAAAACCAAACCAAACCAAATCAATGCGGTTTGGGTTGGTTCGGTTGGTTCGGTTTTTTATAATATTTTTATTGAGCCATATATACTCCTATAAATAACGACATAAATTTGTGTTTAGTCATTCATATATTACTAAATAACATCAAAATTCATCATATTTAGACAAAAACGTTTCATTCAATATACAAAAAACCAGATTAGACAAAAGTGGAATAAAAGACAAATATAAATAGTAGCATAAAATAATATCAAAGACATTATAATAAAACATAAAAAAAACATATGAGATGAGAGATTAGAGAAGATGAAAAAAAGAACATAACAGATGCGAGATTGAGAAGAAAAGTTCAATAAAAACGTAATTGAAAGAGAAAATAGTAACATAAAAGATAAAAAAGAAGGAACATAATAGATGACTTATTAGAGTAGAATAGGCGATACCTACATGGAAAAGAAGATGAGAAGAATGTGTGATACTACTATGAGAGATTTAAGAAGGTTGAAATTGAAACCCTAAGTGTGATTAAGAGAAAATCGTTTGTAATTGTAAGGTTAAAGCATACTAGGTTTGAGGTTTGGGTTGGATGTGGAATAAGTGAACTTTAAGTTGTAACATAATGCGGTTTGGTTTGGTTTAGTTTGGTTTGCAAAAAACAAACCGCAAACCAAACCAAACCGTGTGGTTTTATTAAAAAATGACCCAAACGAATTCGAACCAAATGCGGTTTTTTGCGGTTTCGGTTTGGTTTAGTTTGGTTTGCGGTTTTCTATTGGGTTAGTTTGGTTTTGAACACCCCTAGTATGAGGGATACTTCATATTCCCTAACCCCATATTTGATTACTACTCCCGTAGCAACAAAAATGGAAGAAAATGGTTCCAATGAAAACGTAAAAACACCATAACTTTCTCAAATTTTCACGGAATTAAGCAAATAAATAATGATAATTTATCTACTAGATCTCACTAACACAATGGTATATTTAGACTAAACAAATAAAAAAAATCGAAAATCAACAAAAATGCATCAACATATATTTGTTTGATTTGGTCATCTTATCCACCCCCATGACAAGCGAATCATGGATTCATGCTCAGAGTGATGTTGGGAAGCTATTGGATAGATTATTTATGTAAAACGAGCATCAATTTACATTTGATCCTTTTTGTTCATGAAGGTTCAAGAACACTTTAAACTCTTGATTTTGAATCAATGAAGTTTCCATACAAAATATTGGTGATTAATTAAGTGTAACAAGAATAATAATACAAATAAAATTAAATAAACTAGAATTAAATCATATTGAATCACTTTTGCTCATGAAGGTTCAAGAACACTTTAAACTCTTGATTTTGAATCAGTGGAGTTTCCATGCAAAATGGTGATGATTAAGGTGCTAATTAAGTGTAGCAAGAATAATAATGCAAAAAAATGAAAATTAAATCATATTCAATCACTTTTGCTCATGGAGGTTTAAGAACATTTTTCAACTCTTGATTTAAAATCAATTGAGTTTCTATGCAAAATGGTGATGATTACGGTTATAAATAAATGAAACAAGAATAAAAATGAAATTGAATTAAATAAATGACAAATATAAGAGCATACCTAAAATAAAATTCAATAAAGAAAGAAATCACTTTAAGAAAAGTGAAGAGAGTTTTGGCTTAGTTTTTGTGAATGATTGATGGTGAGATTTGTGAATGAGAATGATTTTATTTATAAGCTCTAAAAAGGATAGTTTAGGAATTATGCAAAGATTATGAGTGCCTTCTTAAAACTTATTTAATTAAATAGTGAATAATGATGTAATATATGTATGGAATAATGATGTAATATATGCATGGAATAATGATGTAATAAATGAGAGATATTTTGGATTTTTTAGAAACATTGATATTTGTTTTATGATGCATGAAAATAATTAATAAAATTCAAATGGATATTTTGATGATAAATCAAATGATCATGAATTTATTTTTCAAAATGCATAATGAAAAAAATATACAATTTTAGTCAATTTCTTCAACATGTAAAATATTGACTTTATGATTACTTTTTTTACTATAATGCATATATGCATGATTATGGTGACTTTTTTTATGAAAAAAAATGCATAGGACTAAAAATGCAAAACTTAACTGTCGCACCTCGAAAAATGAGAATACGACATAGCGAAGCGTGTAACACCCTTCTAAAATACCCCAATATTTAATTAAATCAACCAAACATAAATCAGAGTAGATATGCAATTAAGGGTGTCACACTTGACACTTCACACCAATCATCAAAATATCCTGTCATGCTCATTTATTTAATCAAAATAAAACATTTGCATAATTCGCAGCGGATAAAATCTAACAACAATGCAAAACATGTAACACATTACATGTAAACTTGTTCAACAATCAACAATGAAAAACAAGTAAAACATCCCGTCCCGATGTTACATCTACCAGAGCATGACCCACTAAGGAACTACACTAGACTCCAAGGACTAGCTTCTACTCAATCACTGCTCGTTACCTGAAACATAGTTGTAAGGGTGAGTTCCTCAATCGATATAATAAGCATTATAAAATATCATGTAATGCTAAGTAAATTAACACATCTCATCACCCTAATCAGATCACACATTCAGCAACAGCAACATCAACTCAATATCATAGTCATACTCAACATAAACACACAACACACGTATAATATTGGAATACATCCATTCATATTATACGCCATACATACATTATGCAATGAGACTCCATGCATGCGGTACCGACTATTCGTGAACATATAGTTCAACCTCACCGATCAAATCTAGATACGGCTACCAAGCTCACTAGTCCCACTCATTTGAGACCTAGTGACTCACTCACTAATTCCTCACCATGGGAATTAGCTACCACCCCAAGGGCTATGATATGCACGCTAATCACCTAGCATGCAAACATCAACAACAATCCACAACAACTCACTCACTAATTCCTCACCATGGGAATTAGCTACCACCATAAAGGCCATAATATACATGCTAAATCACCTAGCATGTAAACATCAACAACAATTCAAAATAGACATATGCTCACACTCTAAGCCATAAACAGTCCATTCACAATTGCATACATAACAGATACATTCACAGTATTATGCATACCATCATACATCATCAGCATGTTTATCACAGAATCATATCATATCATGCTAAATAATAAATCACCGTATTAGCACACTCTACTAATACCTACACTGCTCAAAACAATGGGAAATGATCCCTACTATATCATACATCAGCTAAATTACATCACCCCGCTGCAATGACCAAAACTGCACAACAACAGCTCAGAAAAATCACAATTCTGCCCATACGCGTATTGCCTAGTCCCATACGCGTATGACCCATTTCTCAGCCAATCCCATACGCGTATTGCCTGCCTCATACGCGTATGCTACGCGTACCACTTCCTCATACGCGTACCAACAGAGACAAAACCTCGTTCAAAACATCATCTTCCTCATCCATACGCGTATTTCCTAGTGCCATACGCGTACCAGACCATATCATACGCGTATTGCCTAGTGCCATACGCGTATGACCAGAAACCAGACTTCCAGATCTGCTATGGTTTTCTCTGCTACGAGATCTCTCCAATTCGACCTCCCACAGTCCAATTTTACACATTATTCGTTCATATCATCTAACACGAATCATACCCTATTCGATTTCGCAAAATCTAATATTTTTACATCTAATTCCTACGAATTTCCTTCAATGATAACCCATATTTCGTTCATCCAATATTTCACGAATTTCAGCATACATCATTCTAATCAGAGTCAAATCAATGGTTTATCACTACCCATTACATATTATCCCATAATACCCATTAAGCGATGATAAACCCCCTTACCTGAGTTAATCCGGCAAATCCCTGAGCTTCAAGCTTTTCCTTCCTTCAACCCTCGTTCTCTTGCTCTTCCTCTTTGCCTCTTTCTCACTTCTGTCGCTTCTCTGGTTTTCACGTGAAAAACCCTTTTTACCAAATGGAACTATTTATATATTTTCCAACTTATTACTCCAATAACAATAATTCCAATAATAATAATCCAATTATTTAATTAAATTAATAAATATATTATTAACTTATTTTAAATAATTATCTTATTTTTATCGGGGTGTTACAACTCTCCCCCACTAAAAGAGTTTTCGTCCTCGAAAACATACCTCAAGTGAATAACTCAGGATAAGACTCCTTCATCTGACTCTCAAGTTCCCAAGTCACATTGCCACTTGCTGGTCCTCCCCAAGCTACCTTTACCAAAACAATCTCTCTACCCCGCAACCGCTTCAACTCTCGATCCTCGATCCTCATAGGTGATATTTCAACAGTCAGGTTATCTCTCACCTGTACATCATCTACTTGGACCACATGCGACGGATCAGGAATGTACCTCCTCAACTGAGACACATGAAAAACCTCATGCAAATTCGCAAGTGACGGCGGTAAAGCGATACGATAGGCTACCTCCCCTATCCTCTCCAAAATCTGATAAGGACCAATAAATCGAGGTGTCAACTTCTTCGACTTCAAAGCTCGACCAACCCCAGTTATCGGAGTAACACGAAGAAACACATGATCTCCCTCTTGAAACTCAAGTGACTTCCTCCTCTTGTCGTGATAACTCTTCTGACGACTCTGAGCAATCCTCATCTTCTCCTGAATCATCTTAATCTTTTCCGTAGTTTGTTGAACAATCTCCGGTCCAACCACAGCACTCTCACCGGACTCATACCAACATAAAGGTGTCCGACATCTCCTACCATACAAAGCTTCAAACGGTGCCATACCAATGCTCGAATGAAAACTATTGTTGTAGGTAAACTCAATCAAAGGTAAATAACAATCCCAAGCACCTCCCGTTTCCAAAACACAAGCCCTCAACAGATCCTCCAGTGACTGAATCGTCCTCTCAGTCTGACCATCAGTCTGAGGATGATATGCAGAACTCAATCTCAGCTTAGTTCCCAAAGCCCTCTGCAAACCTTCCCAGAACTTCGATGTAAATCTAGGATCTCTATCCGAAACAATACTCGACGGAATACCATGCAAACTTACAATCTTCTCAATATACAACTCAGCTAATCTCTCTAACGGATAATCCATTCTAATCGGAATGAAATGAGCCGATTTTGTCAATCTGTCAACAATCACCCAAATAGCTTCAAAATTCTTAATTGTCCTCGGTAAACCAGAAACGAAATCCATACTGATACTATCCCACTTCCACTCTGGAATGACCAACGGTCGCATTAGCCCAGACGGCTTTTGATGCTCAATCTTTGACTTCTGACAAGTCAAACAAGAATAAACAAAACTCGCAATTTCTCTTTTCATTCCCGGCCACCAAAATAACTTTTTCAAATCATGATACATCTTCGTAGCTCCAGGATGAATACTCAGGCCACTACGGTGTCCTTCCTCAAGAATACTCTTCTTCAGTTCGGTAACATCCGGAATACACACCCGATTACCAAATTTCAAAACACCATTCTCATCAACTCTGAATTCACCACCTTGACCTTGATTCACTAGAGTCAACTTATCAACCAAAAGCACATCGGATTTCTGACCCTCTCTAATCTCATCCAGAATACCACTCGTTAACTTCAACATCCCCAACTTAACACTATTGTGAGTACTCTCACACACCAAACTCAAGTCTCTAAACTGCTCAATTAAATCCAATTCCTTAACCATTAACATAGACATATGCAATGATTTCCGACTCAATGCATCAGCCACTACGTTTGCTTTACCCGGATGGTAATTCAAACCAAAGTCATAATCCTTCAGAAACTCTAACCATCTCCTCTGTCTCATATTCAGCTCTTTCTGATCAAACAAATACTTTAAACTTTTATGGTCACTGAAAACCTCAAATCTTGACCCGTACAAGTAATGCCTCCATAACTTCAGAACAAATACCACTGCTGCCAACTCTAAATCGTGTGTCGGATAGTTCCTCTCATGAACCTTCAGTTGTCTCGAAGCATAAGCTACAACCTGCTTATTCTGCATCAAAACACCACCTAAACCCAACAATGAAGCATCACAGTAAACCTCAAATGGTTCCGACGGACTTGGTAATATCAGAATAGGAGCAGTAGTTAACCTTCTCTTTAACTCTTGAAAACCTTCTTCACATTTTGAGTCCCAAACAAACGCTTGCCCCTTTCTAGTCAACATTGTCAACGGTAACGCCAACTTAGAAAATCCCTCAATAAATTTCCTATAATAACCTGCAAGTCCAAGAAAACTCCTTATCTCAGAAACTGACTTCGGAGCTTCCCATTCAGATACCGCTTCTATCTTAGAAGGATCAACAGCAACACCACCTCTTGAAACCACATGACCAAGAAAACTAACCTCTTCTAACCAAAATTCACACTTAGACAGTTTAGCAAATAACTTCTTTTCTCGTAGAACTCCTAAAACCATTCTCAAATGCTCAGCATGCTCTTCTTCCGATTTCGAATACACCAAAATATCGTCAATAAACACCACAACAAACTTGTCTAGGTAAGGATGGAAAATCCTATTCATATACTCCATAAATACCCCAGGCGCATTAGTTACACCAAAAGGCATTACAGAATACTCATAATGTCCATACCTTGTTCTGAAAGCAGTCTTCTGAATATCCTCAGTTTTCACACGTATCTGATGATACCCCGATCTCAAATCTATTTTGCTGAACACACTCGCACCAACCAACTGATCCATCAAATCATCAATCCTCGGCAAAGGATACCGATTCTTGATCGTCACTTTATTCAGTTGCTTGTAGTCCACACACAACCTCATAGTACCTTCTTTCTTTTTAACCAATAACACTGGTGCACCCCACGGCGACACACTCGGACGAATAAATTTCTTATCCAACAGATCTTCCAGCTGACTCTTCAATTCAGTTAACTCAATAGCAGACATACGGTACGGAGCCATCGATATCGGCCTAGTACCAGGTACCAAATCAATCGAGAATTCAACTTCACGCTCTGGCGGTAATTCATTCACTTCTTCAGGAAACACATCAGGAAAATCACACACCACGGCTAGGTCGCAAATCACCAGTTTATCTTTCGCCTCCAAAGTCGCTAACAACATAAACAACTCCGCCCCATCTGCTACTGCCTCATTCACCTGCCTTGCTGATAGAAACAAACTCTTTCCTTCCTCAATCTCGGGAAAGATCACAGTCTTATCAAAACAGTTGATATAAACTCGGTTAAACACCAACCAGTTCATACCCAGGATAACATCAATCTGCACTAGTGGAAGACACACTAGGTCCATCCCAAAGTCTCTACCAAAAATACTCAAAGGACAATTTAAACAAACTGAAGTAGTAGTCACTGAACCCTTCGCAGGAGTATCAATCACCATACTACCATGCATCTCAGATATCTCTATTTCAAGTTTCACAGCACAATCCAAAGATATAAAGGAATGAGTCGCTCCTGTGTCAATAATAGCTACAAGAGGAAAGCCATTAATATAACACGTACCTCGGATCAAACGATCATCTGCAGAAGTCTCAGAACCCGATAAAGCAAAAACCTTGCCTCCCGACTGGTTCTCTTTCTTCGGCTTAGGACACTGTGGACTGATATGACCCACTTCTCCACAGTTGAAACAAGTCACAGTCTTCAACCGGCACTCTGCAGCCAAGTGACCACCTTTTCCACACTTAAAACACTTCTTCTCATTACTGGTACACTCATGGATACGATGTCCAACCTGACCACATCTGAAACACTTAGCAGGGGCACTGGAGTCTCCCCCACTAGGCCTCTTCATCCCACTCTGTCTCTAGAAACCTTTGCCAACTGCATACGGTTTCCCACGATCATTCTGATTCTTGCCTTTCCTATCAACCCTTTGCTGATAGCTCTCCGCTCTGGCCTTGGTATCCTGTTCAAAAATCCTGCAACAGTCAACCAAGTCAGAAAACACTCTAATCCGCTGATACCCAATAGGCTGCTTGATCTCGGGACGTAATCCGTTTTCAAACTTCACACATTTCGAAAATTCCCCTGTAGCCTCGTTATAGGGAGTGTAATACTTCGACAGCTCTGTGAACTTAGCAGCATACTCAGTAACAGACCGGTTGCCCTGCTTCAATTCTAAGAACTCTATCTCTTTCTTTCCTCTGACATCCTCTGGAAAGTACTTCCTCAGGAATCTCTCTCTGAACACCGCCCAAGTGATCTCAGCACTCCCAGCAGCTTCCAACTCAGTGCGGGTAGCAACCCACCAATCATCTGCTTCCTCTGACAGCATATGCGTACCGAACCTGACCTTCTGGTTATCGGCACACTCAGTCACTCGGAAGATCCTCTCAATCTCTTTCAACCACTTCTGAGCACCATCTGGATCGTATGCTCCCTTGAACATTGGAGGATTGTTCTTCTGGAATTCACTCAGTTGACGAGCAGCTCCCAAGCCCACAACATTCGGATTCCCTCCAAGTACTCCAGCTAGCATACCCAGAGCCTCAACAATCGCAGCATCGTCTCTACCTCTTCCAGCCATTCTATTCTGAAAGTCCAACAAGCTAAAACAATAAGTACTGATAGGGTTACACAACACCTATCACGTACAGGGAAACAAAATAATTACGACTCGACTCGACCAACCAGGCTCTGATACCACTAATGTAACACCCTTCTAAAATACCCCAATATTTAATTAAATCAACAAAACATAAATCAGAGTAGATATGCAATTAAGGGTGTCACACTTGACACTTCACACCAATCATCAAAATATCCTGTCATGCTCATTTATTTAATCAAAATAAAACATTTGCATAATTCGCAGCGGATAAAATCTAACAACAATGCAAAACATGTAACACATTACATGTAAACTTGTTCAACAATCAACAATGAAAAACAAGTAAAACATCCCGTCCCGATGTTACATCTACCAGAGCATGACCCACTAAGGAACTACACTAGACTCCAAGGACTAGCTTCTACTCAATCACTGCTCGTTACCTGAAACATAGTTGTAAGGGTGAGTTCCTCAATCGATATAATAAGCATTATAAAATATCATGTAATGCTAAGTAAATTAACACATCTCATCACCCTAATCAGATCACACATTCAGCAACAGCAACATCAACTCAATATCATAGTCATACTCAACATAAACACACAACACACGTATAATATTGGAATACATCCATTCATATTATACGCCATACATACATTATGCAATGAGACTCCATGCATGCGGTACCGACTATTCGTGAACATATAGTTCAACCTCACCGATCAAATCCAGATACGGCTACCAAGCTCACTAGTCCCACTCATTTGAGACCTAGTGACTCACTCACTAATTCCTCACCATGGGAATTAGCTACCACCCCAAGGGCTATGATATGCACGCTAATCACCTAGCATGCAAACATCAACAACAATCCACAACAACTCACTCACTAATTCCTCACCATGGGAATTAGCTACCACCATAAAGGCCATAATATACATGCTAAATCACCTAGCATGCAAACATCAACAACAATTCAAAATAGACATATGCTCACACTCTAAGCCATAAACAGTCCATTCACAATTGCATACATAACAGATACATTCACAGTATTATGCATACCATCATACATCATCAGCATGTTTATCACAGAATCATATCATGCTAAATAATAAATCACCGTATTAGCACACTCTACTAATACCTACACTGCTCAAAACAACGGGAAATGATCCCTACTATATCATACATCAGCTAAATTACATCACCCCGCTGCAATGACCAAAACTGCACAACAACAGCTCAGAAAAATCACAATTCTGCCCATACGCGTATTGCCTAGTCCCATACGCGTATGACCCATTTCTCAGCCAATCCCATACGCGTATTGCCTGCCTCATACGCGTATGCTACGCGTACCACTTCCTCATACGCGTACCAACAGAGACAAAACCTCGTTCAAAACATCATCTTCCTCATCCATACGCGTATTTCCTAGTGCCATACGCGTACCAGACCATATCATACGCGTATTGCCTAGTGCCATACGCGTATGACCAGAAACCAGACTTCCAGATCTGCTATGGTTTTCTCTGCTACGAGATCTCTCCAATTCGACCTCCCACAGTCCAATTTTACACATTATTCGTTCATATCATCTAACACGAATCATACCCTATTCGATTTCGCAAAATCTAACATTTTTACATCTAATTCCTACGAATTTCCTTCAATGATAACCCATATTTCGTTCATCCAATATTTCACGAATTTCAGCATACATCATTCTAATCAGAGTCAAATCAATGGTTTATCACTACCTATTACATATTATCCCATAATACCCATTAAGCGATGATAAACCCCCTTTACCTGAGTTAATCCGGCAAATCCCTGAGCTTCAAGCTTTTCCTTCCTTCAACCCTCGTTCTCTTGCTCTTCCTCTTTGCCTCTTTCTCACTTCTGTCGCTTCTCTGGTTTTCACGTGAAAAACCCTTTTTACCAAATGGAACTATTTATATATTTTCCAACTTATTACTCCAATAACAATAATTCCAATAATAATAATCCAATTATTTAATTAAATTAATAAATATATTATTAACTTATTTTAAATAATTATCTTATTTTTATCGGGGTGTTACAAAGCGCAATCGCACGCTCGCATGATGGACTGAACAGAGTCGTCACCGAACTTTATTTATTCCTAAAAAGGAAAGGAGAAATATCGATAAAACCCAAGAAAGAACGACAATGATTATGGTCGTTGCAACCAAATCAGGGTTCGGGAGTCGATTACGCAAGAGGAAGGTATTAGCACCCCTCATGTCCGTTGTACTCAATGGGAACCATTATGTTAATTGTGCACGTTAGTGTTAGCTTGAAATGTTAGGCTTCTCAAGTTATTATGAGGGAAAGAATAAATGGAAGAGAGAAGATTGTTTTTTTGGATTTTTGATGAAGGGGACTAAACCTAAGTTTTTTTATTAATAAACCTGACAAGATTTTGCAATCATGCTCCTACGTATCTCAATAGAGAACTCAAGGCACACGTAGTTCTGGGTCAAAAAAATGTTTGTTTGTTGGTCAATTTTAGCGAAAGCTATATTGTATTAATCGATAAAAACATTGTTTTACCCAAAACAGATGAGGAGCAGATGTATACCACACATCAAATGGATTTACAAATCAACATTCGGAAAAACATCACTTATCTCAACTCAACAATTGTGGACGAATCATTGCTTTACATCACCTTAAGACAAGATGTATTTCGTTTATGAAAAGGTTTTCCTGATCAATCGCACGACGGCGAAAAAAAGTTTGATTGGTTGAATGTATTTTTTGGCTTGAAAGACGAATATTTATGACTTGCAAACTCTTACAACTTGTGTCTAATACTCGGGACTACGTCTGGACCTTTCATCCAAGTAATCTTTTTCTTTCAATTTTATTGAGAAGATGGTTTGAATATTTACAAGTGTTTTTAGAGGGAAGACGAATACTTAAGGCTTACAAGCTCTTACAACTTGGGCCTAATATCCGGGATTACGACTGGATATTCCATCCAGGGTAATCTTTTTCTTCGGATTTTATTGAGAAAAAAGATTTGAATATTGAAGTGTTTTGAAGAGAAGAAGAATACTTATGGCTTGCAAGCTCTTACAACTTGGGCCTAATATTCAGGATTACGACTGGATATTCCATCCAGGGTAATCTTTTTCTTCAGATTTTATTTAAGAAAATGGTTTGAAGAGATTTGAATTGAGAATGGTTGAAATTTATTTAAGAAAATGGTTGAAGAGATTTGACTTGAGAAAATGGCTCGACATCGGATCGAACACTTATTATTATTATTATTATTATTATTATTATTATTATTATTATTATTATTATTATTATTATTATTATTATTATTATTATTATTTTAAACATTAGGATCTTTTTATATTTTTCTTTTTATGTCTAGTAAAATGAAGTGAGAAAATAAGATCAACTTAAGATTAAGCATATGCATATTCCTTTACTAAAAAAGGTTTGATGATAAAACAATTAAATACTCTTTTTGTTCTTTTTAAAAGCTTAATTAAAATAAAAATAACAAAATAAAATTAAACCTAACTTTTTTAACATAGTTTAAAAATAATAATAAAAATAAAAACTAAATTAACTCTTTTTAAATTTTTTATAACATAATCTAAAATAATAAAAGAAAATAAATGAATTAACTCTTTTTTATGATTTTATTATTATTATTTTTATGTATTTTTATTTAATTTTTTCTAAAAGAAAAAATGAAAGAAAACTTCTAAACATCCACTATAAAAAAACTAAATAAAATTAAAAATAAATATAAAAAAAAGGGTCTAAGTTTCTACTAATATTCATCTTATTTATTTATTTTTAGAAGAAAAAAAAAGAAACATTACATTATATTATTAATGGAAATGTTGATTCTATTTTTATCTTTTATTTAATTAGTTTGATTAATCTAACTAAAATCAAAGATAAAAAAAATTAATAAATACGAATTATAATTAAAGAGAAGAGGGTACATTTGTCATTTGAAGAATATTAAAAAAATACAATAAAGCAAATAATAAATATAATATACAATAGACCACCAATATAAATAAACATAAACCAAATACCAATATAAATAAACATAAACCAAATAAAAGAAAATAAATCACAAACATAAAAAATGCTTATTATTTTGTAGATTTCTTCATGCTTTTTTTTAGTAAAAATATTATTTATATTTTTTGATTTTTTTTCAGACATAAGGATATTTTTTTTTTATTTTTATAAAAAAGTAAAAAAAATATAAGCACATATTTAAATAAATAAATCTAAACAAAAAATAAATATCTCATTATTATTATTATTATTATTATTATTTATATTCTGAATAAAAAAATTAAAACAAATAAACTATAAAACCAAATAAAAATAAAATAATAAAGAATATTTAAAAAAGAAAGAAAGAGAGGGCGGAAGTTTCTATAACACAAAAACAAAAGACTTTTCTTTTAAAATCAAAATCACTCAAAAGAGGACATGTAACACATGAGAAACACAAAAGCAACCGTGAGAATAGGCATGGCAACATAACCCATACCCGCGGGTACCCACCCGAACCCGCCCCGAAGTTGACGGGGAAAACCCGCTTTGACTGAGTTTGGGTTCGGGTTTGGGTTTTCCCCGATTATAAAATATGGGGATGGGTCGGGTAATGGGGACACTAGTACCCGCCCCGAACCCGCCCCGTTTATTTCATTATGTATATTATTATTTATTTTTGATAATTTAGAATATTAAATATGTGTTTAATGTTTTGATATTTTAATTTGAATTTATTATTTAAAATATTTGAAATGTATGTATGAAATTTTTTTAGATTTTTTTATTTTATTATTTGTAATGTAATTTTATTTTGGAAAAAATAAATATTTCTATTAAAAAAATATATTTCACTAAATGAATAGTGGCGGGACGGGGATACCCGAACCCGTTTGGGACGGGTTTGGGTTTTGATTCTCCATCCCCGTTTGGGTTTGGGGCGGAGAACGGGGATTGTTTGGGGATTTGGGTTTGGGTTTAGGGGAGGTAAAAACCGTCCCCGACCCGCCCCGTTGCCATGCCTACGTGAGAAGCTCAACAGCTACACAACAACAAATGGCATATTCTCTATATCCCAAAAATTAACTTAATTAGAAAAAATTAAAAAAATTCTTAATGATTCATTAATGCTCTTTTGAGAGAAATAAGAAAAGAATCTCACTATCTTTGTCATCTTTTATTGAGTCCCTTCAATATCTCTCATCATTTAACTTTAATAAAAAAATAAAATAAAATGGCAAGTTGTACAAACCAAGTCATGATGACTCATTAAAACACACCAAAACAAAAATATTGTTTTTTATCATAACAAAAACTCTCTTTCTCTCTTCCTTGAAATGTGCTCTCTTTCCTCCTTCAATCAGAACAAGAGCTATGGAAATCGTGAAAAAAAGAAACAAACAAAAAAATCACCTTCATTTTCAAGCATCTAATTCTCACTCAAAACTGTAAGTCTCCAACATCAAACCCAACCTAAATCTCTCTCTGAATCCGAATCTAAAATCTATTTTCTCAAAGGCACAACCATGAGTCAGGATTGGAAACCATGTGTTTGAAAACCAAAACTTAAGTCCATAGAAAAACAACAAACAAACACAAACACAAATTCAACATGAACAGAGGTGCAAAGGGAAAAAAACGAACTTGCAACAAACATTTTAAAAAAATGCAACAAGAAAGAGCATGATGTTACCAAAATGGAGCGGCAAATTCCGGCACGGCGGTTGCAGTCTCTGGTGCGGCGGTTGATTCTCTGGTATGACGTCTCCCCTGTTTCGTTTTGACTGTTACGTTTATCTTCTTCAAATTCCTTATGGTTCTTTGAATATTTTGTGGGCTGAGATTTTACTTTGATGTATATTCCGATTTTTTTGCAGTGTCTTGTGTTGTGTATTATGATATAATTGTTTTTTTTTTTATCTCTATCAGCTGGGTAAATTTGATTCATCTAAGGTTTCATTTGTGTATTCTTTGTGATGTGTTTGAACATGGTGATTAAGGTTTCTTGTTCTCCTTATAAAAATGTTCAATTTTCAAAATGCATCAGTGTTCTTGAGTTGTGGTGGCTAGGGTTTGTTGTTTTGATGACCTCCTTTTGTTGCTCTATTATTGTTGATTTTATAGTGAATAAACTCTGAATATGGAATGGATGCAGAGGTATCAAAGTGGTATGCTCTATTTTTGCCATTTTAATGAAACTGCATTGCTGTATTTTTTCTGCACCTTTGAACTTGTCTTGTTGTGACCAAAATTTGTTGTACTTTTCATTACTTTTCTGCAGCAGTATTTTCCACTTCCTTCTCTTTGCAAGTTTCTTGGTTATGCTTTAATTGCAATAAACTTGTCCTACTTTTTCTCTTTTGAATTTTGGTTGATTCTTCACATTATTTTGGGTATCAAATGTGAAATTCTGGTATCAGATATGAGATGTCGAAGGTAATGTCACGACACTAATATCTGAGTAATGCAAACAGGATAAAGATAAAGAATAGCAATGCAAGAGACACAAGCAATTGTTAACCCAGTTCGGTGCAACTCACCTACGTCTGGGGGCTACCAAGCCAGGAAGGAAATCGCTAAATAGAATCAGTTCAAAGACTCTCAGTACACTCCACAAGTTACAGTCTTTTTCACCTAATCTTTACCCGTATGATTTCTACCTAAGAACTCTTAGATATGAGATCCCACTCACTCCCCCTCAATCACACCAGTGATTTTAAACAACAATTACTTATGAAAAGAAGACACTCTTCAAAGACACACACTTGATCTTACTTATCAGCTTCAATCAAGTAGACATACACTTGATCTTACTTAACAGCTTCAATCAAGTAGACACACACTCATGCTTAAAAGCTTTGAGTGACAAATTACAACTCACAAATCAGACCAATTCAATCATCTTTGGATGAATTGAATGGCTTACAGGTCACACGACCACACAAGACACAAACCCTTATTTTCTCTCAATATTTCGCTCTGTATTTCTTGTGTATCAAATAAGGTTTTCCATGTCTTTTTTATAAAACCCTAAAACTATTTTCCATTCAAATCTTCTCATTACAGCTGATTAGATCCCTTTGGAAAATAAGTAAATCTAGTTGTAATTAATGATTGGATGCGTTTGTAAATCAGATCTTCAATCATACATAGATTGCCATTAAAAGCGCAATCACATAACACATAACATTCACCCTGAATGTTCTGTGTACAGATGTCATGACATCGGGTCTGACATCCTGGAACAATCCTGCATAATTCCATTTTAAATATCCAGCAGATACATTATATCAGATGTCATGACATCATGTATGACATCCTGAAACAATCCTGCATAATTATATTTTTAAACTCTAGCAGGTACAAGATATCTTATGTTAAGACATCACATGCAACATCTTGTGAACACTCTTTGTTTTACCAAAATTGCTGCCAACACTTAGAACCAACAAACTCCCCCTTTGGCAAATTTTGGCTAAAACATATATCTGTCCATTTTGTTCACAAGAAAAACACATCAGCAGTTAAACAACATAACAACAGTTTAAGCAGCAGCAGAAGCAAACAAACAGAATTACTAGTTATAATAGCAGCTAGTAAAACACACAAATGCACATGGGTACTTCTTCTCCCCCTTAGTCTGTTCAATACGGACATCTCCTTTAACAAAAACAACACTTGTAATAACAACACCTATAACAATCAGAGTCACCCTCTGACATCTGCTTCAACATCACCTGTGCACCATAGAGCATGCACAGAACATCAGACATCTCCTCCAACATCACAGAACAGAACATCATTCTGTTCCACATCAAACATCTCCCTCACATCATCAGCTGTTCATCTATTTATCACACCCTGCAGTTCTCCATACACAACTCCACATAATTAAAGAACTGCAGTTCTCCATAAAATACCCTCTCCACAAAATACCTTCTCCCCCTTTTTAGTCAAAATAGACCAAAGGTGACCAATTAGACAAAATAAATGTCAATCAGCCTAGCAGAGAATGTCACAAGAGATGTTATAACATATAAAATGTTAAAACATAAATGTTAGGAGATACAAACCATAATTATACACAGCTGTAATAGCTGAGATAATTAGAAATCCATGGAACTCATTAAGAGCCCAAAAATTACATCAAGGCATCAGTAAGGACTGCCACAAATTACAAACATTTCAACAGAAAAAACAACAAATTATCCAACATCCAAAACAACCAAACCACCAGGGGGACCAGTCTTCATAACAGCACACATCACACACAGTCTTCATAACAGGGGGAACCATTACCACTCAGTCTGAGGAAGTAGCATCATCTTCACCTTCAGAATCAGAACTGCCACTAGATTGAGAATTGGACCTCTCACTTGAGGTATTGGCATCTGACTCCTTGGTTTCACCAACCTTATCCATCTCTTCCTTCTCTAAGATACTAATAAGAACCTCTAAATCCTCTTTTCTTGCCTTGGCAACCCTAATACCAGTATCCAGCTCCTTACAAGTTTCCTTCAATTGATCAATCAAGCCACCTTGAGAGGCAGGCTCTTTCCTTGCAGATGTCATGAAAACATCATTGACATGGCTTCCTTCAAACAACTTGTAGTGAATGGATAGTGGAGGCTTCCTTCTGCTGGGAATATCACTTGTGTTGAGAATGCCTGGTTCCTGGCTCAAAATAATTCCACAAATAATAGATGGAAAGGCAATAGGTAGCTTTACTGCATTAGTGGAGGCATGTCTAACAATCTGTTCAAACATAAACCTTCCAAAATCAAAGTTTAGCTTGGTTCCAATAGCATAGATGATTCTTCCAAGACCATTAGAGATGGTTGAGATATGGTTTGTTGGCACCCAGTTGGCTGAACCAATCTTGTGCAAGATGGCATATTTAATAGTTAACTTGCCAGCTGATAGATGCTTCTTACTAGGCCATTCCTTGACTTGGCCAGCAATAATAGTCCTACAGACTTCATTGTCTGTAGCCTCTAACTCCACACCTCCTTCAGTTCCTCTCCCTAGGAACTTATTGATTATGGTTGAGGAGAACCTTACACATCTCCCTCTCACAAAGACCTTGCAGAATTCCTTGCTACTCTTTTCAGAAATATCCTCTGGGATATTCACAACAAACTCTTTTACTAACCCTTCAAAACATTGGGGTAAAGCAACAACAGTTTTCATCAGACCAACATTCTTGATCAATTTCATCACTTCTTTCACTTCTACAGCCTCCTTTCCTAGCTCCCTTTCAACAGAAACTCTCCTTTGAATGACAAACTTCCACTTGGCAGCATCATCTTCCAGATGGAAAGAGATGTTGTCTAAGTGCACAGCTGCAACCTTGGCTGGAGACTTTTTAACAGCCTGCCTTTTAGCAGGAGAGATGTCTGGGACAACGTCTTCAACATCATCTTCAGAGTCAGAACTCTCTCTGACCTTCCTCTTCCTAACCTCTACTTTACTCCAAGATTTGGAGGGTCCTACACCAACAACCTTTTTACCTTTTCTTGCTATCATCATTTCAGCCATAGTCTTCCCTTTTCTGGTCTTTAATTTCCTAGCAACACTTGGTTTTACATGATGAACCAAGGTGTCATCTTCTCCTTCTGAACTCTCTTCCTCCAGATTAATAACATTCTCAGCAGTCTCATGAGAAACATCTACTGGTTTCTTACTAGGCAAGGTTTTACCTAGAGAGCATAGTCCCTCAGCAGCCATGTTTTCCTCTAATCTAGATGAATCATCATCTTTCTCAGTTTGGGGTTCCACCTCAGGTGAGGGGTCCCTTCTAGACAGAGGGGTAGAAGCACCCTTGACTCACATGCCCTTCGTTTAGAATCCTAGTTACTAGGTTCCTAATGGAATGATCTGTAAAGTGCATGTCATCCTTATGAGGAGATTTATCAGGAATGTTACCTTGATTACTTCCAGCCGTGGAAGAAAGGCCAGGGACGTCACCTAGAATAATAGAGAGGGGAATAACCTCCAAAATATCTTCATCCAGAAACTCTATGGAGGGAGTCCTTGCTTTCTGAGTGGGTTTTGATCCTGAGGGTGAGGGATGTTGAGACATTTTGTTGAACTTTTGAGAAAAATATTTTTGCCCTAGCAGAGGTTGTCTGAGAAGTTGGATGAAGATGGAAATGGTTGTGTTAAGGTAGCGTGTGGAAATGGCATAGATACTAGTTCCAATACTAGGTAATGATTTATCATAAATGTGGCACTTTCTTTTAAGTGGGCAGACAATATTTTTATTACCTTTTCCACTCCACTTTAATTGCTATAACTTTTCATGAATACAGATCCCCAATTTCCCTCTTAAACATTCAAACTGATTACCATCCAAAACCCTTGCAAATTTGTCAGCTAATTGCATTTCATGCTTTAGTGCTATGATTTTGTCTTCCACAAATTCTCTAATGAAGTGATGACAAAAATCAATGTGCTCAGTCCAGCTGTGCTGAATAGGATTTTTAGACATAGTTGTAGCACTCAGGTTGTCATAGTACAATGTCATGATATCGTGTGTGACATTGTATTCAGTCAACATTAGTTTCAACCAACCCTGTTGAGAACAGCTACTTCCAGCTGATATATATTCAGCTTGATATATAGCACAAACACCATTTTCATCTTTCAAATGTGTATGAGCAGGTGTCCTTTCACTCTCCATCCCAATCTTCTTAACATTGTTCTTGGCACATTTGCTTTGAGATAGATACATAGACCCTTCTATCTGCTTGACTTGTAGCCCAAGTCCAACAAAGTTCTTTCCAACTTCAGACTGCATTTGACTAGCAACATGTTCTACCATCTGATCTAACCTCCTACCAAACCAAATATTATCTATTTGAGCCATCATGAGTTTTTCTCCTGGAGGTTTCAGACAAAAATCTTTGAAGATTTCAACCACATCAGATTTGTTTTTGGTCCAGGTGTATCTGGAGGAGTCATCCACCACTGCATACTTCTTACCACCAAGGCTTTCCACCTGCATGGGTCCTATCAAATCCATATGGAGGAGTTTCAAACCTTTGGAAGTGATGTCATGTCTGAGTTTCTGGTGTGACATCCTTGTCTGACATTTCCCATAGACTTTTCTTTCATCAATCTTCAATTTGGGAGTTCCTCTAGCAGATATAATCATCTTCATCCCTTTTTATTTGACTAAGGTACAATGTGAGGAATAACCAATTTGAGAGCTCCACATGTAACAGTTGTCTTTGGTCCTGACTCCTTTCATGATCACTTCACTTTCTTTGTTAGTAATCAGACATTCATTTTTAGTGAAGTTAACATTTAGACCTTGATCACACAGTTGACTGATGCTTATTAGATTTGCAGTCAAGCCCTTAACAAGTAGGACCTTGTCAAGTTCAGAAACTCCAGGGAAATCAAGCTTACATATCCCCTTGATTTCACACTTTCCTCCATCACCAAAGGTTACATAGCTCGTGGCATGAGGATGGAGGCCAATTAGCAGGTCTTTGTTTCCAGTCATGTGTCTGGAGCACACACTGTCAAGATACCAATCTTCTTTGGCTGAAACTCTGAAGGAAGCGTGAGCTATTAGACTTGTAACATTAGTCTTATGAACCCATTGCTTTTTGTTGACAGGTCTATGATGTTTGGGTCTAGGTTGATAGTGAGTCTGATGATGATCAGGGCTAGGATAACCATACAGCTTATAGCAGAAGGGCTTCAGGTGGCCAAATTTTCCACAGTAATGGCATCTCCATCTTTGGTGTTTCCCTTTCTGCTGTCTTCCCTTCTGATGTTGTGACATATGATGTGACATCTCAGGTTTGCTTTTAATATGGATGTACTTAGGTTTTGGATTTAGGTTTGCCACCAGTGTAATTGCACTCAGGCTTAAATTCATTAAACCCAATGCCAGATTTGTCTCCTGTTATTTGTCCAGTCTAGAGAATCTTGTCTAAGGAGTCAGATCCATTGTTTAACATTCTTGTATACTTGGTCATCTCTTCCAGTTTAGAGTTCAAGAACACAACTTCAGTTTTTAACTTGGAGATGGTTTCCACATGTTCTGCCTTCTCATTCTCAAGTTGTACTATCACTTTCTTCTGGCTTTCAACTTGTTGACTTTCATCTAGCTTGGCATTCAGAACCACTGCTTCTGTTTTTAATTTGGAGATGGTTTCCAAGTGTTCTACCTTCTCATTCTCAAGTTAAGTTATTACCTTCTTCTGGCTTTCAACCTGTTTACACACCTCTGCACTTTTGTGACACAACTTTCTGTAGGTATTGGCCAACTCTTCAAAGGTTACTTCATCATCACTTGAGTCTTCATCTGAACCCCATCTTCCAGTCAAGGCAGTCACCAGATTTGCAGATTCTTCTGTTTCACTCTCATCAGACCAAGTGGCAGCAAGACTCATCTTCTATTTCTCGAGGTAGGTTCCACATTCAGTTCTAATGTGTCCATACCCATCACATTCATAGCACTGAACTTCTTTTCCTTCTTTGGGCTTATCATCTGACTTTGTTCTTCTTCCAGCATTGTTGGATTTACTGATGTCAGATGAGATGTTCTTGACATTAGCCTTAGATCTTACATCCATCTTTTTCAACAGTCTGTTGAACTGTCTTCCCAGCATTACTACATCATTTGCCAGATCTTCATCAACATCCTGACCATTTTCCTCCTCTGTGTTTGACATGAAGGCTATGCTTTTGGTTTTCTTTTCAGATCCATCACTCATTCCCATCTCAAATGTTTGGAGGGAACCAATTAGCCCATCAACTCTCATATTAGAGATGTCTTGAGACTCTTCTATGGATGTCACCTTCATAGCAAATCTCTTAGGGACTGACTTGAGTATTTTTCTTACTAATTTTTCATCTGACATCTTCTCTCCCAGGGCTCCTGAGGCATTAGCAATTTCAAGGATACTCATATGAAATTCATGAATATTTTCATCTTCTTTCATCCTTAAATTTTCAAACTTGGTGGTGAGCAGTTGTAGTCTAGACATCTTTACTCTAGAGGTGCCTTCATGAGTGGTTTTGAGAATGTCCCAGGCATCTTTATCCACCTCACATTTCTTTACCAACCTGAAGATATTCTTGTCTACTCCATTGAATATGGCATTCAATGCTTTAGAATTTCCAAGGGCTAGATCCTCCTCCTCCTTGGACCATTATTCTTCAGGCTTCTTGTCAGTTGAGGCTTCTCCTTCCTTAGTAATTACTGGATGTACCTAGCCTGTTAACACATCCTTCCAAGCCTTATTATCTAGAGATTTTAAGAAAGCTACCATTCAAAGTTTCCAATAGTCATAGTTAGATCCATCCAAAATTGGTGGCTTGTGAACAGATCCTCTATCTCTCTCCATAGTACCAGAAAGTATTGTCCCTAGATCTCACCCAGAACCAGATCAGGATGCCTGCTCTGATACCAATTGAAATTCTGGTATCAGATATGAGATGTCGAAGGTAATGTCACGACACTAATATTTGAATAATGCAAACAGGATAAAGATAAAGAATAGGAATGCAAGAGACAAAAGCAATTGTTAACCCAGTTCGGTGCAACTCACCTACGTCTGGGGGCTACCAAGCCAGGAAGGAAATCCACTAAATAGAATCAGTTCAAAGACTCTCAGTACACTCCACAAGTTACAGTCTTTTTCACCTAATCTCTACCCGTATGATTTATACCTAAGAACTCTTAGATATGAGATCCCACTCACTCCCCCTCAATCACACCAGTGATTTTAAACAACAATTACTTATGAAAAGAAGACACTCTTCAAAGACACACACTTGATCTTACTTAGCAGCTTCAATCAAGTAGACACACACTTGATCTTACTTAACAGCTTCAATCAAGTAGACACACACTCATGCTTAAAAGCTTTGAGTGAGAAATTACAACTCACAAATCAGACCAATTCAATCATCTATGGATGAATTGAATGGCTTACAGGTCACACGACCACACAAGACACAAACCCTTATTTTCTCTCAATATTTTGCTCTGTATTTCTTGTGTATCAAATCAGGTTTTCCATGTCTTTTTTATAGAAGCTTTCAGCTGGGCTTGGACATCATAAAACCCTAAAACTATTTTCCATTCAAATCTTCTCATGACAACTGATTAGATCCCTTTGGAAAATAAGTAAATCTGGTTGTAGTTAATGATTGAATGCGTTTGTAAATCATATCTTCAATCATACATAGATTGCCATTAAAAGCGCAATCACATAACACATAACATTCACCCTGAATGTTCTGCGTACAGATGTCATGACATCCTGGAATAATCCTGCATAATTCCATTTTAAATATCCAGCATGTACATTATATCAGATGTCATGACATCATGTATGACATCGTGAAACAATCCTGCATAATTATATTGTTAAACTCCAGCAGGTACAAGATATCTTATGTTAAGACATCACATGCAACATCTTGTGAACACTCTTTGTTTTACCAAAATTGCTGCCAACACTTAAAACCAACAAAATGTAACCAAATTTTCTCTTGTTTTGTTAGGTTTTATCAAGACCTTAAGTTGAACTTTTGGTGATGTTTGGCCTATGTGACTTGAAAAATGAAGAAAATAGTCTAGAAAACTTGGTTATGATGGTGATTTTTGACAAGTTTGGAAGCAAGCAAAAGAACCAAAGGCATACTTGAATTGCTTGAAGATTAACTTAGAAAAATAGGGCTTGAGATATTTGGCTTTCAACTTATGTAACAAGAACAAAAAGTGTGTAACCATTCTAATGTACTATGAGTTTTTAATGCAATGTTAATGACAAAAAAATCAATTTGAATTTATAATGCATGCTAATGTATTAAATTAATAACCTAGAATTCTAACAAAAACTCTTGATGAGATCCATTTTAGTATCAATGAAGGCGGACGTGTACCATTTGAAACCAAATTGGTCCTTGAATCACAACATTAGGAATTTGAGACCAAATGAAAATCAAGGCAAAAAAAAACGGAAATGTGCCATTGAAATCTACTTAAATCATATGAGTGATAAGAAAATATGGCGACACAAAGATGCATTCAAAATCAAAATGAAAGTAAAATGTCAATTTGCAAACTTTTTATGAAGTTTTTTTCTAAAGCAACAATATGATTCAAACTACGAAAATTCTACACTCGTCTTTTAAATCTACATTCCAAACCAAAGTCAAACATTATTCAATAAATAAGACTTATTTGTTAAAATGGAATTGTAATGACAATGATCATAGATGGTAAATTCAAATGGCATGAGATATATAATTATTCTAAATTTAATGAAATGGTATATGAATGGAGTATGTATGCATGATAAGAATGTATACATTAGTCTTAACAAAGCAGCACAAGCAAAGCTAACTAATTCTTGATTAATGAATTCTAACATAGGCATGGAAATTGGATCTTAACCAAATGAAATGATCATGAGACATATTGCAGCTGAAACACTTAATAAATTTATGTCAATGAGTGGATGCAAATTGATAAATACAAATGCTTGAAATATAAATGAATGCCTTTAGGCGGGGCAAAATTTAGGGTATGAA
This sequence comes from Lathyrus oleraceus, assembly GCF_024323335.1. Classification (NCBI taxonomy): domain Eukaryota; kingdom Viridiplantae; phylum Streptophyta; class Magnoliopsida; order Fabales; family Fabaceae; genus Lathyrus; species Lathyrus oleraceus. Next base: position 469,760,746 of record NC_066580.1, read on the forward strand.
AGTTGCCCGTATTCAAATATCTTTACCAGATGGGATGAGTGATGATAATCCTCATGATATCCAAAGTGAAAGGTATTTAAATACAAAAGACCCGAATTTTTCCCCTAGATGTGATGACATGCCATGCTATGAGTTAAAAGACCACTTTTTGGTTTGCTGGGGATATGATGGACCCTAGCGTGATTTTTTTGATGGATGATGGACAAACCTGTGGGGAATGATGGAAATACGGTAGCGGTGTTTCATAGGAAATGTCAAAGGAAATGGGTGGAGACTCATTGGGGATGACAATTTACTGGGGAAAAGACACTTAGGAACATCCAAAGTACAATTTATCAATTGGTTCAGACATGACCTGGTACTTTAGAATGTATCCGACAGTTCTGGAGATTTCTCATAAGAAATATTCAAAGTATGTTTTATCAAACAAGTTCAGACATGACCCAACACTTTAGAATACATCTGACAAATCTGGAGGCTTCTTACAAGAAATTCATCCAATCCAAGATTTTGGAAATTCCTAACATGGAATTTATCCAAGAAAAAAAATAAAAGGGAGTCTTCTTATTATTAGATCATTCATGAAAAAGGATGCAATGATTCTTTACAAAGAAATCAATCAAGACCAACATCATTGGAGTTATTTCTATATGAATAATATCCAAGTTTCTGGGAATTCCTTAAAATAAAGAGTCACTTATGACTTTCTAGGAACCATAAGGAAAAAAAGGGTAATCAAACTCTCTGTATATGCCAACAATTGGACTTAGACCGTAAGCAATGGATTAAAACCAGCTTCTAACGGATTGGTGATAACTTCAACTGAACTTTGAATGATGTTGGCAACAACCAAACTTCAGGTACCAATTACGATTGGATTTTCAAACGGAGTGCCAGTTATAACTGGACATTTAGAGAAAGCCAACAACAATTGGTTTTTTAAGACCAAAGTGCCAGTTACGACTGGACTCTAGATAAACTCCGATGACCATGGGATTTTGAAAAGATACTAGTAACCACTAGATTTTTGATGATAATGCCAGTAACAACTAAATTTTGGAGATGCCAATGACAATCGAACTCTTGAAACGATACTAGTGACAACTAGATTTTAAGGGTACCAAATAACAATTGGATTTCTGATAAGATATCAGTGACAACTGAACTTGACATACCAATGACAATCGGATTGGAGATAACACCAGTGACAACTGGACCTTACGGGATGCCAATGATGATTGGACTTTGGATGGAGTGCTAGCGACAAATGGTCTTTGGGTCATGGGATGATAATCAACGACGAGACCGAAGGGTTAACACAAATGAGTACAAAGTACATTTTGAACCATGCATGATTTAATTTTTTGTTTTATGCATGATATATGAATGATCTTGATATGCAATGCTGACAATAGGCATACTGGGAGTTTGTAGGGACTGTTTATAGAGATTTTGATTCTTCAACACCAATAACTCCAACCCGTACAAGTAATATGCGTATCCAGAGGAGAATATATCAATATTGACAGCTATAAATAACCAAAAAGGCCATCCTTCCATAGGATTAATAGGTTGTATTCCATGGAGATTTTTGTTGGTGATTCGGGAGTATTTATGCAACCTTGAGACTTTCGGAAAAACAAATTATTTTCTCTTGATTTTCACGTACATCAAGGCAATTTTGTTTCTTTTCAATATGTTTTTAATTCTTTTCAAGTTTCAAATTTTCATCATTAACAAATAAATGATGCTTTGCATAACAAAGAAAGCACAAAAGAAACACAATTAACAATGATTGATAGGAAAAATACTTTATTTGGAATGATATCACGCAAATGACGTAGCTCCATGGAATGTTACAATTTTGAAAATGGCAATAAGGAAAGGTTTACATTGAATCCAATGACCACTACCATCCCTAATAGACATGATTCCCCAAAACCTTGCTTCTGAGGGGAGTAACTGGATTGATCTTCCATCTCTGATTTTTCTGTATTGATCACTAGCATCTGATGCAGTTTATGCATTTTGCCCCTAACTTTTTCCTGGATAGCCCTTTTGGGTTTTCAATCCACCGGGACGCCCTTTTTTGTGTGCCTAAATCGCCCTTTCAGGTTTTCGACTTAACGGGTTTTTATTAGGCATAGTATTTTTTAACTGCATCAGAGTTTACGGGGTGTGATAGCTCTTCATCATCCATAGTTGTAAGAATCAAGGCACCTCCAGAGAAGACTTTCTTCACAACATATGGGCCTTCATAATTGGGAGTCCATTTTGTAGCGGGAAATTCATGATCATCAAGCTATTGACAAGCTAGAGATCAATTAATAAGAGTCACCACTGCGCTTTTTTTGTTTCCAAGGGAAAAGGGAAAAAGTATGAACAAAACCCAATTAGTAAGAAGTTTTCAAATAAAAACTAATAAAAGTCAGAGATCACAGGTAAGGGGGTTGGTTACACAGAGGGAAGGTGTTAGCACCCAAAGTGTCCTAGGTACTCCTAGGGAGCCCTTTTTGTGTGCATATGTATTTTGTCCAAAGTGATATTTACAAACAAATAGAATGGGGAGATGAGAAAAGAATTGATTAATTATATGTTTGTGTTTGACAAGACCTTCGGTCTTGTGCATACGTACCAACATAAAAATGAGGGATCAAAACCTCGTAGTTCGTGCTACAAATTTCAAAGTGAGTATGTTGGTTTTTAACAAAATTTAGGTTTGAAAGGCACAAAGGCCTAAAATGGTTTGAATGAGTTAGTTCTTTTTGGCTTTTTTAAAGTTTAATTCAAGTATAGTTAAGTTTATTTACAAGTTTGATTTAAGAAAATAAGTTTGAAAATGCAATGGTATAAGGCCAAAGTTTCTACCTTTTTGAAAATGGTCAAAGTTTAAAACAAAAGTAGTTCACACAAAGAAGGTTTTGAAAAATGGAGGGAAATATTTTGAAATTAAATAAATGGGGAGAAGATGAAGAGACTATCCTATGCACAAAATTTAAAAGTTTAAAGTTGAAAAGATCTGACCAAATGGGAGCAATCCAATAGACAAGTATGTCAATAGAAACCCAGAATTCCCTTGGACTTTTTAGATTCAAGGAACACACAAATGCATAATTATATCAATCTTGAAGAGAAAAGGCATCAAATAAAGATGGCCTTATCCAAGCTTATCCACTTCAATGATCTTCTTCAAAATAACATATGTAGCATATGAATTCCACAAGTCACAGGTTCAACATAACAACTTAGTAATGATCAATGTTGCAGATGAATCTGGAGAGATCTTGAATGATGTATCAGATGAATTCAAACTTGCAAGTTCTTGGTTCTTCAACAAATTGGCATTGGCCATGTCCATTAGCAAAGGAATGTTGCCTAAGTTCTAAGTCCAATTAGGCAAGATCAAACCAACAGTCCACTCAAAAGTCTTTTAGGATTTTTGTTATTATTATGTACATTAATGGTTAAAGACCAAACAACCAAACAAAGTATACACAAACAAAATAATATCACACAATATGGTCCAAATGGACAAAGGGAAAATTATATTAATATAAACAATTAGAATGATATGTATAATGACAAATGATAGTAGAATACTAAAAATAAATTGCATTAAAAGTAAAAGCTTGAAAGTAAAAGTTAATAGTTAGTAGGTTAGTAGTTAGTTTTGTTTTGCTCTTTGATTTCAAGACATTCTTTGGAGAACACTCAACCCACTTGCCACAAGCATGGATCCTTGAACCAAAACATCTTCCAAAGGAAGGAAAGAAGGCCAAGTTTCCACACAATACCATGGAAGAAGGGAGACTTACAATCTCACTAACTAGAATGCTTATGCCTTTTATGTCACAAATTTAGCGCTATGTTAAGCAATTGTAATTGGACTTATATAGAAGTCACAACTATTTGAGGTCGGGCAATAAACTTTTGGTGTTAATGCATGTTGGAGACATAGTATTATGAACTATGCTCATTAAACATACCACACACAAAAAATATGCAAAAGGTGTGGCCTAATCTCATCCATACTCATGTTAATCTTTCAATCAACTAGCATTAGGATTTTGAGATGTCATAGGCCAATTGAAAATGAATGGATGAAGAAGAGGAATTAGATGAAGAGGGGAAGGGATGAATGACATCACAAATTGGTCAAAGGAGGAATTTTACCAAATTAATATTATTCATTTATTTTGGGAGATGGAATGTACATTCCATCAATCCCCTAAATCCAATAATATTAACTTGACAAAGTCAAATCAACCTTGACCAAGGCCCAACAACAAACAATTAAACTCAAACAAGTCAATACAAATGATCAACATAATTTAAATGGCATTTATTCAATTAAAAATATTAAAGTAATGCATTAAATTCAATTATGTTTTGCCCAAATCCTAAAATCACATCAAAACACCAAATAAATGGCCATGTGATTTATCATAGGTCAAACAAGGTCAAAGGACCTTGGATAAAAAATTTCATAATATTTGGACACTTAAAAATATTTTTAAATAATTAAAAACAAATGAAAAATCAATTAATTCATGAAAAATATTAATAATGATCCAAAAAATAATTTTAATTCAGAATATGGAAGAGAAAAATATTTGAATTTTTTTGGTGAAGGTCCCATATTTTTTGGATCAATATTAAATTTATTATGAATTATTGAAGAAAATGGAATTAAATGAAAATTCAGAAAATGCTAAAATACGTGGACCATCAGATCTCCCTCATTAATTGAGGTGGCAGATCTGATGATCCACAACGCGCGTTCCACCAATGTCCTAGTTAACAACGCTGTAACATGAGTAATCATAATGCACGGCTAAGATTAAAACGTGGAAGTTGGATCACACAGTTTAGACCAAAGACACATCATTACCGGAGCTAGAGCTCCGGTTGTCTTCTCTGGTGAGCTTCACCGGACTGGTCAACATGAACCATCACCAAAATTCCAAACAGGGACATGATTTTAAAGAGAAAACATCACTGAGCACGAATATCACCTTCAATTCTTCCAATTCCAACTATATTGAGAGATATGTGGAATTGAAAAATGAGGTTCATGATCTGAGTTGCTTCGATTTGGCCTCAAAGCAACTCAATCTTCTTGCCTACATTGGTAGGACTTCAGACAACACAAGAATTAATGGAATTGAGCAAGAAACAAGGAGAATCGAAGAGTTGAAAAATTCTGCAAATTACCTTCAATGGAGGTCTGAGCTTGCTAGATCTTGACCTGAATCGTGCTTGGCTTCACTTCAATTGCTTGTAGAAGAGGAATGGAAAGGCTTAGAAGCAATGGATTCCTGGAGAATTGAATTCCAAAACAGTGGAGATTCAAGCTCAAATTCAAATGAATTTATCAGGGTTATCCTCTTAATGTGAATGGTTTTTAATGGGGATTCAAAGCTGGCGCAAGGTGTCCGTGATTTCTGAGCAAATGCAGCTGCATATATAGCCAAATCCATGTGATATTTGCACACTCTTTTCAACCTTCCAAATTTGGCAAATGAAGAAAGCATGGTGCATGGGCGCGCATAGACCCATGAAATGATAGCTTGAAAGTCCAAATGAATGATCAGATGCTTTAGAGATAGATTGGATTGCAAGGTATATGTGCATTATCACTTGAAGATTGATCCATGCCAAATGATATCAGCCTGTTTAAGCCATGCACAACCTATGCATTTCTCATCCAAAATGCATTAATTTTAGCTCTTTGAAAAGGTGAGATTAAGAGGAACAAGTTTGATGTTGAACACTTTTTCATTTGGAGCTTGGAACTTGGAGATATTTGAGGTGTAAGTTTGGAAAAATTTGACATATCAAAATTTTTCTAAGTGTCAAGCCATATGTCTCAATATTCCATCTTGCTTCACTTTTTATAGGAGCTTCAAATGAGAAAAGTGTCTTCATCAAAGTTGTATCTCTCTCAAATACCTTCAAAATGGTCACCAATTTCATGTCATTTGGATTTTAAAATATAGAGTTATGCATTTTTGAAGTTTGGAAAAATCACTTGATCAATGGTATAGGTAAAAAGTGACCTATAATGTAGCCTCATATCACATGTTCAAAGAAGTTGAATTAGCTCCCATTCCAAACATAAAAGTTGAAGTAGAACATTGAATTTTATTGTGCAAATTGGAGATATTTCATCTCATAAAAATTGAGCAAGTTATGGCCTTGGGAAGTTGACTTTCAAATTAGGATTTAGACAAAATGACCTATAATGTTTCAACATAGAAAATGATTTTTCAAGCAAAACTAGCTCTATGTATCAACATGAGAGTTATTTATAATGTCATTTAGAGTAAGTTTTCTCTTGGAATCATTTTCATATGGTGAAAATTGTAGGAGATAGGGTCTAGGGAGACCCAGTTTTGATCAGATGAATCCATCTGGCCAACCACCATCAACCAACTTGCTAACTTCCAATTCTCTTGACCATATTGGCTCATGGTAGATCATATGTGCATAAGATGATGAAACTTGAAGTTCCCCTTGAGAAATTTGATCAATTGGTGAGATAGCTTATAGAAGAAGTTACTCAAGATACCCAGTCAAACTAGGGTTTCTAAGGCAAATCACCCTCAAACTCTTGAAGCAAACTTGATCAATATAACATGTAGAAGCAATTGGGACTCATATATGATGTTCATAACCATTCTTGAATAAATTCTTGGTTGTGCTCTTTGTTCATGAGGGTCTCAAACCCTAGATGTGATCAATGAATCAATGAGATCATGCCCTACCTACAAAAGAGTTAGATAGATGCAAAGACATATTTTTGGTATTTTGGTTAGTGAAATGATAATATACAAGTATGATATAATCAAAAAGTTCTTGGTGATCTCTCCTAAAACAAACCCAATGAAAAGGGGTAAGGAGGATGCCAAGGCATGATCCCAATGCTAATGCTTATGATGAAATGCATGAGGGATCTTAGGGTCAAAATTGGGGTCTTACACATTTCCCACGTGAGTCCTTGTGCATTGGTAAGATCTTCTTGAGTTATAGGTGTCGCATCCGCGAAAAACAACCGGCGGGAAAAACAAAACAAACAGAGCCGCCACCGTGCGTTATTTATCCCAAACGAGGGAAAGGAAACGCTCGAAGTAAACCTGGAAAGGAATGGTCTTACGACCGGAGATTACAGGGTACGGGAGTCGGTTATGCGAAGGGAAGGTATTAGCACCCCTACGCATCCGTCGTACTCGACGGGATCCACGCTCAAAAGAATAGAAGAAAGGTTGCTAAACACTGCTCAAAAGAATGCACACACACACTGGAATAAGACACAGGTGGGAGAAGAGGGAAACGGGCTCGCTAGGATATCGCATCCTATGCCTACGTATCTCATCTGGAATGAGAATCAGAGCTACCGTAGTTCGGCTCACGCACGCCGAAACAAAACACACACACACAAGAAACTGACTGCCAATCGTTGGGCTTACGTCAGACTCCACACAAACAGGCAAACATGGAAACCGAATGCCAATCGCTGGACTTACATCAGACTCTGAACCAACAAACACACACAGGAAACCAACTGCCAATCGCTGGGCTTACGTCAGACTCCACACAAACAAACCACACACAAGAAACCGACTGCCAATCGCTGGACTTACGTCAGACTCCACACAAACAAGAGGTTAACCGGACGCTGAGTCGTCAAAAGCAACAAAAAGGTTGAACAAACAAGCTAACAGGGAGTCTGGTACTCGAGCCTGCTAGCTGTCAAGCAAACGCACACCAAAAGAAAAAGGGTGAACACACAGACTAAAAGGGAGTCGGGAACTCGGACCTAATAGCTGTCAAGCAAAACACACGCAAAAAAAGGAAAAGGGCGCCCGGAGAGACCTCGCACGATCTCCTGCCTACGTACCTCATCTGGTATGAGGATCAGGGCAACGTAGTTCCCCTAAATAGGGAAAGAACTTCTAACCTAACCAAAGGCAGGGAAATGACAAACTAGAAGGGAGCCTGACTCGAGCCTAATAATTATCATGTAAATCCACCATGGTCCTAGGTTGAGGTTTCTATCTAACTTGCACAGGTAGCAAGCTATCCTAAACAGCACAGTCAAACAACACAAGCGCAATAAACAATCACACACACTATATGCAATCAATTGGGCTCATACAAGGTTAGGCTGTGAAACACAAGCCAACTGGAATCGGGTGTAGTTAGCTCTTAACCCTAACATTGAGAGTTAGGGTGAAGCAGATGAAATGGGAAGTGAGGGTAAGACCTCACAGCTCTTATCCCTGGCCTGGGAGAGCTTCATACAAATGAAAGTGGGAGTTCAGAAAGTTGGAACTCTTCTCCACATGTGACTGACTCAACAAAGATCTTGGGTTAATATCCACAATGCATCAACACAAGGTGTGTGAGCAAGGTGGATGACACACTGAATAGCAGGAGATGGATTACACATCTCTTTTATCTGCCAATTGCCTTATCAAAGGGCTTTTCCTGCTTGGCACAAAAGTAAACATTCACAAGCATTGCCTCTTAAGGAGGACTTCAGACATGTGCCTGCCCACATAACAGGACAGGTCTTCCAGACTACATGAAGTCAGAGAGTTATACCTCAATGGTTAAGCAACCAAGCAAAAGCAAGTTCAAATTGAACTTAAGCAACTTATGTACCTGGAAACAATCTAAACAAATTAGTTCAACTGTACAAGCAAACAGACAATCATGAATATCAAACAGTCAAACCCAATGAACAAAGGCATAAGCCAACAAGTCAAACTCAAATGAGTTAACAACCCTACAAAACACACAAGGTTAGTAGTCAAAAGTAAACATCAAATGCTCAAGTGATAGAGCATCATCAACTATGGAACTTGAGTGCTCAACTTGAAATCAAAGCTCAAACATAAGCAACCAACCACTAGGTCAAGGCCTAGGGTCAAAGATGGAGAAAAAATTCAAAACAGAAGCTGAAAATTAACATGAATCAACTTCATTCAATCAAGAACACAATCCAAAAGGTCTCATCTCAATATCAATTACCAAATCCATTTCATGATCAATTGAAGTTCAAGGCAATTTTAAAGCTCCAATGTGACCAACCAGAATGAAAAATCTCAATTAAATCAGAAATGATCCAAATAAATCCAAGAAAATTCATGAGCAATCACAACATTCATATCAAGCATCACACAAAAAATCAGGACATTTGGAGATCATTTGGCATGGTAATCATATTGCATAAGTCCAGGCAAGAAAAACAAGCACATGTGTGACACAAATTGTCACACCAACTTAGCATAGACATAAAACAGAAATGGTAATTGGTAAAAACCTCAAACCAAAGCCAAAACACCATTCAACATGTCTAGTTTCATCATGCAAATTTTCAGATTCATTGGATCAAAGACCAGCATTTCACAAACGAATAAGCAAGGCAAGGTACAAAATGGATACATGTTCAAACATTATAGCACAAAAAATTATCCAGCCAAGCACAACTTGTGAAAATATGACCAAAAAATAATAGACAAAATTAGCAACACAATGCAAAAACCCTGGTAATTTTTGGATCAATATTCAAATTGATATGAATTTTGCAAGACGAGAAAAAATTAAAAAAGGTATGAAACATAGCATGGAATAATAGAGGGAAGAGCGAAAATGAGAAAGCATTTTGAAAAAAACAGCATTCAGCAGGGATCGAACCCTGTACAAATTCAAATTGAGCGCGCTAGCAAAAACCCTAACCAGAGAAGAGTCGACGCATGGCCAACTATGGTCGACTCAAAAAAACACAGCCAGAGCTTCGGGTCAGCGCAAGACCAGCTACGGTCGACGCAAAACTGCTGTATGGTCGACGCAACCTTGCTGTATGGTCGACGCATAGCTGAAGATCTTCATCTTCTTCATGAAGAAGAAGATGAACAGTGCACGAGCTTCAACATTTTTCCAGAATTTTTTCCAGAACTCAAAAACAAATACATCATCATGAAGCTCTTGCAATGGAGAGCAAAGATCAACAAACATTTAAGCACAAATCATCAAGATCTAAGAGAAACAAGCAAGATCATTCATGGATGTAAAACTTAAAACACTCATATCTTGCTCAATAATGCACCAATTCACACGATTTTTAGATCAGAATCACCAGGAGAACAAGATCTACCAGAATATATACATGAATTTGAGAATTAAGAGATTCGAAAACTGAACCTCTTGAAGAGCAGTTCTTGATTTTGCACGATCCACAGCTTGTAACTATCCAAATCCACTCTACAATGCTTGAAATGATGTTTGGTGAAGAAAAGGAAGCTTGCACACGTGTAGATCTAGCTTAAACTTGACTTTCCATTTTCAACTTCATGAGCTTGCTATGCACCATTCTTGCACGAATTCTTCAAACAAATACTTGATCTGCACTAAATCAATGCTAGGGAACAAGAATATGCAGTAATATTGCAATGCTATTTGGAAAGTTTTTGAATTATGAATGGAAGAAAATTTTGGAGGGAGAGAGAATTTGGATCTTGAAATGTGAATTGTGATTAACCTCCCCCAATTCTGTTATGATTAGAGTATATATATGCTTTGCTAATCACTCTTTAATCATGTTTAAGCCAATTGGTAAGTGGAATTAGCAAGAATGAGGTGTAAGTGCAAATGTGATTTTTCACTCTATGCATGAAGTGCATGCATGAACAGTACACGAAAATGGATTGAAATGCACTCAAAATGCTGTTTGGGAGCCAAATGCAATGATAGAATGTTCAAATAATTGACCAATTTTAAACTACATGTTTTTCCCTCCAAAAATCAGATGAAATGCAAATGTTCATGTGATGATAATTTGTGTCATGTAATGCAAGATTTGGAAAGTAGAAGTCAAAATGAGAATTTAGCAAAAAGAACCACTTGAATTGGAGCTTTGGTTGAGAAGTTATGCACATGTGAAGCTCCATGTACACTTTGTCAAGTTTTGAACATATCTCCTTAACCACACATGAGAAATTGATGATCTTGGACTTTTTTTTATAAATGGGAGAGAAAGATCTACAACTTTCATGTTCAAAAAAATTTCATTTGAAGCTTTCTTGATGATGTAATCTTGAGTTGAAAACCTTTCCATTTTTGGCAAATTTGAATTATAGGTCACTTTCTATTTTTGGAAAGTTTTGCCCTGACTTTAAATTCTTCAATGTTGATGTTTGAAATGTCAAATGAGACTTGTTTGAACATGAATGAAGTATTTCTAACCACTTCCCACCTCCAAATCCAACAGTTGACTTGCAGTTGACTTTTGTAGTTGATAGATGACTTGGCCATGCACAGATGACTTTGAGCCTCAATCTCCTGATGAAATGGCTCCAAAATGAAACTCTAGCTTATACAAGCTCAATAAAATCATATGATGATCTCCATCTCAATGAAGACCTCATCTCCTTGAAAAACCCTGATTGGCATAATGCAACTGATTAGGGTTGACCAGAGGTCAAAACCCTAATCCCAAGGAACATGATCAGGCACAATGAACCTTGATGATGATGATGTACCACTTCAACCAAGATAATACCCAATCTCCTTGAGAAACCAAAAACCCTAATTGAAGCACAAAACCTCAGATGATTAGTGATCAATTCATGAGACCCTCAAGCTTGAATCTTTTAACCTCTTTATCTTCTGAACAAGACTTAGGAGGATGACTTGCTCAATGTTTCCACATGGTATGCAAAGATGTAATGCCTAATGTCCTACAAAAAATGAGATGCAATATGCTAAGCTAGTCCCAAGAGAGGAGGGCAAATTTTGAGGTGTTACAATAGGTCTCCTTCTCTGAATTCCTGAACATGTACTTTCTTGTCAAAAGCCCTTTTGAGCCGTTTCTGGTATAACTGTCCATGGCACAAAGAAGTCATCCGCTTCTTATCTATTAGGTTTAACTGATCAAATTTGTTTTGGATCCATTCAACCTCTTCTAGCTTGGTCTCCATCAAGATTCTCATTGAAGGTATCTCCACTTGAATTGGGAGAACCGCTTCCATCCCATATACCAAAGAGAATGGGGTTTCCCCTGTTGAAGTGCGAACGGAAGTCCGGTATCCATGTTGTGCAAAGGGTAGTATTTCGTGCCAATCCTTATATGTCTTCATCATTTTCTGCAGGATCTTCTTGATGTTTTTATTAGCCGTTTCAACAGTGCCATTCATCTTTGGACAATATGGTGAAGAGTTATGGTGCTCAATCTTGAAGCTTTCGTATAATTATTTCATTGTATTATTGTTCAGATTGTCCCAGTGTCTGTAATGATCCGACTTCAAACTCCATATCGGTAAATAATCTCTTTCTTGAGGAACCGTGCAACCACTTGTTTTGTCACATTAGCATAAGAGGCGGCTTCTACCCATTTGGTAAAGTAATCAATGGCAACCAGGATGAAGCGGTGACCATTGGAAGCTTTAGGCTCGATGGCGCCAATCATATCGATGCCCCACAATGAGAAAGGCCAAGGTGATGTCAAAACATTTAGTAGGGTCAGAGGCATGTGTACCTTGTCAACATAGATTTGGAATTTATGACATTTTCTGGCATAATTGAAGCAATCAGATTCCATGGTCAACCAGTAGTAACCAACTCTCAAAATCTTCTTGGCCATGGCATGCCCGTTGGCATGAGTTCCAAAGGATCCTTCATGAATCTCCTTGATCAACAGGTCCGCTTCATGTCCATCCACGCATCTGAGCAAAATCATGTCGTGATTTCTCTTGTATAACACACCATTGCTTAAGAAGAATTTGGATGCCAATTTCCTTAACGGTTTCATGTCAAGGGTTGTTGCATTTGTTGGATATTCTTGATTTTGCAAAAAGCATTTGATGCCGTGAAACCAAAGTTTACCATCAGCTTCCTCTTCAATCAACTGACAGTAGGCAGGCTCAACTTTCCGCTCTATCTGAATGAGAGGCGCTTCATTATGGAATCTAACTTGGTACATTGAAGCCAACATAGCCAAAGCATCAGCTATTTAATTCTCAGTCCTCGGGATATGACAGAAAGTGATTTCGTCAAAGTATTTTATTAGCTTCATGACATAGGCACGATATGGGATCAACTTGGTATCACGGGTTTCCCATTCACCCTTGACTTGGTATATCACCAAGGTTGAGTCTCCATATACTTCGAGGATTTTGATTCGGAGATCAATTGCTGCTTCGATGCCTAGGATGCACGCCTCATACTCTGCTATATTGTTTGTGCAATCAAAACACAACCTTGTTGTGAAAGGAGTGTATCCACCATTCGGGTTAAATAGAACAACTCCCATGCCATGTGTCGCATCCGCGAAAAACAACCGGCGGGAAAAACAAAACAAACAGAGCCGCCACCGTGCGTTATTTATCCCAAAGGAGGGAAAGGAAACGCTTGAAGTAAACCTGGAAAGGAAATGGTCTTACGACCGGAGATTACAGGGTACGGGAGTCGGTTACGCAAGGGGAAGGTATTAACACCCCTCACGTCCATCGTACTCGACAAGATCCACGCTCAAAAGAAATAGAATAAGGTTACTGAAAAAACTGCTCAAAGAATGCACAAACACTGGAATAAACAGGCGGAGGAGGATGGAGGAAGGTGACTCGGCAGGATATCGCATCCTGAGCCTACGTAGTTTGTCAGACACAGACATCAGAGTCGACGTAGTTCGGGAAAGGGGAAACGGGCTCGCTAGGATATCGCACCCTATGCCTACGTATCTCATCTAGAATGAGAATCAGAGCTACCGTAGTTCGGCTAACGCACGCCAAACAAAACACAAACAGGAAACCGACTGCCAATCGCTGGACTTACGTCAGACTCCACACAAACAGGCAAACATGAAAACCGAATGCCAATCGCTGGACTTACATCAGACTCCGAACCAACAAACACACACCCACACAGGAAACCAACTGCCAATCGCTGGACTTATGTCAGACTCCAAACAAAGAAACAAACATGGAAACCGACTGCTAATAGCTGGACTTACATCAGACTCCGAACCAACAACCACACACACAGGAAACCGACTGCCAATCGCTGGACTTACGTCAGACTCCTCACTCACACACAAGAGGTTAACAAACAGACAAGCTAAAAGGGAGTCTGGAACTCGAGCCTAATAACTGTCAAGCAAACACACACACAAAAGGAAAAGGGTGCCCGGAGAGATCTCGCACGATCTCCTGCCTACGTACCTCATCTGGTATGAGGATCAGGGCAACGTAGTTCCCCTTAACAGGGGAGAAACTTTCTCCTAACCAGAGACCTGGGAATAACAAACTAAAAGGGAGACTGACTCGAGCCTAATAGTTGTCATGCAATCCACAATAGTCCTAGGTTGAGGTTTCTATCCTAACTTGCACAGGAAGCAAGCTAGCCTAAACAACAACTGAGTAAACACAAGCACAAGTAGCACACACTATATGCAATCAATTGGCTCAATCAAGGTTAGGTTTTAGTCAAGGGGTCATGTCAACCTCGACAAACAAACCAACTGGAAAAGGGTGTTGTTAGCTCTTAACCCTAACATTGAGAGTTAGGGTGAAGCGGATGAAATAGGAAGTGAGGATAAGACCTCACAACTCTTATCCCTGGACTGGGAGAGCCTGACTCAACATAGAAAGTGTGGGAGTTCAGAATGTAGGAACTCTTCTCCACAGATGATTGACACAACATGATCTTGGGTTCTTATTCACAATGCATCAACACCTGGTGTGTGAGCAAAGTGAATGACACAACTGAATAGCAGGGGATGGATTACACATCCCTTTTATCTGCCAATTGCCTCTTAAGAGGTCTTTACCTGCTTGGCACAACATTAAACAAACACAAGCATTGCCTCTTAAGGAGGGCTTCAGACAGGTGCCTGTCCATATAACAGAACAGGTCTTCCAGACTACATGAAGTCAGAAGAATTATACCTCAGTGGTAAGCAAACCACAAGCTATCAAAGCAAAGTTCAAATGAACTCAAAGCAACTTAAGTACCTGTGAAAACACTAAACCAATCAGTTCAACTGTACAGACAAACAATCAACAGTTAACATCACACAGACAGACAATGTACAAAATGTGTAAGCCATAAGGCAAACTCAAATGAGTTAGCATCAACCTACAAAACACACAAGTGTTAGTAATCAAAAGCAAACATCAATACTCAAATAATGAAGCATCATCAACTATGGAACTTGGATGCTTAAACCTGAAATCAAAGCTCACATGTAAGCAACAAACCACTAGGTCAAAGCCTAGGGTCAAAGATAAAAAAATAAAATTCAAAACAGGGACTGAAATTTAACACAAAGCAACTTCAAACACATATTGACATATCCTAAAAAGGCTCACATCAAAATCATTAACCAAATGCATTTCATGATCAAGTGAAGTCAAAGGCAATTTCAAAGCATCCAAATGGTCAACATGAATGAAAATTCTCAATCAAAACAGAAATGATTCAAATAAATCTGGAAAAATTCATGAGCAATCAAGACATACACAACATCCATCACACAAAAATCAGAAGCATTGGAGATCATTTGGCATGGCAATCACATTGCACAAGTTAAACATCAAAAGGTGTGACACAAATTGTCACACCATGTTAGCATGAGCATAAAACAGAAATGGATTATGAGAAAAATGTCAAACCAAAGCCAAAATGTCAATCAACATGTTAAGAACCTACACACAAAATTTCAAAGCCATTGGATTATTTTTGAGCATTTTACAATAAGATGAACAAGGCAAGGTCATAAATGGATACATGTTCAATCAACCTAGCACAAATAGAAATCGAGCCGTGCACAATTTCAGAAAAAATCAACATAAAAAACTAGACATCTCAAGGAACAATTAGCAAAAAACCAGGTATTTTTTGGATTAATTTTCAATTTGATATGGATTTTTAAAGTTTGAGAAAAAATAAAAAGAACAAATGACGCACATAGCATGGTACATGGAGGAAAAAGCAAAAAAAAATGAAATGAACATTTGAAAATTTGCACCAGCCAGGAATCGAAGTAGGTTGAGATTCAAATGAGGAGCGCGCCTAGCAATGAAACTACGTCGTTTTGGCTGAAAAGCCCTAGGCAAATAGCGGCGGTTACAACCGTCACAAAAACCGACGCAAATGATGAATCTTCATCTTCTTCATGATGAAGAAGATGAAATGTAGCATGAAGCTCATACACGTTTCCAGAAAAATTTCCAGAAAATCAAAACAATTACATCAACATGAAGCATTTTCAATGGAGATTAAAGATCAAGTAATAGCTAAGCATGAATCAACATAACAAGAGAGAATAGATAGAAAACATTTTGATGCATCAATCTTGAATTACACATATCTTGCTCAATAATGCACCAATTCACATGAAATTTGCATCAGAATCACCAGGAACACAAGATCTACAAGAATATAGCAATGAATTTCAAAAATAAGAGGATCGAAAATTGACCTCTTGAAGAGCAGAACCTTTGAAATGCACGATCCACAACTTGTAAGTATCCAAATCCACTCTACAATGCTTGAAATGATGTTTGATGAAGAAAAAGAAGCTTGAACACGTGTAGATCTTGCTTAATCTTGAATTTCCATTTTCAACTTCATGAGCTTCAACCACTTGAATCTTGCACGAATTCAACAAACCAGCACTTGATCTGCACTAAATCAAAGCTAGGGAACAAGAATATGAAGTAAAATTACAATACTATTTGAAGAAAATTTGAATTATGAATGGAAGAAAATTTTGGAGGGAGAGAGAATTTTGGATCTAGAAATGTGAATTGTGATTAACCTTCCAAATTTTGTTATGATTATGGTATTTATATGAAGTCTTAATCACACTGAAAATGTTAATTAAGCTTAGTTAATGGTAATTGGCAAAAATGAGGTGTTTTGAAAAAACTTGAAAATTAGTGGTGCATGAAGTAATATGGACGTGAACAGTGTCAATGCATGATCAAAACAGAATTATGTATTGATACATAGAACAATTTGCCTTGCATGGATCGATACATAACTCGTATGTATCAATACATAGAACAATTTGCCTTGCATGGATCGATACATAACTCGTATGTATCAATACATAAAACAATTTGCCTTGCATGGATCGATACATAACTCGTATGTATCAATACATAAAACAATTTGCCTTGCATGGATCGATACATAACTCGTATGGATCGATACATAGCACATTTTGGCCATGCACACTTGATGATGATTTGATCATATCTCCTCAACCGTTCATCAGATTCTCATGATCTTGGACTTTTTGGAAATGGGAGAGAAATATCTTCAACTTTCATGTTGGACAAGAAATAATTTGAAGCTTCTTTGATATTGGAAAGTTGAGTTGAAGTTGGTCCAAAAACTTGCCATTTTTGGAAACTTTCAAATTACATGTCACTTTCCATTTTGGAAACTTTTGATCTGGCTTCAAAATCTTCAAGGTAGATGTTTGACATGATGAATAACCTTCTTTGGGACATGAATGAGGCGTCTCAAACCCTTTCTCCATCTCCTAGCCCTCAGTTGACTTGCAGTTGACATATATGGGCCTCAGATGACTTGGTCATGCACTGTGGACTTTGAGCCTTCAACACTTGATGAAATGGCTCCACAATGAAACCCTAGCTTATACAAGCTCAATAAAATCATATGATGATCTCCATCTCAATAAAGACCTCATCTCCTTAAAAAACCCTGACTGGTAGAATGCAACTGATTAGGGTTGACCAGAGGTCAAAACCCTAATCCCAAAGAACATTATCAGAAATAATGAACCATGATGATGATGATGTACCATTTCAACCAAGATAATACTCAACCTCCTTGAGGAACCATGAAACCCTAATTGAAGAGCAACCCTCAGATGACTAATGATCAATTTATGAGACCCTCAGGCTTGCATCTCTTAACCTCTCTATCTTCTGAGAAAGACTTAGGAGGATGACCTGCTTATTCTCTCATGATATGCAATATGCAAATGCCTAATGCCCTAAACAATGAAATGCAATATACTAAGCTAGTCCCAAGAGAGGAGGGCAAATTTTGAGGTGTTACAGCTGCCCCTATTCAATCCACTGTGAACCTGTCGATATGAATAGCCTCGGCTTTCAGACGATCAGGGTGAAGAGTGATTGAATACCAAGAACAGACGAACAATTTGCGCTCTGATGGGAAATAATTAACAATGCCTGTCAGAATCGGCAAAGAAGCAATCTCAAAAGGAAAATCCGTCTGGTACGGAGAAAGTCGGCCTGAATACCGAAAAGAATGTTGACCTGGATACCAAAATAAATGGTAACACATGAACCACCATGGCCTGAACGCCGCTCATCAGTCTGAATACTAAATATCGGAATATGAGATTATTAATGCCGGTCTGAACACCGAGAAATTGGCCTGAATGCCCAAAAAACTGGCCTGAATGCCATTTCAGTCTGGATACCACTTCGGTCTGGGTACCACTTCGGTCTGGATACCGGGAGATTGGCCCGAATGCCACTTCGGTCTGGATACCGGGAGATTGGCCCGAATGCCACAAGTACTTCAACCTGATCGTTGGAAACTTCTTCGATCTGAAAACCGAAAACTGGTCTGAATACCCACCTCGGCCTGAACACCGGAAACTTGGCCTGAATGCCGCAAGCTGCATCGATCTGAACTTCGGAAGCTTCTTCGATCTGAAAATCGGAAACTGGTCTGAATACCCACCTCGGCCTGAACACCGGAAAACTGGCCTGAATGCCGCAACGGTCTGAATACCCGAAAAACTGGTCATGCCTGTCAGCATCGGCAAAAATAAGGGACAATGATAAATGAGGCGACACGCGTGCCAGTGACCCATGCTGGGGATAACAAGCCATGAGCACGCTATCCTCTATTCAACCCTAGCAAACGAACAAATTGCGCTCAGCTGGGGATTTTTCTCTCTTTACTTTTCTTTTTGTTCTTTTCTTGAACCCCGAAACTTCTTTGATTATCATTTCCATCTCCGCACGACAGAAACCCTTCCTCCAATATCGCACTACTGGGGAATACTGTTGATTCTAAATCACGATGCCAAACTCCTCGGAGTAACATCTTCACCTTCTGGCGAAACCACCTCTTAAACAATAACCACGGTTTGAGACTAGCTTATGCTTGCAATGCTTATGCATGATGATTTTTTAGCGTAATGCTCCATAATCATGGAAATGCTACGCAATTTATTATGCAATATGCTATGCTTATCTACATGATGAATGCATAAAAAGTATCCCCCTCAAGGGACTCTTCTGGGGAGCTCGAGGCACTCTGCTGAGGGACCCACTAACACTCCGACCTCCACCCTGCTGGGGAATAGCACTGCCGCTGGGGAAAAGACCACCCTTACCAAGGATGACCTCCACTGAACCCGATCCACTTGGGGACTTCGCTGGGGAAGCAACCACCAACGCATTCTGCGGGGAAAACAACAATCTTTGACATGCTGGGGAAAAACCAGCAATGGACACCTCCGCTGGGGAAATAGCAACCTTCAGGCCTGGCTGCTGAGGAAACACCGATCTCAAACATGCTAGGGAGATAACCATCCCGACCCTGCTAGGGAACAGACCTTGAATCTACTGGGGAGGTAATAATCCCAACTCTGCTTGGGGAAACAAGGAAAGTCTGGCACAGAACACCCGTCGACTCGTCGAACCCTGGTATTCCATATCTAAACCCAGTATCAGCTTTCCACTTTTGAGAGCTCCCAGACTCGTCTGGACTTTTCTGATTCATCACCTAGTATTCTCGACTGCTCCGTACTCCACAGAGATCGCACTCCCTGGATTTATACAAACTTTCCAATCTCCAGACTTTGAAGAGTCTTCTTGATTAATATCCAGGATCATCGTCATCCCTCGCCGTCTTTTCACCATTCTTCAACGCCTTATCCCGGATTGGACATGGGGATTGTTTGTCAAAAAGCTTCACATCACACCTGCAAGTGAGTGAAAATATCTAACAGCACCTGCAAAAGAGATCATTAGACAAAACGTGCCCCAGGTATGCCAAAGTTTCAACACCTGGGTCACTCAACCTTTCAAATAAGATTTCAAGTTTTCAATCTTATAAACATGCATTGGAAGGGATCTCCATGTTTCGAAATACAAAGATTCTTTATCAAAATAAACGGATGTTTTTGCAATCAAAGCGGTAATGAAAATAAAAAACAACATTATTTGACTGAATATGCATTTTATTGATTGAAAAGGTGTGGCTCAAACTGAGCAATACACATGAAGCAATCCCTGAAAAGAGGTAATTGCGCACAAAAGGAAAATCTATCCTAATGGCAATGTGAAACCGTGATCTCATCGAGTTCCAACTCGGTTACACCCCATATGTCCTCAGACTCTCTGTGCTTTCTGCCTTCTGAACAAGACGGTTCCGACTGATCCCTGCCGGGGATTATCCATGTCATATCCAAAGTACAAACGATCATGCCAGACGCAGTTGTTCGTTTCAATCCCTCTTTTTCCTGGACCGCCCTTTCGGGTTTTCAGTCCACCGGGATACCCTTTTTTGCCCAAGTCGCCTTTTCAGGTTTTCGACTTGCCGGGTATACAGGTTTTTTCTTTTTATCCCTAATTTTTGCCCGAACCTTTTCATCATTTTTTCTTGGTTCGCCGGGATGCCCATTTTTGCCTGGACTATTTTATTCTTTTCGTCCAGCGGGTCTCTTTATACGAAGTATTTTTTAACTGCGTCCGCATTCACAGGGGATGGAAAATCCTCGCCATCCATGGTCGTCAACAATAAGGCTCCGCCAGAGAAAACCTTCTTGACCACGAATGGACCTTCATAATTAGGTGTCCACTTGCCCCTACGATCGTTTTGAGGAGGAAGGATCCTTTTCAGCACCATATCACCTACGTGATACACACGAGGTCGTACCTTTCGGTCAAAAGCACGCTTCATCCACTGGTGGTATAACTGCCCATGACAAATGGCCGCCAACCTCTTCTCCTCAATCAGGCTCAATTCTTCATACCGAGTCCTTACCCATTCAGCCTCTTGCAATTTCACGTCCATCAGGACTCTCAATGAAGGAATCTGGACCTCAATCGGTAACACGACTTCCATCCCATACACAAGCGAGAAAGGCGTTGCCCCAGTAGACGTGCGCACTGAGGTTCGATACCCATGCAATGCAAATGGCAACATCTCGTGCCAATCCTTGTAGGTCACGACCATCTTCTGTACAATCTTCTTGATATTCTTATTAGCTGCCTCAACCGCCCCATTCATCTTCGGACGATAAGGAGAAGAATTGTGATGCTCGATCTTGAATTCCCGGCACAGTTCTGCCATCATCTTATTGTTGAGATTAGAACCATTATCAGTAATGATTCTTTCGGGAACCCCATATCTGCAAATGATGTCTCTCTTCAGGAATCTGGCAACGACCTGCTTTGTCACGTTTGCATAAGAGGCTGCTTCCACCCTTTTGGTGAAGTAATCAATAGCCACTAATATGAACCGGTGCCCATTCGAAGCCGTAGGCTCAATCTTTCCGATCATATCAATGCCCCACATAGCAAACGGCCACGGAGACGACATCAAGCTCAACGGATTTGGAGGCACGTGCACCTTGTCGGCATAAATCTGGCATTTATGACACTTCCGCACAAAATTGAAACATTGAGCCTCCATTGTCATCCAATAATAACCTGCCCTCAGCAGCTTCTTCACCATTGCATTCCCACTAGCATGGGTACCGAACGACCCCTCGTGAACCTCTTTCATCAATTGGCTTGCTTCTTTATCATCAACACATCTGAGCAAAACCCCATCGAAATTTCTCTTGTACAAAACCCCATCCTTATTCAAGTAGAACACCATGGCCAACCTCCGCAGAGTCTTTCGGTCCTTCTTGGATGCTCCCTTAGGATACTCTTGGGTTTCCAAATAGCGCTTGATATCGTAATACCACGGCTTCTCATCATCAGGCGCTGTGTCAACAGCAAACACATAAGCCGGTCTATCCAGACGTCCCACCTCAACATTGGGGAACTGATTCCACCACTGCACCTTAATCAAGGCGGCCAGAGTAGCCAAAGCATCTGCCAAAGGATTCTCTTCTCTAGGCACATGATGCAACACTACTTTGGTGAAAAATGTCAACAATCTCCTCGTATAATCCCGGTATGGAATTAAATGAGATTGATGCGTATACCATTTTCCGTTAACCTGATTCACAACCAAAGCTGAATCTCCATATATAACAAGGTTCTTGATCCTCAAATCAATCGCCTCTTCAATCCCCAGGATACAAGCTTCGTATTCAGCCACATTGTTGGTGCACTCAAATGTTAGCCGGGCAGCAAAAGGAATGTGGGATCCTTTCGGCGTAAACAAAACAGCACCAACTCCGCTACCATTCACGTTAACGGCCCCATCAAACATCAAAATCCATTCGGATTCAGGGTCAGGCCCCTCCTCCGGGATTGGTTCCTCACAATCTTTCGATTTGAGAAACATGATGTCCTCATCAGGGAATTCAAACTTCATCGATTGATAATCCTCAATGGGTTGCTGGGCGAGGTAATCAGATAATACACTCCCCTTGATTGCTTTCTGAGAGGTATATTGTATATCATATTCAGTCAAAATCATCTGCCATCTCGCAACCCGTCCGGTCAATGCTGGCTTCTCAAAAATATACTTGATTGGATCCATCTTGGAAATCAATAAAGTGGTATGAACCAGTATATACTGCCTCAGTCGGCGAGCAGCCCAGACCAAAGCACAACAAGTTTTCTCGAGCAGTGAATATCTTGTTTCACAGTCGGTAAACTTTTTGCTAAGGTAGTATATGGCATGCTCTTTTCGACTAGACTCGTCATGCTGCCCCAATACACACCCCATAGACCCCTCGAGGACTGTCAAGTACAGAATTAACGGTCGTCCCTCCACAGGAGGCATCAGAATCGGAGGCTCCTGCAAATACTCTTTTATCTTTTCAAATGCCGCTTGGCAATCGTTATTCCACCTGACCGTTTGATCTTTTCTCAACAACTTGAATATAGGTTCGCATGTGGCTGTTAGATGAGATATGAACCGTGAAATGTAGTTCAATCTACCTAAGAAACCACAAACCTCTTTCTCTGTTCTCGGTTCAGGCATTTCTCTTATTGCTTTTACTTTAGCAGGATCAACCTCGATTCCTCTTTCGCTTACAATGAACCCCAGCAATTTACCGGACCGCGCCCCGAAAGTGCATTTATTCAGATTCAACCTCAGTCTGAATTGTCTCAGCCGGTCAAACAACTTGGCCAGATCCACCAAATGCCCCTCTTCTGTTTGGGACTTTGCTATCATGTCATCAACATAGCATTCGATTTCATGATGAATCATATCATGAAACAAAGTCACCATGGCCCTCTGATAAGTAGCACCGGCGTTCTTGAGACCAAATGACATCACCTTATAACAAAAGGTGCCCCACGGTGTGATGAACGTTGTTTTCTCCATATCATCTGGCGACATTTTGATTTGATTATAGCCAGAAAAGCCATCCATGAAGGAAAACACCGAGAATTGAGCTGTATTATCTACCAACACATCAATGTGAGGTAGCGGGAAATCATCCTTCGGGCTAGCTCTGTTCAAATCCCGGTAGTCCACACACATTCTCACCTTCCCATCTTTCTTCAGCACTGACACAATATTCGCGACCCATGGCGGATAATTAGTGACAGCGAGGAAACCAGCATCCAACTGCTTCTGCACTTCCTCTTTAATCTTCATGGCCATCTCAGGTCGGGTTCTGCGCAACTTCTACTTCACTGGAGGACAATCTGCTTTCAATGGTAACTTGTGCACCACAATATCGGTATCCAACCTGGCATATCCTGATAAGACCAGGCAAAGATATCAACATATTCTTTCAACAATGCTACCATTCTGCTCTTGACACTCGCCTCCAAAGCAACCTCGATTTTCACTTCTTTTCTGTCCTCCTCGGTACCCAGATTCACAATCTCAACTTGCTCCTCGTGCGGCTGAATCACCTTCTCCTCTTGTTTCAACAACCTGGCTAATTCTTCCGGCAGTTCACAATCTTCTTCGCCTTCTTCTTCGGCATGATAGATCGGATTGTCGAAGTCATATGAGGGTGTAACAGGATTGTTACCAATGAGATCCGGAGAAAGATCGCATCTGCATGAATGTTGATTCATGCATTGCTTTAGAACCGGAGCGAAACAAATTAAAAGGAAAATGAAAACATTGCCATTTTTATTTTTGTTTTAAACTGCAAAAATAAATGAAAAACAAGGAACACCGCTTTTAATTGAAAAACATCGTTTTATTTATGATGCAAATATTGCAAAATGAAACATGAGGTGACCCTTACAATGAACCATTACGTTTCGGGCAAAACGCATGGCTTTCATGCAGACAAAATTGAAAAACAGAAAATATTACTCTTCAAGTAAAGTGACAGTGATGATCTTTTCGGCCTTCCAGTTCTGGACTTCCATCCCTGGTACGCACGACTTTATCCATTGATCAATCTCACAGTCACTGTCAACTTCTTCACCTACCATACAGATGTGATCTGGATCCAGCATTCCAGCACTGGTGAACGTGAATGACGTACGACGTCCTCTGCCCTGTCTTTCTTGGCAGCGATGTCCATCATCTTTCCCCATCCTGGAGCTTCTCCACTCCTCACCACCTCAGCAGCCTGTTTGTATGAAGAAATGGACGGCTTCTCCTCTTCTTTGGCAAAAAGAGCATTCTCCACCTTGACGGTTTCGAATGCTTGACTTGGCGTTTCCCATATCTCACCGTCCATTTCAACATACTTGAACGATGATAGGTGGCTGACGAAGATATCCTCCTCCCCACAAACGGTGACGACCTGCCCGTCCCAGATATACTTCAACTTCTGGTGCAAAGTCGAAGTCACTGCCCCAGCAGCATGAATCCATGGTCGACCCAACAGGCAACTGTATGCCGGCTGAATATCCATGACATAGAATACGGACTTAAACACCTCGGGCCCAATCTTCACCGGGAGCTCCACTTTCCCGAACACAGCCCGCTTCGAACCGTCAAAAGCTCTCACTATCAAGTCAGTGGGCGTCAAGATCAAACCTTCACAATCCAACTTTGCCAGGGCTTTCTTAGGCAACACATTTAAAGAGGAGCCGGTATCAACCAACACGTGCGAAAGCACGGCTCCTTTACATTCCATTGCGATGTGTAAACCCGATTGTGATTCCACCCATCTACAGTTAGATCCAAATCGGTGAAACCCAGCCCATGACTGGCATTGACATTTGACACCACCGTCTCTAACTGATTGATTGTGATCTCTTGGGGAACATATGCTCTCTTTAGTATCTTCAATAAAGCCTCCCTATGCCCCTCGGAGCTCAGCAATAATGACAAGATCGAGATCTTGGATGGCGTCTGTTGCAAGTGGTCCACAAGCTTGTACTCTGACTTCTTGATGATTCTCAGAAATTCTTCAGCTTCATCATCAAGTTCTTTCTCCGACCCACCAGGCGCCGGTATCACCACAGGAGTACCTTCATTTACCACTTGTTTCCCTCTTGCCCTGGCTAAAGCCTCGGCCTTATCTTTCTTTTCTTTTTCTCCTTCCCCACTTGTCAAAGCATCAGGGGCAAACAACCTTCCACTGCGAGTGAAACCACTAGGTCCGGCATTATCCACCTTTGAAACGGTGGTTTCATCCGCAGTCTGATCATCCAACTTTTCCCCATTACAGTATACTTCTCCACCATAATGCCATGGCACGGCGTCATCTTTGTCATAAGGAATTGGCCCAGGTGTCGCATTACGCGAAAAACCGGCGGGAAAACAAGAACAACAGAGCCGCCACCGTGCGTTATTTATCCCAAAAGAGGGAAAGGAAACGCTCAGAGTAAACCTGGAAAAGACATGGTCTCGCGACCAAAGAGAATGGGATCGGGAGTCGGTTATGCGAAGGGAAGGTATTAGCACCCCTACGCATCCGTCGTACTCGACGGGATCCACGCACAATAGGAAGGAAAATGGTTGCTAAAACACTGCTCAAATAAACATCTATACAGGCTGAAGGAGACACAAGAAAACAGACTGGAACTGACTCGGCAGGATACCGCATCCTGGGCCTACTTAGTCTATCAGGCATAGACATCAGAGTCGAAGTAGTTCGGACCGGGGAAACGACACATGCTCGCTAGGATATCGCATCCTATGCATACGTATCTCCTTTGGACGAAGGAGAATCAGAGCATTCGTAGCTCGGCTGACACGCACTCAAACAAACACAGGCAAAGGCAAACATGGAGCCTGAATGCCAATCACTGGACTTACATCAGCATCCGAACCAAAACAAACCCACACTGGAACCCGAATGCCACTCGATGGACTTACATCAGCTTCCGAGCACACAACAACACACACAGAAGGGTTGAAGACAAAAGGTGGAAAAAGAAAAAGGGCGCCCGGAGAGATCAGCTCATCTCCTGCCTACGTACCTCATCTGGTATGAGGATCAGGGCGACGTAGATCCCCTACGCAGGGAAAGGATGAACAAACAAACTAAAAGGGAGACTAGAGCTCGAGCCTAATAGTTGCCACACCAATAAGAAGAGACACTGAGACGTCGAAAGGAACACAAAAGGCTGAAAGGACAAACTAATAGGGAGACTAGAGCTCGAGCCTAATAGTCGTCAAACACACACAAAAAAAGAAAAAAAGGCGCCCGGAGAGATCTGCTCATCTCCTGCCTACGTACCTCATCTGGTATGAGAATCAGGGCGACGTAGTTCCCCTACGGAGGGAAAAAGGACTAGCCTAACCAGATAACAGAGGGAGACACAACACTAGGGAGACTACGACTCGAGCCTAGATATTGTCATGCAAAGTCGTCCCTAAGTTAAGGTTTCTAGCTAACTTGCACAGGAAGCAAGCCTATCCTAAACATGACTTGCACAGGAAGAAAAAGGGTCTCGATTGCAACTAGGGCAAGAGAAGGGGGAGGTCTCAATCGCAACGAGGGCGAGAGAAAAGAATTAGTGTTAGTTGTTAGTCAAACTCGACAAGACATCGCATCTCGTGCCTACGTATCTCATCTGGACATGAGAATCAGAGTTGCCGTAGTTCGGCTAAACTATTCCCGTTGGTTTGTGTTTTTTAAGTGGACAACGTCACTGCGCAATCTACCTGATGCTCGACCTTTGGAGACTTACTCACCTGTAGTAGAAGGAGCTAACGTATCCTTAAGAGGGGATAATATTTGTTTGTGTTTTAGGAAAGCTCAAGCAAGAAAGGAAGTCCTATACGAAGGAACCGTGCTACCTTAATTGACATGCAAACGAGACTACGCGGAGTCTAGCAAACCTAGGGGATACAATCACACCACACAAGCACATACAGCATGAAATAAACACACCAACAAGGGGCTCAAACATCAAGGCTAGGTTTTAGTCAAGGGGTCATATCAACCTCAACAAACAAACCACTGGAACCGGGTAGTGTTAGCTCTTAACCTTGCCATTGAGGGGCTAAGGTGAAGCAGATGAAAGGTGAGTGAAGATAAGACTTCACAGCTCTTATCCCTGGCCTGGGAGAGCTTAAGACAAGAATGTGTGGGTTCAGAAAGTGGGAACCCTTCTACACATTGGATACTGACTCAACTGTACAAGATCTTGGGTTTGTATCTGCAATGCATCAACATAGTGGTGTGAGCAAAGCAGATGACACACAGAATAGCAGGGGATAGGTTGCATATCCCTTGGATTCTGCCAATTGCCTCTTCACTTAGGAGGTCTTTGAATATGTACAGGGACAACTTTAAACAATCACAAACATTGCCTCTTAAGGAGGACTTCAGACAGTTGCCTGGCCAAGTAACAGGCCAGGTCTTCCAGACTACATGAAGATAGAAAGGTATACCTCAATGCAAATTGCTTAACAAGAAAAGCAAAGCAAAAGTTCACAAGGAACTGAGCAACTAAAAGCACCTGAAATAGTCAAGCAGACATTAGTATACAACTTCAAGATCAAAGCAAAAGGAAACAGATCAACAGTCAATCATAAGCAAGTGAATGTGCAAGGCATAAGGCTCAAGGCATGTAAGCCAAGCAACCTACAAAATAAACATGTTAGTCATGATAAACAAATCAAGCTCAATCAGTTTGTATTGATCTCCCTAAGGCAATTGCTTCTTAACCTGAAAAAATGAGCTCAAACATGAGTAACAGGACCACTAGGACAAGCCTAGGGTCAAAAGGGGATGAGAAAGTCAAAACAGAAAGTGGCAAGCATCCAAAATCAAGTTCAAACAATCAAGAAACAAACTCAGTTGGTTCCACAATCATATCAATCATTATCATCATTTTGTAAGCAAAAGAAGTCAAAGCATGGCATTTAGAAGCTCATAGAAATCAACAGCAAGACTTGAATCAAAAGCAATCTTAAACATTTCCAAAAATCATCAAATAAATCATGATCAATCACAACCCACAGCATGGTAAGCATGTCAAATTTCATCTCATTTGGACAAGCAGAAGGTAGTCAATAAAAATCAAAAAGGCAAGGCAATTCTAGACATGCTCAACAAAGTCAACCAAACATGCATCAACTTGAAAAAAACATAAATCAGGGATGGCATATGAGAAATGAATGGGACTAAAACCATGGCAAAGCTTAAGATGTCTAGTAATCACATATCAAATTTCATGTCCATCTAATAAAGTATGAGGATTTCACAAATGAAATGGGAGCATGTGTCACAAAAAGTCAACATAAGACCAAACAGGGGACAAAAATCTCAAACAATTAGAAAATGCTACAAACAATTCCAAGAAAAATCACATGTAAACTAGACACTCAAGAGTACATTCATGCAAAAATTCAAAGCATTTTGAGGTCAAGAGGCATGGCTATGAAAATCAAGAAGTTGCACATCAATGGTGTGACACAAATTGTCACACCCTAATTCAAAAAATCATAACTCAATGACCAGAGAAGATAAATTCATGAACTCTATACCAAAATCACCATGGATGTTTCTAGTTTATGCATAAAAAATTTCAAGGCCATAGGATAATGCATCATCATTTCACAAAGGTTTTGGTAAAAGGTACAAAATATGGATACATGTCACAATCCCTAATACCAATTAAAAACCAACCATCCAAAAATTCTGGAAAAAATATGACAAAATAATAGAGATCATGATGAATCAAATGCAAAAAATCCCATTCAAATTGGATTAAAAATGATGGAGTTATGATTTTTAGAAGATGAGTATACAAAGATGAAATAATTATTGAAAACCAACATATTTTAATGGGACATGTGCCACGCTGATGGCAAACTTGTAAATACCGGATCCACTAATCCATACGCTGCGTTTTGGCACGGCAAGGGAAATGTTTTGATTGGTCATTATGGAACTACAGGGCCATGCACACGTGAGGTTCTGGGAAATGATATGAAGCTAGGGTTTATCATGTACAGTGAAACTTCATCTTCTTCCCAAATTCGTGAAAAATCAAAATGCCCAGAAAATCAAATTAAATACACCAACATGACCAGCAAGCATTGTACAACACAAATCCATTACTCATTTTCATTAAAACAGGCCAAGCATTATGAATCGAGTGAAAACATATTTCAACATCCAACTTAAAACCTAGATTTCTCCTAAACTACTCAAACATTTTCAACCATTCAAAGCTCAATGTGACCAGGGCAAGGAGATCTACACATGGCATAGCATGATTTAGAGAAAAAAAGAAGTCGAATTCTTACTTGATTCTGGAGCAAATGATGAAACAGTTGTGTTTTGATGATGTCTTGCTGAAACAGCTACTCTACAAACCTCCAAATGATGAACGATGAAGAGGGTTTGGCTCAGGAAAGCTTGGTTTGGCTCTAATCAACTTCTGCCATTAATGGAGCTCAGCAAAAACAGTCCATGAAAGTGGTTTCCAGTTGAGATTCGAGGCTTGAAATCAGCTCCAAATGGTGGGTATATGATGTAGCAAGCAAGGCAATGTCAAGTGCTTCACAATTTTTTCCACAAAAATTCAAAGATGGAAAGATGGAGATTTTGAGAGAGTGAGAATTCTGTGTGCAAAATGGCTGCTAGGGCTTCCTTTGAGCAGAAAAAATGATATATATGTGCTGTTTAACATGCTAAGCCTGATTAATTAACTTGGTAATTGGCAATTGGTCATTTTTGTGTTTTTGCTAATTTTGCAACCAAGTTGGTGATGGGTGTATGTGCTGCACGAAAATGGGCCTTCCACAAGTCTTAAACAACATTTCAGACCATATTCGAATGGCCAAATGGATTAGAAATGATTAAATCAAAAAGTCAAAATTTCACTTCACTTAAAAATAATTCAAGTAAGTCAAAAAAAGCCATTTTGATTTGTAATGTTTTGGTGCATGATGGTTGCATTTTTGGAAAGAGGGGATCAAATGTGACTTGTTGGAAAAAACCCCACCAAATTTGGCCAAATGGTTTGAGAGATATGGCCTTTTGAAGTTCAAGAATTTTTGAAAATGATTTGATCATAACTTGCCAACCATACATGGGAATTGAGTGTTCTTGGACTTTTTAGAAATGGGAGAACAAAATATTCAACTTTCATGTTGGGCAAAAATTCATTTGAAGCTTGTATCATGATGTAAGTTTGAGGATCAAGACTTTCCATTTTTGGCAAATTCCAATTACAGGTCAACTTTCTATTTTTGGAAATTTCTTGTCTGGCTTCAAATTCTTCCATGATGATGTTTGACATGTTATATGAGACTTGTATGGACATGAATGAACTCTCTCAAACCAATTCCCACCATCCAATCACTGATTAAATGCACAGTTGACCAATAGTTGACTTTTGAGGGTTTCTGGTGAACTGGGCCATGACTGATGACTTCTGAACATCCAATCCTTGACCAAAACACTTCCAAAGGATCCCTAGGTCATGTGAACATGTTGGACCAACCCTAGGGCCTTGGCTCAATGGAGATTGTACTTGCTTGATTGATTGTCTGATCTCTTGATCAGTTTGACCTAATTCTTCTGATGATCTTGCACTTGAGGCAAAAGGGACAATGCAATGCTATGCAGTGGACCATGTTAATGCTATGACCTAATATGAGAATGTATGTACAATGATAGGTGCAAATTTGAGGTGTTACACCAGGTACCGTGATAGTAACTGGAGCCGCATCTGCCAGTGTTGACAAATCAACCGGGTCGAAGTAAATGGTTATGGTGGAGACATCTTCCTTCCCCAAATCTGCCTTCTCAAACCTGAGGCTTCCTTCATCCATCAGCCTCTGGACAACCTCCCTCAGCAATACACACCCATCAGGAACAACAGTGCACGCAGCACAACAGTTATCACAGCCCGGGAAGACCCCACTCTTCAACAATTGTCTTTTGACCTCAGCCAGCGGAGTCTTCAACTGATTCACACTCATCAGCCCGATTCTGCCCTTATCCTCAGAAATTGCATTCACCCCCATTTGACCATGCGCGGGCATGGGATTAACATTTACATTTGGAGATGGAGCAAAGTTGATGGCTTTAGAATCCACCAAGTCCTGGACCACATGCTTAAAAGCTTTACAATTTTCTACATTATGTCCAGGAGCACCAGAGTGGAATTCACACTTGGCGTTCTCATCATAGCTGGGAGGCCTTTGGTCGGGTCTCACCGGAGCCAAAGTTCTCAGCTGAACCAACCCCAAATCCTTCAACTTCTTCAGCAAGAATGAATAGGTCACAGGTGGCCTATCAAATTGACGATCAGTCATTCGTCCTCTTACTTGATACCCGGCCCTCTGCGGTCTCTGTTGAAATGGTTGTCGTTGTTGTTGCGGTTGTTGTTGTTGTTGCTGTTGATTATCAGCAGGAATTGTTACCGTAGCAGTGTGCTGGTAGTAACGATCCCTGTTCTGCCCCCTCTGAGCATACACTGCACTGGTGTCACCCTCCTTTTTACGTTGGCCATTCCCAAAGGGCTTCTTCGATCCAGACGACGAAGCACTACCCTGTATCTTTCCCATCTTTAACCAACTTTCAATTCTTTCTCCGGCCACCACTATATCAGCAAAGTTGGTAACCGGGCATCCAACCATTCTTTCAGCAAAGGTCCCCTGAAGGGTACCCATAAACAGATCTGACATTTCTCTATCTACCAACGGAGGTTGGACTCGGGCAGCCAGCTCCCTCCACCTCTGTGCATATTCTTTAAACCCCTCATTTGGCTTCTGAAACATACCCTGCAATTGGGTATGGCTAGGAGCCATGTCAGCATTAAACTGGTATTGTTTAAAGAATGCATCACCAAGATCCTGCCAGCTCTTGATATCAGACGACCTCAGCTTGGTGTACCATTCCAAAGACCCCCCAGACAGACTGTCCTGGAAGAAGTACATCCATAACTTCTGGTCCATTGTATAAGCAAAAATCTTACGGACGAAGGCCTGGAGATGGGTTTCCGGGCAAGAACTCCCATTGTATTTGTCAAATGCAGGCGCTTTGAACTTTTGTGGGATCACAATCCCCTCAACCAACCCCATATTAGACATATTGACAACCCCTGGAGTAGCATAGCTTTCAAGAGCCCTGATTTTCTCCGCCAGCACCTGAATCTCTTTGCTTGGTGGCTGGACACCATATTGACCAAACTGTTCGTTAAGCATGGAGAACTGGTCTTCTTCTCTATCCTCCTCGGCCCCGAAGAAAGGAGGAAACAGGCTATCCTTCATATTGTTGCCCATCGGACCTGGTCCACCGCCCGTGGCAACACCAAAACCACCAGCATTATTAGTCACCACACCAACAGTTGTTTTCTTTCTGAGATCTCCTCCATCCCTGGAACCACCAAGGCCATGGTTGGAGACACCCTCTAGATTGACACCACTGTTGGCAGCTGAAGCCCGCTCGAGCTTCTCCACTTTATCAGCAAGTGCTTTCTGCCCCACAGCAAACCCTTGCATGACATTGATCAGTTCACTCATTTTCTCCTTCAGCTCGAGAATATCTGCATTGGGTAGATCCATCAGCCTGGATGTATTGCGTCTAGTAGGGTATATGTGTGGACGTGCTGCGTGCAAAGGAATGATTCTACGTGCGCGAGCAATGATTCCTGAAACAATCAAGCACGTTAGAAACCGACACCTGCAAAATAGAAAACAAGTTATTATGATTATGCATGAATGCAATGTCTATCCATATGAGGAACCCTCTGTCTTTCGATCCTGATTTCATCGAGACAGATAATAATTCGGCAGTAATATTCTGACATTCATCGAATGATTTCATCATACAGATCAGAGATATATGATTTAGCAAAGATACCACCCAACCATGTGTGTACTATGTGAGTGAAGCACGGCAAAGCAAATAAAGCTTGAAGATTGATCACTGAATGAAAACAACCACTGTATATCAAAAGTGCACTACACGTGCAAGAGTCATACATCGAGTCTGATACAAATCAAATTACAATTCTCCAAAAACAGAAAGGAAATACAAGCAAGTGAATTCCGTCAACATGCCTGACGGTAATCCAACACAAATAAGAAAGGTCTAAACTGACGAAGGTCCCACAGAGGGCCCTACATCATCAACCATCCTGGTAAACTTCGTGGCAAACCCGAGCTCAGTGTTCTCCTGCTGCAGTCTTCCTATCTCCTTCTGGTGAATCTTCATCTGTCGGAAGTAATGATCCCTCTCAGCAAGATAATGATCTCTCTCAGCAATGATCTTCACGTTCTCTGCTTCCTTAATCTTCAGCTTTGCCTCCCACTCAGTGATAAGGGTTATGACTCTGTCTTCCCTCTGATCCCTCACAAGGATTTGTCTCCTCTTCTCATCTTCGATGACCTTCGAAGCTCTAGCCAACCTCTCCTTGGTGATGTCGTGCTCCCTCGTGGATGACTCTAGAGCTTGGCTGACCTTTCCATAATAAGCGGTGTCTATCTCAAAGCGCTTCACCATAAGAGCATGTCTCTTATCCTGGTCTTCCATTTTCCCCTTGATTTCCTGATTAGCCATTTGGACTCTAGCAACACTCATCTCCAATTCAGTCTTCTCTGCGTGAAGCTGATCTCTCTCCCTCTTCATCTCCAGGAATTCTTCCATGCTGACAGAAGAATGAGATTCCTCAATCAACGGATACCAAGGATCACCCACAGGAAATGGTAGACGAGTGAGCTCCACTCTCTTGCTGAGCCAATCATCA
Source organism: Lathyrus oleraceus (assembly GCF_024323335.1). NCBI lineage: Eukaryota > Viridiplantae > Streptophyta > Magnoliopsida > Fabales > Fabaceae > Lathyrus > Lathyrus oleraceus. The sequence goes on from NC_066580.1 coordinate 469,795,041, forward strand.
AACGGAGGAAAAGACCTGTTATTAGCCCTACCCCAAGAAAACTTGCCTTTCCTTTGAATGTTGCGCCATGCATCAGACACTTGCCTCAACCGTGACTGGTTACCCTCAACCGGGAAGTAGAAAGTTTCCTGAATCTCACTCTTGAGAGGAGGAACCTCCATAACGAATCCCATTTGTCTCTTAAGAAGTGTCGGGTTATAATTAATGCAACCCTGAACTCCTATAAGAGGCACATTGGGAAAATCCCCACAACTGCAAATGAAATCTTGTCCCACCCCACTACTGTGAATCCAAGCTATGTCTTTGGCTCGCAAACCCATCAACTTGGTCGCCCAATTTACAGTATGGTCAAGAAGAACAAAAGCACCCCTGGAAGGCAAATATCCCATAAACCATTTGAATAATAGTTGAGCACAACACCTAATCAATCCTCCACGCCTCTTCTCGTTCCGATTATGGACCGAGTAATCAACATCCCCAACCAGGGTAGGAATATGATTCTTCTGAACAAACAAACGAATGGCATTAATATCCACAAAGTTCTTCTGGTTAGGAAACAGGATGATTCCATAAATGCTCACAGCAATCAAAGCACAGACAGCCTTCCAATCACCCAAAATAGCATACTCCTTGGCTTTAGCCTCCAAGAAACTTAGATGAAAACCAGACAACTTTCCCTTCTCCTTCAGACCTCCTTTAGTCACCTCTGGGCTCAAATAAAGAGCACGAGAGATCCCACTAATATCAGGTTCTTCCTTAGTGGCATAGAAAGGAACCTGATTTCTGATCCGAAGACCCAGGATACTGGCATAGTCCTCCATCAAAGGCCCCAATAAGTAATCCGGGAAGACGAAACATCTCAAACCAGGGTCATAAAACTGGAGAAGAGTATGGATGGCGCTCTTATCCCTGTCAGTGAGCCTGAAAACTGTCTTCAGAATACCCCATACGTCTCACGGAACATCCCCACATGGTCAGGTGTAATCAATGCTATCATCTCCTTCAGCACACTGATCTCTTGATCAAAGAAACTGTAGACAACATTGTCCTTCAAACCAGGCCTCATATATGAGCAAAGAAGTCTCTCAACCAGGATCTCAATCAAGAATGTCCCCTACATATGGATAAACATGTGTTAGATGTAGATAAATGCAAAATGTGAATGATGTTGAGTATGAATGCAATGCATTGTGCCATCCTCCAAGTCATCTGATCATCAACTGTACAGAAGCCCCAGTCTCTGCACTGATCACAACCATCTGAGGTACTGAGTAACCACAAATCCAACTCGGGGTTCCGAAATAAACGGAACTGATATATCACCATCATCATCAGAAAATCCTCTGAACAGATAGCCACAACAATCTCTGAATCAACCCAGGGAATCCTGAAATAAACGGATCCCCACTGATAAATACCACGGACGGAACTCCAGCGTCTCGGAAATAAATGTCCATAAATCCAACTTATAAACAGGACTCTGACCAATAACTGAACCATTAGTCCCCATCACAGTCACCATCAGAACATGTATCTGTAAGAATCAACCCTCCCCTCACAGGTGAATTCTAATCAGGTCATCCTAAGGCGGATAATGGTCTCGACAATCGGGCAAAGATACTCAACGGGTTTGCCCTTTCGGGTGTGCCGTTGCAGCTCTCATAAGATCATCTAGACCAAAGATCCGGGAAAGAACGGTCACCGAAGTCAATAGCTCAAAAGAGGTAACCCAACCAAAGTGGAATACTCCACAATGGAAGAGCTCTCTCAGATGAACCTCGTCCGGCTTGTGGTATGTCACGTCGCAACAACATGCCCAACCAACATGTGAGGAACGTGAGACCACACTAATCCTAGGTGTATACTCGGGCCTGGGTTTTAGCCCCACTCAGAACACCCACCCCAAATCATAGGACCCAACCTGTACAGAATCAACACAATGATAATATGATGCATGCAAACATTTATGCAAATATATACACAACATAATAATCATAAATGCAATAAATAGAGCAATACAACCAACCTAAACTATCCTAGAGCGCTAGGAGCGACTGGCTTAGGGAAGATGGACCAGCAAGAGGTCAATTTCTACGTCCCCAGCAGAGTCGCCAGCTGTCGCATCCGCGAAAAACAACCGGCGGGATATGACAGAAAGTGATTTCGTCAAAGTATTTTATTAGCTTCATGACATAGGCACAATATGGGATCAACTTGGTATCACGGGTCTCCCATTCGCCCTTGACTTGGTATATCACCAAGGTTGAGTCTCCATATACTTCGAGGATTTTGATTCGGAGATCAATTGTTGCTTCGATGCCTAGGATGCACGCCTCATACTCTGCTATATTGTTTGTGCAATCAAAACACAACCTTGTTGTGAAAGGAGTGTATCCACCATTCGGGTTAAATAGAACAACTCCTATGCCATGTGTCGCATCCGCGAAAAACAACCGGCGGGAAAAACAAAACAAACAAAGCCGCCACCGTGCGTTATTTATCCCAAAGGAGGGAAAGGAAACACTCGAAGTAAACCTGGAAAGGAAATGGTCTTACGACCGGAGATTACAGGGTACGGGAGTCGGTTACGCAAGGGGAAGGTATTAGCACCCCTCACGTCCGTCGTACTCGACGGGATCCACGCTCAAAAGAAATAGAATAAGGTTACTGAAAAAATTGCTCAAAGAATGCACAAACACTGGAATAAACAGGCGGAGGAGGATGGAGGAAGGTGACTCGGCAGGATATCGCATCCTGGGCCTACGTAGTTTGTCAGACACAGACATCAGAGTCGACGTAGTTCGGGAAAGGGGAAACGGGCTCGCTAGGATATCGCACCCTATGCCTACGTATCTCATCTAGAATGAGAATCAGAGCTACCGTAGTTCGGCTAACGCACGCCAAACAAAACACAAACAGGAAACCGATTGCCAATCGCTGGACTTACGTCAGACTCCACACAAACAGGCAAACATGGAAACCGAATGCCAATCGCTGGACTTACATCAGACTCCGAACCAACAAACACACACCCACACAGGAAACCAACTGCCAATCGCTGGACTTATGTCAGACTCCAAACAAAGAAACAAACATGGAAACCGACTGCCAATAGCTGGACTTACATCAGACTCCGAAGCAACAACCATACACACAGGAAACCGACAGCCAATCGCTGGACTTACGTCAGACTCCTCACTCACACACAAGAGGTTAACAAACAGACAAGCTAAAAGGGAGTCTGGAACTCGAGCCTAATAACTGTCAAGCAAACACACACACAAAAGGAAAAGGGTGCCCGGAGAGATCTCGCACGATCTCCTGCCTACGTACCTCATCTGGTATGAGGATCAGGGCAACGTAGTTCCCCTTAACAGGGGAGAAACTTTCTCCTAACCAGAGACCTGGGAATAACAAACTAAAAGGGAGACTGACTCGAGCCTAATAGTTGTCATGCAATCCACAATAGTCCTAGGTTGAGGTTTCTATCCTAACTTGCACAGGAAGCAAGCTAGCCTAAACAGCAACTGAGTAAACACAAGCACAAGTAGCACACACTATATGCAATCAATTGGCTCAATCAAGGTTAGGTTTTAGTCAAGGGGTCATGCCAACCTCGACAAACAAACCAACTGGAAAAGGGTGTTGTTAGCTCTTAACCCTAACATTGAGAGTTAGGGTGAAGCGGATGAAATAGGAAGTGAGGATAAGACCTCACAGCTCTTATCCCTGGCCTGGGAGAGCCTGACTCAACATAGAAAGTGTGGGAGTTCAGAATGTAGGAACTCTTCTCCACAGATGACTGACACAACATGATCTTGGGTTCTTATTCACAATGCATCAACACCTGGTGTGTGAGCAAAGTGAATGACACAACTGAATAGCAGGGGATGGATTACACATCCCTTTTATCTGCCAATTGCCTCTTAAGAGGTCTTTACCTGCTTGGCACAACATTAAACAAACACAAGCATTGCCTCTTAAGGAGGGCTTCAGACAGGTGCCTGTCCACATAACAGAGCAGGTCTTCCAGACTACATGAAGTCAGAAGAATTATACCTCAGTGGTAAGCAAACCACAAGCTAGAAAAGCAAAGTTCAAATGAACTCAAAGCAACTTAAGTACCTGTGAAAACACTAAACCAATCAGTTCAACTGTACAGACAAACAATCAACAGTTAACATCACACAGACAGACAATGTACAAAATGTGTAAGCCATAAGGCAAACTCAAATGAGTTAGCATCAACCTACAAAACACACAAGTGTTAGTAATCAAAAGCAAACATCAATACTCAAATGATGAAGCATCATAGACTATGGAACTTGGATGCTTAAACCTGAAATCAAAGCTCACATGTAAGCAACAAACCACTAGGTCAAAGCCTAGGGTCAAAGATAAAAAAATAAAATTCAAAACAGGGACTGAAATTTAACACAAAGCAACTTCAAACACATATTGACATATCCTAAAAAGGCTCACATCAAAATCATTAACCAAATGCATTTCATGATCAAGTGAAGTCAAAGGCAATTTCAAAGCATCCAAATGGTCAACATGAATGAAAATTCTCAATCAAAACAGAAATGATTCAAATAAATCTGGAAAAATTCATGAGCAATCAAGACATACACAACATCCATCACACAAAAATCAGAAGCATTGGAGATCATTTGGCATGGCAATCACATTGCACAAGTTAAACATCAAAAGGTGTGACACAAATTGTCACACCATGTTAGCATGAGCGTAAAACAGAAATGGATTATGAGAAAAATGTCAAACCAAAGCCAAAATGTCAATCAACATGTTAAGAACCTACACACAAAATTTCAAAGCCATTGGATTATTTTTGAGCATTTTACAATAAGATGAACAAGGCAAGGTCATAAATGGATACATGTTCAATCAACCTAGCACAAACAGAAATCGAGCCGTGCACAATTTCAGAAAAAATCAACATAAAAAACTAGACATCTCAAGGAACAATTAGCAAAAAACCAGGTATTTTTTGGATTAATTTTCAATTTGATATGGATTTTTAAAGTTTGAGAAAAAATAAAAAGAACAAATGACGCACATAGCATGGTACATGGAGGAAAAAGCAAAAAAAATGAAATGAACATTTGAAAATTTGCACCAGCCAGGAATCGAAGTAGGTTGAGATTCAAATGAGGAGCGCACCTAGCAATGAAACTACGTCGTTTTGGCTGAAAAGCCCTAGGCAAATAGCGGCGGTTACAACCGTCACAAAAACCGACGCAAAGTATGAATCTTCATCTTCTTCATGATGAAGAAGATGAACAGTAGCATGAAGCTCATACACGTTTCCAGAAAAATTTCCAGAAAATCAAAACAATTACATCAACATGAAGCATTTTCAATGGAGATTAAAGATCAAGTAATAGCTAAGCATGAATCAACATAACAAGAGAGAATCGATAGAAAACATTTTGATGCATCAATCTTGAATTACACATATCTTGCTCAATAATGCACCAATTCACATGAAATTTGCATCAGAATCACCAGGAACACAAGATCTACAAGAATATAGCAATGAATTTCAAAAATAAGAGGATCGAAAGTTGACCTCTTGAAGAGCAGAACCTTTGAAATGCACGATCCACAGCTTGTAAGTATCCAAATCCACTCTACAATGCTTGAAATGATGTTTGATGAAGAAAAGGAAGCTTGAACACGTGTAGATCTTGCTTAATCTTGAATTTCCATTTTCAACTTCATGAGCTTCAACCACTTGAATCTTGCACGAATTCAACAAACCAACACTTGATCTGCACTAAATCAAAGCTAGGGAACAAGAATATGAAGTAAAATTACAATACTATTTGAAGAAAATTTGAATTATGAATGGAAGAAAATTTTGGAGGGAGAGAGAATTTTGGATCTAGAAATGTGAATTGTGATTAACCTTCCAAATTTTGTTATGATTATGGTATTTATATGAAGTCTTAATCACACTGAAAATGTTAATTAAGCTTGGTTAATGGTAATTGGCAAAAATGAGGTGTTTTGACAAAACTTGAAAATTAGTGGTGCATGAAGTAATATGGACGTGAACAGTGTCAATGCATGATCAAAACAGAATTATGTATTGATACATAGAACAATTTGCCTTGCATGGATCGATACATAACTCGTATGTATCAATACATAGAACAATTTGCCTTGCATGGATCGATACATAACTCGTATGTAACAATACATAAAACAATTTGCCTTGCATGGATCGATACATAACTCGTATGGATCGATACATAGCACATTTTGGCCATGCACACTTGATGATGATTTGATCATATCTCCTCAACCGTTCATCAGATTCTCATGATCTTGGACTTTTTGGAAATGGGAGAGAAATATCTTCAACTTTCGTGTTGGACAAAAAATAATTTGAAGCTTCTTTGATGTTGGAAAGTTGAGTTGAAGTTGGTCCAAAAACTTGCCATTTTTGGAAACTTTCAAATTACATGTCACTTTTCATTTTGGAAACTTTTGATCTGGCTTCAAAATCTTCAAGGTAGATGTTTGACATGATGAATAACCTTCTTTGGGACATGAATGAGGCGTCTCAAACCCTTTCTCCATCTCCTAGCCCTCAGTTGACTTGCAGTTGACATTTATGGGCCTCAGATGACTTGGTCATGCACTGTGGACTTTGAGCCTTCAACACTTGATGAAATGGCTCCACAATGAAACCCTAGCTTATACAAGCTCAATAAAATCATATGATGATCTCCATCTCAATAAAGACCTCATCTCCTTAAAAAACCCTGACTGGTAGAATGCAACTGATTAGGGTTGACGAGAGGTCAAAACCCTAATCCCAAAGAACATGATCAGAAATAATGAACCATGATGATGATGATGTACCATTTCAACCAAGATAATACTCAACCTCCTTGAGGAACCATGAAACCCTAATTGAAGAGCAACCCTCAGATGGCTAATGATCAATTTATGAGACCCTCAGGCTTGCATCTCTTAACCTCTCTATCTTCTGAGAAAGACTTAGGAGGATGACCTGCTTATTCTCTCATGATATGCAATATGCAAATGCCTAATGCCCTAAACAATGAAATGCAATATACTAAGCTAGTCCCAAGAGAGGAGGGAAAATTTTGAGGTGTTACACCATGCCCCATGTAATTGGAGGAACCATTGAACATGAGCTTCCACCGAGATCCGGATTCCGGTCCTTCATCAGGTCCTGGGATTTCACAATCTTTTACTATCATAATGTCTTCATCAGGGAAGTCAATTTCAACGGCTGGTAGTCTTCAACATGCTGGTTTGCCAGGTAATCAGATAACACACTTCCTTTAATGGATTTCTGGGATACATATTGGATGTCATACTCAGACAGTAACATCTGCCAACGGGCGAATCTCCCAGTTAAAGCAGGCTTTTCAAAGATATACTTTATTGGATCCATTTTTGAGATCAACAAAGTAGTGTGACAAATCATGTACTGCCTTAGACGGCGAGCGACCCATGCTAAAGCACAACAAGTTTTCTCCAAGAGTGAATATAGAGTTTCACAATCCGTAAACTTCTTGCTCAGATAGTATATGGCATGTTCTTATCGGCCGGTTTCATCATGTTGTCCCAGCACGCATCCCATCGACTTTTCAAGCACAGTCAAATACATAAAGAGTGGCTTCCCCTGAACAAGTGGAATTAGAATAGGGGGCTCTTGCAAGTATTATCCGATCTTCTCAAAAGCCATTTGGCAGTCAGAGTTCCATTCAACTGCTTGATCTTTTCTAAGCAACTTGAATATAGGTTCACACGTAGCAGTCATATGAGATATAAACCTAGAGATATAGTTCAAACGTCCCAGGAATCCTCTGACTTCTTTCTCTGTATGTGGAATAGGAATTTCTTGTATTTCTCTAACCTTGTCTGGATCTACCTCAATTCCTCGTTGACTAACAATGAAACCAAGAAACTTTCCAGATCGGATACCAAAGGTGCATTTAGCAGGATTCAACCTTAGTCGGAATTTTCGGAAACGCCCAAATAGCTTTTGCAAGTGATCTATATGATCCTCTTCACTTTGGGATTTTGCGATCATATCACCGACGTAAACCTCAATTTCCTTGTGCATCATATCATGGAAAAGAGTGACCCTTGGTCTTTGGTAAGTTGTCCCAGCATTTCTGAGACCAAATAGCATTACCTTGTAGCAAAATGTTCCCCAAGGGGTGATGAATGTGGTCTTTTCCATGTCTTCTGAAGCCATATTAATTTGAGTATAACCCGAGAATCCGTCCATAAAGGAGAAGACCGCGAACTTAGCAGTGTTGTCTACCAGAGTGTCAATATGTGGCAGGGGGAAATCGTCCTTTGGACTAGCTTTGTTTAGATCCCTGTAATCAACACACATCCTGACCTTGCCATCCTTTTTGGGCACTGGTACAATATTAGCTACCCATTGAGGGTACTTCGCAACTGCTAGAAAACCAGCATCAAATTGGCGTTTCACCTCGTCACAAATCTTTAGATCCATGTCGGGTCTTGCTCTTCGGAGCTTCTGCTTCACTGGCGGGAAATCTGGTTGTAGTGGCAGCTTGTGGACAACAATATCAGTATCTAAACCTGGCATATCCTGGTATGACCATGCAAATACATCTACATATTCTTGTAACAACTGGATCAATCTTTCTTTGATGCTTGACCCAAGTGTAGTCCCAACTTTGACCTCTTTCTTCTCTTCCTCAGTGCCAAGGTTGATTGTCTCCATCAGTTCTTGATGCGGATGGAGGGCCTTTGACTCGTGCTCGAGCAACCTTGCCATTTCTTCAGGGAAATCACAATCCTCCTCACTATCCTCTTTTGTTTGGTAGATGGGGAATTCAAAGTTATAGGAAGTAGTGAGGTCATCGAATTCAACTGGTTTATTGATTATTCTGCATGTTTTTTAAATGATGGTGTTTTACAAAAGTGAAATAAAAATGCAAAAGAAATAAAAATATTTTTGTAGTTTTTGAAAAGATTGCCATTTTAAGGAAGGAAAAAAATAAATGAACGATAAGAATTTGAACAAATGCTCTTTATTTGTCATTATGATTTTGAAATTTAAAGTGGCCCTACAAATGATCTGTTAGCCTTGGGAAGAGTTAAGGATTTTGAAAAACAAAAAGAAACACAATTACTTTGAAACGGGAAAAACTTCTGGAATCTCAACTGCCTCCCAATTTGTTAGGCTGCTTCACAATGGTATATCAAATTTGATGCTTCTTCATCTTCAGTGTCGTGTTCAACTGCACCAACTTGATCCCCATGGATAAATCATGTGCTTAGGAAAACTTCTTGTATGCTCCGTATGCGGTCCTTTGCAGGGACCGAGGCTCCTTCCTTAGCAGAAGGCTTGTACCCTAAACCTAAATGATCATTTTTCTTTGCAGGGACCGAGGCTCCTTCCTTAGCAGAAGGCTCCACTTTCAACTACTGACTTTGCACTATTCAAAGAGGCGAACGACAAACTGGTTTTCTCAACAGGATCCTTTACTTCCGCAAGTGTGGCATTGGATGTTTCAAGTGCTTGGAAAGAAGTCTCTAAGGCATCTTCATCAGCCTCGATATAATGGAAAGAGGAGAGTTGACTAATGATAAAATCTTCTTCACCCGAGACAATGACGAGCTTGTCATTGACGACAAACTTCATTTTCTGATGCAAAGTAGAAGTCACTGCCCCAGCAGCATGTATCCACAAACGTCCCAAAAGGCAACTATAAGCGGGACTTATGTCCATGACTTAGAAATTGATGGGGGATACATGTGATCCGATTTGGATTGGTAGCTCTACCTCCCCAACTACTGTCCTCCGAGAATCGTCAAATGCTTTTACCACAAGTGCACTAGGTTTCATTTCCAAATCTTGGTAACATAATTTAGCAAGCGCCCTCTTTGGTAGAACATTGAGGGACGATCCAGTGTCAACTAAGACCCTGGACAGAGCACCTTCTTGGCACTTTATGGATACATGTAAGGCGCAATTGTGACTCCGCCCTTCCTTGGGTAGCTCTTTATTATTGAAACTTAGAGTGTTGCAAGCTGTGATATTGGCGACCACCCCATCGAATTGGCCAACCGTTATATCCTGAGTAACATGAGCTTGAGCAAGCACTTTCAGTAGAGCCTCCCTATGAGCTTGGGAATTCAGAAGCAAGGACAAGATAGATATTTTTGACGGTGTTTGATGTAACTGATCGACTGTCTTGTAGTCGCTTTTCTTTATCATTTTTAGAAATTCAATCGCTTCATCTGATTGCACTTCCGGTTGTACCCCTCCATACTCTGGGGCGGGATTTGCAGTTGTAGCTTCCCTTGTTGGTTCTTGAGGAATTATATTGACATCGGGAGTATAAATCCAACCGGTGCGAGTTATTCTGCTCGTCCCTGCGATGTTAGTGATATTGGTGTCAACATTCTCCAAGCTTTTCTCACCTTTAACATATTTGGGTTCTTCTGAAGGAGAAGAGCGATCCAAAACGCAACGGAATTTAAAATTTCTCCTTTAGTGATCCTTACGAATGGGCATGATCAGTGATAGGATCGTTACCTCTTGTGGCGATTGTAACCTTTGATGCAGATCTACGGAGCGATCACGAATGTTGAACAATTACAACACCCCTACTCAGTCCACACGAACGGATTCCTTCAATCTCAGTGCTAGCTGCTATGAATGAAGGCTTTGAGTGAGAGAGAGAGAGAAATGAAATTGCAACTGCACAAAAACTTCTACACAAGGGTTCTATTTATAGAACAACTTGTGTGGGCTGCAAGCTAAAAAAACCCACTCAAATGTATGTGGCCCATATCTTATAATATGCCAAAATCACTTAAGCGCGTGGTACCTTACCATATTTCATATTCTACTTAAGTACACCGTACCTTACGATGTTCTACAATTCACTTAAGTGCACCGTACATTACGGTATGCCTTAGTTACTCTATCTCTCATCAATCCGTCCTTTTGTGTGTGACCCTGTAGGTTTTTGCGACATTGATAATTATATTAAATCACGTATTTAACATAATAAACAGTGAGCGGTATCTAGCAACACATCACTGTTACCCAAGACACGAAAGTCTCATGTGATCTGACAAATCCTTTTGTGATAATACTTATGTGTATAATTACCCTTTTGCCGTTATGTCTATATTGAACACAAGGCATAAACCGTGTCATCCTTGTCCAGTTCAATATTGGGCCCATAGACATTTATCCTGTTACGCAGGATGGGAAAATTCCATCTAGGTCACTCATGTCCCTTAGCATGCTTCGTGGAGTACCCATCAACTGTCTTTATGGTCATCCAATTACGGACAATGTTTGATCAGCAATAAGGCACTCGACTCTACATCTAGGGTCCATAGTGGTTTCAGGTTGAAGGGTGGTATACACCATTATCACCATGAGAATAACTTATGACACTTTGCATAATATTCTATATAGTATTCTCATAGCGGGTCAATCCAGTATAAATATTAATCTTAATATTCATACCTATGTTTAAGACTTGATAACTCCTTATCCATGATCCATGAGATGTGATCATCAGTCTATATACATAATAGTCTTAATGCTTTAATGTTATCCCACTTCACAATAAAGCTCGACTATGGATACTTTAAGAATAGTGTCCTTATGTTTAATGTGATCTCATGATTAAGTCACACTTGATACATTAAACGGACAATCTATTCTAGGGACTTTATTAGACAAACAAAATAAAAAAAGCCTTTTATTATTAATAAATAATTCGATACAAGTACCAAAAGTATTGGCCTCTAGGGCTTACACTAACAATCTCCCACTAGCACTAGAGCCAATCAGGCATACCCCTAATGCCCATAGATCTAGTATGGCCATCATGCTTCTGCTGCGCAAGAGGCTTTGTCAGTGGGTCAACAATATTGTCAAGTGTAGGTACTCTGCATATTTTCACATCTCTTCTATCTATTATCTCTCGAATGAGGTGATAACGCCTAAGTATGTGTTTGGATCATTGATGAGATCTAGGTTCCTTAGCTTGTACGATAGCACCATTGTTATCACAATAGAGACCAATGGGATCTACAATGCTAGGAACTATGCCAAGTTCACTAATGAACTTTTTGATCCAAACAACTTCCTTTGCTGCAGTTGAGGCAGCAATATACTCGACATCGGTTGTAGAATTAGCAACTGTATCTTGCTTTGAACTTTTCCAACTCACAGCGCCACCGTTTAAGCAAAACACATAACCATATTGCGATCTAAAGTCATCCTTATCTGTCTGGAAGATAGCATTGGTGTATCCAATTACAGCCATCTCTTCCTGACTTCCATATATCAAGAATGAGTCCTTAGTCCTTCTCAAATACTTAAGGATATTCTTGACAGCTACCCAATGAGCATCACCAGGATCAGATTGGTACCTACTCGTTGCACTTAAAGCATACGAGACATCTGGTCGAGTACATAACATGGCATACATTATAGATCCTATTGCAGATGCATATGGAATCTTATTCATGCGATCCCTTTCTTCCTTAGTTAAAGGGGATTGTGTTTTTGATAGACACATGCCATGTTGCATAGGTATGAATCCTTTCTTGGAATCATGCATATTAAAGTGTCTAAGCACTTTGTCTATGTATGTACTCTAACTTAGGCCAAGCAGTTTTTGTGATCTATCTCTATAGATTCTGATTCCTAATATATAGGCTGCTTCACCTAGGTCCTTCATAGAAAAGAATTTCCCCAACCAAGACTTTACTTGTTGCAGGGTAGGGACATCGTTTCCAATGAGTAATATGTCATCTACATATAATACCAGGAAAACGATCATTCTCCCACTAACCTTCTTGTAGACACAAGGCTCATCTTCATTCTTGATGAATCCATATTGTTTTAGTGTTTCATCAAAACGAAAATTCCAGCTTCTAGAAGCTTGCTTCAATCCATAGATTGATCTTTGTAACTTACATATCTTTTGGGCTTCGTCTGGTATGTCAAATCCTTCAGGCTGTATCATGTACACATCCTCAAGAAGATTCCCATTAACGAAAGCCGTTTTGACATCCATCTGCCATATTTCATAATCATGATATGCAGCGATAGCAAGTAAAATCTGAACAGATTTAAGCATTGCAACTGGTGAAAAGGTTTCATCATAGTCAACCTCATGAATTTGTTTATATCCTTTTGCAACCAGTCTTGCATTATAGGTATGTACCTTACCATCCATGTCAGTCTTCTTTTTGAAGACCCACTTGCATCCTATAGGGTTAACTCCTACAGGAGGCTCTACCAAGGTCCAAACTTGGTTTATGTACATGGAATCCGTTTCAGATTTCATGGCTTCTAGCCACTTCTCAGACTCGGGACCAGTTATGGCCTCTTGGTTGGTCACAAGCTCATTTTGATCCATGAGTAATACATCACCTTGATCAGTTATGAGATATCCATATCTCTCAGGTAGGTGACATATTCTGCTTGACCTACACTGGTCTTGTTCTACTTGAGCAGGTTCCTCTTCCACAACTACTTGTGTTTCTTGCTCTAATTCCTCCATAGGTGTATCAATGCTTTGTGATTCTTGAATTTCTTCAAGCTCTACTTTCCTCCCACTGTTTCCTTTGGAAATAAAATACCTTTATAGGAAAACTCCAGTTCGAGCGACAAACACTTTGCCCTCAGAAGGATTGTAGAAGTAATACCCTCTTGTTTCTTTAGGATACCCCACAAATAAGCATTTGTCAGATTTGGGCTCAAGCTTAGTTGAAATTTGTCGTTTCACATAAACTTCGCAACCCCAAATCTTCTTGCAAGACATATGTGGTTTCTTACCACTCCATATCTCATATGGTGTATTCTCAACCTTTTTGGATGGAACACGGTTAAGTGTGTAAGGTGCTGACTATAGTGCATGTCCCCAAAAGGAGTTTGGAAGATCGGCGTGACTCGTCATGGATCGGACCATGTCTAACAGGGTTCAATTTCTTCTCTCAGATACACCATTCCATTGGGGTGTTCCAGGAGGAGTAAGTTGGGATAAGATCCCACACTCTTTCAGATGGTCATCAAACTCCAGGCTTAAATACTCACCACCTCGATCTGATCGAAGACTTTTAATATTCTTACCTAGTTGGTTTTGTACTTCATTCTTGAATTCCTTGAACTTTTCAAAGGACTGTGATTTGTGTTTCATTAAATACACATAACCATATCTATTGAAATCATCAGTAAATGTGATGAATTACTAAAAACCTCCTCTAGCTGGTATGTTCAGTGGTCCACATACATCTGTATGTATGGGGGCCAAAATATCATTAGCTCTTTCACCTTTTCCTGTGAATGGAGACTTTATCATCTTTCCAATTAAACAAGATTTGCATTTCTCATATGATTCATAATCAAAAGAGTCCAAGAGTCCATCTTTATGGAGTTTGGAAATGTGTTTCTCATTTATGTGGCCTAATCGGCAATGCCAAAGGTAAGTTGGATTTAACTCATTGGGTTTTATCCTTTTAGTATTAATGTTATAAATAGGCATTTAAAGATCAAGGACATATAGTCCATTGTTCATTTGTGCAGTAGCATAGAATATATCATTCAAATAAATTGAGCAACATTTGTTCTTTATTATAAATGAAAAACCAAACTTGTCCAAAGAAGAAACAGAAATAATATTCCTGCTAATTGCAGGTATATAATAACAGTTCTCTAACTGAATTATTAAACCACTAGGTAAAGTCAATACATAAGTTCCTACGGCTAAAGCAGCAACCTTTGCTCCATTGCCAACTCGTAGGTCAACTTCACCTTTTGCCAAATCTCTACTCCTTTTTAGCCCCTGCACATTGGTACAAATGTGAGAACCGCATCCAATATCTAATACCCATGATGCATAAGTAGATAAATTAATTTCAATAACAAAAATACCTGAAGTTGAAGTCTCTACTCCATTCTTCTTATCTTCCAGGTACTTTGGGCAGTTTCTCTTCTAGTGTCCGGTCTTACCGCAATGGAAGAAGGTGCCTTCCTTTGCTATGCCTCCATTAGTCTTCAAAGCAGCAACAATGGGTTTGGGTTTGGCAACTTCCTTGCCTTTCCCTTTATCACCCTGCTTGGTGGGTCTTTTGTTCTGTCTCTTTCCATTTCCGATCATCAGAATGGACTTCCCTTTTGACTTCAGATTCTGCTCAGCAGTTCTTAACATGGCTATCAATTCAGGAAGAGATTTGTCTATATCATTCATATTGAAATTTAGGACAAATTAACTGAATCTATCTGGCAACGATTGCAAGATCAAATCAGTCGCAAGTTCCTTTCCAAGGGGAAACCCCAACCTCTCAAGGTTTTCCACATACCCAATCATCTTGAGCACATGGGAACCTACAGGGACTCCCTCAGCTAACTTGCCTTGAAAAAGGGCTTTTGAAACTTCAAACCTTTCATGCCTTGCTTGCTCTTGATAGAGCATCTTCAGGTGTTCGATCATATCGAACGCTGCCATGTTCTCATGTTGCTTTTGCAACTCCGAGTTCATGGTAGCTAGCATGAGACAAGCAGTTTCATTCGCATCATCGACATGCTTCTTATAAGCATCTTTTTCTGCCTTAGGTGCAGAACTAGGAGGTTCCTCTTCAGGAAAAGGTTTCTCCAGGACATACAACTTTCTATCATGTTTGAGGACAATCCTCAGATTTCGGTGCCAATCCAGAAAATTTGTCCCAGACAGTTTTTCCTTGTCAAGGATTGATCACAAAATGTTGTTAGAGGTGTTTGTTGTCATGGTAATCTACATGAAAATAATAAAAATATAAGTATCAATATCATATTTAATTAGGCCTTTAATTAAATATGCTCCCACTATTTTACTCAAAACAAATGACCCTCACCATTTGATTCGGAAAATCCCGTTGGAAGATTTTCTAGTGGGTCGAGATCCACATTTCACTTTGTTTAAAGTCCGCGTAGGCGGATTACACAAAACTAGGTTATTTAGGTAGGAACTCCTTCCAATTGTATCTAATACAACTCGAATATTTTAGTTGGGTGAATAACTCCTTATTCCAATCCATCACATGGATCATTTCCAACTCTTGCTTCTAAACATATATAATCTTACTATAATTTGTTTAGTTAAGTTTCTGGTCAGGAGATGTGTTCCAGAGGAAGAGCAAAGGGACATCCTAAAAGCCTGTCATAACTCAGAATATGAAGGACATTTTAGCGGAGACAGAACCGCAGCAAAAGTCCCCCAGTCGGGATTGTACTGGCCTACACTGTTCAAAGATGCACAAGTAGTGGTAAAAGAGTGCGACAAATGTCAAAGAACAGGAAACATATCCAAAAGAAATCAGATGCCTCAGAATGCCATGTTAGAGGTCGAACTGTTCGATGTGTGAGGGATAGATTTTATGGGACCCTTCCCACCGTCCTTTGGAAAGCAATACATTCTGGTAGCGGTTGACTATGTGTCGAAATGGGTGGAAGCAGTAGCACTGCCCACGAATGATGCAAAAGTAGTAATCAATTTCCTCAAGAATTGTATCTTTGCGCGGTTTGGGGTACCAAGAACACTGATTAGTGACGAAGGTACCCAGTTTCTCAATAAGCTGATGGAGAATCTACTGTGGAAGTACAATGTCAAACATAGAATCGCCACATCATACCACCCCCAGACTAGTGGACAGGTTGAGGTATCAAATCGGCAGATCAAGCAAATCCTAGAAAAGACCGTCAGTGCCTCACGAAAAGATTGGTCAATCAAGCTCGATGATGCACTCTGGGCATACCGAACAGCGTTCAAAACACCAATAGGTATGTCCCCGTATCAACTGGTATATGGTAAAGCTTGTCGTCTACCATTCTAACTTGAGCATAGGGCATTTTGGGCTACCAAATTCCTCAACTACTATCTTTCCAAAGCGGGTAAATCTCGGATCCTCCAATTACAAGAGCTGGAAGAATTCAAAAATCGAGCATATGAGAATGCCAAGATATACAAAGAGCAAACCAAAACATGGCATGACAGGCGCATTCAGAAGAAAGAACTTCAGGAAGGACAATTGGTTTTATTATTTAACTCAAGGTTGAAGCTATTCCCAGGGAAACTAAGGTCACGATGGTCGGGACCCTTTGTGATACAAAAAGTATTTGCGCATGGAGCCGTTGAACTAAGAAATCCCGCAAATGAATACACGTTCAAGGTAAATGGGCAGAGAGTTAAACCGTACATACAAGACCAGGAGGGTAGTCCAATCGGTAAAATCTGTCTCACCTAAGCAGACGGAGGACCGTCGAGCCATGCGACGTTAAACGAAGTGCTTCGTGGGAGGCAACCCACGCTTTTTTATATCTAATCAGTTATGTGTGTTTGTAGGGTTATGCAGGAGCTCTACAAGGAGGGAACATCACGTCAACAAATGTCTAAGTCATGAAAAAGAATGATCAACATGGCCAGAGGTACCAGCAGTTGAACCGGAGAGAAAGCCTAAAAACAGCCAAAAGGACAACCTGACACGGCCACCCGTGTCAGTTGACACGGGCCGTGTCAGGAGGGGAAAATCAGACCAAAAAAGTGGAAAAACAGTGGCCTGCCACGACCACCCGTGTCAGCTGACACGAGCCATGTCAGGAACAATGAAGGTGACCGAATTTTTTATTTATCAACAGTAGCCTGACACAGGTGGCCGTGTCAGCTAACACGGTCCGTGCCAGGAGCACTGAAGATAATGCCTAACCCGTGTGGAAGACCAGTAGCCTGCCACCGCCACCCGTGTCAGCTGACACAACCATGTCAGGCAAGCGGAAATTTTGAATATTTTTTTTGGAAATTTTGAATTTTGAGTGGGACCCACATATTTAATCTATCATTAACCCCAAATTTTCCCCATTAACCTTATCATTATCAGATTTTCTCTTACCATCTCATCATTATTACTCTCTTTCTCTCAAAACCTTTCCACCTCCATTAAACTCACAAACCTCACTACCTAAAACCTTCCATAACCCATACTTCCACTCACCTATAGCAAAAACTCCCTTCACAAATATTACTCCACTCGCCATCCCCATCCTACCCACGGTTTCAGAATTTCCTAATTCAATAGTTCAACTAATTTCTATTTTTGCAGGTCCAAAATGCCCCCGAGGAGAATTCTCACCAAAAAGTAACAGCTCGCGGAAATGGAGAAGTCACGGAAGCGCCCGAGTCGGAATCCAAATCCATACAGCATCATGTTTGACAATCCGGAACAAGAACGGAGATACCAAATTCACCGGAAGCGCAAACTCACGCCGACGAGGTACATGTGTGAGCAGACTCTGAACGCTCTGGGGCTCAAAAAAATGTTCCATGTTTTAGGGATGCTAGAGTTCATGAGTTTGGAAGCGCCAACATACGAGTACATTACTCTCGAATTCCTCAGCACGTTGGAATTCCAGCTTGAAAAGTGGTGGTTAGACACGACCAGGTATTACTTTGGCACTTTGCGTTTCCGGTTGTTTAATAATTATCATGAGCTGTCTGTTGAGGAGTTGGCAGCAATACTTAGACTCCCTCTATACGGACCAGGAGTGGTCCCAGATGGGTTATCACCTAAGGATTTCTAGATTGCCATCACCGGGAGGTTGGATTACACCTCCAAAGGTGCTAAGGCCTCGGGCATCCAGAATCTATGTTTCAGGTACGCTCAGAAGGGTTTAGCCTATACCCTGTTTGGAAGAGGCGATAACACAGGGGTAGCTACTCAGAGAGAGCTATTCTTTATGTACTCGATGGCTCAAAACAAAGCCATCAATGTAGCTGTCTTTGCAGCAGACTATCTGCACAGAGTCAGCCGAGCCGACTCCGGAGGCATATCCGTAGGGGGAATGATCACCCAAATCGCTGAGCATTTCGGGTATCAAGCTATTTTACTCGAAGACACGCCAATTGCAGGTAAGACCAAAGTTGACATGTCTGCTCTAATTTCACAAGGTATGATTGTTGTTGCCCCTACTTACTATTCCGTACTTATCCATAAGAGGTTTAGGTAAGGTATTAGCATCTTAAACATCTATAGTACTCTATAGGAACCTCTTTGAAAATCTGTACATTTTGGCTTTAAAATGGTGTTGTTTGCAAAAGATTCGGGAGATGAGAAGAGGATTTTTTTTTTTGTGATTTTTGTGTGTTTGCCAAGACTTCTTGAGTCTCATGCCTGCATACCAACAAAGTGCAATGGATGATCAAAACCTCGTAGTTTATGGTAAAAATAACAAAGATGTTTATTTTAATTCATTTTTAATGAAAATGCATTTTGTATTTAAGGAGAATACTCAACTAGTCACCCACAAGTATGAGAATTTTGCATCACCATGAGAAGGGCTCCAACTTGGATAAAGATCAACATGTATGCCACTAGCTCTCTTAAGTGAAAAATAATATCATCAATACTATGGGGATAGAAAAGTTATATCTCAACTATGGAAATGGCTCATGTCTAAACTTTGAGAAAGAATTTTAAAAGAAAAAGTGCACAAAGGGCACAAAATAGTTTGAATGAGTTATGCATTTTTTTAGTCTTTTGAAATTGGTTTTGAATATGCTTAAAATGTGTTAGTATTTATTAAGAAAAATATTTTGAAAATCACTTGACAAAAGTCAAGGTTTATTAAGAAAATGGTTCAAGTTTGAAAACAAAAAGGTTTTGAGAAAAATAGAGAAGATTTTGAAAATTAAAGAAGGAGAGGAGAAGAAAAGACTATCCTAAAGCATAAATTAAAATCTAGGGAGGAAAGGTATAACCAAGAGATAGAAAGATTTATGACATAAGTCAAGCAAGAATTCTCTCATTTGGATTAAGCCTCCAGCAAGCCAAATAAGCAAAGAATAATTCATGTATCAGATGAAACCAAAGATAACCAAGCCAAGTCTTCAAAAGAAGTCCAGAAATCAAAGGTACCAGATGAATCCCAAGGTCTCAAATCATAAGTTTCCAAAGCAAAGGTCAAGATCCTAATTCTAAGTCCATAACTACACAATAATGCTAAGGATAGTAACCACAAGTTCATGAATCAAGAGAACCAAGTTCTTTTTAGGGGGTTTTCCTTTATTAATATCTTTTTAAAAGAAAATGAAAGTCCAAATGGACAAAGAACAAACAACATAAGCTCAAACAATATGAGATGATATGTTAAAAATAAAAGCATAAAGTAAATGATAAAAAATAAAGAGCATAAGATAAATAACATTAAAGCAAAATTAAAACAATAATATGTTAGTAAGTAATGTTAGTGATCAAAAAGAGAAATATGATTTGTCATTTTTTGGATGACAATCAACTATTCACCCACAAGTATGAAAAATATGGACCTCTATATTTTACATATAATACCATGAGGGCTTCAACTTGGATAAAATCAACAAGTATGCCACTAGCTCAGGTAAAAAGGAAGCAATATTTTCAACATAATACCATGAGGAATAGGAGACTTACAATCTCACTTATGAAAATGACTTACTTTCGGGATAAATTTAGCGCTATGTTAAGCAATCGTAATTGGAATTATGTAGAAGTCACAACTATATGAGGTCGATCGATAATAATATTTGTGTTAATACACGCTAGAGAAATGATATGTAAATCATTCTCCTAAAGCTATGCCATACAAAAAAAAGAAAAGAGAATGGATCAAGCACCAAGGCTATGAGAGTGGTTCATAACATCAATCAATACTTCATGGTATTTAGGATAAGCTTATGCATCAATCCAAAGTACCTTTAATGATTCATGATCAAATAGGAGGTAGATTTGAAATGATGAAAGTTCATCAAGCACCAATCCACACATCATGAACAAGATGGACACACCTAAATTGGATCAAAGACTTGATCAAGTCATCATCAAAATCAATCATCCATTTTGGCTAATTAGGGTTCTTACCCCATCAACATCCAAGATCCATTGAGTTTGATGAGACCTATGATCAAAACAAACATGATCCAAGGCCAACAGAAGTCCACAAAGGTCAAACAAATATAAAATGCAAAAAGATAAAATAAAATGCATCAAAAATATTTTTAAAATTAATTTTAAAAAGGAAATAAAAGAAAAAAAAATTCATAAACCCCTTCAAAACACCAAATAAATGGCCAGGAAAATTATGGAAGTTTGGAAATAAAATAAGAGACATAAGATAAAATTTTCAGAATTTTTAAATGCTTAAATGTATTTTTAAACCAATTAAAACAAAGGAGAAAAGAGAAAATTCATGAAAAATAGAAAATCAATAAAATAAAATATGAAAAATAAAAACCATATGAAGACAAATAAAAGAGAATTTTAGAAATTGTTTTGATATTTTTTGGATGTAAAATGAATTTTCTATGAATTTTAAAAGAAAATGCAATTTAAAATTAATAAAAAAGAAAAAGAAATAAAATTAGAAAAACACAGAGTGTTGGATCTGGCCTAATTAATTAACGTGACATATCAAACAATCCTCAGGCTAGGGATCATGATGGAAATTAATCAAAATAAAACACGAGATCTAATTCAAATGGGACCAATCAGAACATTTCAAATTGCCAAAGTGTCTTGACAAACTCATATGGCCTGAAACACTCCGGTCATTTTCCCCAATGACCCCTCACCGGAGTTTCATCATTTGGTAAATTCAGAACACGAGACCACCACTAATGTCATCGCCTCCTCGTCACGAATTCAACCTCATGCTCCAAATTCATTTATCTAAATTGAGCATGGGGAATTTCAGAGAAGTTTCAGAAGCAAGCATGCCAAGAAAAATAAAATTAAATGATGAACACAATCAATCAACACCAGATAAGTTAGGGGAAAGCATCAGAGAGTGAATGACTACCTTGTGGTAACTTGTTTGAGTTTAAATGATGCTCAGAACTACCTTGTCCAAATGATGATTAAAAGTTGATGAAGCTCGATCTGATCTGGTTACTTCAGAAGGTCTCATAGCTTTTGAATTGTTGCAAAAGCTTTAGATAAGACCGAAGGTGCTAATGGAATCAAGAAATTGGATTGAAACAATCTGAAATTCAAAACACGATAGTTGAATATTCTAGAAAAATTTCAGATTGAAGCATAGGTTTCTTGGCTCTCAAAATCTTGGAAATGAATGCATTGGCTTCCTTTATTTATAGGGAATGCATTTGGATCCAAATACGTGGGGAATCAAGCTTAATTTGTGCAAAACGAATTTGATCAGAATGTGTGGAAAGTGTGACTTGCAATCCATCAAAACTCAATAATCATGTGTTTTAATAGTAAATTAACTTATGGAGACTTTATTAAACATGTTTAGGTCCAAAACGCATGGTAGTTTGGCTTGGAATTGAGATTAGTGAAGTTCAAATTTCGGACCATGGTGATTTCTTCAGTTCCAAGTCACCATGTTCAACTCAATAGAGCATCTTACTCAGGAGGCTTTTTGATCCCATTCTTCTTGAAATTTGTTGACATTATGTCAAAGATTACAATATGCCAATAAAGGTTGCATTTGGATGCTTGAGCACAAAGTTATGACATGTTGAAGTTGACATGAAAATCTGGTCATGTAACTTAGAAAATTCTAAGTCCCGAATGGCTGAAAATGACCTGTAATGTCCTAAAGAATTCCATGACATTCCAAGCATAATTTGACTTTGATCCTTGAAGAAAACTAGTACAGAAAATCAGAAATGATATTTTGCAAAAAGAATCAGCCTCAGATGTTGAAAATTGAAGAAGTTATGAATCTTGAAAGTTGAGAAAAAGTCACTTGAAAATAGGTCAAATTTCACCAAGTCCACAAATGACCTATAATGTCTTCAAACTTTTGATGATCGTCTAAGCATAATTGGATCTTGTCATGTAAAGAGAAGTTGTAAGTATGTTGAGAAGAGTCATATTAAAAAAAAGAATTAAAAAATGTTGAGAATTGAAGGAGTTGTGATCTTTTGAACTTTGACTTCAAATGTTGACTTTTTGGTCAAACCAATTGGAACAAACTTGTGTACTTGGACTTTTCTTGCATTCCAAGGCACATGGATGATCATATGAACCTAAAATAGGTGTCCTTGAATGTCTCTTGATTGAATTTTTTATTCAAAGTTTGAGGTAACTTGATGAAGAAAGCATGGAAATAAACACATGAACCTTTGACTTTTCTTGAGAAGTTAGCAACAAAACTTTGAGATACTCTTGATTAAAGATGAGATTGAAAGATGCTTGAGAACCTTAGAGATCATTCTTTGAGAAATGATCCCCTTGAGAATCAATGATTTAACACACTTTTGACTTGAGGAATCACACAAACCCTAGTTGAGGAACTCTGCTTGATGTTCTTGGTGAAAAGCTATACCTTTCACAATAAATTTAAAGGAAACAAAACATATTTTTTCTATTTTTATTAGTGGTTAGATAAGCAAATGAACATATAAACATAAAGATGAAACACTAACAAAGAGGGGTTTGATGATCCCTGAACAAGGCAAACCCAAACGATTAGAGGGGGGGGGGGATAAATATGTGATCTTGTTTGTATGCGAGGATGCAAATGGCATGTGGAATCTTAGGGTTAAAAATTAGGGTATGACATGTAGGCACAAGGTCCCCAATCCTTGGCGAGCACAATAATAAAAAACCCAATCTCATTCTTTCCCCGTTTTTCCTAATAATAAGAAAATTTAAAGATAAATACCTACGCACGTAGACAACTTAAATGGTTCTCATGGAGTACCATGGACGTGAGGGGTGCTAATACTTTCCTCTTGTGTAACCGACTTCCGAACCCATATTTGGTTGCGCGACCAATACTTGTCCATATATATTTATTTTTTCTTTTAGAAGGGTTTTATCGAATATTTTCCCTTTCCTCTCTTTTATATGAGGAATAAATAAAATCTGGTGACGACTCTGTGTCATTTCTTTGACGTTCAGTCTAGTCGGATTTTTTCGTGGTAGAGACACATCTCAGTCCATATCTAATATGAACAAATCGATCTTTTAAACATTTATAGTTTGTGGTATAAGCTTGGAGAAAACTCTTACCAGGAAGACCACTAATGGTCACCCATCCGCCCTTTTCAACACCTTTGATTTCGAAAAAGGAGAAAAATAAGCCTATGGTAGGCTCAATATTTATGGCCTTGCAAACTATTTCGAAAGCCTTGATAAAACTCTAACTATTAGGATAAAGTTGAGAAGGAGAGGTGTTTAGGGTTTTTAGTAGGTCAAACTCAAAATAAATAAAAGGAAAGTGGATGTTAAAGTCTTCAATACCCCAACATAGAAATGTAAATATTCGTCTTTGACTCCCCTAGGTGAGCTATAAAAATGCATTCCCCTGGAATACATGGCTCCAAAATAACATAATCCTCATTCCTGGTAGAATATACGCTCTTCAAAGACCAAAGTTTAGCTATCTCCATCTCGTCTATGGAGCTGTGATCGTAAATCATTACTTCTTGATCAAATGCCTTTGTAATCTCCATCAACACCTCTACGGATGAACCTGATGAAGAAGAGTCAGAATCAGAATTGTTAAAAGAGGTAGTAATATCGTCGTAACCCTCCTTTACAATACGATCAAAATCATCCTAGGTTAGAGTATCTCTACATCTTTTCACGTAAAAATCCCAAAGATATTTTATTTCATGAGAACTCAAGGTTCTCAATGTTTTGACATTCTCGTCACATGCATCAATAATAGTCATTGAACAAAAGAAGGAGGAAATGAAAAGAAAGTATACCTGATCTGGGAGGATGAATGAGAACTCTAGAAATTGCTTAGAAGGGAAAAGACTCCTCCCAACGAATAATGAACCTGAAGACAAAAAGGCGATCTTAATTAAGAGAAAATCATGTTTAAAGGATTTAAATAGTATGGAATGTTTCTAATCATAGAGAGGGAGCAAATCCCCATAAAAATCATCATTACTTAGGAAAGGGAAAATCTGATGAGGATATGTTGTCATGATTACAAGACACATCACCACAGACGAACATCACGGTGTGAGTGGATCAGGCCTAAAAGGAAATTTCCAGGCTTCTTTTGTACGAGCACTTCAACCTTTTAGGTCTCATGCTCAGGGGGCTTATGTATATCTCAGAAAATTAGTTGACCAGTCGAGGTATGAGATCGACGAAACCTACTTGAGAACATGAGCTCTTGGAGGCCGAGTTGTCAAGATAACCAAGTATAGTAGGGCTAACATGTTAGAAAGTTGGGCATCCACCAATAAGAATCTGACTATGGAATCAGACCTCCTACTCGGAAGCTAGTAAGGATATCTCGGTAAGCAAGGTAAATTTGACTTCTCATAAGCCAAGAATTATCCAATTATAACAAGTCGGATACGATGACAAGGTCAGGACGCCATTTGAAAAGTCACAAGAAATGGTTACAATATCATACATTATGGTAGGGAGTTATAATTATTGAAGAGGCGACCATTGAAAAAGGATATTATAAGGGGCGACAGACGTTATTGACGAGGGAATTCATGAAGGATGTGGAGAGTCATACAATGGGAGAAGGAGATCTATAAATAGTAGGATATTTGGAGGGTAAAAGTGAAGCAAAAAAAAGAGACAAACACACATAACAGACACCCCAACCATTCATTTTAGGATCTCCTTGACGTAGAATAAGAAAGTCAACCTTTTAGTGTTTTTTAGCAAGAACACCGACCACTAGCATGGAAGAGGTCATGAGCAGAGCAAAATGTTATGTAAAATGGGAGGAGAGTAACATGGAGAAAAGATCTCGGAATGCTAAAGAAAAAATGCAATCCAAACATGAAGGATTCGGGCTCATGAGAGATCACAACAAGCAAGGGACAAGGGAATGGTTGGCAACAAAACTTTCCCGGAGGCCCTATGACAACTTCTCCAAATATTTCACCCCCTCAATGTAAAATGTGTTAATATTTTAAGGGAAGTGTATCATCTTAAGTTGATACCTGAACCTAGTCGCCCAAAGAGGGTCAATGTTGTGTTGGGGAAAGACGAAATAGCATGGTGTGCCTACCGTCGTATGAGAGGCCATCATACCAAGGATTGTCATCACCTAAAAAGAGAAATTGAGACTCTAATTCAGATAGTTCTGCTACTATCATATGTGAAGAAGATAAAAGGGTCACCAGGAATGAGAAGCCCATCCATGAGAGAGCCAGAATCATAGAGTACTTCTACCAAAAAGGGGAAGAACACAAAGGAAGTACGTGAAACTCGGATGGCTCAACACACACTTAACACCATATTGGGAGGTTTTGCTGGTAGAGGAGAAACAAGCTCATCCAGGAAAAGATACGCTCGATCAGTAATGCATGTATCACAGGATCCACTACCTAAAAGGGAAGGAAAGCCTGTTGTCATCGATTTTTCAAGAAAAGACTCAGAAGGGGTGTTGGCACACGAAAATGACCCGATGGTCATAAAGGTACAAATTGATGATTGGAGCGTCAAAAGAGTATTGATCGACACGGATAGCTCAACTAACATATTATATAGGGATACTTTAAAAGGTATTAACATGGATACATTTGAGTTGTTACCTTTCAAAGGAACCCTAGTTGGTTTCTTCGGGGAACAATTTCAGGTATTGGGACACTTACCCATCATGGCCATCTTTGGAAGTGGAAGCAACGCGAAAGGAATCAGGGTGAGATATCTGATTATGAATTCATCATCACCCTACAACATCATCATCAGGAGACCAACTTTTTATGCTTTGGAAGTGGTATTATCCACCCTTTATCTAACCATGAGGCATCCCCTAGAAGGCGGACAGGTAGGAAAGATTAAAGGTGATCAAGGGTTAGTTAGGAAATGTTATAAAGACAGTTTGAAGTTGAAAAAGAAGACTTTGACAGAGTATCATGTGGTAGAGAGCACTCTGATGGTAAACTTGGTAGACCTTGATCCTCAAGGAGACCCAGCCGATGATAGCTTGACTCTAATTGGAGAATTAAAAAAGGTACAAATCGGTACTTAATATTTTCAGGTCACATAGATAGGCTTGGGGATATCTCAAGAAGAAGCAGAAATCGTCAAGATGTTAAGAGACAACGTCGATCTATTCACATGGAAACTACCATACATGCCTGGAATTGACCCAAATGTGGTATGCCGTCAACTCTTACTCGATCCGTCGTTAAAAGTTGTGGCTAAGAGGAAGAGAAAGAATTGAGAGAAAAAGGAAGGCGATCACGGAAGAAGTATGAAAGCTCATGAAGTCGAGTTCATCCATGAGATAAAATATCCTACCTGGCTATCCAATGTCGTCTTAGTGAAGAAAAAGTCATGAAAAGGGCGTATGTGTGTAGACTTCACTAATATCAACAAAGCTTCTCATAAGGACCCCTATCCATTATGGTATACTGATAGATTGATCGACGTCGCGTCAAGGTTCTGCTTACTCAGCTTTATGGATGTCTACTCAGGTTATAATCAAATACGAATGAACCCGCATGATGCTCCCAAAATGACATTCTTGACCGACATGAACAACTATTATCATGAAGTAATGCCTTTTGGTCTCAAAAATGTGGGGCTACTTGTCAAAGGTTGATGGCTGTGGTCTTCTCGTCGCAGATAGGAAGAAATCT
The DNA here is from genome assembly GCF_024323335.1 of Lathyrus oleraceus. NCBI lineage: Eukaryota > Viridiplantae > Streptophyta > Magnoliopsida > Fabales > Fabaceae > Lathyrus > Lathyrus oleraceus. Next base: position 469,822,673 of record NC_066580.1, read on the forward strand.
CGAAGTTTATGTGGATGACATGTTAGTCAAGACACGGGAAGAAGTAAAGCATGTAGATGGCCTGAAGTTGAATAAATAAGGAAGTTCGACATGAGACTTAATCCTGACAAATATACCTTCGGGGTACAAGCCGGAAAATTCCTAGGATTCATGTTGACACATCGAGGAATATAAGAAACCCGGACAAGTACCAGGAAATCATTGATATGAGAAGCCCCACGTTTGTAAAAAAAATTCAACAAATAACCGGGAGGCTAGCTGCCTTATCCCGATTTCTTTCTTGTGCAAGTGATAAGTCCATTCACTTCTTCGCGGCTAAAAAGAAGTTGACAGAATTCGTGTGGACAAAAGATATGATAAGGCGTTTGGGGAGTTGAAGAAATTCTTATATGCCTCACCGGTCTTGGTCCTTCTAATGGCAAACTCGCCTTTCATTTTGTATTTAGAGGTATCCGAGAAGGAAATTATCTCAATGTTGGTTCAAGTAAGCAATGGAGATGAAAGACCGATCTATTTTATCAGCAAAGTCCTCAAAGGAGCTGAAATTTGTTACCATAAGATTGAACAATTAGCTTTGGCAGTAGTGGTCACCGCCAAGATACTCAGGCAATACTTTCAAGGACATCCTATAATAGTCAAGACAAACTACCCCATAAAAAGGATCTTAAAGAAGCCGGACCTGGCAGACAGGATGGTAGCATGAGTGCTAGAATTATTTGAGTATGATATCACATATGCACCCAAAAACAACATCAAGTCACATGTATTGGCAGATTTCTTAATAGATTTAAGCTCAACCATCTCGGAGGAGATACCAGAGCAATGGATCCTATAACTGGATGGTTCATCTAACCTCAAAGGTAGTGGAGTAGGAATAATGCTAGAAGGACCAGGAGATTTAAGACTAGAGCAATCTTTTTGCTTCAGTTTTTAAGCCAACAACAATCAATCAGAGTTCGAAGCGGTGATTGATGGTTTAAATCTATCCAAGAAGGTCACAGTTTCTCATCTGTTGGTACAAACTGATTCATAATTGGTAGCTATTCAAATCAAGGGAGACCTTCAGACAAAGGATACATTATTGCTCAAATACCTACAACGAGATGTAGTTAGCCAAATGCTTCACAAAATTTAAGGTAACACATATTCCCCGATAGGAAAATACCAGAGTCGATTTGTTAGCCCGATTAGCCAGCATTAAGGGTCTGAGGCTAAACAGGATGGTAATTCAGGAAACTTTAGAAATTCCGAGCATATAAGTGGATGAGGTTATGGTACTGGAAAATGCAAAGGGTTGGATGACACCCATAATTTAATATTTAACACATGATAAATTACTAGATGAAGAAACTAAGGCGCGACACATTAAGAGGAGATCTTCCCAATACCTCATGGTAGTCGATCAGTTATACAAGATGGGTAGATCTTCCCTAATGTTGAGATGTATCATCGACGAAGAAGTTTGACTCATAATTAAGGAGGTACACGAAGGACTATGTCGAATCCATATTGGAGGGAGATCCTTATCTGAAAAAAAAAACTCAGGGTCGGGTACTATTGGCCGAGTATGCTACAAGATTGTGCACGGTTTATAAATCATTGTGAGAAATTCTAGATTTATGCTCCCTTCATACATTCTTCGTAGGAGTTATTACATTCAATAAAATTCCCCCGACCTTTCTATCAATGGGGGGCAGACATCCTCGGTCCTTTTCGTGTAGTTGTCAGGCAGTTAAAGTTTCTCATTGTGGAAGCCAATGTCGTAGCACGAATCATGACAGAAAGGGTAAGACATTTTTACTTGAGAAATATCATTTGTTGTTTTTAGCTTATCCTGAATCATTGTATATGATAATGGCATGCAGTTTGCGAGCTCAACCGTTTTAGAATTTTGCAGGCACCTTGGCATTCATAGCAGGTTTGTGTTAGTCAAGCATTCTCATGATAATGGCCAGGCAGAAGCAGTAAATAGGATCATCCTATCAGGAATGAAGAAGAAGATTGGTGAAGCTAATGGGCTTTGGGCCTAAAACTTGTATGAAATCCCATGGTCCTATCACGCTACTCCTCATTCAACTATTTAGGAGACACATTTTCAAATGGTTTATGGGGCCGATGCAATGATACATGTAAAGGTTAATTATCTAACCTAGCGATGATTAAAATTTGATGAGAATTTTATCAGGGAAGGGATGAACAACTCGATTGATTACATAGAAGAAATAAGAAGGATGGCTCACGTGAGAGAATATGTAGCAAAGCAAAGGATGGCTAAAATGTTCAACATTAGAGTTTGACCAAGAAGTTTTCAAGAGGGAGAATTATTTCTGAAAAGGATCACAGACACATAGAAGAAGGGAAAGCTCTCCCTAAATTGGGAGGGGCCTTACCAGATCAAGCATAAATTGAACAATGGAGCTTACAAGCTCAAGAACTTAGAAGGATTAGAAATGCCAAGAGCTTGGAATATTTCCAACCTTAGGTTTTATTAAAGTTAAAAATTATGTAATGACTTTATTTGAATAAAAATTGTCAGTACCACTCTTTTCCCTTGCAAGGGTAAGGGTTTTTAATAAAATTGGCTAATTAAATGAGAAACCTCTGGTCGAGTTAAGTTAATAAAACCTCTGATCTTAATGAAATCGGCTAAGTAAATGAGAAACCTTTGGCCGAGTTAAGTTAATAAAATCTCTGACATTAATGAAATCGACTAAGTAAATTAGAAACCTCTGGTCGGGTTAAGTTAATAAAACCTCTGACCTTAATGAAATCGGCTAAGTAAATAAGAAACCTATGGTCAGGTTAAGTTAATAAAACCTCTGACCTTAATGAAATTGGCTAAGTAAATGAGAAACCTTTGGCCGGATTAAGTTAATAAAACCTATGACCTTAATGAAATCAGCTAAGTAAATGAGAAACCTTTGGTCAAGTTAAGTTAATAAAACCTTTGACCTTAACGAAATCGTCCAAGTAAATGAAAAACCTATAGCCGTGTTACCACAAGAAATCTATAAGGAATGTTGAAGGCGTAATCAATGAAAGTGCCTTATGAATTTAAGGTTTATACCCCATCAAGGGGTGGAGATGTGCCTAAGATAAGCAAGAGTTGAGAAAAACATAAGTCACCAGGAGATTAAACCGACAGAAGAATCATGTTTGGTCGAAAACCCATTTTGTCGACTGAACTGAAGACTGGGACTTAAGGAATATCTAGTTGCTCCAAACACATAGGAGACAGGGTCGACCTAAATACCTGGGCGGGAGAAGTTTGAAACTTAAAATGACTAGCAGTTACAAGGAGAATAAGCGCCAGAATATGGAGCAGTTTGCAGAACGTGTATGGAGCAATTTGTAGATCGTGTGGCACGACGTCTGTTATTTTTTGGAAGTTTTTGCCTGTAGGCAGTTTCTTTAGTTTATTATAAATAGGATATACCACGAGGGGCTCGGGGTGTTCACTTTGTACCAAAATCACTTGTAAAAAACTTCTCATTCCCAGCGCGAGGAAGCAAGAGTTTTTTAGAGTGCTATGTACGTGAATCACCACATTTATTTCAATTAAACTTCCTTATTTTTCAATTGTTCCCGTTGAACACTTTATTTTAATTTCATTTACATTTGAGTTATCATTTTACGTTGTCGTCTATGCTGTCGACACTGTTTCTATTACGATAATAGAATTCACCAAAAGCGTGTTCGTCGTGTACGTCTTTTGAAGGTTGTAGTGCTGTCGGTCACGAGTCACCCATAGGCTATAGCATCAGTATCATTTCGTGTGGAAAAAACCTGTGGTTGTTCAATACTTTGTCAGAAGCCGTTTCTCACAAAGTTAATTGTCCGTCGAATTGAATAAGTCACATTGTCACACTAGCACATGTCTTAGGATCAACTGGTCGATCCTGCAAGTAACCCTCAATTGTAAGGCCTAGGGAGGACCAGCGGTTGTTTACCAATTTCCACAGTAAAGAAAATGGCACGCCCAGTGGGACGGTGCTAGTGCAGTTACGAAATTGCATGAAACTTAGAAGTGGCAAACTATATAGTAAGCCACAAGAAACTTTGAAAATGTCAAACTCCAATACAGATGAAGTGCCACAAGGGACTTTATCCATTACGGAAACAATAATCTCGCAGGTTGCAACTTTGTCGTCGATGACAAGTGCAACCTCAACGATGTCGACTACGGGTGCGGTTGGAGCATAGGTCCCTTTACCTCCACCGGGAGGTTCAGGATCAACGATAACGATGTTCAGATCTTATGTGCCTCGCTTTGGCACCACAGATCCTCTTTATGGAATGCCGTATTCCTTAATGCCAGGATATCAGTCGACATCAAGTGCAACATTGTTTTAAGACAACGCTCAAAATACTAATCCCTCCTTGCAAGGATCAGCTCAAGGGGGCAATGTTCAAAATAGGAATAATACTCAGAATAGAACCATGCCGCTGTCAAACACTTCAATAGCGGTGTTGATGCAACAAATGGATGACAGTAACCATGAGTTGGTTAATATGTTAACTAATCAAATGGGTACAGTTTTTAATCCTGTGATACAGGAGTCTGGTGAAACAAATAGGCAGGTGGCGAATCAATTGACGCGATTGTGTAATTTTCTGGGGGCACCGGCTCGATAGATGGCACAAGTGGTTAGACAAATTGTTCCTGTTCAGATGGAGATAGGGGCAGCAGAAGATGAGACAGTCCACGAGGGACAAATCCTTAGACCCCAGCAAAATCAAGGCGTTGAATCAAGAGTAGCAGGACGTAACCAAATGGTGTTGGTTAACCGACACCAAGATGCTGATCAAATTGTCGACCAACATCGATAAGAAGACTTAGCAGTAGAAAATAATTTGACAACTATTGTCGAAAGGATTATGGATAGGAATGGTATGAGTGCTACATTGCAAAGGCCATTATATGCTTCCCCGTTGGCTGAATTTATTCTCCAAACCGAGGCACCTAGAGGAATGAAAGTGCCTAAGTACACTAAGTTTGGGGGAGAATCTGGTGAGTCGACAATAGAGCATATTGCCAGATACCTAACAGAGTCAGGAGATTTAGCTCATAATGAGTGTTTGAGAGTAAAAAACTTTCCTTCCTCTCTGACTAAGGATGCCTTCACATGGTTCACTTCTTTGGCCCCAAGTTCGATTGATTCGTGGGCCAAGTTAGAAAAGAAGTTCCATGAACAGTTTTACGAAGGACACTCCAAAATTAGTTTGGCGGAATTGTCTAGAATTAAGAGAAGGTTTGCTGAGACCATCGACGATTATCTGAATAGATTCAGATCATTACAGGTCAGGTGCTTTACGCAAGTACCAGAACATGAACTTGTTCAGATGGCTGTTGGGGGGTTAGATTATTCCATTAGGAAGAAAATAGATCCAACTTTTGTGAAGAGTATGTCACAATTGGCTGATAGAGTTCGACATCTCGAACGGCTAAGGTTAGAAAAGGTTAGACACAATAAGGCCAAGAAAGAAAAGGTAGCGTTCGTCGACTATGACGCGACGGATCCAATATATGAGGCTGATTATGCCTCATCGACCGAATTAGAAATTGATATGGCTGAGTTAAAGCCAGGATTTGCGTATGAGTGTCGATCATTACTTCCTGCACAAGGGAAAAATCCTGTCGAAAACAATCCAAAATTCCCTTCGAAAACTTATACATTTGATGTGACAAAGTGTGAGGAAATTTTTGATCTGTTAGTCAAAGATGGTCAAATGGTGGTGCCACCTGGTACTAAAATACCACCATAAGAACAAAGACAGAAAAGAGGATTTTGTAAGTATCATCATTATCTTGGTCATAATACCTCTAATTGTTATCTTTTCAGGGATCTGGTTCAGAAAGCGATTCAAGAAGGCAGGCTGAAATTTGTTGGCCGCAGAATAAAGATCGACGCTGACCCTCTCCACCAGGAGGAAGCTCTATTCGTGGAGCCAGTCGAGATCAACATGGTCGAGATCACCAAATACGATGAGGCTGACATGCTGGAGCAAACTAGTGAAAGCCCAGATATCGACATAGTTGAAGTCTACCCAAGGGCTGATGAAGATTTGGTAGATTTCCTGTATCGATGCAAGAATAAGGGTTCGCAAGTTTGCTTGTGCCCTAGATGTGGTGTTGTCACCGACAAAATAGCTGTTGAAAATTTCCAGAAGCTACAATTGCGCAAAAGCAAAAGAAGTGGGCTAAACAGAGAGCGCCAAAATGAAAGAGTCCCAAAGAAGGCTGTGGAAAGTGCTCAGGTAAGGCCTATGAGCTTCTTACCATCGACAAGTGTTCCCAGAGGCACCTAGGTCAAGCCTCAGGGAAAACAAGAAACCCCACAAGGGGTTGCTGCCGCTAGAGGGGGTCTAGCGATTAATTACAAACGTGAGTTTAAGTCTAAGAAAAGGACTCATGTCTCTGAAAATTATTTGGGGAAGAACCCCATGTCGAGGACTTAATGGAGATGCTTTCAGAGGCGTAAGCAGGACGAAAGAGAGGCTGCTAGAGGAATAGTTGGAAAAGGCATGGCCAGTGGGGCAAATGCTGGAAAGAAAGTTGTTGTGAAGGTCGACACGACAGCAAAAGAACGGATCAGGCAGTATGTCCGTCGACCAACTAAGAAATGTTCTGATGAAGTTACTGATGACTTCAATTCAGAATCCGAAGCAAGTCTGGACATCTTAGTCAACGTGGTGTCAATTCTACCACAAGAATATAATTGTGTGACTGAGGTGAAAGAGTCGGTAGATGATGTCGACGCTGAAGAAATGGCTTTACACCAGCCAGGATGCTACTTTGTGTTAAATGATGGTTCTGCTGAGAGCCAGGAAGCAGTTTTTGAAAGGCCCACAAAGTGGAAGGTGTGACTATCAACAAAATGTTGGTAGATTGTGGCACCACTGTTAACATCATGCCACGCCATATTCTAAGGAAGATTGGCAAGTAAGATACTGATATTAGATCCAACAACGTGGTCTTGTCTGACTACGGGGGCAAAACAAAAAGAACCATGGGTGTGATCATGGTGAATATCACGGTTGGTTCAATAACTAGACCGACAATGTTTATGGTGATAGATGCCAAGCCAAGCTACAACTTGCTATTTGGCAGAGAATGGCTCCATGGTGTCGGAGCCGTACCATCTTCAGCACGTCAAAGATTGGTGATTTGGAGAGAAGATGGAGTGGTTGAAAATATCGAAGCTGACCAAGGGTACTTCATGGCTGACGTGAACAATGTCGGCAAGAAGGAATTCGAGAGAAAGCTGGCCAACATTTCTCCTTGTTTTCCAGCTGAGGATGTGTATGCTAATCTGAGTGAAGCTTTTGTTTCTCTAACTCTGCACGAGACTCATGGCTTTATTTGGGTTGTGGAACATTTAGATGATTCACCCTATACAGGTATCTGGCCGACAGGTTGGGGAGATGTCACTGATGATGACTGAGCTAGAAGCTCTAAAAAGGATTTCGGCATACGTTGCCGAGAACAAAATAAAATCGGCTCTAGAGGCTGAAGAAAACATGGATGTCGGAGCCTATGTGTTAAAGAAAGAAGGTAATTTGGCTATTGAGCCAGAGCCTCCAGATAAGCCAGTTTTGGCTAAAGGAAACATCAACATGCAGCGTTTGGACTGCATTTATGACGATGAACCTTTAGGGTTTGAAAAAGACCCAAAGGCGCCAGAAAAGATATGACCAAAAGACCCCTTAGAAGAAGTCGACCTTGGCGAAAATGGCGACAAAAGGCCAACATACATCAGCGCCAACATCGACAAAGAGTTAAAATCTGAGGTAATATCTTTACTTAAAGAATTTAAGGATTGTTTTGCTTGGGATTACAACAAAATGCCTGGTTTAAGTAGGGACTTGGTCGAACTAAAACTGCCAATAAATTTGGAAGAAAGCCAGTACAGCAGACGCTTAGACGTTTCGCACCAGAGATCATGGCAAAGATAAAAGCTGAGGTAGAAAGGCTCCTCAAAAGCAAGTTTATACAAACTGCAAGGTATGTTGAATGGTTGGACAATATTGTACCAGTAATTAAGAAAAATGGGTCTTTAAGAGTATGTATTGACTTTAGAGATCTAAATGTTGCTACCCCCAAAGATGAGTATGTCATGCCCATAGCTGAAATGTTGGTCGATTCTGCCGCTGGTTTTGAATATTTAAGTATGTTAGATGGTTATTCTGGATATAACCAAATTTTTAATGTAGAAGAAGATGTGTCGAAGACGGCGTTTTGATGCCCATGAGCCTTGGGTACATATGAGTGGGTTGTCATGCCATTCGGCCTGAAAAATGCCGGAGCGACATATCAGAGGGTAATGAACTCAATGTTCCATGATTTTATTGAAGATTTCATGCAAGTATACATTGATGATATTGTGATAAAATCAAATGGTCGACTTACTCACGTCGAACATCTCCGAAAGGCCTTTTTAAGGATGAGGAAATGTGGATTAAAAATTAATCCATTAAAGTGTGCTTTTTGTCTGCAGGCGGGCGATTTCCTTGCTTTGTGGTGCATAAAAAAGGTATTGAAGTAAACCAAAGCAAAACAAAAGCCATTATGGACGTCAAGCCTCCGTCGACCAAAAAGGAACTGCAATCTTTGTTGGGAAAAATAAATTTTCTTAGAAGATTTATATCAAATTTAAGTGGTAAAACTAAAGCCTTTTCGCCACTCCTTCGACTGAAGAATGAGGACCTTAAGTGGCAAGAAGAGCACCAAGAGGCTTTCGACAAAATTAAAGAGTATTTGACTAAGCCTCTAGTACTGGCCCCTCCTGTTAGGAATAGGCCAATGAGGTTGTATATTGCAGCTTCAGAGTCGACTATAGGAAGTATGTTAGTCCAAGAGGATGAAAATTGTGTCGAAAGACCTGTGTATTACCTTAGTCGAATGCTTAATGATCCTGAAACTAGGTATAGTGATATAGAAAAACTATGTCTATGCCTGTATTTTTCTTGTATGAAACTAAAGCAATATATTAGGCATGTTGATGTGTATGTATCTTCTCACTTTGATATTATTAAGCACATGTTATCTAAACCAATTTTGCATAGTCGAATTGGTAAATGGGCTTTAGCATTAATTGAGTATTATCTGACGTACATGCCTTTAAAAGCGATGAAAGGGAAAGTGGTGGCAGATTTCCTTGTCGACCATTCAATGGTCGAAATAGCGCAAAATTACTTAGACATAATGCCATGGAGACTATACTTCAACGGTTCAAGGCATAAGAACGGATCTGGGACAGGGGGAGTCATAATTTCTCCAGATGGAATTCCAGCAGAGTTCAAATACAGAATTGAAGGAGTATGCACAAACAATGAAGCAAAATTGAATTGTTGATTACAGGACTTGAACTTCTGCTAGAATTGGGGGCAAGGAATGTCAAAATTATGGGAGACTCTAAGTTAGTAATTAAGTAGGTATCAAAAGAATACATGTGTGTTAAAGAAAATTTAATCATGTATTTTGTGGTCACCATCAGATTACTCAAGAGGTTTGAGCAAGTAAGCCTCTAGCACATACCACGGAAAGAGAACCAGAGAGAAAACGATTTGGCACAGGAAGCTTCAAGGTACAAAGCGTTGAAAGACCAGGATGAAGAAGAGGTCCAGGTAAGAGAGAAGGTACGAGCGACATTGTTATCACCATCAGATTTGTCGATTATAAAGTTGGGAGCTGTAGATAAATACCATTTTGAAATTCAGACTGTCGACGACGAGGGGGAAAGTGATTGGCGTAAACCGTTAGTCGATTATTTACGTAATCTTATAGGGTCGACAGATCGAAAGGTAAAATATAGGGCCCTTAGCTACGTTCTGATGAATGATGAATTGTTCAAAAAGACAGTTGAAGGAGTTTTACTAAAATGCCTAGGTTAAAGTGAGGCATATGTGGATGTGTCTAGTGTACATAGTGGAGCGTGTGGGGCGCATCAAACGGGACTGAAGATGAAATGGATTTTGATGCGCTCAGGAGTTTATTGGCCTTCAATGTTGAAAGATTGCATTGAATTTGCCAAAAGCTATCAGGAATGCCAATTGCATGAGGGCATACAACATGTGCTTGCAAGCGAGTTACATACAATTGTGAAGCCCTGGCCTTTTCGAGGGTGGGCATTGGATGTGATTGGAGAAATAAAACCAGCTTCTTCGAAACAACAAAGGTATGTTTTGGTCGGTATCGACTATTTCACAAAATGGGTCGAAGTCGTAGAATTGACAAATGTAGATCAAGAGGTTGTGATAGACTTTGTCCAAAGTCACATCATCTGCAGATTTGGTATCCCAGAAACAATTATAACCGACCAAGTGTCAGTATTTACTGGTCGAAAAGTGCAAGATTTTACAAAAGAGATGGGAATCAAACTATTGACTTCTACCCCATATTACGCACAGGCAAATGGCCAAGTCGAAACGGCCAATAAAGTGATCATTAGTCTAATAAAGAAACATGTAGGCAAGAAGCCAAGAAATTGGCATAAGACATTAGATCAAGCTTTGTGGGCATGTCGAATGTCGCCAAAAGAAGCAACCGGAACAACTCCATTTCGACTGGTATATGGGCATGATGCAGTGTTACCAGTAGAGATTCAGGTTCATGCTGTCCAAACCCAAAGGCAGTATGAAATACCTTCTGAAGATTATTGGAGCATGATGGCAGACGAACTGGTCGATTTAGATGAGGAGAGAATGTTAGCCTTGGATTAACTACAAAGACAGAAAGAAAAAGTCGCCAGAGCCTACAACAAGAAGGTGAAAGGCAAAATGTCGTTGTCCATGATTTAGTTTGGAGAGTGATCTTGCCGATGGATAGAAATGATAGAGTTTTGGGTAAATGGTCCCCAAATTGGGAAGGACCATTTAAGGTCTTGCAAGTTTTCTCTAATAACGCCTACGAGGTCGAAGAGTTGGCACCAGATAGGCGAATCTTGAGGATAAATGGAAAATACTTAAAAAAAGTATAAGCCTCTCCTTCAAGAGGTCAAGATTTTGACAGACTAAATTGCTGTCGAATAAACTAGGTTGGAGAAAACTATGTTTGAAACCAGCTATAAAAGCACAAAAAATTAAATGTACACAGTGCTGAAAAATAAAATAATGACATAAAAAATTGGCAAAAAAAGCCATTGTTCAAATATTACATAAAAATAAAATCGGTCAAAGTTGGCTGAATCTAGATTGAAAGGATTGAAGCTCAAGGTTGTAGTGGAGAGATGTAGGTTCCAAGTTGTCGTCCTGGACTTTAAGCTGTTCAAGCTTCTTTTCAACGGTGGAAAGTTCTTCAGCTACAGCCAAGGCATCGTTGGTGGTCTGCTCCACAGTGTCTTGGGTAGGTTTGATAACCTTGTCGACAATACTCGACTCCTCCTCAGCAACTGACTCCAATTCACTATCCAACGCAACAATTTGACGCCAAAGGTTATCAATTTGCCAGCGTATCTCAGCAGCTCTTGTTTGTTTGGAGGCCAATTCCTTTTTCTTCTCCTCAATCGTCCCCAGTAATTTGGTGACCTCTGCGTCAGTATTCATCACCAACTCCCATTTCTCATTCATAAAGGCCTCAGTAGTCACAATCTGGTGTTCATTTTCCCTAACACTGTCGAGATGACGCAGCATGGGAACCAGAAGTTTTCTAAAGCGGCCATTGCACATTTAGCATACTCTGAAAGCTGATGTTCTTTAAGTTGGGCAAGCACATGCAAGATTTCTGGACCGACAACAGGTTCACTCATAAGCACATGGGGGAGATCTGGATTCAAGGCGTGAAAACGAACCTTGTCCATTATAGCTTTGATTTTCGTCGCCTCAGAACCCATCTTACCAGAATGATGAAGCTGCTCAGAATCAGAAGAAGCATCACGTGATCTTACTAGGCTACGAAGCCTAGCAATTGCTTCTAGAGCAGAAGGTTTTATTGTCAGCCCCTGGGAAGATGAAAGAGAAGTAGTTGATAGAGGAGTAGTCTGAGAAGGTTGGTTTTTTGTGGTGTCGACATCCCCTGGTCCTATTGAATCCTACAAAGGCAAGGAAGCTGAAGAAAGATTAGAGTCAGAACTAGTCGAACTGGAATCCGTGTGCGTTGCAGGGCTAGTGACTGAATCAGAGTCACTGTCACTAATCTGGATAGGGAAGCCAATGAATTCACCGGAAGTGTCGACCGAGGGTGCTTGGTGAGTTGGAGAAGAAGCTGGCGACGAGGGAGTATAGTCGGTGATAGGGTGAGATGACTCACTAGAAGCATCAGCCTGTTGTAAGAGAAAAAGATGTTTGTAAGAAAAGTCCAGTAATTCAAGGGAAAAGATAGTAAAACAAGTGATTACCTATGTTGGTGTAAGGGAAACGACATCTGGATTTTCTTCCCCCAAGACAGCAGCAACGGGGGTGTTGGTCGACTGCGAAGCCCCCACAGCTGGATCAGGGGCTTTATTAAGGATAGACGTGTCGACCATAATAGTGTCGGCGTCTAAAGAAGCAGCCTCTGGAGTGAGCACTTTGTGGTGTTTCTTCTTCTTAGCTTCACCACTCCTAAAGGGAGAGTCATGCTTCTTCCTTTTATGGCCTTGACGGCCTTTGGATTTGTGGGAGTGCTGAGAAGATGGCTGAGTCGGTTGGGGAGTCGTCTGAAGACATGAAGAGAGGTTATAAGTAGATATTCTAGTCAGAAGATCAGACAAGCCGACAAGAAATACCTCAGATCCTGTGGCAGCAGAGCGTTTATGTTTTTTGGATTTCTTGGAGTGAGAAAAGACAGGTGGGTCTGTCGAACGTGGTTGACCCTGCACAGAAGTAAGAAGTTAGAGACCACGTATTGTTTTCCTTATAGAAATCACCAGGTTGAGTGAGATTGCTTCATATAGGTGCATATCGAAGAACTGGGTTTTTTCAAAACTTGGGCAATAGGTCGCTCATCATCATCAGAGGACTTCTCAGGAGCAGCCTACAAGAAGGGAAATGACAGTTAAGAATAAATACCAAAGTGAAAGAAAATGGAAAATCAGCCAGAGTCGAACCTGAGTCTCTTGTGTTGAAAGGATAGGTTCATTGGCATAAACATGATCCATAGGGTCTATGGGTATTGTTGTATGAAACATAAAAAAGCAAGTAAGCGACGAAATCCAACTAAAAGGAGGTGTTAGCTTTCCAGAAAAGTATTACCAATTTGTGTGTAATCGAGCACTCTAACATATTGAGGATCAATATGAAGTGGCCCTGAGTAGTAGGGTAGATAATGCTTCGTCGGTACCACTCTGTCGGCCTTTTTGTTATAAGCATTTTGCACGTCTGAAAAAGGACAATAATACCAATCTGGAATTGAATTGCCAAAGGCCAAATCCAACGGGCTAGATGGCAAAGTAGGAAATTCGATGTTTCCAAAATGAAGGGCGTAAAGATACTTGTCTTTCGCGTAACCAGGGATTTTAAGTTTTGGGAGCATGTCGGTTACCTTCTCTTTTAATTCGGACGCAGCCTCACAGATGGTCCGACGAAGATTATCAGGTTGATACACAACTCGGGAATAGTTCTGAAAAACGCGAATTTGTTTAACATGGAGAGCCTTCCACTTGGTCGATTTCTCCTGCAAATAAACAATAGCATGAGTTAGTTCAGATAATTTGGCCTCAGGAGCGCCAATGTAAACAACAAGATACGATTGCCACCAATCATCAAACTCTTTGGTGCAGAAGAAGGCTGGTTGAAAGGGAATGGAATGGAGCTTTTGTCGGTTTTCCCAAAGGGTCTCAAGATCTTCTTGGATCATACTCCAGGGTTGATCACAAAGGATGTTTGTGAGTAAGTCGGGAGAAGAATACAGGGACTTGGGAATAAACTCACAAAGGCCAAATTGTCTGGCTACCAAGTTGGGTTGGTAAGCAACTAGGCCAAGGTTGGTGCCGGAGGTTACAGCCGACAGAAATTGGGGGACCAGGAAACGTCTCCAGATGACAAAGGTTTCAGTCTTATGCTCATCTTTAGTCGAGGGAAAAACCCTCGTGAACCATTCAGGACCTTCAGTTCGACGGTTGAAAGGAGCTATAGAAGGGTGAAAGTCGGCGCGGGTCAGCATGATGGTGAACAAGAGGCGAAACACCTTGACGTCAGGAAACGTTTTGTCGATGGGCGTCAAAGGGATCAGGAGTTTCCAATAAAGGTGTCGTTCTTCTGGGGGACATGCAACCCTTCTCATCCCATAGGGTGCTACGTCTTTAGAAAAAGTTGTAAGAACAAAATTAGTTCTACAATAGAATTCCAGGATTTTGATGATAACAAAGGATGAAACCAAAAATGACACCCTAACGAAATTTTTCTAAGTGTGCAGGACTCTGAACAGCAACAAAGGAATCTGATCGTTTTATCAGATACAAACTTTGATCAGATGCAAAGTACTAGAAGATCAGACGCATCTGAGGAAGAAGTGCGCTCAAGAAGTTCTGAATCTGAGCAAAGCAAGACAATAGGAAGAACCAGAAGCTCTAAACATCCACTGGACTTAGTTCTGATGATCTGAAAGACCAGTACTCTGAGAAGCTCTGATGTAACCTCAACATAGTCTGCTTCTGACGTAGAACTCCGAGATAACAACGACTCTGATGAAGATTCTACAAATCCAGAAAGAGTAACGAAAATAATTTCTTCAAATGGAAAGGAATTATTTATAGAAAGAAATCACTCAGGGAGACAAATTGGTTATGGCAAGAAACACAGAAGTAATGACATTGAATGCTCATCAAAGGCCAATATTCTGTCATCACTCCAACGATCCTTCTCACCACTATATAAAGGACAACCTACTTCTTTGAGAGACACAACAACACATAGAAAAATTCTTTACATTCTCTCTCAGTTTTTTTTTAGGAGCTGCTGCTCATACGTGAAAACGCCTGTTTAAATATTTTGCTGTAATATTTGCTTACTCTTAGAAGCACTCTCTATTACAAATTTATTTTGCTGAATTATTTGTGTTCCTCAAGTGACTTTGCACAGTCTGTATACTTGGGAGGACTAAGAGATCATTCTCTTAGACGTTTGGTTGTATTAATCTTTCAAGATTAGTGGATTAAGTCCTTTTTGAAGGCGAAATCACCTTGGCCGGGTGGACTGGAGTAACTTTGTGTTAAAGCGAACTAGTATAAAATTCGGTGTGTTCTTACTTTTGAAAAAGCTTTTAATTTCTAAAACAATTCAAACCCCCCTTTCTTGTTTTTCTCACCTTCAGTTGGTATCAGAGCTTCGGCTCTGTTATTGATTTTCTAATCAAACACTTAACAGTGTAGAGAGATCCAGAACGAGAAAAACTATGGCCAACACAAATGAAAGAGATAGTTACAACGCTAAGCCTCCAGTCTTTGATGGAGAGAAATTCGATTACTGGAAAGATAGAATTGAAAGTTTCTTTCTGGGCTATGACGCTGATCTTTGGGACATTGTCACAGTTGGATACAAACCTCCTGTAACAGATGCTGGAGTTGCCGTTCCCAGAAGGAAAATGACAGATGATCAGAAGTGCGAATTCAAGAATCATCACAAATCCAGAACGATACTTCTCAATGCCATATCCTACAATGAGTATGAAAAAATCACCAACAGGGAAACAACTAAAGATATACTCGACTCCCTGAGGATGACTCATGAAGGAAAGTCTCAGGTCAAAGAAACAAAGGCTCTGGCTCTAATCCAGAAATATGAAGCCTTCAAAATGGAGGATGATGAAGCTGTAGAGGTAATGTTTTCTAGATTCCAAACTCTAATTGCAGGTCTCAAAGTGCTAGACAAAGGATACACAACTGCGGACCATGTCAAAAAGATAGTCAGAAGCTTGCCAAAGAAGTGGAGACCCATGGTCATAGCCTTAAACCTATCAAAGGATCTGAACAAGATCAGCCTTGAAGAGCTTGTCAGTTCACTCAGAAGTCATGAGATAGAACTGGAGGAAGATGAGCCTCAGAAGAAGATCAAGTCTGTAGCATTAAAGTCCAGATCTGAAAGGCGCAAGTCTGACAGAAACAAAGCCTTCCAGGATGAAACAGAAGACGCTGATGACTCTGAACAGGAAGATTCTGACGATGAGGAAGAACTATCCCTTCTGACCAGAAGAGTAAAACAACTCTGGAGAAAGAGGAATAATAACTTCAGAAAACCAAGACCCAGAGGGGACCGATCAGAATCAACCTCAAAAGGTAAATCTAACAAAGATGTTACGTGTTATGAATGTAAAGAAACAGGTCACTACAGAAACGAATGTCCCAAGTTAAAGAAAGATAGTTCCAGAAAAGAGAACTTCAAGAAAAATTCCCTCAGAACCAAAAAGGGACTGATGGCTACCTGGGACGACAGTGAATCTGACTCATCAGAACCAGACTCTGATGAACAGGCTAATGTGGCACTCATGGCTACCACATCCAAGAATACTTCAGATGAAGAATCTGAATCAGAAGAGGTATTTTCTGAACTTTCTCGATCTGACCTAGAATCATGTCTGTCTGAAACTCTAAACTCATATCAGAAACTCAAACAAAAATTTAAAGCTATAAAAGGTGTTCTTGAAGAAACATTAGAAGAATGTGGCAAAATTGAGATAACAATTTTAGAACTAAAAGAAGAAACAGAACTTTGACATTAGAAAGAGATGCAACAAAGAAAAATTGTTCAAAACTTGAAGAAGCGTTATCTCAAGCTCCACAAACTTCAAACACAATAATTTATAAATATGAAAAATCTTTTCAAAAGTTTCTAAAAAATGGGATAGAGAGGGGCAGAATGGCATCCATGATTTATGGGGTCAGTCAGAATAATAGAAGAGGAATTGGGTATGATCCTAGTGAAGATAAAACTTCTACTAATGACCAACCTAAATCTCCAATTTCATATCATTATACACATACACAAGCACAACAATTTAATAATGCTAGAAAACCCAAAGTTTTAAGGAACTCTGGGAAAACTAATCACAAAGGACCCAAAAGACTCTGGGTACCAAAGGATAAGATTGTTTATGTTGCAGATATCTTATGCAGCAGAGTTAAAACACCAGTCATGGTACCTGGACTCTGGATGCTCGCAACACATGACGGGAAGAAAGTATATGTTCCAAAGCCTGGAACTTAAAGACGCTGGATTCGTAGGCTTCGGAGAAGATCAGAAAGGAAGGATCAGAGGCTCCAAAACTATTGGTAATGGTACTCTTCCCTCTATATCTGATGTGTTATATGTAGAAGGATTAATGCATAATCTGTTATCAATAAGTCAATTAAGTGATAACAGATATGATGTAATCTTCAATCAAAAAACATGTAAAGCCATAAATCAAAGCAATGGATCTGTCGTATTCACTGGCAAGAGGAAAAACAATATTTATAAAATAAATCTTTCTGATTTAAAAGAACAAAATATGAAATGTCTGATGTATGTTCACGAAGAGCAATGGGTATGGCATAGACGCTTGGGCCATATTAGCATGAGAAAGTTATCTCAGCTAAATAAACTCGAGTTAGTCAGAGGTCTACCTAAGCTGAAGTTTTCTTCAGATGCTCTATGTGAAGCATGTCAGAAAGGAAAATTTTCAAAATCATCTTTTAAAAAGAAAACAGTGATTCTACCTCTAAGCCTCTAGAACTTCTTCACATTGACTTATTTGGTCCTGTGAAAACAGCATCAGTCAATGGAAAGAAATATGGACTGGTCATTGTTGATGATTTTAGTCGCTGGACATGGGTAAAATTCTTAAAGTACAAGAGTGAGTCTCACTCTGTATTCACTAGCTTCTGTTCCAAAGTGCAAAACGAATTTGACTCTAAAATCATCAGAGTCAGAAGTGATCATGATGGGGAATTTGAAAATAAAATTTTTGAGGAATTATTTGACTCTAATGGAATATCCCATGACTTCTCCTGCCCTAGAACTCCACAACAAAATGGAGTTGTAGAAAGGAAGAATAGGACACTCCAAAAGATGGCCAGAACCATGATCAATGAAACAAATGTGGCTAAGCACTTTTGGGCTGAAGCTGTAAATACAGTGTGTTATATTCAGAATAGAATCTCCATTAGACCTATTCTGGAGAAGACTCCCTATGAACTGTGCAAAGGAAGAAAGCCCAACATTTCTTATTTTCATCCTTTTGGATGTTCTTGTTTTATTTTAAATACTAAAGAACATCTGAACAAGTTTGATTCCAAAGCACAAAAAGTTATCATGTTAGGATACTCCGAACGCTCTAAAGGTTACAGAGTATACAATACAGAACCCAAAATTCTGGAAGAATCAATTCATGTCATATTTGATGATAAGCTTGACCCTGAAAAGTCAAAGCTAGTTGAGAAACTTGCAGATCTGGAGATCACTCTTGCAGGTTCTGACGAGAAGATTAAAGCTCCTGAAGCAACTGCCATTCAAACCTCAGAAGGAACTAAATCCCCAGCAATCCCAAAGAAAGCTAAAAGTCACCTCAACATATCTAAAGAGTTGATTCTGGGAAACAAGGACGAACCTATCCGAACTAGGTCTACCTTCAAGACTCCTGAAGAAACTCCTCTAGGACTAGTATCTCTGATCGAGCCTACTTCCTGTGATGAGGCACTTCAAGATAGCAATTGGGTTCTAGCCATGCAAGAAGAGCTAGATCAATTCACAAATAACGACGTCTGGGATCTTGTTCCTAAACCAAAAGGCACTCACATTATCGGAACCAGATGGGTGTTCAGAAACAAGCTGAATGAGAAAGGAGAAATTGTCAGAAACAAAGCTCGACTGGTGGCTCAAGGTTACAGTCAACAAGAAGGAATTGACTACGATGAAACCTTTGCCCCAGTCTCCAGGTTAGAATCTATTCGCTTACTTGTCTCATTCACTATAAATCACTCTATCAAATTATATCAAATGGATGTCAAGAGCGCATTCCTTAATGGTTATATATCAGAAGAAGTGTATGTCAACCAACCCCCAGGTTTTGAAAATTCAAATTGTCTAGAACACGTTTATAAACTTAAGAAATCTTTATATGGACTAAAACAAGCACCCAAAGCTTGGTATGAAAGATTAAGCAATTTCCTTCTGGAACATGATTTTACCAGAGGGAAAGTTGACTCTACACTCTTCTGTAAAAACATTAATAATGATCTCATGATATTCCAGATATACGTTGATGATATCATATTTGGTTCAGCTAACGCCTCTGTATGTCAAGAATTCTCTGAGCTAATGCAGGCAAAATTCGAATGCAAGAACTAAAGTTCTTTCTAGGAATTCAAATCAATCAAACTTCAGAAGTCACTTACGTTCATCAAAGCAAATACATAAAAGACATTCTGAAGAAATTTGAAATGGCTGAATGCAAACCTGCAAAGACACCCATGCATCCAACCTGCATTCTTGAAAAAGAAGAAGTCAGTCAAAAGGTTTGTCAGAAGCTCTATCGTGGCATGATATGCTCCCTTCTCTATCTAATTGCCACTCGTCCTGATATTCTATTTAGTGTTTGTCTCTATGCCAGATTCCAATCAGATCCTAGAGAATCTCATTTAACAGCAGTTAAAAGAATTCTCAGATATCTGAAAGGAACTCCTAACCTGGGCCTGATGTATGAGAAATCATCAGAGTATAGACTATCTGGTTTTTATGATGTAGATTACGCAGGAGACAGAATGGAACGAAAAAGTACATTTGGAAATTGTCAGCTCTTGGGAAAGAATCTGATATACTGGGCTAGCAAAAGACAATCAACCATAGCCTTGTCTACTGTAGAAGCGGAGTACATCTCAGCATCAATGTGAACCACTCAGATGCTCTGGATGAAGAATCAATTAGAGGATCTGCAAATCTTTGAGAGTAACATTCCTATCTTCTGTGATAATACTGCTACCATTTGTTTAAGCAAGAATCCTATTCTACACTCCAGAGCTAAGCACATATAAATAAAACATCATTTTATTAGAGACTATGTTCAGAAAGGGGTAGTAATATTGAAATTCATTGATACAGATCATCAATGGGCTGACATCTTTACAAAACCCTTAGCTGAAGATAGATTCCTTTTTATCTTAAAAAATCTGAACATTCAAAATTGCCCTGAATAAAATGTGCCTCTGAGTTTGTAAAATAAGATTCTGATGTAAACAAAATGGATTCTGCCTCTGACTCTGATACTCCTACCAAGTTAGAAGTTATCTGAGTTAAGAAATCTCCAGGAACCAATCCTTTGGTATTCCTCAAGATCAGATAGAGCAAACACGTGGAGTACCTTGTGTCTGACCTTGGAACTTCTAGACAGCTGTCTAGCAGTAATCAAGGAACAGTCTCTTGAGATCTCCTCGAGCAGTGTACTGACTGTTGGGATTAGACATCATTTATGAGCTGTAATCATTTTCCCTCTAAACGTGCTAACTTGGTTTTTGTGCTAAACTCTGTTTTGTGTTTCGTTTTGCCAGCACCCTTATTTGGGTTTTTAAACACCTTTATTCACACATTGCACACTTTTCACTCTCACGCACTCATAACCCTCTGCAAGTTCAGCTATCTCTCAAGGCATTCCTGAAGCATTCTTCAACCTTCAACTCAGCTCTCAACAACATTCATGGATGCCCAACAACAATCAGTCTACAACTTCTCTCAACAAATGGATTCAAACGAACAAGCTCCAAGTTCAAGCAACCCAAACCCAGCGGTTACCGGTGTCGTCTCAACTCCCATCTACAAAGAGCCTCACATTCTTGATCGTGAGCCTCACATCAATCTTGCAACGCCTTTTGAGAAACTGGAAGTCTTATGTGAATCCTTGGTGGATTTTGACAACATGCGCAGAAATGGTATTGACCTCACTGAAGAACTCAGGAATCAAGGTTGGGGAAACTACTTCAAACGTATGTATGGTCCAGTTTACACAAATTTAGTGAAAGAATTTTGGAGATTCGCTGATGCTGATGATCACTACATCGTCTCCTATGTTCTGGGAATCAAAATGGTGATAACTGAGAAGTCCATTGCTGCTCTTCTGGGCATGGAGAAAGATGGAGGAAGAAGAATCTACAACATTAATCCTATGGCAAAATATATGTCCCATGAGATTAACCCAACTATCTTCAAACAGAACGCTGAAGGCAACCACTCCAAGAACAAGGAGCTACATCAGAACCTCCGGGTCTGGCTGAAGATCATCCTGGACACCATCCATCATCACCCAGCTTCAAATTCTTCAAACTACATCAACACAGACCAGAAGTGCATCATGTACTGCATCCACAAGGGTCTGAAGCTCTGCCTTCCAGCACTCCTCTTCAAGTACCTCAGAGATTCTGTATGAGATACAAGAAATAACATGAAGCCCATACACTACATCCCTCTAGGAAGGCTAATCTCTGATGTTCTGATTGAAAGTCGTCTCGTGGACCACCTGATAACGTTCAGACTCATGGAAGACGTGATAATCGACACTGGCAAAGCTCTAAACGCCAAAAATCTGAAGAGCATGGGGATTCTGGATCAAGTCAAGTTCAAACCTACTATAGACACCTCCTGGGAAGCTCTCAAAGATTAGAGGAAGATCCCAAATGGACTCTATATGTTCTCAAAGATCGACCCTCCAGAGGTTATCCTTTATTACTTAGATGATCTGAGGAAAGAAGGAGTAGATATCTCAGACTTCAACACAAGCCAGCTGCCAGATGAGCCTCCAAACTTCATGAAGCGTCCACGAGGACCCTCTGAGAAGGCGAAGCAAGCTAAGAAGGCAAGACTAGGAGAATCCTCTGGATCAAGACCTCCAGCACCTTTGCTTGGACCTTCTGGTAAGTCTGTCTCTCTTGCTCCTTTTGTACAAACACATCACATTGCTTCTTCTATCCCCCAACACATATATCTATACAAACTCAGAAACTCCTCCCTCAACCACCAGAACATCTCACCAACCATCCCAGAAATTTAACCTTGCCACCACAACCTTACCTATTTCTGACGCAAAAATGCTGAACGAAACCACTTCACCATCTTCATCTTCTTCTCCAGAATCACCCCTTACTACAACATTTCCACAGATACAAAACACTCTGACCCTACCTCTCCAACCCTGGCCCAGCTCCAAACTCGTACTCTGGCCTCATAACAACTCTGACACACACCCACCAAATACATCCGCTGAACCACAAACTCCCACACTGAACCTAAACCCTCCCACTTCTCCACCCCCACCCTCTGAACCAGAAAACACCCTGCCAACCCTTGAGGAAGCAATAATGCTGTTTGTAGAAGCTTTAGTTGACAAGGTCAAGTCTCTGACCATCAACTCTGGCATCAGTGATGATCCTTCAGCTATAAGGACACACTGGAACAGAGTTATTGGCTGGATGACCGCTGAAGCCTTCAAACTGAAGGGTCTCTTTGAGCAAGTCCGAAACGACTTCATCAGAGACGCTGAGCTAAGACTCCAGGAGCGCCTAGCCAGAGAAGCTGAGGAGCGAGCCCGCAAGGAAGCAGAAGAAAAAGCCAGGCAAGAAGAAATACAAAGAATCAAGGAAGTTGAAGCCAAAGCTCTAGCTGAGGCTGCTGTTGCTGCTGCTAAAGCTGAAGCCAAAGTTGTCGCTGAAGTTGAAGCTCGTCTTGCTGAAGAATCTGCCAACAGGGTAGAACCGGATGCTCTGACTCAGGGGGAGTCCTCCACCTTTGTCCCTCTGGTTCTCAAAACACTTGAAGATCTTCAGAAAGAGCAGAAAGAACTCCGAGCCAGGTTGGATCAACAGGATTCAGTAAATGCCAACATTCAGAATCTGCTGACCCAGCTGCTCTAGAGGATGCCTCCTCCTCCCAACCCTTAGGCACCTAGGACTTGTTTTTTTGTTTTCTTTGCTTGTTGCTCTGATTTGTCTGTTGCTTTCTGTTTTGCCTGTTTTTTTTTGCTTTTTGACTGTTATCTGTGCTTCTAGCATTTGTGATTATATATATATATATATATATATATATATATATATATATATATATGCCTTTTTGCTCTAATTTTTTACTTAGTCTTTTTGATTCTGACAAAAAGGGGGAGAACTAAAAACAGCTCTGATGAAAACATATCTAAATCCTTTCAGTACTCTGCAAACATTGTTTAAAAATTGGTTCTAATCCTGTTTGACTTAGAAATTTGCAGAAGAGAATCTTGAAACATCATCTGATGGAAGCTCCGGTAAGAACTTTTGAACACCCAGACTTATCTCAGGGGGAGCTCACTTCTATCTGATCTAATAACTCTTATCTATAATTGTTTCATCTCTAAAAAAAAGATTTTTTTGTCATCATCAAAAAGGGGGAGATTGTAAGAACAAAACTAGTTCTACAATAGAATTCCAGGATTTTGATGATAACAAAGGACGAAACCAAAAATGGCACCCTAACGAAATTTTTCTAAGTGTGCAGGACTCTGAACAACAACAAAGGAATTTGATCGTTTTATCAGATACAAACTTTGATTAGATACAAAGTACTAGAAGATCAGACGCATCTGAGGAAGAAGTGCGCTCAAGAAGTTCTGAATCTGAGCAAAGCAAGACAGTAGGAAGAACCAAAAGCTCTAAACATCCACTAGACTTAGTTCTGATGATCTGAAAGACCAGTACTCTGAGAAGCTCTGATGTAACCTCAATGTAATCTACTTCTGACGTAGAACTCCGAGATAACAACGACTCTGATGAAGATTCTACAAATCCAGAAAGAGTAACAAAAAGAATTTCTTCAAATGGAAAGGAAGTATTTTTAGAAAGAAATCACTCAGGGAGACAAATTGGTTATGGCAAGAAACATAGAAGTAATGACATTGAATGCTCATCAAAGGATAATATTCTGTCATCACTCCAACGGTCCTTCTCACCACTATATAAAGGACAACCTATTTCTTTGAGAGACACAACAACGCACAGAAAAATTCTTTACATTCTCTCTCAGTTTTTTTTACGAGTTGCTGCTCATACGTGAAAACGCCTGTTTAAATATTCTGCTGTAATATTTGCTTACTCTTAGAAGCACTCTGTATTACAAATTTATTTTGCTGAATTATTTGTGTTCCTCAAGTGACTCTGCGCAGTCTGTATACTTGGGAGGACTAAGAGATCATTCTCTTAGATATTTGGTTGTATTAATCTTTCAAGATTAGTGGATTAAGTCCTTTTTGAAGGCGAAATCACCTTGGCCGGGTGGACTGGAGTAGCTTTGTGTTATAAGCGAACCAGTATAAAATTCTGTGTGTTCTTACTTTTGAAAAAGCTTTTAATTTCTAAAACAATTCAAACCCCCATTTCTTGTTTTTCTCACCTTCAAAAGTGGCGTTGAGCCACAGTTGTAAGAACCAAAAAGGGCTGTGGACCAAAACATTCTTCTTCTTTGAGTTCTCAGGGTCAAAGAGTTTGATTTGGCAAACAACTTCAGATAGAGATTCATAAAGAGAGGCCAGGATTAATTGGCCCAGAGCGATGTCACGCTCTTGGTGAAGCTGGGTTGCCAGAAGAGTAAAATGTTTGGCTATCTGCATTGATCTAGAGCAGAACACAAAGCGAGATAGCCACAGAGTCAGAAAGGCCACATGTTCTTCAGTGGACACATGGCCTGAAGATGTGGCATGGTGATCAATAAAATTGTTATAGGTCAGCTTACGAGAGTCACCAATGTCAAACCTCAGAGAGATTGGTGCTATGGCTTCACAGTCGAAGATTTCGTCAGTCGGTTTTAAACCGGTGATGGCGGCAATATCCGAGAGTGTCGGCGTAATCATGCCACACTTGGTATGAAAAGTATTGGTCGAACTATCCCAAAATGAGAGGGCAGCCAGTAACATGTCACAAGATTGAGGAGGGCCACAACGGACAATCTGCAGAAGGGTATAAATACCTGTCCGTTTCCAATGGTCGATTTTCTCTGTTTCTAAGCGATCCATCCAGGCGCAAAACTTAGGGCAGTTCTTGGGAGGAGCAGTCCTAAAATTCCTGTCGACATAACGAAGGGAGAAAGGTTTTTGGGAAGAAACCAAAGGTTCAGAGAGATGACTGGTGGGGAAAAAGGAATCTGTTTTGGTTATCTCAGGACGACGATTTTCTGGAAGTGGACCTAAGAATGCTAAAGGTTTTTCAGCCAAGGAAAACGGGATTAATACCTGGGAACGCCAGATTTTTGCTTTCTCTTCAGCAAATGAAGGTTCAGGAACGTAATCCTTGCCATCAATGGTGAGCGGTTGTGTGAGCTTCGCAGCAGAGGGAAATGTTTTGCTTTTGCTTGAGCTAGCCATGGAAGAAGATGAAGGTTTGGAGAAGAAAGGTTTTGTTTACTAAAATAGAATGCAGGTTGTTTCGTCTACTGAAGCAAAGGGCGAAAAAGGAAAGAAGAAGAAGAAACAAGGGTTTTATAAGGGTTAAACCCTAAGAAAAGGAAGAGTGAACGTTTGATTTTCTTTTTCGACACGTGTACCCATGTTTCCACGTCTACAGACACGTGGAGGCGAAAAGGCAGTTATAGGGATAAACACGTTTCCGTCATAAAGACGTGAAGTGATGGAGACATGATTTTGTGTGTCTCGAGGAAAAAGGGAGACGTTTGTCATGATTAGATGACGTCAACAACGTGGGGCAAACAGGTGCACCACTAAGTAGAAGTGGAAGCGGTGAGGAGCAAGTCGACATCTCAAAGATGCCATTATCTCACAAAAAAGTCGACATTCGAAAATGGCATCTCTGGGGGGCATTTTGTTACCACAAGAAATCTATAAGGCATGTTGAAGGCGTAATCAATGAAAGTACCTTATGAATTTAAGGTTTATACCCCATCAAGGGGTGGAGATGTTCCTAAGAAAAGAAAGAGTTGAGAAAAACATAAGTCACCAGGAGATGAAACCGACAGAAGAATCATGTTTGGTCGAAAGCCATTCTGTCGACTGAACTGAAGGCCGAGACTTAAGGAATTTCTAGTTGCGTCAAACACATAGGAGACAGGGTCGACCTAAATACCTGGGCGGGAGAAGTTTGAAACTTAAAATGACTAGCAGTTATAAGGAGAATAAGCGCCAGAATATGGAGCAGTTTGCAGAACGTGTATGGAGCAGTTTGTAGATCGTGTGGCACAACGTCTGTTATTTTTTGGAAGTTTTTGCCTGTAGGTCATTTATTTAGTTTATTATAAATAGGATATCCCACGAGGGGCTCGGGGTGTTCACTTGTATCAAAATCACTTGTAAAAAACTTCTCATTCCCAGCGCGAGGAAGCAAGAGTTTTTAAGAGTGCTATGTACGTGAATCACCACATTTATTTCAATGCAACTTCCTTATTTTTCAATTGTTCCCGTTGAACATTTTATTTTAATTTCATTTACTTTTGAGTTATCACTTTACATTGTCATCTACGCTGTCGACACTGATTCTATTATGATAATAGAGTTCACCAAAAGCGTGTTCGTTGTGTACGTCTTTTGAATGTTGTAGCGCTGTCGGTCACGAGTCACCCATAGGCTATAGCATCATTATCATTTCACGTGGAAAAAACCTGTGCTTACTCAATACTTTGTCAGGAGCCGTTTCTCACAAAGTTAATTATCTATCGAATTGAATAAGTCACACTGTCACACTAGCACATGTCTTAGGATCAACTGGTCGATCCTGCTAGTAACCCTCGGTTGTAAGGCCTATGGAGGACCAACGGTTGTTTACCAATTTCCACAGTAAACGAGTCGGGTTAAGTTAATAAAACCTTTTACCTTAATGAAATCGGTTAAGTAAACGAGAAACCTTTAGCCGAGTTAAGTTAATAAAATCTCTTACCTTAACGAAATAGGCTAAGTAAATGAGAAACCTTTTGTCGGGTTAAGTTAATAAAACCTCTAACCTTAATGAAATCGACTAATAAATGAGAAACCTCTGGCCTAGTTAAGTAATAAAACCTCTGACCTTAA
This sequence comes from Lathyrus oleraceus, assembly GCF_024323335.1. Classification (NCBI taxonomy): domain Eukaryota; kingdom Viridiplantae; phylum Streptophyta; class Magnoliopsida; order Fabales; family Fabaceae; genus Lathyrus; species Lathyrus oleraceus. Next base: position 469,849,584 of record NC_066580.1, read on the forward strand.
TGAAATCGGTTAAGTAAATGAGAAACCTCTGGTCGGGTTAAGTTAGTAAATCCTCTAACCTTAATAAAATTGGCTAAAAAAATGAAAAACCTCTGGTCGGGTTGGATTACCAACACCTCTAACCTATGAAGTCGGCCAAGGAAATGATAAACCTATTGCCAGGTCGTAAAACCTTCAGCCAGGTTATGATCTAACTAATCATCCAAATAAATAACTATTTATGGTCGGGTTCTAGAAATCAATCATTTTGTTTAGCAAAACCGATCATAAAATTCCCTTGTCGGGTTATCAAATGTAAGGAATCAAATTAAAGGTTTAAGGAGTCTCTAATAAGCGGCTAGATTGATTAAAACATTTTATCATGAATTCTAAATTATTAAGGACAAAATATCAAGTTAAGTAAACTGGTACGCATTAAAAACTAACATCTGGCACATACCAATAGAAAACATAAGACTTGGAATGACAAAATAATGATAGCATACTCAAAAGGGACCCCTTGAGGGGGCTCAAACATCTATCAGAAAGAAAAAACATTATTCAAAAGTTACAAAAGGCACATCAACATTGACGACCAACAACAAACATAAATAAACTTAAACTTCATGATGCTCGTCTTCTTGAGCCTCAAGGGTCGAATTGTTCATCGACACGCCCTTAAAAACATCTTCTTCAGAAGAAGCTTCCTTCATGTCCACCTATTGACCATCACCATTATGTTAAAAAAACATCTTTGACATGTCCATGTCAAGCATTATGCATTAAACGTGGGCTTTGGCCCTCTCAAAAGCTTCATCACCAGCTGAGAGCAAGTCTACCTGGGCATCCTACAAAGACTTCTTCAAAGTCTCATTAAGAGCTTAAGCTTGTTCTGCTTCTTGAGCCAAACCACGTTGGTTGCTTCCAACTCCGAGCACTTGGATTAAACGGTTTCCTTTTTCTTCGTCATTTCCGACAATTGGGACTACAAGGTCTTCTTCTGCTTCTTCATCTCTGATAGCTTCTTGTTAAGCTCCTCTACCTTGATGGTCTGGATTTTCATGTCATCCTTAAACTAGGTCATGTCTTTAGTAAGATGAACCTCGTTCTTCTTATTAGTATCACCTACTTAAAATAAACCATGAGTCATGACTGCGCATCTCATCAACTAGGCCCCGAGGTTTCGGGTCAACTGTTGAGCACCTATGGACTTCACCTTCTCAACATCCTCATTTGTGTTCAGATGATCATAAAGATATCTCAAACCGTCAAAATTGTTAGACCAAAACTTGAATTCAAAAGATGGTTTAGATTTGTGACTACTACCTATAAGACCCCAATTTTGACCCTAAGATCCCTCATGTTATTCTCATTATATGCACTAGCATTGGGATCACACCTTGGCATCCTCCTTACCCCTCATCCATTGGGTTTGCATTGGGAGATATCACCAAGCATATTTGATTGTATCATACTTCAATTATCTTTATTTCACTAACCCAAATACCAAAAATATGTCATTGTATAACTTAACTCTTTTGTAGGTAGTGCACATGCTCATCTATGCTCTATCAAGCTCACATCTAGGGTTTAAGACCCTCATTGCAAGGATATCAATAAATAATTGGTTTACCATGTCTATAAGTATCATATATGAATCCCCATTATCTTCACATGTTATTTTGATCAAGAAATCATCAAAATTTTGGAATTGGTTTGCCTTGGAAACCCTAATTCATCTAGGTATCTTATGTAACTTATTCAACAAGTTTCTTCAACAATTGATAAAATATTTCAAGGGATACTTCATATTACAACATCTTATGCATATATGATCCTCCATGGTTCCCAAAAGTCAAGAGAATATCAAGCTAGCAAGTTGGTTCATGGTGGTTGACTAGAGGAATTCAACTGGTCAAAACTGAGGTTCCATAGACCCTATCTCCTACAATTTTTGTCATATGAAAATGATTCCAAAAGAAACCTTACTCTAAATGACATTAAAAACAACTTTCATGTTGAGGTCAATAGCTAGTTTTGCTTGGAAAGTCATTCTTTATGGTGAAAGATTATATGTCATTTTGTCTAAACCCTAATTTGGAGGTCAACTTCCCAAGACCATAACTTGCTCAATTTTTATGAGATGAAATATATTAAAATTGTATGATCAAATTCAAGATGTCTAATTCAACTTTTATGTTTGGAGGAAGAGCAAATTCAAATTTTAAATGCATGTGATATGAGGAAACATTATAGGTCATTTTGGGCCAATACCATTGAACAAGTGATTTTCCTCAACTTCTAAAATGCATAACTCCTTCATGCTAAATCCAAATGAGGTCCAATTTATTACCAAATTGAAGGACATTGAGAGATATACAACTTTGATGAAGTAATTTTTCTCATTTGAAGCCCATACAACTTTGTTAACATGACTTTAGCAGTGTTTGCACATGATTTTGGACCTGAGTGCATCATTACATGGGCCTATCACACGCCCATGCATCCATGCAAGGCATTTTGCTATTTTTGAAAGTTTGAAATAAGTGTGCAAATATCAAAGTCTTTGGCTATAAATAGAAGTGTTTATGCTCAGAATGAAGGACCATTGCGCGCCATCTTTGAAGCTACAACCCTAAACCTTCATATTCAAAGGATAACCTTGAGGATTTTCATTGAAAATCGAGTTTGAATCTCCCACTATTTTGAGATTCAAAACTCCAAGAGTCCTGCTTCTTTATTAATCCATTTCCACTCCATCAAGCACCCAGAGCAAGGCCCAACACAATTGAGAGCAAGATCGTGTCCATCTGAACCTGCAGCGAAGGTGAATTTCTGAATTTTTCATCTCTTCGATTCTCACTCAATTCTCCATTATTCTTGTTGATTTTTGTTTGTCTGAAGTCCTACCAATGTAGGCAACAAGGTTGAGTTGCTTTGAGGTTAAATCGAAGCAACTCAGATCATGATCCTCAAAATTCAACTCCCTGTATCTTTCAATATACTTGGAGTTAGGTGAAATTGAGGCCAGATTCGAGCTCCTGGGCATAATTACTTTAAATTCATGTCCTCCTTTTTCATTTTGGTGATGGTTGAGGGTGTACCAGTAGGTTCACCGAAGAAGAAGATCGGAGCTCTGGCTCCGGCGATGTGTTGGCATGTCTCCAGACCACATGATCCATCTATTTTGTTTTAATCTTGAGCATCCAAATTGATTACCACGCGTGTGGCACATTGACTAGGGAACATCATGGAACGTGCACTCTGATCTACTTGATTTGCCACCTCAATTATTGAGGGAGATCAAGTGGTCCACGTTTTAATATTGATCCAAAAAAATATGGAACTTTCATCAAAAATTCTCAAATATTTTTCTCTTTCATTTTCTAAATTAAAATTATTTTTTGGATCAATATTAATATTTTTCATGATTTAATTATTTTTGTGCATATTTTTAATTGTTTAAAAATACTTTTAAGTTTCCAAAAATAATGAAATTTTTTCTCTAGAGTCCTTTGACCTTGTTTGACCTATGATAAATCTCTTGGCCATTTATTTGGTGTTTCGAAGAGGTTTTAGGATTTTGACCAACCATAATTTAATTTAATGTATTTTTAATTGATTTTTATTTGTTTAATTGCAAATAAATTGTGTTGAGCTATTTTTATTGACTTGTTGAGTTTGAGTTTTGTTGTTTGGGTCTTGGTCAAGGTTGATTTGACTTTGTTGGATTAAAATCATTGGATTTAGAGGATTGATGGAATATACATTTCATCTCCCAAAATGAATGAACGATTTTAATTTGATAAAAGTCCTCTCATGACCAATTTGTGTTTGTCTCATTTCCCCCATCTCTCTTCGTCTTCAATCCCATTCTATCCCATCCATTTCATTGACATATGATATCTTTATATCCTAAGGCTAATTGATTGGAAAATCAACATAAGTATGAATGAGATTAGGTCCACCCTCTTGCCATTTTATTTTAAGTGTGGTATGTTTTAGGAGTATGGTTCATAATACCATATCTCTAACATGCATTAACACTAAAATTTCTATTGCCCGGTCTCAAATAGTTGGGACTTCTACATAAGTCCAATTACGATTGCTTAACATATCGCTAAATTTTGACCCAAAAGCATAGCATTCTAGTAAGTGAGATTGTAAGTCTCCCCCCTTTTATGGTATTGTATGGAAACTTGGCCTTTTTTCCTTCCTTTGGAAGATGTCTTGGTTCAAGGATCCGTGCTTGTGAATAGAGGGTTGAGCGTTCTCCAAAGAATGACATCAACAATAAAAAAGCAAAAGCAATACTAACTTCTAATTAATTAACATTTGAGTAACTTTTAATTTCAAGTCATCTACCTTTTGCACTTTAAATTCAAGTCTTTATTCATTTTCCATTATTCATACCATTTAACTTTTTTACTTTAGTGCCATTTTCACTTTGCTCACTTGAGCCATATCTTGTGATTACATTGTGATTGTATATACTTGTTTGTGTATTTTGTTTGTGGTCTTTTGACCTTAATGTACATAATAACAACAAAAACTCTAAAAAAGGTTGGTGTAGACTATTGGATTTGATCTGAGACATTGGACTTAGGATTAGGCAACACTCCCTATGCAAAAGGACTTGGCCAATGCCAACTTTTCTGAAACCAAGTGCTTGTGAAGAAAACTTTCATCTGATGCAAGTATTGAGACCCCTTTTGAGTTCATCTGCTACATGGTCTTGATGAAGTTGTTACTTTGAACCTGTGTCTAATGCCTATCTCTGAGTCATTCAAGGAGTATGTCATCTGATACGTGAGAGATTATGAAGAAGGTCATGGAGTTGTTAAGCTAGGATGTGGCTATCTTTATTTGATGTCTTGTTCTTCACCTTGCTATTGTGTGTATTGACATTGCTTGATTCTAAAGTCCAAGGGAAATTGGGTTTCTATATGACATTCTTGTCTATTGGATTGCATCCCATTGGTCAGATTTTTTCAACTCTTAACTTTTAATTTTTGCTTAGGATTAGTCTATTCATCTCCTCCCACCTTCTTTAATTTCAAATCTCCCTCTCCTTTTAAAATCTTCTTTGCTTGTGTTTTTTTTCTAAACTTAGACTTTGTTGCAAATTAGAAACTTTGGCTTTATGCCATTGAATTTTCAAACTCTTTTCTTAATCCAATTTGTAAATGAACTTAATTATACTTGACTTAAAATTTCAAAAGACAAAAAGAACTAACACTCATTCAAACCTTTTTAGGCCTTTTATGCCTTTGTTAAACTTAAACTTTTGTTAAAAGCAACTCATTCACTTTGAAATTGTTACCACGAACTACGAGGTTTTGATCCCTCATTTTATGTTGGTACGTAGGCACAAGTCCGAAGGTCTTGTCAAACTTACAAATATAATTAATGAATTCTTCTCTCATCCCCACATTCTATTTATTGCAAACATCATTTTATACCAAAACACATGTACACACAAAAAAGGGCTCCCTAGGAGTACCTATGACACTTTGGGTGCTAACACCTTCCCTCTGTGTAACCAACCCCCTTACCTTTAATCTCTGGAATTTTATTAGTTTTGACTTGAGAACTTCTTATCTTTGGGTTTTGTTCGTACTTTTCCCTTTTCCCTTGGAAACAATAAAAGCGCGGTGGCGACTCTGGTTTAATTGACGTTAATTTTATCCATAGCTTAATGGTCATGAATTTATCGCTACAAAAATTAAGTGGCGACTCTGTTGGGGAGTAGTCTTCAGTGGGTTTAGCCTACTTTTTTATGTGTATATTTGTTGTGTGTGTATTTGTTTGTATGATATAATCTTCTTGTTGTGTTTGGTGATCTCTGAGTGGTGAGATAAGTTCTAACCCGAACTTGAGTGCAATTAAGGTAAGAGGATGGTATTGTCATGTTCGATTTGTGTGAAGTAGTCCTTAACAAGTTGGCTTGAGACCCATCTACTCAATGGAGACCCTTTTGGAGATATTAATGTCACACAAGTTATTTGTGGTTAGGCATTACTTTCTATGATTTGGGGTCCGAGAAGCTGAGGACCGTAGAACATTTAACACATCTTGGCCTATTTTAGGACGTAGTGCAGAGAGTGTTCAGGTGTAGACTTGATAATAGTTTTTACGCGATACTACACTCAGACGAGTTTCTCTTAAGAATATCATGGATTGATGAGTCAGTCATCCTGTCATACCCCAAAATTTGCCCGTTGATATTACAAGGCATTTTTCAAGGCACTCCGACTTATTCGGCAAGGCACTGACCTTAAAGGAACAAAAGCCCAGCTCACGAGTGGCCCAATCCAGAAAATGGCCCAAACTGGCCTGCTCGCTAGGCGAGCAAATCCTTCGCCTAGCGAACGTTCGCTACACGCTCGCCTAGCGAAGCTGGCAGATAACAGAAAATTCTGGGCTTCACTCTGAGCCCATTAGGTCATGAAAAAAGGCATTATAAATACCACAACTCCAGTCAAAAAAAGGGAGGACGAAAAACAGAGGAGGACGGACGGAAACCCTGGCACAGAAACCCTGGAGGCTACTTTAGAGAATTCCGAGTGAAGAAACCCTGAAGGCCGCTCCTCCGCTCCGAAGCTACCGCCGCCCAACTCCATCTGATGCCAAAAGCGATCCGTCTCTTCAACATAGCAGCTTAGTTGCAAGCAGGTTTGCGCATCCCTATTGTTTTATGCTTTTAATCGGTAATCTCTATATACATAAAGCATCATGATTGAAGTTTCGAATATGTAGTTTGATTTCACATGCAAATTTAAATATGCCTAAATACCCTGAATATTTGACCATGCTATTTCTATAATTGAATACCATAAGGCTTGCAGCATGCTGAGATTATACTGTTCTGAAATTCAAAACCCGCAGCCGCTCGCTAGCACATCGCTAAGTGAGCCTGTAGCGAATATTCGCTAGGCCTTCGCTAGGCGAGGCAGAGGCGAACGTGACAGTCGCTAATATTTTGGTCGTTATGTCCTATGCTTATCTGATCTATTCTATGTTAATTCTGCGTTGTTTGCCTGACATGCATACTGCTGTGTTCGTTTTGCGGTGTAATCCTCGATTGCACCTTGATTTGGTATTCTAACCCGTTTGCTGAATGTTGCAAAGGTTCACACACCCCAGGAAAAGATTGTTGTGTAGGTCTTCCACTTTATTTGTGGGATACCCTTGTGAAGATCTACCCTAAATTGCTTAATTAATTTTAATGTAGTAATTTTAATGTATTATTTTTAATGTATTGATTTTAATGTGGAGATTCATCCTAATTACCTAATTAACTTTAAAATATGGACTTTAAATATGTGATCTTGGACCTCTCTTTTGCCCTACGAGTACGGTATTACGGTCATGTCCCGCGAATATGGGGATACCCTTAGCAAAGACCCTTCGGTTAAATCATCATAGTCCCTTGAATGTTGCCTTTGTCCCTCGATGACCCTTCGGTGTAGCCTACGGTTAAATGATGATAGTCCCTTCGAATGCTAAGGTATCCTCACAACTGTTGCCTTCGATGACCAATCAATGACCCTTCGATGACCCTTCTACATCCAAAGGATAAAACTACTTACTTCTCAATAGTAAGGACAGTTTTACCCTCATAAGGATAGGAAATGCCCGGAAAGACCTCGGACAGGTATAACCCTTAATTGCTCATTCATAACCTAAAATACTTTTCATACCTCAACATCTTTTAGAAAATCACCACTTGGCATACATTCGTACTAGAATCATTGCCGAGTTATATTTTTCTAAACAACTTTCAAAACTAAACGAGATAACCACTTTGTATACATTCATACAAGAATCATTACAAAGTTAAATTCTCCTTTTCAAAACATTTCCCACACATTTCTCAAACACTTTTTTCAAGCTAGAAAAACATAAATGATTGAGCAATTAAGAGCCCACGGATAACCATGGATACAAAGGGTGCTAATACCTTCCCTTTGTATAATGTACCTCCCGAACCCAAAATCTATTGAGGTCTTTCCTGTTCTTTTCCACCTTTCCTTATTGGATAAAAGAAAAATCGGTGGCGACTCTTGCTATCCGCGACATTGCGATAAAAAGCAAAATACCCCAAGTCAGTTCACCGTATGACAGAACTGGCGACTCTGCTGGGGAAACTACAAAGAGAGGTCACCTTAAAAAATCATTTATGTTTTCAAATTGTTCCTTCTTTTAAGGGAATGCTTGAGTGAAAGATCCTACACCCGGATCTAGTGTACCTTAGGTAAGTAGCAATAGATCATCGCGACTATCCGGCGTATACTGGAATGGTTAAAATGATGGCTACGGTTAATGTGACACTTTGGATGTCCTGATGTTCCTCATGTTTACTTGAGGAAAAATTTGGCATTCGCGTGGTGTCATCAAAGCATTAACCAGACCTTTAGAACCCTAATTGACTCATCCTAGCCATTAGAAAGTAGTGAGATAACTGACTTCGGTTCCGACTGGGGTTGGTTGACACTCGATACTACACTCTTTGAGATTGGACTTTAGGGAAGCTTCGGTCAACCACTTGGTGTTGCACTGAAGTGGACTTAAAGAAAGGTCAATGATTTGAGATCCTTCTAGAACCCGGTTACTATTCTAGGATAGGTTGAACCAACCAAACTTCAGTGGGGAGGGTACTTACCTATGGAACTCATGCAAGCCCTAAAACCTAGGAATGATTGTTGTGTGACTTGCTTGTGCTTGTTATTTACATAACATCATAACATCATGACATCATAACATCATGGCATTGTACTAACCATTTCGAGGACTTAGGGATTTAACTTTGCTCTATTTTATAAAAAAAAAATATATAAAAAAAATATATATATATATAAAAAAAAAAAAAGAGTTTCCTTTTTTGGTAGTTTATGCAAAGTTAAATTCCAAAAGTCCTTGAAAACATTTCATACATTGTATAGCATGACATAACATTACATAACAGGTACTCTAAAGGGATCAATGTTCTCACGGTTTTCCTCCAAACAGAAAAATGGACCTCGAACAAACTGTCAAGGATCTCCATGCTCAGAATGCTCAACTCCAGGAGATGATCTTGAACTTATCCAAGGGGCAGGAGGAACTGAAGGCTCTTTTGCTCGAGAAGAAGAAAGACAAGAAACCTGTGAGTTACATTAACCCGGGAAGAAGGCTTAAAGGACAGGCTGCAGGAGTCAAGATTAGAATTCCGAAGGATCAAGAAGAGGGGACAGGTTCAGAAAATGAGAATGCTGATCCTTTCAACCCTGAGGACGACGATGAAGATTATGAAAATGAACAGTACTCTCCAAGAGATGATAAGTACAAGTTGCTGGAGGAACGTATGCTAGCTATGGGGGGTCAGAAGGCGCCCGGTCTGGATTTCGAAAGTTTGGGTCTGGTCTCCGATGTGACCATTCCTCGCAAATTCAAAATCCCCACTTTCACTAAGTACGATGGTGCATCTTGTCCTCAAATGCATCTGAGAGCTTATGTGAGAAAGATTCAGCCGTATACCACCAATAGGAAACTATGGATCCATTTCTTCCAAGAGAGTCTATCTGGCACACAGTTGGAATGGTACTATCAGCTCGAGAGCTCTAACATCCGCACCTGGACTGATTTAGCAACAGCTTTCTATAAACAGTACCAGTATAACTCTGAACTAGCACCTACTCGGCTACAGTTGCAGAATATGACTATGGGATCTAAAGAAAGCTTCAAAGAATATGCTCAAAAATGGAGAGATTTGGCTGGCAGAGTCAAACCCCCTATGACTGATCGAGAATTAGTGGACATGTTCATGAGCACACTGACTGGCCCATTCTACAGCCATCTATTAAGGAGTTCCTCATTGGGTTTCGTTGAACTTATATTAACAGGTGAACATGTTGAAAGCGGCATTCGAAGTGGAAAGATACAGATGGCTACCTCTGATCCTCCGGAAACTCCTAATGTCATCACTGCTCCTCTGCCTAATCCTGACGAGACTGTCAATGCTGTGGAAGATGCTGATAGCGATTGCAACCTGGATAGCTGGATTTTCCCAACAATTGGTGACGGACTCGACAATTGGAAGGCTGAAGACACTATCCCGATTTCCTTTAGTCGGGAGTAATTGTTATTGCTATTTCAAAAGCATTGTGTCTATACCCGGGGCATAATAGCTAATTTTAAGGGTTTGTCATTTTCATAAGCATATTCATATTCAATAAATCAATGGACTTTTTGCATTCAAATATTGCGCTCTTTATCTTTCCTGTCATTTTTCAAACAAGCTATGTTTTCTTGCATACACTCACGTAACAATTTGCCGATCCATATCCACTCTGGATCCTGTTGATAATAGTTCTACTGCTGTTCATTATGACTTTGAAAATCCGATCTACCAAGCCGAGGATGGAAGCGAGGAAGATTGTGAAGTCCCTGGAGAACTTGCCAGACTGGTACTACAAGAAGAAAAGACCATACAGCCGCATGAGGAATCAATTGAAACTATAGATCTGAGTACTGAAATAGACCAGAAAGAAGTCAGAGGTTTCTTGGGACACTTGAATTACATTGCCCGATTCATCCCACACTTGACTGCTACCTGCAAACCCATCTTCAAATTACTAAAAAGGAAAAATCAAGAGATGGTATGGAATGATGAATAACAAAATCAGGAAATATCTCCAAGAACCTCCAATTCCGATGCCACCAGTTGAAGGAAGACCTCTAATCATGTATTTGACCGTGTTAGAAAATTCAATAGGGTGTGCTGGGGCAACATGACGAGTCTGGTCGAAAAGAGCATGTCATACACTGCCTTAGCAAAAGGTACCGACTGTGAAACAAGATACTCACAGCTCGAGAAAGCTTGTTGTGCTTTGGCTTAGGCTGCTCGCCGACTAAGACAGTATATGTTGAATCATACCACTTTATTGATTTCTAAGATGGATTCTATCAAATATCTATTTGAGAAACCTGTTGTCTCCTGAGAGAGTTATCACTGATAATGGTACTAAACTGAACTCTGCATGCAGTTCAAAATAAAACACCATAACTCTTCTCCGTACCGGCCAAAGATGAACGGCGCCGTGGAGACTGCTAACAATATCAAGAAGGTCATGCAAGAAATGACAGTAACATACAAAGACTGGCATGAGATGTTACCCTTTGCTCTTTATGGTTATCGCACTTCAGTGCGCATTTCGACAGGGGGCAACTCCGTTCTCTTTAGTCTATGGAATGGAAGCCGTTTTACCAATGGAAGTTCAGATTCCCTCTCTAAGAATTATGAAAGATGCAGGCTTAGATGAGGATGAATGGATTCAGACTCGACTCGATCAGATAAATTTGATTGACGAGAAGAGACTTGCGGCTGTTTGTCATGGGCAGATATATCAGAAGCGCATGACCCAAGCATTTAACAAAAAGGTCAAGAGACAGGTGTACCAACTTGGCGCCTTGATGATCAAGCGTATCATCCTACCACAAGGTGATCCCAGAAGCAAATGGACCCCCACATACCAAGGGCCATTTGTAGTTAAGAAAGTATTCTCTGGTGGAGCCATGAGACTTGCTACAATGGATGGCGAGGATTTCCTGCATCCCGTGAACACGGACATAGTTAAAAAAATACTACGCATGTACACCCGGCAAGTCGAAAACCTGAAAAGGCGGCTTGGGCAAAAAAGGGTATCCTGGTGGACTGAAAACCTGAAAAGGCGGTCCAGGCAAAAATTAGGGATTAAAGCGTATGACTATGTCCCGTCCTCAGACAGCTTCATCCAACTTCGAGGGACTGAACAAGCCAATCACCTCTATCCGACAGCAGGAGATGAGATGCTTGAAGACATAATGACAGTAGTGGAGTTAAAATCAACAGGACTTTTTCCTCATAGCTTCTCTTTGTTCTCTTGACAATTTCCTCTTACTAGGATTTCTGTCTCCTTGTACTCAAATTGCCTATTTATAGGCCCTCTTTCAAATCAATACAATTTTGTTTCCAAAAAGATGATTTCGTTTTTACTTCTTCTGTTTTGCTTGCATAAACGTCCATTGATTTAATTTGAATTGATATGTGCATCGGAATATGATCGATGTGTACCAAAAATGCATGCCTAGAATAGCAATGGCAATTACTACACGACTTCAGGATCGAGGAGAAGGTCTAATCACGCTTCCCAATGAATCCGTTGCTAATTCTATTCCCCAACGAAAACCAGCTATTTCCCAGAAGAGGTTGGCATCGCCAGACAGACTGGTCATCTCTTCCATCCCCAGCCGGGCTCTGTTGAGTGTTTTCCGCCATCAGACAGAAATCAAGTATCCTCAGCTAAGAAAGGGTCATCAATACAAATATCCCCGACCAGCAGACTGAGATTTATTTCCCCAGTAGAGTCTCCTGGAAGAACGTTTTAGACGCATAATACACTCATTACATCATTACACAGCACACGCATGCATACAACATATGCATCATGACATTGCATGAAACTGACTTTATTTTTCAGGTTAATTATCCTCCTGATACAGTCAAAACAAAGATCTATTCATACGGACATCTTTATCAATTACACTCAGGATTCAACTACATCCTTCAGATATACTCCATGTCAACATTCATTCCGACATCCTCCTAACGATGGCATCTCTAAGCTCACCCCAGATATTCATTGCAAATACAACATATACAAATACTATCAGATATAGCCTAGCGTACGGTTCATTCTGATTCAGCTCAACATACAACTCATTCAACAACTCCAGAGACGGTCTAGCGTACGACCCGTTTGGACCTTCAAGTCCTCCAATGCTACCTAGCGTACGGTACATTTCTGAAGTGTAGTCTAGCGTACGACTGCCCCTTTCATCATCAGATTCAGCCTAACGGACGGCTCATTCTGCTCAGAGACAGTCTAATGTACGACCCAGTTAGACCTTTATCTCCTCAGATGCTACCTAGTGTACGGTATATTTCTGAAGCGTAGTCTAGCATATGACTACCCCTTTCATCATCAGATTCAGCCTAACGGACGGCTCATTCTGCTCAGAGACAGTCTAATGTACGACCCAGTTAGACCTTCATCCCCTCAGATGCTACCTAGTGTACGGTATATTTCTGAAGCGTAGTCTAGCATATGACTACCCCCTTTCATCATCGGATTCAGCCTAACGGACGGCTCCTGCCGCTCAGAGACGATCTAGTGTACGATCCATTCTGACCTTTATTTCTCCAGACACAGCCTAACGGACGGCTCCTTCTGCTACTCAGATACGATCTAGCGTACGATCCGGTCTGACCTTCCATCCCCAGTGAAGTCACCCGCTTAATGGAGGTCTCATTTTGCAACTCAGAGACGATCAGGCGTACGATCCATTCTGATTTTTCATCCTCGGCAAAGTCATCCGCCTGATGAACAACTCACTCTGGTATTCAGATACGGTCTAGCATATGATCCATTCTGATCCCTTATCCCCAGCAGCGTGTAACACACTCTGACTCCCCAGCGAAGTCGACAGCATAATGGATGACTCACTATACGGTCTATCGTAGGACCCGGTATGACACCCATGTCTTCAGATATCGTCTAACGTACGACACAATCTGAAGCCCTCATCATCAAACTTCCCGAATGGCATCGTTAAGCCCATCTCCATCAAAACTAATGGACAAGTGCAAATTTTTGGGGCATTCTAGTGTTCAATAATCTTCCACCTCCAGACCACGAATGGCGTACATGCCATCCTAACTCTCTTGGTTCAAGAATATTGAACAGGGGCAGCTGTCATACCCCAAAATTTGCCCGTTGATATTACAAGGCATTTTTCAAGGCACTCCGACTTATTCGGCAAGGCACTGACCTTAAAGGAACAAAAGCTCAGCTCACGAGTGGCCCAATCCAGAAAATGGCCCAAACTGGCCTGCTCGCTAGGCGAGCAAATCCTTCGCCTAGCGAACGTTCGCTACACGCTCGCCTAGCGAAGCTGACAGATAACAGAAAATTCTGGGCTTCACTCTGAGCCCATTAGGTCATGAAAAAAGGCATTATAAATACCACAACTCCAGTCAAAAAAAGGGAGGACGAAAAACAGAGGAGGACGGACGGAAACCCTGGCACAGAAACCCTGGAGGCTACTTTAGAGAATTCCGAGTGAAGAAACCCTGAAGGCCGCTCCTCCGCTCCGAAGCTACCGCCGCCCAACTCCATCTGATGCCAAAAGCGATCCGTCTCTTCAACATAGCAGCTTAGTTGCAAGCAGGTTTGCGCATCCCTATTGTTTTATGCTTTTAATCGGTAATCTCTATATACATAAAGCATCATGATTGAAGTTTCGAATATGTAGTTTGATTTCACATGCGAATTTAAATATGCCTGAATACCCTGAATATTTGACCATGCTATTTCTATAACTGAATACCATAAGGCTTGCAGCATGCTGAGATTATACTGTTCTGAAATTCAAAACCCGCAGCCGCTCGCTAGCACATCGCTAAGCGAGCCTGTAGTGAATATTCGCTAGGCCTTCGCTAGGCGAGGCAGAGGCGAACGTGACAGTCGCTAATATTTTGGTCGTTATGTCCTATGCTTATCTGATCTATTCTATGTTAATTCTGCGTTGTTTGCCTGACATGCATACTGCTGTGTTCGTTTTGCGGTGTAATCCTCGATTGCACCTTGATTTGGTATTCTAACCCGTTTGCTGAATGTTGCAAAGGTTCACACACCCCAGGAAAAGATTGTTGTGTAGGTCTTCCACTTTATTTGTGGGATACCCTTGTGAAGATCTACCCTAAATTGCTTAATTAATTTTAATGTAGTAATTTTAATGTATTATTTTTAATGTATTGATTTTAATGTGGAGATTCATCCTAATTACCTAATTAACTTTAAAATATGGACTTTAAATATGTGATCTTGGACCTCTCTTTTGCCCTACGAGTACGGTATTACGGTCATGTCCCGCGAATATGGGGATACCCTTAGCAAAGACCCTTCGGTTAAATCATCATAGTCCCTCGAATGTTGCCTTTGTCCCTCGATGACCCTTCGGTGTAGCCTACGGTTAAATGATGATAGTCCCTTCGAATGCTAAGGTATCCTCACAACTGTTGCCTTCGATGACCAATCAATGACCCTTCGATGACCCTTCTACATCCAAAGGATAAAACTACTTACTTCTCAATAGTAAGGACAGTTTTACCCTCATAAGGATAGGAAATGCCCGGAAAGACCTCGGACAGGTATAACCCTTAATTGCTCATTCATAACCTAAAATACTTTTCATACCTCAACATCTTTTAGAAAATCACCACTTGGCATACATTCGTACTAGAATCATTGCCGAGTTATATTTTTCTAAACAACTTTCAAAACTAAACGAGATAACCACTTTGTATACATTCATACAAGAATCATTACAAAGTTAAATTCTCCTTTTCAAAACATTTCCCACACATTTCTCAAACACTTTTTTCAAGCTAGAAAAACATAAATGATTGAGCAATTAAGAGCCCATGGATAACCATGGATACAAAGGGTGCTAATACCTTCCTTTTGTATAATGTACCTCCCGAACCCAAAATCTATTGAGGTCTTTCCTGTTCTTTTCCACCTTTCCTTATTGGATAAAAGAAAAGTCGGTGGCGACTCTTGCTATCCGCGACATTGCGATAAAAAGCAAAATACCCCAAGTCAGTTCACCGTATGACACATCCTAACCTGTAATATTTGATAGATGGAATTGAGACTCTGGGAACTTTTTAGAACATGATCTATAAGTTTTTATCCTTAGTACACTCCTTTGGGATGATTCTTAACCTGACTCCATGCTCGTGACTCGCAACAAACCCTTGATTCTTGGTTGATCCAATCAAGTCTTATCAATGTCAATGGAACTTGGGTGTTGATAAGGTGAAAACCATAATCCACCAAAATGGATGATTGATCTTGACAATGACTTGATTCATCCCTTGACATTTGCTTTCCTTGTGTGTGATCCCTTACTTATGATTGTTACATTCATGCATTCATGCGCATCATAACATTCGTCACACCAAAAATAACTTCAAGGAACTGAGGTTTTATTTGCAAATATTTTTAGACCATGGATTGTGAACAAAGGAACACTAAGAAGTACAGTTTCAGATGTCCAGATTTTGAAAGAGTTAAGGAAGCTATCATCCTTTGTATTAGATCCCTTGGACTTCAAACAATGTCATGGGAAGCTTCTATCTGTGTTATCTACTGATGTGGTAGAAGGACTCCTGAGTGTGTTGGTTCAGTTTTATGACCCTCTCTACCATTGCTTCACTTTTCCTGATTATCATCTTGTGCCTACGTTGGAGGAGTATGCCCATCTCTTGGGAATACCCGTTTCTAGCAAAGTGCCTTTTAGTGGATTGGAAGAGATTCCAAGATCTCATATTATAGCTGAAGCTCTTCACTTGAAGAAGTCTGAGATTGAGGCTCATTAGGTGAAGAAAGGAGGAATGTTTGGGTTGACTTCTGAGTTCCTCATCAAGGAAGCTACTGCCTTTGCTCAAGCCGGTAGTGTGGATGCTTTTGAAGCTATCTTTGTGTTGCTCATCTATGGGTTGGCTTTGTTCCCTAACATTGATGGTTTTGTTGATGTTAACGCCATTAGAATCTTCTTGATTGGAAATCATGTGCCTACTTTGTTGGGTGATATGTATTTCTCTTTGCATCTAAGGAATTATAAAGGTGGTGGAACTATTGTATGTTGTGTTCCTCTTCTGTACAAGTGGTTTATTTTGCACTTGCCTCAGACGCTTGCTTTTGTGGAGAACAAACAATGTCTAAGGTGGTCTCAGAGACTTATGTCTCTCAATAATGATGATATAGTTTGGTATGATTCTTCATTGAGTAGCTTGGAGATTATTGATTGTTGTGGTGAATTCTCTAATGTGCCTCTCATTGGTACACAAGGAGGAATCAACTACAACTCCGTTTTGGCTCGTCGTCAACTTGGGTTCCCCTTGAGAGACAAATCTAATAACACTCAGTTAGAAGGTCTTTTCTATCAAGAGGGTAAAGATACCCAACATTTGAAGCAGAAAATGGTGCATTCCTGGCATAACGTGCATAGGAAAGGTAGATCTGAGCTTGGCCCGTGCAACTATGTAGCTTTGGAAGCTTACATTCTTTGGGTGAAGAAGAGAGCTTCAGAGTTGAAGATGCCTTATGCTTGTGAGAGACCTATGTCTATGGTTATGGTTGAGCCATTAACTCTCCGTAACCAAGATGTAGAGGAGTTGGAAGACGCATTCGCCAAGATGAAGCAAGAGAAGGATATATGGGAAGAGAGATTCCATGCTTTGAGCAGAAAGCATGAGGAGTTACAACTTGAGTATAAGGGCAAAGATGCACTTATTGAGCTTCTTGAAGACCGAGCAGCGAAGAGACAGAAGACCGAACAGTGAAGAGACAGAGAGAGCCAGATGTTTCATCTTCCTCTAGCATTCCTCGTCCTTCTGGTGCTTGGAAGAAGATTGTTGATCAGCATGTCCTTGAAAAGGCTCAGATGAAGACTTCTTTTGAGTCCGAGATTCGACGCATCCGAAGGAAGTATGCGCCTGCATCCAGATCGTCTGATACTGTTGTTAGGGGATCCTTAGAATGACTAGTTTCCCTTTCTCTTGTATTTTTGTATTTTTGGTTTCTAAAAACATACTCAGTGTAATCCTTCCAAAATTATATGAATAAAAGAGATTTTTATGGTCAATCAAATTGTTACAATTGTTATTATATATTTGCAAATAAAATAGTATGTTCCTTGAAAATAAAAACAATAAAAGCATTGCATTTCATGCATCATTTGCATAGCAGGTTTTCTTTCGCCATATGTTTTATTGGTTATTCTTCTATGCTTCAGCCAAGCTGACTCATCGACACAATACCCGCGCCAATCATCTGGGAATCATGGAACACTTAGAGCAAGAGAACAGAGAACTGAAGGACGAGATCGCCCGCCTGACTTCCATGATGCAGTCTGTGTTAGATGCTCAGAGTCAATCTTCTCCAACACCTGCAACTCCTCTTCCTCAAAGGACTGTCATATCAGAGGTTATTACTTCAGTCGTGCCTTCCACTCAGTTCGCTTCTTCCATGCTTGCCAGATTCCCGTGGGGAATGCCGCCCAACTTTGTGCCTTAAGGTTTTGCGCCTATTTTTGCTTCCATGCCGGCATCTAGCTCGGTTATGTCTGTTCCTCCTCTAGTTGTTCACATGTTGCCTCGTGTTGAGGACACCATCTACCATTCTGAGTCGTCTGAGGGTCCAAATGTTTATGAGAAGATGGACGAGATGAAAGACCAATTCCTTGAGTTGCGAAAGGAGTTGAAGACCTTGAGGGGAAAAGATTTGTTCGGTAAGAGTGTTGCGGAACTGTGCTTGGTTCCCAATGTCAAGATCCGATGAAGTTCAAAGTCCTTGACTTTGAAAAGTATAAGGGGAATACTTGCCCGCTCAGCCATCTCGTCATGTATGCTAGAAAGATGTTGACACAAACTGATAATGATCAGCTACTGATTCATTATTTACAAGATAGTCTAACTGGTGCCACTCTGAGGTGGTTGATCCTCTGTCGCACACGGGTCAAAAACGAGTTTAAAAGTGTAGTAAAACGGAAGCGACACTCGAATATCATATCACAAGGACTCTTGAATTGTATAACCAAACAAATAGAAAGAAGGGGTTTTTAAGGTTCAAAACTTAAATCATAGATGATTAAAGGTAAAAGCAAAATTGATAAATAAGCTAATCTATTGTATCGATTTCCGACTTTTCATTGATTCTTATAATTTCAATTTCCTAGCGGATTCAATCCCATTAGATTACAATACCCACTGAAAAGCGTAAATTGGTATTATATGATGTATGTTCCTAATTTCCGAATTAAGCAAACGGATTAAGCAGACGTGAATTAAGCAAACGCGACTTAATCAAACATGATAACGAAAAAGCTACGCTAACGTGATTATAGTTAAGGATCATACAAACAATCAAATTTAATCAACTTTATCCTATAAGAAACAATCGAATTAAGCAAACGAAAGTAATCGAATTAAGTAAACGAGTTTATCAGAAGAATTGAAAAGAAATTGAAATTAAATTGAAATTAATAGAAACCTCAAAGTGGAATTCGAATACAACAGATCAGCTCTTTGGGAATTAGCTCTCCATGAAATCTTCTAAGCAATATTGTCTCATCAAAATTCAGAATTCGGATTACTATAGTAGTGAAAGACCTAATATAATGAAAGGCAAATTCGGGCCCTTATAGGATCTGACCCGAAAATTACAAAAACTGGCCCAAACTAACTATTTTAATTACGTATGGAACTTCAACGAATTATTCAACCCTTCTTCACTTAGAATCAGCTTTTTCCTTATACATGAAACTTGTAGTTATTTCTCTTATGTTTCCAACGTATATTAGAATGCGTCAATCCGAATTCTATAGCCCAAGTTATGATCTGCATAGTGATAAGGTGTCAAATAACTATTTATGCTGAAAATAAAATACAAAAATAAAATAAAGCCAAAAATAAACTTAAATATTAAAACACACTAAAATAGTAAAAATAATATAATAAACTATAGATTTTCCTAAGTAAAATAGTAGAAGAAGGTGCATTAAAATGCACTGATCAGTGGTAAATGGGCTTGGATAGTGCGAGTGTCCGCACGTTCAATGATTTGGGTAAAGCATTTGTGAAACAGTACAAGTACAATGTGGATATGGTGCTTGATAGGGACCAACTTCGGTCGATGTCTCAGAAGGACAAGGAGATATTCAAAGAATATGCCCAGAGATGGAGAGAGCTAGCCGCTCAGATTACCCCTCCTTTGGAAGAAAAGGAGGTGACCAAGATTTTCCTCAAGACCTTGAGCTTGTTTTACTATGAGCGGATGATTGCAAGTGCCCCTAGTGACTTTACTGAAATGGTAAACATGGGGATGAGATTAGAAAAAGGTGTCTGTGAGGGACAATTGTCTAAATAAGAGGCATCATCAAGCAAGAGGTATGGTAACAGTTTCGTTAAGAAGAAGGAAGCTGAAACCAATGCAGTATCAGTTGGGAGGCAGAGGAGGCCTCACGTCAGAAGAAGTCCACAACCCCGTCAACACCATCATCAAGTATCATCTGTTATTCCAGTATTTTCATACAATCAATCTATGTCAATTCAACAACAACGTCAACAACAGCCACAACAAAGAACAAACAACTACAACAACAACAACAATAATCATCAACAACAATAGAACTTTGAGAGGAAGAAGGTCTCTTTCGACCCTATTCCTATGACTTATGCTGAATTGTACCCATCTCTGGTTCTCAAGAACCTTCTCCAACCGAGAAATCCGCCATAAATCCCAAAACCACTTCCATGGTAGTATAAGCCAGAGCTTAATTGTGCCTTTCATCAAGGGGCTCCTGGCCATGATATTGAGAATTGGTACCCGCTGAAGTATGAAGTCCAGAAGTTGGTAAAGAGTGGGATGGTGTACTTTGAGGACCGTGTGCCAAATGTGAAAGCTAACACATTGCCTGCTCGTGGTAATTCCTCTGTCAACATGGTAGATGGTTGTCCAGGGAGTTTCCGGGTGTTCGATGTGCGACGAATTTGTCGATCGTTGGTTGAGATGCATAAAACCATGTGTACTATTAGTGATTGTGAGCATGATCACGCCAGTTGTGCAATTTGTAGTGTGAACCCCCGTGGGTGTTCGGTTGTCAAGAGAGATATCCAGAAGTTGATGGATGAGAATGTAATCCAGATTCAACAGTCTAGGGATATAGATGATGTCAATGTAATAGTGCCAGTGTTCAAGACACCAGAGAGGGTGATAATTTAGTTTGCTAGCAACAACAATAACAGCGTCAATAGATCGGTATCGTCGTTGGTAATACGGTTTGCGGGTCCAGTCCCGTACGCATCCGATAGAGTTGTTCCATATCAGTATAATGCTACTATGTTAGAGAATGGCCAAGAGGTTTCGTTGCCTATGACCAGTTCTGTTGTAAGCACTGCTGATGTGACGAAGGTGACCCGTAGTGGTCGTGTTTTTGGGCATGTGTTCTTGAAGAGTGTAGAAGATGTATTTGTCAGTAAGAAGGTTGATGTGCCTGCAGTAGATTCGGCTAGCACTCCAAGATGTCAATTTGGTGAATCCAGTAGTTTGAAGCCTAATGATAATGATGAGGTACTCCATTTAATCAAGAAGAGCGAATTTAATATGATGGACCAGCTGCTCCAAATTCCTTCCAAAATTTCAGTGTTGTCTCTGCACATGAACTCTAAAGCGTATAGAGAAGCATTGCAAAGAGTATTGGAACAAGCTTATGTAGAGCATGATGTAACAGTGGATCAGTTGGATCATATTGTGGCTAACATCACTTCCTGCAACAACTTGAGCTTTTGTGATGAAGAACTTCCCAAGGAAGGTAGAAATCACAACTTAGCATTGCATATATCAATGAACTACAAGGAGGACGCGTTCTCAAATGTATTGGTTGATACCGGTTCTTCTCTGAATGTACTCCCCAAGTCAATTCTTTCCAAATTGTCGTATCAAGGAGCTCCGATTAGATACAGTGGCGTGATCGTCAAAGCTTTTGATGGTTCTCGCAAAACTGTTATAGGAGAGATGGACCTTCCGGTGAAGATAGCTCCAGTGATTTCCAAATTACTTTTCAAGTAATGGATATCCACCCGGCCTATAGATGCTTGTTGGGAAGGCCATGGATACACGAAGCTGGAGTTGTTACATCAACTATGCATCAGAATTTGAAGTTTGTAAAGAATGGTAAGCTTATTATTGTTGGCGGAGAGAATGCTCTATTGGTGAGTCACCTGTCGTATTTTTCATATGTTGAAGCCAAGGATGAGATTGGAACTCTGTTCCAAGCTCTATCTATTGCTGAAGAAAAGAGGGTTGGGGCACCTATGTCCTCTTTCAAAGACATGCATAAAGTTGTTGAAGATGATAATTCTGATCAGTGGAGCCGGATGGTGGAGGTCGCTGAGAACAAGAGCAAAGCTGGTTTGGGATTCCAACAAGGGATGTTTGTGATTAAGGTTGTAGATGTGCACCCTAGTTTCCATAGCGGAGGGTTCATTCATGGTAATGAACAACACTTAGCTATCGTGATCGAGGGGGATGAAGATGAAGACTACACCAATTTTGTGATGCATGGAAAAGCTTGAAACAATTGGAGCGTTGTCGATGTTCCTGTTATTATGCATCGCTCTAAGTAATTGCTTTTATTGTTTTTGAAAATCCTTCTCCTATGCCTAAGGGAGAAGTGAACATTGTTTGACATCTTTCAATTTGATCATTAATAAAATACAATTCTATTCATCCACATCTATGATGTTTTATATTTACTTTTTGCTTTTCTGAAAATGGTAATCACAAAAAAATAAGTAAATAATAATGATTATCCATCTGCATAATATTTGGTCATAATTCACTTATCTAAAATCAAAATATCAAATAATTATGCAGGTTGGTTTCTAAACCCATTGAATACAATGACCTTACTCCTTCTCCAAACTTTGAATTCCCTGTGTTTGAGGCAGAGGAAGAAAGTGATGAAGAAGTGTCTGATAAATTATCTCGTCTACTTGAGCATGAGGGAAAAGCCATTCAGCCATTCGAAAAGCAGATTGAGTTAGTCAACTTGGGTTTTGAAGATGATGTGAAGGAAGTCAAGATTGGGTCTCAACTGTGTCCAAAGGTTAAGAAATGGTTGATTGATCTTCTCTGAGATTATTCATATGTGTTTGCTTGGTCTATCAAGACATGTCTGGTTTGGATTCTGAGTTTGTGGAGTATAGATTGCCGTTGAAGCCAGAATGTTCGTCAGTCAAGCAGAAGTTGAGGAGAACTCATCTTGATATGGCAGTAAAGATCAAAGAAGAAGTGAAAAAGCATATTGATGTTGGTTTCCTTGTTACTGCTGAGTATCCGCAGTGGGTGGCCAATATTGTGCATGTTCCTAAGAAGGATGGAAAAGTCTGCATGTGTGTCGATTATAGAGATTTAAACAAAGCTAGTTCGAAAGATGATTTTCCTCTGCCACACGTTGACATGTTGGTAGACAATACATCTAAATTCATAGTATTTTCATTTATGGACAGATTTTCCGGATGTAATCAGATCAAGATGGCACCCGAAGATATGGAGAAGACCACATTCATTACACCCTAGGGAACATTCTGTTATAGAGTGATGCCTTTCGGTCTAAAGAATGCTGGTGCAACTTACCAGAGAGCAATGACCATTCTTTTTCATGATATGATGCACAAAGAGATTAAAGTCTATGTTGATGATATGATTGCCAAATCCAGTAACGAAGAAGAACATGTTGAGAATTTGTTGAGGCTATTCCAGTGTTTGAGGAAGTATAAACTCCGCTTGAATCCCAATAAGTGTACATTTGGTGTTCGTTCTGGTAAGTTGTTGGGCTTTATTGTCAGTGAGAAGGGTATTGAAGTTGATCCCGCCAAGGTCAAATCAATACAAGAGATGCCTGCGCCCAAAACTGAGACGCAAGTCAGAGGTTTTCTCGGTCACTTGAATTATATCTCAAGATTCATTTCACACATGACTGCCACATGTGCGCCTATATTTAAGCTTCTTCGGAAAGATCAGTCTTGTGATTGGGCCAAAGATTGCCAGAAAGCTTTTGAGAGTATCAAAGAGTACCTGCTTGAGCCTCCGATTTTCTCTCCACCTGTTGAAGGAAGACCTTTGATCATGTATTTGACTGTGCTTGAAGAGAGTATGGGTTGTGTTCTTGGTCAGCAAGATGAAATTGGAAAGAAAGAATATGATATTTACTACCTCAGTAAGAAGTTCACCGACTATGAGACTCGGTATTCTATGCTTGAGAAAACTTGTTGTGTATTGGCTTAGGTTGCCAAGCGTCTGTGTCAGTATATGTTGAATCATACCACTTGGTTGATATCCAAAATGGATCCAATCAAGTATATTTTTAAGAAGCCTGCTTTAACCGGTAGGATTGCCCGTTGGCAGATGTTGTTATCAGAGTATGATATCGAATACCGATCTCAGAAAGCGATTAAAGGTAGTGTCTTGGCTGACCATTTGGCTCACCAACCAATTGAAGATTACCAGTCAATGCAGTATGATTTTCCTGATTAAGAGATTTTGTACTTAAAAATGAAAGATTGTGATGAACCATTGCTTGAAGAAGGGCCAGAACCTGGTTCTTGTTAGGGCAGGGTATTTGATGGAGCTGTTAATTAATATGGTAATGGCATTGGGGCGGTGATTATTACTCCTCAAGGAACGCATTTTCCATTTAGAGCTAGGTTGAATTTCAAGTGTATGAATAATATGGCTGAGTATGAAGCTTGCATTATGGGGCTTGAAGAGGCCCTTGATCTCAGAATCAAGTATCCCGGCGTCTATGGAGGCTCAGCTTTGGTTGTGAATCAGATCAAAGGTGAATGGGAGATGAATCAACCCGTTTTGATACCATATAGAGATTATGCGAGGAGGATTTCAACTTTCTTTACAAAGGTTGAGTTTCATCATATCCCTCTAGATGAAAACCGGATGGCAGATGCTCTTGCAACATTGGCTTCAATGATTATGGTGAAGTATTGGAATGAAGTCCCCAATTTGACTGTGATGCGTCTTAATAGGCCATCTCAGGTGTTTGTTGTTGAAGAAGTCAAAGATGATAATCCGTGGTATTTTGATATTAAGAGTTTTCTCCAAAGTCAGATTTACCCACCTGGGGCATCTTTGAAAGATAAGAATACTTTGAGAAGATTGTCTGGAAATTTCTACCTGAATGGTGATGTGCTTTATAAGATAAACTTCGATATGGTTCTGCTCAGATGCGTGGATAGACACGAAGTAGACCTGTTGATGATTGAAGTCGATGAAGGTTCCTTTGGTACTCATTCCAATGGACATGTTATGGCAAAGAAGATATTGAGAGCAGGTTACTATTGGTTGCCAATGGGATCTGACTGTTGTAATTTTGTGAAGAAATGCCACAAGTGTCAAATATATGCATATAAGATTCATGTTCCTCCGACACTGTTGAATGTCATTTCCTCTCCATGGCCCTTCTCCATGTGGGGAATTGATATGATTGGCATGATTGAGCCCAAAGCCTCGAACGAACATCGTTTCATTCTGGTGGCTATTGACTACTTCAAAAAGTGGGTTGAAGCGGCATCGTATACGAATATAACCAAGCAAGTTGTTGTGAGGTTTATCAAGAATCAAATTATATGCCGTTATGGTGTGTCGGGTAAGATCATTACCGACAATGGATTGAACTTGAACAATAATATGGTGGAAGCTCTTTGCAAAGACTTCAAGATTGCACATCATAATTCTTCTCCTTACAGACCTAAGATGAACGGGGTCGTTGAAGCGGCGAATAAGAACATTAAGAAGATCATTCAGAAAATGGTTGTGACGTATAAAGATTGGCATGCGATGCTCACATTCGCTTTGCATGAGTACTGTACATCCATCCGCACTTCAACAGGGGAAACCCCTTTCTCACTTGTTTATGGCATGGAAGTTGTGCTCCCGGTAGAAGTTGAGATCCCATCATTGTTTGTGCTGATGGAAGCCAAGTTGACAGAAGCTGAATGGTGTCAGACCAGGTATGACCAACTGAATTTAATTGAAGAGCAGAGGTTGACTGCCATGTGTCATGGTCAGTTATACCAGCAGAGAATGAAGAAAGCTTTTGACAAGAAGGTCAGGCCTCGTGTGTTCAGAGAAGGTGACCTTGTGCTCAAGAAAATTTTATCTTTCAAACCAGATTCTAGGGGAAAATGACTCCTGATTATGAAGGCCCATATGTTGTTAAGAGAGCCTTTTCAGGCGGTGCTTTGATTCTTACAACTATGGATGGTGAAGAGTTCACTCGTCCTGTGAATGCTGATGCAATCAAGAAATACTTCGCCTAAAAAGAAAAGAATAAATCACTAAGTTGAAAACCCGAAAGGGCGGCTTAGGCAAAAATGAGCGTCTCGATGGACTGAAACCCGAAAGGGCGATCCAGGCAAAAGTTAGAGACATAAAATAGAAAATTATCCCGATAAATTGATTACCCCACCTTGGGGAAATTTATGCAAAAATTAGGGATTATGGCAAGTAACTGCATCTTGTTGAGCTTCAGTCTTGAAGATGTTCTTGAGCACAATGCTTGGTTCTGATTCATCTTCAACCGAAGCTAAGAGCATAACGGATATTGAAGGCGGTAGAAGGATTAGTGATCATTGTTCCCCAGAGAGTTAATCCTTGATATGTTCATCTTAACCGGTGACGGGTATCCTTGATATGTTCATCTTAACCGATGACGAATATTCTCGTTTTGGTATTCTACCCATTAAAAGGTAGTTGTAATCCCTATTTTGTTGCCCAGAGAGTTAATCCTTGATATGTTCATCCTAACCAATGACGGGTTTCCTTCTCTTTGTGGTCTTTTGCCCAGTAACCGGTAGTTATAAATCATGCTTTCCCTTTTGTAGAGTTTATCCTTGATATGTTCATCCTAGTCGATGACGGATATTCTCTTTTCGGTATTCTATCCAGTAACTGATAGATGTAATTCCTATTTCTCCCCTCGGAGTATATCCTTGATATGTTCATCCTAACTGATGACAAATATTCTCTTTTTGATGTTCTATCTAGTATTTGATAGATGTAATTCCTACTTTTTTAAGCAGTTTATCCTTGATATGTTCATCTTAACCGGTGACGGGTATCCTTCCTAATGTCCCCAGGTAAGTCTATCCTTGATATGTACATCCTAACTAATGACGGATATTCTTCCCCTTTGAGTATATCCTTGATATGTTCATTTTAATCAGTGACAAATATTCTCTTTCTTTATGGACTTCTGCCCAGTAACCGGTAGTTGTAAATCCTATTTGGCTTTTCTCCAGCAGTTTATTCTTACCCAGTAACTGGTAACAAATGCATCTCCTGGTTGCCCTCAGCGAGTCATCCTTGATATGTTTACCCTAACCGGTAACGGATGCCCTCCCTGTCATAATGTTTTATACCCTTACCCGGTAATCGGTAATAGATAATATACTTATGTTATTCCTGTGTTGAAGATCATTTCTTCCCCAGTTGAGTTTGAGTGCACTTCCCCCAGAGAATTGCCTTTTCCTGCTTAGGTCGAGCATTCCAGCTTTGTTATGATCTACTTGTTCCCCCCGACAGATGTTTTTTCTTTCCCCGACTGAGTCCTTCCTGTCATACCCCAATTTTGACCCTGAATCGCTGATTCAATACATTCATCATAGATATTGCATCTCTACATAGCATACCATGCATTCCATACCGCATAGTGCCTAGAATATCAGTCGAAATAATTTTTTCGGATCTACAGGAAAACCGGTTGAATTAATCGACGGATGTGCATCAAATCAGTGGACGAAATTTTTTTAAATCAAGCTTCCAAACATCAACTTTATTAATCTACGTTTCGCGTAGTTTAATCTGGTATGCTCGATTTATTTTTCATCTAATTTTTGGCCACTTTTTGATCAACTCGAGCCTGTTTAACCGGTCAAAATTTATTTTAAAATTAAAAGAAACGCTGTATTTTTCCAATAAGTTTATTTCGCACTGATCATTTTGGTGCATTCATTTTAATTTTTTCGAGCACTTTTGCGCCCGACTTTTATTCATTTTAAATCCGTTTATTTTCATTCTTTCGTCAAAAGATTCAGAAAAATTAAATAGAATTGTTCATTATGGTTGTTTTTAAAAGTTGCGAATTTTGTTTGGTTTAATTAATTGAATTGGACTTTAATCAATTAAAGCATCTATATTGGTCATCCTAGACATTTAAGTTGTCCAACAATGTGTGCTTCTTTGAATTATTTCTAACCACCAGATACATTTGATCATTGGTTCATATTGGCAATCCAAGTCCACTCCTCTCATCCAATAAAAAATTAGGAATTGATTGAATTTAAATTAATGAAGAAAATCAAATTTGAAAGAATGTCTTCCTTCCTCCAGTGGTAGAGGGCCACGTGGCCCATTCCCCATTTGTCTTCCAACAGATCTCTTTGGATGCATGTGAAAGAAGGGAGTGAAGATAGGAATTTGGATCACTAATATGGGAGGATGTCAAAAAGTAACAAAAAAGTGAGGTGATGACTTTAATTTTTTGGGATTTCTCTCTCATTTTGAAATTTAAATGGGAACTGTCACTTAGTATAAAAAGGAGGACTCCATTTTTCAAGGGGGGATCATTTTTTAATTATTTTTCTTTTAACCTCTCAACTCACTCAGGAATGAAAAGAAAACACATCCTGCTAATCTTTCACGTTAAACTTCATCACCCTTATACCTCTTCACTTCATTCATAATACTTTTTTCCTTCCACTTCATATTTGACCATACAGTAGCAAGCTCATAATCATGTTCTTCTCTTCTCATTTTCGATTCAATAATGTGAAAAGAAAAAGAAGGATCTTATTTTTTCATCAACCTGCTACATCCATTTTCTAACCTCAACTTCCAACATCTAACACCTTCATGATATGCAACATACACACTACAAAAACAACAACTCCCTCATAACATCATAAATACAAACCTTCAAAACACCCATCTAACACATATTAATGTTGACTGAACAACACAGCACATCCAAGCTTTCGGTACATAACCACTACTGCCACCGCCCAATAACATGTTTCGGCTTCTCCAGTACCGCCATGCCATCTCCCCAAACACATTACCGCAACACTACTGCAAACTCGTCGTTGTCACTACGACGACACAACAAGGACGTAACAACCACAACGCGATTCACTACCCTTTGTTCAGATCACCATTTCTCCCTCCTTTGCGCACTGCTGCAGACAACCAAACCCCACCATTAACAAACTTCCGCCGATAATGCGAGAACCATGCCGTAACAACCGTACAAGCTCTTCACCTCCTTTAAAACCGGTGAGAGCTACTCTTCACGATAACCCCCCCCCCCCCCCCCCCCCCGACCTCCATAGTTGACAGAAAGCCACAAAGTGCAACAACCACCGCTTCCAACTCCCTTCAATACCTCCACCAAAACCTTTATTTCCTTCTTCGCATTCAAATCCGCTAGCCACGACCACCATAGCCCCACCATGAAAATAACACTTTCATCAATCTTCCCTTCTAACCTCACTGTAAACTAATATTACCAACATTAATTCGTGAAAACCGTCACACCCTTTCAAACTCTTCACACCGCCTCGACGTCGCCGGATCTGAAATCATCATCATTGGCACAGCTTCGCCCCTACTGGTAAACCAACAAGTACGACATCCAGATATCCCCCGTTAACCGCTAAAAACTCAACAGTCGCTTCACCGTGAACAAATCCGCCATTGCCGCAACATCGCCATTTCCGTTCGAGAGAGAGAGAGAGAGAGGAGATCGAGAGAGAGGGTGACTAAGTGACAAGACCGATGAGAAAGTAGGGGGCGCCGCCGTCGCGACCTCCCGGTTGCCCCCTTTTGTTTAGCGAGAACGAGAGAGCGCGAGGAAGAAAGCTTTCAGGTTTTCTTATTTTTCCTGCAACAGAGTCATACGAAGAGGAAAGTGTAGGTTTTGTTTATGTTTTGCAATTGGCCTTTACTTTTTATTATTATTATTGTTTAGAGTTTTCCAGGTGTCGCAATGTGAGTGATGGCATTTCAAAATTTCAAAATTTTCTAACAGTAAGGATTGAGATGGTTCCACGCTCTAACTTTGTTTCATTTTTTTATTTTGTTACCTTTTATTTATTTATTTATTTATTTTATCTTTATTATTTCTTTCTTTTTTATGATTAGGTTTTTTGTTTTATTATTTGGGCCTTAGGCCCTTTGTCACTAGATCCCTTGTAAACCCCCATGTGAATTCTTCTACCTATATTGTGTTTATTATTTTATTCTTTTGATTTTATATTATTTTTTAGTAGTTAATTGTTTAGTTAGGAGTTTACTTGATGAGTTGATAAATTTCGATAATAAATTACTTGATAAATGGTTTGACCGATTTTTCGTGTGCTTGGTTGATTTAGTTGGTCAATTTATCTCTCCCATGTTCATACTCTCACACATGTAAATAATTATGATCAACATCTCACTCCTTTTCATCTCATTCGAAATCATTTCAAAACATTAAGCCATTTTCCAAATAAACTCAAAATGAATAATAACAACTTTGACCATAACTAAAATCTGAAGAAAAAGATTACCTGGATGAAATATCCAGTCGTAATCCCGAATATTAGGCCCAAGTTGTAAGAGCTTGTAAGCCCTATGTATTCGTCTTCTCTTCAAAATATTCGTAAATATTCAAACGTCTTTTCTCAATAAAATTGAAAGAAAAAGATTACCTGGGTGAAAGGTCCAGACGTAATCCCGAGTATCAGACCCGAGTTGTAAGAGCTTGCAAGTCATAAGTACTCGTCTTTCAAACCCAAAAATATATTAATTCATACCCGAGATGGAAATGGAATATGGTGGATACCGTGCACTCCTGAGATTAAGATTCGAGGTGGATGCCTCGCCTATCTTAGCTCTCGCCGTCATTGTCAATGCAGTTTCTTCAAACTCTTTCTCAATCAAATTCAAAACACTTAATCTTTATCAAACACTTTTGCCAGTAAGATGGAAATGGAACGTGGTGGATGCCACGCACTCCTGAGACTAGGATTCGAGATGGATATCTCGCTCATCCAAGTTCTCGCCATTACTCAAAACATATCCAACCAATCAAACTCTTTTCTTCGCCGTCGTGCGATTGATCAAAAAACCTTTTCAAAATGAAAGATATCTTGTTTTAAGGTGACGTAAAGCAATGTTTCGGCCACAATTGTTGAGTTGAGATAAGTGACGTTTTTCCGAATGTTGATTTGTAAATCCATTCGATGTGTGGTATATGTCCGCTCCTCATCTGTTTTGGGTAAAACAATGTTTTCTTCGATTAATACAATATACCTTTCACTAAAATCGACCAACAAACAAACATTTTCTACCCAGAACTACGTAAGCCTTGATTTCTCTGGTGAGATACGTATGAGCAGGATTTGTAAATCTTGTCAGGCCCACTAATAAAAAAACTTAGGTTTAGTCCTTCGTCAAAAATCCAAAAATATTCTCCTCTATTCTTTCTTTCCCACCTAATAACTCGAGAAGCCCAACATTTCAACTAACACTAACGCGCACAATTAACCTAATGGTTCCCGTTGAGTACAACGGACGTGAGGGGTGCTAATACCTTCCCCTTGCGTAACCGACTCCCGAACCCAGATTTGGTTGCGACGACCATAATCATTGTCGTTCTTTCTTGGGTTTTATCGATATTTCCCCTTTCCTTTTTAGGAATAAATAAAGTTCGGTGGCGACTCTATTTGGTCCATCATGCGAGCGTGCGATTGCGCTTCGCTTAAGTCGTGTTCTCATTTTTCGAGGTGCGACACTTCCATTGATTTATTTTCATGGAATCCCTCGAGTCCCCCAATAATTTTAAGTCATAGCCTGGCCTACGCACAACTTTTTTATCCCTAGAGTCTCTGTCTCCCCAGTGAGTTTTCCTTATGGAATGCATTATGCTCCTGCGGACTTTTAGTCTCTCTGGATTCTTTTCCTTTGTGGCAACATTTCCCCCCCACAAATTATTTTTGCATTCATATCATATGCATCATGAGGTCTCTTAGGGACCAAAATTTGTTTTTATATGTTGTTATTTAAGTCCTTTCTACTGAGTCGATACGAATATTTTAACCTTCATCTCCTCAGCTAGAACGTCCTTAAATAAGGGCAACTGTAAGACCCCAATTTTGACCCTAAGATCCATCATGCTATTCTCATCATATGCACTAGCATTGGGATCACACTTTGACATCCTTCTTACCCCTCATTCATTGGGTTTGCAATGGGAGAGATCACCAAGCATATTTGATTGTATCATACTTCATTTATCTTTATTTCACTAACCCAAATACCAAAAATATGTCATTGTATAGCTTAACTCTTTTGTAGGTAGTGTACATGCTCATCTATGCTCTATCAAGCTCACATCTAGGGTTTAAGACCCTTATTGCAAGGAGCTCAATAAATAATTGGTTTACTATGGCTTTAAGTATCATATATGAATCCCCGTGATCTTCACATGTTATTTTGATCAAGAAATCATCAAGAGTTTGGAATTGGTTTGCCTTGAAAACCCTAATTCATCTAGGTATCTTATGTAACTTCTTCATCAAGTTTCTTCAACAATTGATAAAATATTTCAAGGTATACTTCACATTACATCATCTTATGCATATATGATCCTCCATGGTTCCTAAAAGTCAAGAGAATATCAAGCTATCAAGTTGGCTCATGGTGGTTGACTAGAGGAATTCAACTAGTCAAAACTGGGGTTCCCTAGACCCTATCTCCTACAATTTGTGTCATATGAAAATGATTCCAAAAGAAATGTTACTCTAAATGAAGTTACAAACAACTTTCATTTTGAGGTCAAGAGCTACTTTTCCTTGGAAAGTCATTTTTTATGGTGAAAGATTATAGGTCATTTTGTCTAAACCCTAATTTGGAGATCAACTTCCCAAGACCATAACTTGATCAATTTTTATGAGATGAAATCTATTCAAATTTCATGATCAAATTCAATATGCATAATTATACTTTGATGTTTGGAGGAAGAGAAAATTAAACTTTTAAATGCATGTGATATGAGGAAACATTATAGGTCATTTTGGGCCAATACCATTGAACAAGTGATTTTCCTCAACTTCTAAAATTCATAACTCCTTCATGCTAAATCCAAATGAGGTCCAATTTGTTACCAAATTTAATGAATTTGAGAGATATACCACTTTGTTGAAGGAACGTTTCTCATTTGAAGCGCATAGAAAAAGTTACTCGAGGTGGAAGAAGTGAACATATGGCTTGGTACTTAGAATTTTTTTTTGATATGTTTGATTTTCCAAACTTCCACCTCAAAATTGATCATGATCCAATTTCAAAAGGAAAAGTATTCAATATGAAAGTTGTTCCCCTTGATCTAACCTTTCCAGAAAGTCCAAATTCATCCGATTTGGACAAAATATGAGTGACTTACGCATGGATTAAAGTTGGGTGACCATTTGGCATATTTGAACTTCCACTTTCCACACACGAATGCATGGCTTGTTAACATGACTTCAGCATTGCTTGCACATGATTTTGGATCTGAATGCATCATTACATGGGCCTATCACACGGCCATGCATCCATGCAAGGCATTTTTCTATTTTTAAAAGTTTCAAGGAAGTGTGCAAATATCAAAGGCTTTGGCTATAAATAGAAGTGTCTATGCTCAGAATGAAGGACCCTTGCGCGCCAGCTTTGAAGCTACAACCCTAAACCTCCATATTTAAAGGATAACCTTGAGGATTTTCATTGAAAATCGAGTTTGAATCTCCCACTGTTTTGAGATTCAAAACTCCAAGAGTCCTGCTTCTTTATTGATCCATTTCCACTCCATCGAGTATCCAGAGCAAGGCCAAGCACAATTGAGAGCAAGATCGTGTCTATCTGAACCTGCAGTGAAGGTGAATTTCTGAATTTTTCATCTCTTCGATTCTCACTCAATTCTCTATTATTCTTGATGATTTTTGTTTGTCTGAAGTCCTACCAATGTAGGCAACAAGATTGAGTTGCTTTGAGGTCAAATCGAAGCAACTCAGATCATGATCCTCAAAATTCAACTCCCTGTATCTTTCAATATACTTGGAGTTAGGTGAAATTGAGGCTAGATTCGAGCTCCTGAGCATTTTTACTTTAAATTCATGTCCTCCTTTTTCATTTTGGTGATGGTTGAGGGTGGACCAGTCCGGTGAGGTCCAATGAAGAAGAAGACCGGAGTTCTGGCTCCGGCGATGTGTTGACATGTCTCCAGACCACAGGGTCCTTCTATTTTGTTTTAATTTTGAGCGTCCAAATTGATTACCACGCGTGTGGGACATTGACTAGGGAACATCATGGAACGCGCGCTCTTATCCATTTGATCTACCACCTCAATTAATGAGGGAGGTCAAGTGGTCCACGTTTTTTTGCGTTTTCTAATTTTCATTTTAATTGACTTATTTTCATTAATTCATATTAATTTTAATATTGATCCAAAAAATATGGGACTTTCACCAAAAATTCTCAAATATTTTTCTCTTTCATTTTCTGAATTAAAATTATTTTTTTGGATCAATATTAATATTTTTCATGATTTAATTGTTTTTGTGCATATTTTTAATTGTTTAGAAATACTTTTAAGTTTCCAAAAATAATTAAAAAAAAATTTCAAGGTCCTTTGACCTTGTTTGACCTATGATAAATCTCTTGGCTATTTATTTGGTGTTTCGAAGAGGTTTTAGGATTTTGATCAACCATAATTTAATTTAATGTATTTTTAATTGATTTTTATTTGTTTAATTGCAAATAAATTGTGTTGAGCTATTTTTATTGACTTGCTGAGTTTGAGTCTTGTTGTTTAGGCCTTGGTCAAGATTGATTTGACTTTGTTGGATTAAAATCATTGGATTTAGGGGATTGATGAAATATACATTTCATCTCCCAAAATGAATGATTTTAATTTGATAAAAGTCCTCCCATGACCAATTTGTGTTTGTCTCATTTCCCCCTCCCTCTTCATCTTTAATCCCATTCTATCTCACCCATTTCATTGATCTATGATATTTCTATATTCTAAGGCTAATTGATTACAAAATTAACATAAGTATGGATAAGATTAGGTTCACCCTCTTGCCATTTTCTTTTAAGTGTGGTATGTTTTAGGAGTATGGTTCATAATACCATATCTCTAACGTGCATTAACACTAAAATTTCTATTGTCTGACCTCAAATAGTTATGACTTCTACATAAGTCCAATTACAATTTCTTAACATAGCGCTAAATTTTGACCCAAAAGCATAACATTCTAGTAAGTGAGATTGTAATTCTCCCCCCTTTCATGGTATTGTGTTGAAACTTGGCCTTTTTTCCTTCCTTTGGAAGATGTCTTGGTTCAAGGATCCATGCTTGTGAATAGAGGGTTGAGTGTTCTCCAAAGAATGACTTAAATAATAAAAAAGCAAAAGCAATACTAACTTCTAATCAACTAACATTTGGCTAACTTTTAATTTCAAGTCATTTACCTTTTGCACTTTAAATTCAAGTCTTTATTCATTTTCCATTATTCATACCATTTAACTTGTTTACTTTAATGTCATTTTCACTTTGCTCACTTGAGCCATATCTTGTGATTGTATATACTTGTTTGTGTATTTTGTTTGTGTTTGTGGTCTTTTGAACTTAATGTACATAATAACAACAAAAACTCTAAAAAAGATTGGTGTGGACTGTTGGATTTGATTTGAGACATTGGACTTAGGATTAAGCAACACTCCCTATGCAAAAGGACTTGGCCAATGCCAAATTTTCTGAAATCAAGTGCTTGTGAAGAAAACTTTCATCTGATGCAAGTATTGAGACCCCTTTTGAGTTCATCTGCTACATGGTCTTGATGAAGTTGTTACTTTGAACCTGTGTCTAATGCCTATCTCTGAGTCATTCAAGGAGTATGTCATCTGATACGTGGAAGATTATGAAGAAGGTCATGGAGTTGCTAAGCTTGGATGTGGTTATCTTTATTTGATACCTTGTTCTTCACATTGCTATTGTGTGTATTGACATTGCTTGATTCTAAAGTCCAAGGGAAATTGGGTTTCTATATGACATTCTTTTCTATTGGATTGCATCCCATTGGTCAGATCTTTTCAACTCTTAACTTTTAATTTTTGCTTAGGATTAGTCTCTTCATCTCCTCCCACCTTCTTTAATTTCAAATCTCTCCCTCCTTTTAAAATCTTCTTTGCCTGTGTTTTTTTCTTCTTAACATAGACTTTGTTGTAAATTAGAAACTTTGGCCTTATGCCATTGAATTTTCAAACTCTTTTCTTAATCCAATTTGTAAATGAACTTAACTATACTTGACTTAAAATTTCAAAAGACAAAAAGAACTAACACTCATTCAAACCTTTTTAGGCCTTTTGTGCCTTTTTTTAAACTTAAACTTTTGTTAAAAGGAACTCATTCACTTTGAAATTGTTACCATAAACTACGAGGTTTTGATCCCTCATTTTACGTTGGTACGTAGGCACAACTCCGAAGGTCTTGTCAAACATAAAAATATAATTAATGAATTCTTCTCTCATCCCCATATTCTATTTATTGCAAACATCATTTTATACCAAAACACATGTACACACAAAAAAGGGTTCCCTAGGAGTACCTATGACACTTTGGGTTCTAACACCTTCCCTATGTGTAACCAACCCCATTACCTGTAATCTCTGGCATTTTATTAGTTTCGATTTGAAAACTTCTTATCTTTGGGTTTTGTTCGTACTTTTCCCTTTTCCCTTGGAAACAATAAAAGCGCGGTAGCGACTCTGGTTTAATTGACGTTAAGTTTATCCATAGCTTAATGGTCATGAATTTACCACTACACTACCTAAATCCTGCATCAAGGTAGTAACTGTTAGGTCGACCTAACTAACATCATCATTCATAAGGGTCTTCATCATCTTTAGAGAGCCCAACTTAGATTCCCCAGAAGGAGGAATAGATGTTGGTTGGGGCTCTGATACAACGGGGGATGCTTTGACATCGTCCAACTTTTTCCTTTTGAGAGCCCGGGTTTGAATACCCGTTAGATCACTCTTAGAGGTAGACGCTCCCCACGCCTCACTCTTGCTTCAGTCATCAACTTCTTTTGTTCAGAAAGTTAATTTGAGGTTTGTCATTTTAGCTGAAATGAAAAGACCAAAATAAAGATCAGGAACTATAAATAATAAGGTTATCAAAAGTCAATAAATAGTATATGTAAGCATTACCCAGGAATTTAGAAATTTGTTCTGGGTTATCATCCATATGTAGGAAATCCTTAACTTTCACTACCCAGAAAGCATCCAAAACGACCAAGGCTTAGACTTCTAGAACATTCAACTTATCATAGTCGAAACCGAAAACAGTCAATGAACTATTCGACCAATAAATTGGGAAACCAAGTTCCCGTCCAGCGCATACATAACATAGGGACACCTTTTCCCACTCTTCACTCAAAGGAACTTGTCCTTGAAACCCTTATAATTAGTAGTGTAATCCTTAAGGAAACTCTTTCCTAGAATCCCGTTGAGGGAGACCCAACCTTCATTTTCCACTCCCTTCAACTCAAAGAACTAGAAAAGTACACCTAATGTGGGCATTGTCACACCCCAAAAATTTCCCTACCCTTTTTTATTTCATCTAGATCATGGTCTTTGGTTCATCTACATACTCATAGTCATTTAGATCATTCACTGTTATTTTTCAAATAGACGTCATTTGATTTAAAGGTTTTGTTACTTATGACACAAGGCTTTGAATTATCACAAGTAACCTATCAAGCTCCAGGGGCTAGGGTTTTTCTATGGTGTACTTAAAGATCAAATATATGGGATCATTGTGTTGTACTTGACTTAGGAGGCTCATCTTTTTGGACCAAGTTTTTATGGAACCCTAATCCTTGGTCTACGACCCTTGATTATGTTGATTTCATCATGGTTATGAATTTGGAAGACATTCTTTAGGTTTGAATTTGGTCAACAAAAGCCAACCATCGGAAGGTTGAATTTTTGTTGACCAACTCCTTTATGGACCTTTTTTTACATATTGATTGATTGGCTATGGATTCAGGACATAACATTTTGGCATTCAAGAATTCAAATAAAAGGAAGTTCAATATTTCAAAATTTTGAAATTTGGAGGGAAAGTTGCTTTCTTGAGAAACAAGTTACATTTGCCATTCAAGGGCCAATTTCCATTACAAACCTTCAAAGTTGCATTAAAAATAAGTCCAATAGCAAATTCTCTACAAAAAAACTACATTTAACCTAGAGTTGACTTTTGGTGAATTGTTGACTTTTTGGTCAAATAGTTGACCAAAGTCAAGCTACCTAATCCTACTTTTTTCTTCATCCTTAATACATTTCATTCCTTTTTGTGCCCCTAAGTATTCAAGTCTCTAAAGTCTCTTCATGACCATAATGTCAAAACTTGTTCAATGCCATGCCAAACTAGGATGAACTTCATGTACATGCTTCATGTCAAGCATAAACACCAAACCTGCACCAATAGGAGGAAAACATCATGCACAATACAACAAAATTCAGCGACACACATTACTCATGTCAAATGACCCAATTTAGTGACATACTTGTGCACTTATGACACAAACCAACCATCTAACATTCCTAACATCTAACATGTTCAATTCCAAATCCTATTAACTATTCTGACATACCACATTAGATCAATTAACATAGAAATCAAACATTAACATTTCACAGTCCAAATTTCACAGCTATTCAATCAATATTAACTAACATACTTATTTTTCCTAAATGCATACACCATAACCTACTAGTTCAGTATCCAAGTTTCCAAAATGCACACACCATAAGAGTTCACTGGCCTAGTTTTTAACCTCCTAGCTTTTAACTGATTCAATCACTAATAATTCACCAATTAAATATTGTCGCTACCGAGGTTCGGGAACGAAATCGGGACTTGACCGTCTCCGAAAAGGAGAAAACAAAAGTGTCTCCACCGAATTTTATTGGATTTCCTCTTAAAAAGAGAGGAGATGGAAAATAGTCGATAAAACCCTCCAAAAGAAAAAGAATGCACACGGGAAGTGCAAAAGTGCGGATAAAGAATCGGTCTCGCAAACGAGATTGGGTTCGGAAGTTGATTACGCAAGGGGAAGGTAGTAGCACCCCTCATGTCCATGGTACTCCATGGGAACCATTCACGTTGTCTGCGTGCGTGGGTATTTATCTGTTTATTTCTGCTTTATTTTCTAAAAGAGTGTGAAAGAGTGAGATTTTGGGTTTTTTATTATTGTGCTCGCCGAGGATTAGGGACCTTGTGCCTACGTATCATTCATCGGGTGATGAAGAATCAGAGCCCCTTAGTTCTAAGTAGAAAATGTTTGCGGGTTGGTTGATTTTACCTTTGAGAAAAGGGGTTTTCGGTGTGATGCCCTAAGGCGCAAAAATGAGTTTGATGGGTTGTGTTGATTTTACCTTGAAAAAGGGTTTATGAAAAAGAGATGTTTGTGGTTAGATTGCACTAAAGTCTATGGGCGGAGGTAAATATTCTAGACAAACAAGTCAAGCGTCTTGTGTCCAAAATAATCAGAATAAGGGTAGGAGAGCTTCATCCTTACTCATTCCCTACCACTTAAGGCTTGTAACGCACAATACTAATCGATTTTTATTGTTTATTGAGTTTTATTATGAAATTGGTGACGTATAATGAAAATACAAAGTAACCAAGCAAGAAATTAAAGGGTCTTATTATAAGGTAGCCCAAGAGAAAGCCTTGTGTATGTAAAAGTGACAAAAACTAACAAAGGATTATGGTCTTATAGTCATGTGTCCCTAGGATAGTGCCATGATTTCATTCTTACAACTGGTATGTAATTTACAAATGAAATCCAAAGTTAAGGCAAAATGTTAAAAGATAAGGGACAAGGTCTCCAAGCAAGGGTCCTAAGTGAAATCCTCTAAGTCCAATGGTTGATTACAAGTGAATGCATCTTTTTGGTCTTATAATTTTATCATGTTTTTGTTGTTTTTAATTGTATGATGATAATAAATAAATAACAATAATAAACATGCATGAGGAGTATATATAGTGATGATGGTAATGAGTGCTTAAAAGTAAATTACAATGCAATGACATAAAAGTAAATTACAAGGTAATAATAACAAGATCACAATAACAAATGGTTAGTGGTGAACAAAGTTAGTGGTTAGTTAAAAATGTACAAGGTAAACATTTGAGGATTATCTACCCATAGGTTAAAGGACTCAAAATATGGCACATCAAAGGATAATTTATCATGATGCAAAGTATTGAAGGTGACCTCTGATCATCTAACAATAGATTTGAAACAATGAAAGTTATGCAACCCTAAGTCCATCTATCAATGATTTGACAAACGAAGATTGTATCACTCAATGAGTACAAGTTAACAAATTGATTAATGATTAAGTTATAAACAAGTTAGGTAATGAAACAAAAGTGCAAGAGGGTTAGTAGTCAATGGGACCAAGACAAGTCAAATGAATAATGAAAGAAAATAAATCACAATGAAACAAACAAGTTAGAAACACAAGTTATGGTTCCATATATGCATCAAATGACTCAAGTATGGTTGAAATAGAGGCAACTTATCAATGCCTCATAGTATCATGAATGATGCATTGATCATTCATTGATCGATTTGAAGCATTTAAGGTTTTATCAACCCTAAGTAACCATGGCCATGACCTAATAAATTTCATCAACCCACATTAATAAAGACATGAAAAGTCAACCAAATAAGTCCAAATAAAATAAATCAATGGGGGATTAAAATAAAAGCGAGAAAATAATGAGGGTGTGTGTTACAAATATTTTGATCAGAATAAAAATAAGGGGTGAAAAAAATAAAATCAAAATGGAAATAAATAGTTGAAAAATAGAAAAATGATAAAAGAAAGAAAAGACATTAAAAATAAAATGAGCGCGTTGGGGGTTGAACCTCTGACCTTGGGGTCATGGGTCAACCCCCTTACCAACTGAGCCAACCACTTTTGGTGTTAGTCAACGCATCCAATAAATAAAATATTAAAAACAACCACTAAAATAAAACATGCGCACATGAGCTAATCAGAGTGAGACAACAGATATTTTCAAATTTGAAAAACGCGTGTGCTAACGAACACTGCATCGTCTTCAACCTCAAAACACCAAAATAAAACTTATGGAACTCATGTTTTTAGGGGGAATCACTCATGGATTCATCCTTCGCACACCTCATCGTTATCACCTCCACACTCATGAGCCATTTATTGGCTCTGAGTGTGGAGAATTTATCAAGAATACAAAAAAATGAGTTAACCTAAAAACAAAATTAAATGGTGGATATGAAGTAATCAAGGTTTACACCATGGGGTTAAGCATCAGTGAGTGATTTCAAGCAAGAGCGTAACTTGTTTGAGTGAAGGAGATGAGTGGAACTACCTGGCCGAAGTCAGTTTTAGAGGGGAACTCTGATGATAATGGAAAGCTCATGGGAGGTGTTTGCAAAGGGTGTTAGTGTTTCAGAAAGCTTAAGTGATGTTGAGGGAAGGTTTCTGGGTGCTTGGTTTGGAATGAAATGACTTCGAACTCAGAAAGAGGAACTCTATTTTTGATGGAGAAACTCGGTTTTGAAGTAGGGTGATTTTGGATTGAAAAGCTTGGCAAGTTCATGGAATACCTTTCCGTATTTATAGGGAAGGTGATGGAAGTGTTTGGTGGGAGTTTTGGAGGTGGGAAGTCTGATTTCACATGGACCCAAAAAATGCCAAAAAGTGAGACTTGCTTGCTAAGGATGGCCTATGTTTTCTATGTAATTCTCCTTCCTTCGGTTTTCTTTATAGTTTAGCATAAAATGGAGGGGAAAGGAAGGTATAATCAGAGTTGTTTGGAGGTTTTGCTTTTTCCATTTTGGGAAAAGTTTCACTTTTGCACATGACTCAGGTTTGCCTCCATGTGATTCATTTGCAACCAAGTTGAATTATAAACATGTCACACAATGTTATGCAATATGTTAGGGGTCAAAAGGAATCATAACAATGTGGTTTGGGGGCTTGGTGCATCAAAATGAAAATTCTGGTCATGTGTGGTCTGGCTTGTGCAACATGGCAAGTCAACAACTTTGAACTTGGGCTAACTGAAATTGGCTCGTGCATTTTGCATGAAAATTATGAAAAATGTTATTATCCACCTTTATCAAATGCAAAAAGAACTAGGTCAAAAGAAGTTGTGGTTTGGAAATGGAAATAGGGTAAAGTGGGGGTCATGGGCATGATTCTAGGTCTGGCTAGACATCTTGACCAGGTTGGCCAATGCAAATATTGAGGTTGTTGCTCAATGAATTAGGTCTTGGACCCAGAAAAAAAGTTGAAGAGGGACTCATTTAGGAAATTTTTCTCAAAGAAGATCTTGAAAATCTTTAAAGGTGAAAAAGTTAAGGGCTTTGGACCAAATGGTAGGCAAATCTTGCTAAAATGTGACCAACCAACATGACCTAGAAATGCCATTTTGTGATTTCTTGATTTTTAAGGCACAATGATGGATTTTTGAAGCTCATGTGATCATATCTTGATATAAAATGAGGCTTGTAGCTCGGTGGGATGATTTTAGGTCAAGTTCATGGGTGAAATCAATGCAATGAAAGTTCAAAGTTCATGATGAAACCAAAGAATTGTACCATGGATGAAATGAATGTTTACTTGATGAAATGTGGTTAAAAATGACTTGAATTGAAGGTGAATGAAGTGTTGAATGATGGGATGATCAAGTGTGGCAAGACATAGAATCAAAAGGATGCACAAATTAGGGTTTCTTAGTCCGCAAGTTTCATCAAGAAACATAGCCAGAAAAATTAGGGTTTTGGGGTGCAAGAGGTGTATTTAGGTGATTAAAAGGGTTGTGGCATGAATAATGCTTGGATATTAGGGGCCCTTCATGGTATGGTCAAGGCACAAGGTGAATCATGACTTGTACAAGCCATTGAGGATCAAGAACTAGGGTTGAGGTCCTTGGGTGACCAAATGAATCTTCACATGTCTTCAATGAGGGTTCACCATCCAATTTGGGTTTTGGAGGTGAGGGAGTTGTCTTGAGGGATCCTCCAAGGTCCAAGGATGCTTAAGGAGGAAGATGGATTGGGCACACCTCAACATGATCAGGGGGTCTTGCAGCTTCATAGATGAACCTCATGCCTTGAGTTTATGAATCATTGTTTGTCATGGGCGTAAATGCAAATGAGATGATATATGATGGATGTATACTCATGAATTAGGGTTATGAAATGTAATGAAGGTAGGGTAAATTTAAGGGTATGACAATTGTCACAATTAACATAAGCACCATTTTATTAATCAACAATTCAACTTCAACTTGACCTACACTAACTCGAGTTAGCATGACAAACACTTTCAATTACTCATTTTCCATAACAGTCATTTAACAACTTAGCTAATAGTGGTAACTACCAATTCAAACATTTTCTACCCAAATTCAATTACCCTAACAATCCATGTATACAATCAATATATTCTAAACAAATCAGCATCTCACTAACCCACCTACTAACTAATTCATTTCAACTAACATCTTTTTTTCTACTTATAGTACAATCAAGTGTTTTCACTAACATTAATTTATCACCGTAACTAGCAATACAAATTGACCAAAGTGAACCAGTTTACATCCTAACTACTAATCGAATTCAACTAGCCTCTAACCTAACTGGTTTCCTAACTTCAGTTCACTTAAAAATCCACTTAGCATTGATTC
This sequence comes from Lathyrus oleraceus, assembly GCF_024323335.1. NCBI lineage: Eukaryota > Viridiplantae > Streptophyta > Magnoliopsida > Fabales > Fabaceae > Lathyrus > Lathyrus oleraceus. The sequence goes on from NC_066580.1 coordinate 469,893,060, forward strand.
AAAACCTAGTTAACTAACCTAACATAATTCAAACTAACTAACTATTAATTAAAAGTGGCAGTCCTCTAATAAATTTACTCTTGAAATCGACTAACAATAACCATACCCTAACTTTCAAAAAACTTTTCCCTAATTGCCCTAAAACTATTACACTTCAATCTCTATATAAGACACGATCTACCTACAATCAAAGGGGACCATTCTCACTCTGTAAAAATCACATTGAATGCTTTCCATTCACTCTACAATTCATCTTCCATCTCTCTTCACCCTCATCTCACTCAAAGCTCAAACTCCTTCGTTGTTGAGCAAGCTTCACCATGAAGCTTGCTACAACTAAAGCATAAACCTCACCGCTACATTGTACACTCATCAGACAACAACAACAACACAATAGTTTTGATCCTACAAACTATTGGGAAGAAGAAGAAGAAGAAGTTACTGCAAAGAATTGAAGTTTCAAAGTACTTACATATTGGCGCTTCTCATCTGGTTTTCTCTACAACTTCATCATCAAGAATTTCAACAATTCCCAGGGCGAGTCTCAGCCTTGTAGGTAGGATCAATTTCTCCTTCTTTCGCTCAAATCTTAATACCGAGATGTAGAGGACGATGAGGGGAATCAAAGCCACGTGGTCACTTGCTTTGATCCCCCTCCAATTGCATTTAATTTGTGTTTTAATAGTTAGGGTTCTTGAGAGCTTTGTACAAATTAAAGGTTTAGAATAGGTTCTGAGAGAGAGATGTATATGAGCAAAAGAAATAAGGAAGATAATGAAATATGATGGTGGCATTAGGGTAAGGTTCTGGATTGAACACACAAAATCGTATTTGCTTTCTAAACTAAATATTTCTCATAGGTAAGAGTCATGAATCAAATCTTTAATACTCCCTTCATTTTTTAGTATAAGTTATTTTGACATTTTTACTTATATTAAAAAATGAGATTACTTACTATGCATTGTCAATGTAAAAAGTTTTATAATGGCAATTCATCACCATCATCCGTTTTCATTACTTTATACTCCAATGTAGTTAAAATAAAAGTCAAACTCTTCTCAACATCAAATATCTATAATTAATTGAATGTGTAAAATCTTTGTACACCAGTAGTATACTTCAATTAAATTTTTTAAAAATATAATCATCATCATATAAAAAAATAATAAATATTTAAGAATAGAATAATAAAAATGAATTAACAATTTATTAAAACGGTAAAACAGACTTATAATTTGAGATTTTTTTTTCAAAATGATATAATAAGAAGAAAAAAAAAAGATGGAGTTACTTATTTAAAGTGTCTAGTTTCTGTAAACTATGACATATGTGAATTTTTGTAACAAAATTTTGTTGAGACGAGGTATTCTTGGTGACATATGTATGGGTAATATAATAGGTAATATAATCTATAACAAAAATTACGGATTGTAGCATATGTTAGAACAACTAAATTTTAAGTAGATTAGTGTGTGGTAACTAGAGTGGATGCGCTAGCTTTGGTTTGATTAGTGGGTGCTTATATTATAAACCAAGAAATAAGTGTGCAGATAAAGTATGAAGGCATGCCCTAGAAGTATTCGAAGGAGTGCATTTTGGTAATACAAACACATCATTACATGTGTTTGCAGTGTTTGAAGAGGGATTAGGAGGCAAGAAACTTGAGTAATGATGAATGTTTAATGAGTTTGATGAAGATGACTCACGCCGGCACCTTTACTCTTTCCTCCCATCTGGCACGCCTGCTCTCCCACTCTCTCTCAAAGAATAAAAAGTGTCTCTTCTCACTACGCACTTTGTTAATTTTCATCTTTTGTCAGACCCTATTCCTTTTTTAGCATCAGCTAGGCCATTTACTTATTCACCAATCAATCCACTTTTCTTTCTCTCCATACCCTTAACTCTTTCAATAAAGAAAAAGATAAATAAATCGCCATCTCAAATACTCCACTTCTCTTAAAAAGAAGACCATAATTCATTCTATTCGAGTCACCCCCACCCCACCACCACTCACTCTCCATCCAATTTTCTACTAATTCCCATTTCACCCTTCCTAATTAACTTAACTACAATCCAAATTTGTTCCCACCATCGTCATTAAAAACACGTTACATGCAATATTGATATACCTTTGTGTGCAACAACAACTAGATTATTGATGTGGGTCTCATACATCTTAAATGGATACGTTGTTTAGACTTGTCAGTTTTCAACCCCAACACCAACCTCATCAATCTCTCAACTCCACAACAACAACAACAACAACATCTAGTAGCTCTCGATCCTCCAAACAAAACTATCACCAATATTACCCTCAACAACAACAAGAAGAATGCTTCAACTTTTTCATGGATGAAGAAGACCTTTCCTCATCTTCTTCCAAACACTACTATCCTTATAATCAACAACCACAAACTTCAATCACTACTAACACCTCCACTCCTACACCCACACCCCCACCACCTCCACCAACTGATCATTTCAACTTCGAATTAACCGGAAAGTGGTCCCACAACATCCTCCTCGAAACCGCACGTGCCATAGCAGAAAAAAACAGCAATCGTTTACAACAACTCATGTGGATGCTTAACGAACTAAGCTCCCCCTACGGCGACACGGAACAAAAACTCGGCGCGTATTTTCTCCAAGCTTTATTCTCTCGAATGACCGAAGCCGGTACCCGAACCTTCAGAACCCTAGCTTCGGCTTCGGAGAAAACTTGCTCGTTCGAATCAACGCGAAAAACGGTTTTGAAATTTCAAGAAGTTAGTCCATGGACAACTTTCGGCCATGTAGCTTGCAATGGCGCAATTTTAGAAGCCTTAGAAGGAGATTCCAAGTTGCATATAATTGATATAAGTAATACTTACTGCACTCAATGGCCTACGCTTTTCGAAGCGTTGGCCACTCGAACCGACGATACTCCGCACCTCCGTTTAACCACTGTTGTAACCGCAAGTGGTTCAGTTCAAAAGGTCATGAAGGAAATTGGTGCAAGATTGGAGAAATTCGCTAGACTTATGGGAGTTCCGTTTAAATTCAACGTTATTCATCATGCCGGCGATCTTTCCGATTTGGATTTTTCCGGTTTGGATATTAAGGATGATGAAGCGTTGGCGGTTAATTGTGTCAATACTCTGCATTCGATAAGCGTTGGTAATGGTAATGGTAACGGTAACGGTAACCGTAACCATAACCGTCGAGACGCGTTGATAGGTTCGTTGATGAGGTTGCGTCCTAGGATAGTTACGGTGGTGGAAGAGGAAGCTGAGTTGGATTTTGGTTTCGAAGGATTTGAATTTGTGAGAGGTTTTGAAGAGTGTTTGAGATGGTTTAGGGTTTATTTCGAGGCGTTGGAAGAGAGTTTCCCGAAGACGAGTAACGAGCGTTTGATGCTGGAGAGGGAAGCGGGGAGAGGGATAGTTGATTTGGTGGCGTGTGCTCCGTCGGAGTCGATGGAACGGAGAGAGACCGCGGTGAGGTGGTCGCAGCGTTTGCATGGTGGAGGGTTTAATACGGTGGCGTTTAGTGATGAAGTTAGTGACGATGTGAGAGCGTTGTTGAGAAGGTATAAGGAAGGGTGGTCGATGACGCCGTGTAGCGACGCCGGAATATTTCTGACGTGGAAGGAACAACCGGTGGTGTGGGCCAGTGCATGGAGGCCTTGACGCTCGCACGTGTTTATAGTTCTTTTAGCACGTGCGTAACTGGAAACTTGGTTTTTTTTTCGCTTAGTATTGGGATTTATTTTTCAGAGTTTGGTTAGTAATACCAAAGCAATTTGCATGTATTGATTAATGAAAAAGGAATCATAACCTAATTTACTCTCTTTTTTTCTTATTATTTCATAATTTTTTTAATAATAGGTCAATATTAATTAGTTGTGATGATCTTATTTAAATCTTTTTGAGTTTGGGGACCATTAGGACCTTTTCAATAACTTAAGAAAAATAGTAGTAATAAATTATCTAGCGGTTGTGATATTAATAATTAAATCTTAATAGTATAGTTTTAGTTTCGGGCTAAAATAACTAAATGTCCCAATCCAAATACTAGATAGGTTTCGAAGCATATTATTGACCAGGTACATGGTTGTTGATCATTAATAAAGATTAATTAATTGAATTATGGTTAATCTAATTAAGCAATTAGTTGTGATGTATAGATTTGACCAGAGGAGATTGTTTTAATCTGTAGGTTTAACTAACAATATAAGGCAAGACATATTATAGTTAAAAAGGACAAGAGTTTGATTGGATAATATTTTATGTTTTAATTTAAGATCATTAATAGTAGCTAACCAACTTATTGGCCTTACTCTACCCTACCATAACAATAATCTTAATTTATTTTCCTAAATTTGTCGAAAAGAAAAGAAGCTAGCAGGGTTTGGTGTGTGAAGATGATATCAGCTTTATTAAGACATTAGCAATATTATATTTTCAGGAGTTTATTTAATTAGTGACTATAAAGTAAACGAAAATCCACATGTCCATAAATCAGCATGAAATGAGGTCATTATCTAGTTTATGGGCACATTAGGACGGCCATCAAGTTGGGTTAGTGCTTTGGGGAATATAATTTCATTAAAAGGTGTATAGTTTTTCAATTGAGTGGCCAACAAGGTGCCTTTGAAATGGTCTTTCTTCTTTTATATTTTCTTCCATATTCTAATAGATTTAATGAATTGAGTAGGCTAGTTCAAAGTTACATGTAATTTATTAATGAGTAAAATATTTAATTTATAAGAGAAATTAAAGACTTTATTTATTTATTTTGGTTTCAAATTCGAACCCTCAATCAATTTCTTTTTCTTGTCACTATTCTCAATATAGATGTAAAAATGAATTTAAAACTTATCTCAAACAGATTTGAATTGTTATAAATTAATTTATTTTTTATGAAAATAATCTATTTTTCAAACATCAAATAATAAATAATAAATTAAAGTGTTTATCGTATAATTATTATTTTAAAGTATAAAAACTAAATAATAAAATACATTTAAATGAGAATGATTTGAAGTGAATATTAATGTCCATATTACATGATTTTTTTTATATTCTAAATTCGAGAAAACCTCAAACCGAATTAAAGTGAATTTTTCTATCAAACTCAAAATGCATTCGGATACATTATGATGATTATTCATACACTTGATGTCTTAAGGTTTTGAGATAATGGTGAATGTTTAAGTTATGAGATGAAGTGTATTCTTTAAAAAAAAACATGTATTTTATAGTTTTGGAACATTGAACCATTGTTGTTTTCCTTAACATAGAAATTGGTTTGCATTAAATATATATTCTGATACCTTGATGATCATAATGTATGTCTTTTTGCATGGCCCCCACAAAAACCCTGAGCTATATAGTATTTGATGGTGGTGAAATAATTAGGTTGGGAGGTGATAAGAGAGTCCTTTTTCCAATGAAAGCAAAGTAAATTGCAAGTACTATTCCATTATTAAGAATGAAAAAGGAAATAATATGAATAGTGGGTTCATCTTTTAAGGGTTTTGCATATCTTGATGTTGTCATCAGACTTGCCCCCCTTTCACGTTAACATATATACATTATTATCCAACTCTTTTCCATCTTTATTCAAAATTACTATATACAAATTTTATTTATATCTAGGTGCTTTCTTTTTTGTGTTTTTTAAAGGTTGTTTGATGTTGGCCCATACCTTCTTCTGCAGGTTTAAGCTTTAGTATGCTTTTTCTATATCAATTGAAATGACAAGGACATTTTTGGTCATGTTTCTTTATGCTTTAATGGGACCAAGCTCATGTACAAAGCTAACTCCACTGCATCATTTCAATTTCAGGATCTTTGTCTTTCTGTCTGTATTAATCAGTATTGGAAAAGGAAAATTTTATACTTTCCGACAATAATGGAATCATTTTAATTTGCCGACAAATTAGAAAGGAGGACCCAATTTTTGCAATTAAAATTTAATTAAGAATGTAAAATTCTAAAGTTTTTAAAATAAAAAATTATGTTAAAAAATAGACTTTAAACACTCAAAAAAGTTACTACAGTTTATACTATAAAATTTCTATATTGTATTTCTTATTTTATCCCGATTTTTTATAATTAAATTTAAGGGTTACCCGGGCGGTTTTATGTTTTGATTTTTCAGTAAAAAAAATTTTAGATGATAAATTTAAATAAAATGTATTCAACTATAATGAAGTGAAACTAGTTTTTTTTTTTCAAATTTAATTGTAAAAGAATTTTCACTTAAATCTATACGCTATAGAATAAATTTTATAATTATGATTATGATTTTTGTTATAATGCTAATATATCTGACCAACATTCCATTCACCATTTTTGATTATGCAACTAATCCTGAAAAGAAAAGTAGAACTTGTCACTCTTTACAATATCTCCAAATGTCTGATTGGGTGTAAATAGAAAGTGAGATGAGAAAAATAAGTGAAACACAATGTGAGAAGAGAGAAATAGAAAATAAATAAAGAAAAATTAAAGTGTTGTTTGATGTAAGAAAAATATGGAGAAAGAAAAGTAGAAAGAAGTGTTTAAAAATTTTAGAAAAGACAAAATATTTTTACTATAAAAATATATACAATTTTATGTATTTAACATTAAGTTATTAAGTAGCATATATAGGCCTATGTCCCCACTAATATCTTACACATACATATATGTACTAATACTACTAATACATATGCTAATATTGCTAATACAATACTACTAATATGTGTGCTTATATTGATATATAAATTAAAATTACATCGTATAAAATACTATAATTGGTTCAATTTTTTAATGATTCAACATTGAAATACGTGTTAGTTATAATTAAAATTGTTGAGAATGTATCAAGTATGAATAGTGTAGATAATAGTTTCACATTGGTTGGTAATATGGAGACTTGAGCATTTATAAGTGAGAGAATTCACCCACCTATCACCTTAAGGTTTTAGGTGAATATGTGGTGTGTCTCTCACAAAGGTGTTGCTCTAAAAGAAGAAGTCTCACAATATTCAATGCTCCCTAGTGAGAAACTCTCCCAACAAATGGTATCAGAGTCTGGTTCGAGAGAGGGACCGACTTACTTGTATCGTAAGTCAACGGCGCCAGTGTGGTGAATAAGAAATGTTTCGTTGAAGAGTAACAACGGCGCCAGTGTGGTGAATAAGAAACGTTTTGTACGGTACAAGAATTTGTAGAAGTAAGAAGTGCTTTCACTTGAGGGAGAGCATTGTGGACTCACACTTGAGAGGAGTGTTGAGAATGTATCAAGTGTGAGTAATGTGGATAATAGTCTCATATTTGTTGGTAATATGTGAACTTGAGCTTGAGAATGTATCAAGTGTGAGTAGTGTGGATAATAGTCTCATATTTGTTGGTAATATGGAGACTTGAGCATTTATAAGTGAGAGAACTCACCCACCTATCACCTTAAGGTTTTAGGTGAATATGTGATGTGTCTCTCACAAAGGTGTTGCTCTAAAAGAAGAAGTCTCACAATATTCAATACTCCCTAGTAAATAACTCCTCCAACAAAAATCAATAATAACATTATTTGTGGCCTTGAAATTGATATCAAATTTTGTATTAAATATTTATGTTAAATTTTTCAAATTTAAAATTCATTAGATAACATAAATCATATATTCATATGATATATAATCAAATATATTTTTGAGCAAGATAATAGTTAATTAAGAACTTTTAAATCATATTTGAACTTTAGATCTTCTACTTATGTCATCACATTTAAAAGACTAAAAAACTATTATACTATTAATGATATTTATTTTTAAAATAATACATACTTTAAATTTAAAATTAATATATTCTATTTTAAATATAATTTAATTGGTATATATATTATTAAATAAGAGTTTAATTGAAATGAACTGACAGTGTAAAGATATTTTACACTGTCAGTTAATCACAGTCATTGATTTTATAGAGAAATTTGACTTTTTCTATAATCACATGTAAAGTAATCCAAACGGATGATTGTGATGTATTGACGGTGTAAATTTTTTTACACTGACAGTGCATAACAATTAATCTCATTAAATAATATTAAAAAATTATACATTATATTCAATACAAATATTTTGTAAATATTATAATAAACTAACATAATAAAAACTATATATATTTGCCTACATATGTTAATTTTTCTGGTTTCGTATCTGTATACAAGGATAAGTATGGAATAAAATAAAAAATAGTTTCTCTTTCTATTTTATTTAAAAAGATATTAGAGAAAAATAATTAAGTATTTTAATTTCTCTTTTTTATTACTCACCAAATCAATCAAGAGAAACGAAATATCTCTGCTCATCTTCTCTTTCATCAACTTTTTTCTTTCCTATTTCACTTAAAATAAATACTCCCTAAAAGAGAGAAAAAAGAGATAAGAAATATTTTTTGTTTATAATTTTATATTTACAATCATGTCTTTTTTAAAAGTACAATAGTGAGAGAACGAAGACCTGCCCACATAATGATGATGAAAGATTATGTATTTTTCTCTCTTGTGATTGGTGTTTGTCTTTAATCTTGGAGGTTTGAGGTATTTATAGAGAAATATTGATTTAGAAAATAATGGATCTCATAACTCTATCATCAAGCACGTGGGGGTAGAGAGTTCTTTTTCTCCCTAGATCGTGGGGAGGCGATTTTCCTCACTCTTTGGTATCCTTCTACCATTATATTCATGCGTGATAAACGAGGAAGATCATGGGTGAGATACTCAAATCGCGTCGGACGACTATCCACTCTCACTTGGGCGATCACACCACTTTGGGCGACTAATCCATTTTCTGTCCCTAGTTGGACTTTACCAAAATCGTATTTTGTCATGGGCCATTACTTATTCAAGTTAGAAAATGTAAATCATTATTTTATAGAAAAGACTGTATTCAACATAGGTGTGTTCGAATACAACATGTAGTTGTTAAATTATGTAAGCATGTATTCGAATGCTACATCTTGTTAAGCTTGTATGTTTTGGGTTGCCTATATATATATATATAGGTAACAATGTAAATCAAAATAGAGAAAAACCTTCACTTTAATCAATTTCCCTCTTCACATATAATCTCTCTCTCTCTCTCTCTCTCTCTCTCTCTCTCTCTCTCTCTCCTTCTTCTTTTTTCTTCTTCTTCTTCTTCATTCTTCTTGAAACCCTAATTGTTCCAACAAATTGGTACCAACGAGCCCGGTTGCAATTCAGAAAGAATCTATTATGACAAATGGTAATACAACATCAACACAATTTCCAGCAAATCTACCTAGTTTCAAAGGAGAGAATTATGAGAGGTGGGTTGCGCAAATGAAGGTCATCTTCAGGTTTCAAGATATGACTGCAATTGTGAATGATAGTGTACCTGCATTGGAAACGAATGCAAATGATATTCAGAAGGCTGCACAGAAGGAACAAAGGAAGAAAGATGGAAAAACTCTTTTCTTGATTCATCAATGTGTAGATCCTAATTTGTTCGAGAAGATCATTGAAGAAGAAACGTCTAAAGAAGCGTGGGACAAGTTAAAGAACTTGTACAAATGAAATGAAAAAGTGAAGAGGGTGAAGTTGCAGACACTGAGAGAGAAGTTTGAGATAACATAAATGAAAGAAGATGAATTGTTTGTTGATTTATTCTCAAGATTAGTGTTACTCATGAACCAAATAAGCGTATGGTGAATCAATCAATGATTTGCAGAAGATTGAGAAATTGTTGAGATGTCTTACTGAAATGTTTGATTACACTGTAGTGTTTATTGAAGAGTCCAAAGATGAAGTTAGAAGAACTTCAAGAATCATTAGAGGCTCATGAGATGAGGCTGAAGAAGAGGAAAACGGAAAGGAAAAAGGTGGTTGAATAGGCATTGCAAGCAAGATTCATCAAGAAGTCTGGAAAAGAAAAGGCGAAGTAGAGAAAGAATCTTACAAATGATGAGAAGTCAAGCAAGAATTCAAAGAATCACTTTGATTCAAAAAATAAAGTCATGGGAAACAAGTATTAAGGGGAAAAAGTTAACATGGAGGAGGTGCAGTGCTACAACTGTCAAGGATTTGATCATTATGCTTGAGATTGTCGAAGAAAGAAGGAATTAAGAGCGAAAGATAATGACGAAGTGCAATATGCACATGCTAGAGGAAATGACTATGATGATATGCTATGCATGGCAAAGACTCACTCAAATGATGAACAAATTAATATGCGGTACTTGGATTCAGGATGCAGTAACCACATGACTGGTAATAAAAACTAGTTCACCAAGTTAGATGAATCAGTCAAGAAAGTGATCAGGTCGCAAATGGAAGGCATGCCACATCAAGTGGAAAAGGAAACATATATGTGGTGAGAAAAGATGGTAAGAGTGTAACACCTCAATTATTGATTTATCAAATTATTTGAATTATTATGATTTAAGTTAATTATTATGTATCATAATTGATTTAATATAGATGCCAGGGGTGTGTGACATTGAGGTGGGAGTGTAGAAAGTGATTAGAGATTGATAGAAATGGGCTAGAATTATTAGAGTCCATTTTTAATAACTAAATAATAGTATTTTAATTGAATTATTTAATTAAAATGAGAAAATAGAATAATAGAAAATAAGGAGTATTAGTAGTATTTTTATTAAAACAAAATTAGAGATGATGAGGGTAATGTTAGGTTGTGAGTTTTGTGATTGGCATTATTTTGTTAAAACAAGTGAAATAGAAAGATGTTGGACAAGATGTCTTGACATGCTTGTACGACATCGTGGCGTGCTGTGGTTTTACATTCTTTGAAGATTTGTTTTTTAGCGTGAGATTAGTGAAGATTCTTTGATGATATGTTTCACGTATTATGTGGTTCAAAGTGCTTATTTTAGAAGCTTAAGGATTGGTTCTAGTTGTGCAATGTTTCCTAAGAATGGGTGTCAAAACATTTAAGGAAACATTTGATTTGATTTGATTCTATAGAAGATTATGCATAACGAATGTCAAAAAATTTAAGGAAACACTAGATTTGATTTTATTTTATTTTGCAGAAGATTGTGCAGAATGGATGTCAAAACATTTTAGGAGACATATGATTTGATTTGATCTGATTTGATTTGATTGTTTTTTATTTAGATATGCTGATTTTTTAGCCCAAAGCCCATGTTATTCTGGGCCTGTTTAAAGGACGAATCTAAACCTAAAAAATAACCAAGTTGCGTATGTAATAGTCTCTTTTAGGGTTTAGTTTGTTCTTTGTTATTTATGAGTCATTCTTGTATCACTTAGATGCTTGAATTGGAATGAGTTTTTGAGTTGTAATTGTAAATCACTCATAAGCTTTTAAGCAAGAGTGGATTATATTTCATTAGAAGTGTGTCTTCTGTTTATTGTTAGAAGTTTTTATCATTGTTGTGTGATTGAAGGGAAGAGACAAGGGTCTCATATCTAGGAGAGTCTTAGATAGAAGTTCCAAATATAGTGATTAGGCGAGAAGTTTGTAAAACCAGAGGTTGTTTAGGAAATAAAACTAATACTGTTATAGTGGATTTCCTTCCTGGATTGGATGCCCCCAGATGTAGGTGACGTTGCACCAAATTGGGTTAACAATTGACATGTGTTATTTACTTCTTGCTATTTACTTTAATAATGTAATTGTTTATGGTGTGACAATGTCCTGATCCCGGTGTTGTGACAACGTATACAACCTCTGGTATATGCATAGTAGAATTTCAATTGGCATCAGAGCAGGCACCCTATTCTATTTTGGGTGAGCTCCAGGGAGATATTTTCTGGTACTATGGAAAATGAATGAGGGTTTGTCAACAGACCACCTATTCTGGATGGCACCAACTATGATTACTGGAAGTCGCGTATGGTGGCTTTTCTAAAATCTATGGATAGCAGAACTTGGAAAGAAGTTATCAAAGGTTTGGAACATCCTGTGGTGTAGAACAAATATGAGAAGGACACAACTAATTTGAATCCTGGAGAGGACTGGTCAAAGGAAGAAGATGAACTTGCTCTTGGAAACACCAAAGCTTTGAATGCCTTGTTCAATGGAGTTGACAAAAATATATTCAAGAATACTTGTATTGTGGCCAAAGATGCATGGGAAATTGTCAGAACCACTCGTGAAGGAACATCACAAGTAAAAATTTCAAGACTTCAACTTCTCACCACCAAATTTGAGAATCTCTGGATGAAAGATGATGAGTGTATTCATGATTTTCATGTGAATATTCTTGATATTGCCAATTCATCTAGTGCCTTGGGAGAGAAGATGTCAGAGGAGAAGCTTGTTAGAAAAATCCTCAGGTATTTGCCTAAGAAGTTTGACATGAAGGTCACAACTATTGAAGAAGCACAAGACATTTGCAACATGAAAATGGAGGAGCTTATTGGGTCACTTCAAACTTTTGAATTGGCTATCAATGATAGATCTGAAAAGAAGAACAAAAGTATATCTTTTATCTCCAACATTGTGGATGAAGAGGATCAATGTTACTTGGAGATTGATGAAGGAATTTCTAATGCCATTGTGCTTCTTGGGAGGCAATTCAATAAGGTGTTGAAAAAAATGGATATGAAGTCAATACTTAATGTCAAGAACATGTCATTCGACATCAGTAAGAACAATGATTCTCAAAGAAAAGCAAGAACATAGGAAAATCCAATCAAGGAAAAGGTATTCTGTGTCATGAACGTGAGGGTTTTGGTCACATTATATCAGAATGTCCCACGTATCTCAAGAAACAAAAGAAGGGTTTGTTTGTTTCTTGGTCTGATGATTCTGAAGGTGAAACTGTTAAGCATGTTATAGCTTTCACTGGTAGATATGAATCTGATGAAGATTCATGTGATGAGGATATCTCTTATGAAGAATTGGTTTCTTCCTACAAAGAGCTTTGTGTCAGAAGTAAAGAGGTGTGTAAGATAGGAGAAAAGCATAAGAGAATCATAGCTCATCTACAGGCTGAAAAAGAAAACTTTTATCTACTGTAACAAATCTTGGAAATGAGGTAAGCCTATTGAATTCTGAACTTGAAAACATGACCAAATCAGTAAGACTTTTTAACAATGGGTCTGATATGTTACATGAAATTCTTCAAGTTGGAAAAAGGGTTGGAAACTTAAAAGGTATAGGTTTTGATTACCAATCTATGAAAGGAAAAACCCTTGTTACAAAATTTATACCTCCAGAAAGGAAGTATGAGCCCATGATGTCCGACCAAATCTTACAGCATCCTTCCAAACATCAGGAAACTCAAACTAAAGTCAGGTTTTTGCCTTGGAAATATCATTATTATGGTAAATATGGACATATAAAGCCTTTATGTTATAGATTGTATGGTTATCCAAAACATACAACATATCCTAGGGTTAATCATGTGATTATTAAAACTATAAAGGAGTGGAAACCTAAGGTTGTTGATACTTGTCTAATAGCCCATACTTATCTTAGAGCTTTATCTAGAAAAGACTGGTATTTTGACAGTGGTTGTTCAAGACACGTGACAGGGGTCAAGAAGTATTTGGTGGACATTAAATCTTATTCCTCTAGTTTTTTCACGTTTGGTGATGGAGCTAAAGGTGAAATCAAGTGTATAGGAAAGATAAGTTGCACTGGTCTTCCTAGATTAGATGATGTTCTGCTTGTGAAAGGACTTACTACAAATCTCATCGGTATTAGTCAGTTATTTGATAAAGGTTTAAAATTCAATTTCACCAGGTCATAATGTTTGGTTACAAATGAGAAGAATAATGTTCTGATGAGAGGATTCAGGTCTAAAGAGAATTGCTATTTATGGATACCACAAGAAACTACTTGTTCTTCCACATCCTTAATGTCCTAGGAAGATGAAGTCAGATTGTGGCACCAGAAGCTTGGACATCTGAATATCAAAGGTATAAAGAAGATTATGTCTGGAGAAGCTATTATAGGTATACTAAAGCTCAAAATTGAGGAGGTTAAAGTTTGTGGTGAGTGTCAAATTGGGAAGCAGACCAAGATGTCACACCCGAAGTTGTAACATCAGACTACTTCCAAAGTTTTAGAACTTCTTCATATGGACTTAATGGGGCATATGTCAGTTGAAAGTCTTAGTGTAAAGAGGTATGTCAATGTGGTTGTTAATGATTTTTCAAGGTTTATTTTGGTTAATTTTATCAGAGAAAAATCAGACACTTTTGAGTTATTCAAAGACCTTTATCAACGCCTTCAAAGAGAGAAGGAAAATGTGATTTTCAGAATCAGAAGTGACCATGGAAAGGAGTTTGAAAATGAATTTTTTTATGAATTTTGTTCTTATTAAGGCATTGGTCATGAGTTCTTATCTCCCATCACTCCTCAATAAAATGGAGTTGTTGAATGCAAGAACAGAACATTACAAGAATCAGCTAGAGTCATGCTTCATGCAAAAAATCTTCCTTATCATTTTTGGGATGAAGCAATGAACATTGCTTGCTATATCCACAATCATGTTACTCTGAGAGCTGATACTTCATCTACTCTCTATGAATTATGGAAAGGAAAGAAACCTATTGTTAAATATTTTCATGTATTTGGGAGTAAATGCTACATTCTGGATGATCGTGAACAGAGGATAAAAATGGATCCCAAAAGTGATGAAAGGATATTTCTTGGTTACTCTACAAACAGCAGAGCTTACAGGGTATTTAAATCCAGAACCAAGGTCATGATGGAATCCATTAATGTTGTGGTTGATGATTCAATTATTGTGAGAGGGACTGATGTCGATGAAGATGTTGGAACATCATCTCAGCAGACTGATGCTTCAGAAAATATGGAAGATAATGACTCCAATATTGAGCCAGCAAGGACTGAATGAGATAACCCTCAAGCCAACAAAGGTCCCTCTATCAGGATTCAGAAAGATCATACAAAGGAACTTATTGTTGGAAATCTTAATGAAGAGAGCACCACTAGATCCAGAGATGTGATATCCAATGCTTATTTTGTCTTAAAGCTTGAACCAAAAATTGTGAAGGAGGCTTTGACTGATGAATTCTGGATCAATGTTATGCAAGAAGAACTATGGCAGTTCAAAAGGAATGAAGTGTGGGACCTAGTTCCTAGGCCTGAAGGGATGAATATTATTGGCACAAAATGGATTTACAAGAACAAATCTGATGAAAATGGAATTGTGACCAAAAACAAGGCTAGGCTTGTTGCTCAAGGATACGCTCAAATTGAAGGGGTTGACTTTGATGAGACTTTTTCACTTGTTGTTCGTCTTGAATCCATAAGATTTCTCTTAGAAGTGGAATGTATGCTAAATTCAAGTTATTTCATATGGATGTGAAAAATGCCTTTTTGAGTGGATACTGGAATGAAGAAGTATATGTTGAACAACCCAAGGGGTTCATAGATCCTAGTTTTCGAAGTCATGTTAACAAACTAAGGAAATCTCTCTATGGATTGAAGCAAGCACCTAGAGCTTGGTATGAAAGGTTAACTGAGTTTCTTGTCAACAATGGCTACAGGTTTCGGTAAATTCATTCACATTGTTGGAACCAAAACCGAGTTTGATTTTGGGTCTTATTTCCTTGAGCAAACCCTGAAGCATGCTAGTACTTTTGCTGTGAAAATGCATATTGCTTTTCCGTCTCTAATTTGTGGAATAATTCTGAGTCAGTACCCTGGGATATTGATCAGTTTTGATGCAGCAAGTAAGAGGGAATCTCCTTCATCCTTGCATTATAGGTTGTTTTCAAGGACACATGTCCCAAACATTATCATGACATTTGGTAAGGAAATTGCCAGCTCAACCTTAAGGGATGAGAATGATGATGCAGATGTTACTACTGATGAAGAAACATATGTCAGTTTTGACATATGATATATTTTGATCAGTGTTTATGTATTTGTTTTGTGGGTTATACCCTACATATTTGAATGTTTTAATGCTTATGGTCTGTAACATGATATTTCGTATGCTCTGCTACCTCTATTTTCAGTTTTTCTCTGCTACTTATGTGGGTGTTTGTTAATTTTTTTGGCTAAAAAGGGGGAGTTGTGGTGTGGTGTGGTTTTTTTGGTATTTTGCTCTCTTTTTCCTATGCCTAGTTATGCCTTTTTCCCCTTAAGGGGGAGTACTAACGGAGGGGGAGTAGTTCTTGCCTATGCTCTAGTGTTTAGGGGGAGCTTAATGTTTTGATGTTGTCATGACTGTGAGATGCTTGATGTCATACATGATATCTTGACATCATGTCTGGGAGAATTTATTTTTCTCGGCATAAAGTTTGTGTTGTGAGAGTTTATTTCTCTCTGATGTGACATTTTCTGTGAGGATGGTTTTATCTTGTTCTACAGTGTATGCCTCTGATGTATCTAGGAGAAGTTCCAAGTTTGTTGTTGTGAATTTTCTTTGAAGAAGTTCTCATGTTTTTTTTTACAATATATGTTTTGAAAAGGTTGTTTTAGCCAAAATTTACCAAAAGGGGAGATTGTTAGGTTGTGTGTTGTGATTGGCAGCATCTTGTTAAAACAAGTGAAATAGTAAGATGTTGGACAAGATGTCTTGACATGCTTGTACAACATCGTGATGTGTTATGGTTTTACATTCTTTGAAGATTCATTTTTTAGCGTGAGATTAGTGAAGATTCTTTGATGATTTGTTTTGCGTATTCTGCAGTTCAAAGTGCTTATTTTAGAAGCTTAAAGATCGGTTCCAGATGTACAATGTTTCCTAAGAATGGATGTCAAAGCATTTAAGGAAACATTAGATTTAATTTGATTTGATTTTGAAGAAGATTATGCAGAACGGATGTCAAAACATTTAAGGAAACATTATGTTTGATTTGATTTGATTCTGCAGAAGATTGTGTAGAATGGATATCAAAATATTTAAGGAAACATCATATTTGATTTGATTTGATTTGATTTGGATCTTATGATATTTTGGCCCAATGCCCTTGCTATTCTGGGGCTATTTAAAGGACGCATCTAAACCTAAGAAAATAACTAAGCTGTGTAGGTAATAGTCCCTGTTAGGGTTTAGTTTGTTCGTTGTTATTTGTGAGTCATTCTTGTATCACTTAGATGCTTGAATTGGACTGATTTTTTGAGTTGTAATTGTGAATCACTCATAAGCTTGTAAGCAAGAGTGGGTTTTGTTTCATTGGAAGTGTGTCTTCTGTTTATTGTTAGAAGTTTCTATCATTGTTGTACGATTGAAGGGAAGTGATGAGGGTCTCATATCTAGGAGAGTCTTAGATAGAAATTCCTAGGGTAGTGATCAGGTGAGAAGTTTGTAAAACCAGAGGTTGTTTAGAACTTTAAACTAATACTGTTATAGTGGATTTCCTTCTTGGCTTGGATGTCTCTAGATGTAGGTGATGTTGCACCGAACTAGGTTAACAATTGACTTGTGTTATTTACTTCCTGTTATTTACTTTAACACTATAATTGTTTATGGTGTGGCAATGTCCTGATCCTGGTGTTGCGACATCGTATACAACATCTGGTATCTGCATACCAGAATTTCAGGTAGTTTGGTGAATAAGGGAATAAGTGAGGGTAATGTTAGAAGTCTCTAATCGAGGTATTAGGTTACTAATAAAAAGGTTAGTAAGGATTTGTGAGAGTTTTCATACGTAAAATCAGAATTTGGTGGAAAGAGGAGAGACAACGGCTAGGGCATAGAGAGAGCATCCATTGAAAGAGCTTTAAAGAATTTAAGGTAAGGGGGAGAATAACCTTCAATAAGGGCTTATCCATGAGGGGTAGGGTAGATGAGTCTTTAGCCTCCAATAAGGATGATGATTGAGATCATTTATGTGTATGTTCTTGAGGAGTGATATTCTCCTGATTATCTTGATGTGAATTTCGTATGAATTGATGTTTGAAATTATGAATTGTGTATGTATGTGTGTTTTCCACCATTGTTGCAATAATGAAGGTCTTAGAGATGTGATTTGATGATGATTTGATGAAATTGTGATTGAATTGGTATGTTAATTGGTAGAATTAGGGCTTAATAAGAGTGGGGTTTTAATTTGAGAAAATAGATGTTTGAAATAAGCTATTTTCGTGTTAGAAAGTGTTTGGATGGTTTTATAACAATAAAAGACTTTCAAAATATGTTAAAAACTATTTTTTTAGGCAAAAATAATAGTTTTTCAGAAGAAAAAAACCCGCATAGTATGTAGTGCCACATAAGTGTTGGGAGCCGCTACATAAATTATATGTATCGACTCCAAACTGTCAAAATGTTTGTTGCACTGTCCGACAATTTTGGCCATAACTTTCGTTCAGTAAGTCCAAATGAGATGTCATTTGAAACGTTGAAAAGCTAACGCGCAAAACTACTTCATGAAACTACTTGATAATCATTTTTTTATAATGGTGTTATAGCGTGAATTGAGAGTGTAATGATGTCATTATTTTTTGAGATGATTATGACTATTGTGTTGTTGCATGTGTGAATAATAATGTAATTGAGGAGATTGATTGAATACTTGAGTTGCACTAAATTATATGTTGCTATGATGAGATGTTCCGCAATGAGAAGAAGTATTAAATATGGGAATTTCATGAATATTGATTACTTTGAGTTATGTTTGTTGTATTGTTGCATGTTAGAATATAATTATAATGAATTATTAGCATGCTTGTGTTACACTGTTGATTGATAATGTGCATTTAGTGATTTTGGTGTGATGTAATCTAGAAAGGGGATTACTTGAGTTGTCAATGCATTTATGTTAAGATCATAGGGGGCCTTAACGCATTAATTTGATGATATGATCATGCATCATAAGAGTTGTGTCAAGAGGCATGTATGCTAGTTCAGAGAGGGGACCAGTGGCTTATTCGAAGCTCAGAGAGAGGGCTTGGAACTCAGAGAGGGGGCTCAGGGTTTGTAGAGATTGGAACTTGGTTCATATGAAGAACCAAATGGGGTTCGCAGAGATTGAATCCCGGTTTGTATGAAGAACCAAATGTTGAGTTGGTACCATATGCATATGCATAGAGTTGCATTAGTCGAGTTGCATTGTATAATGAGTTATATGCATATTATTGAGTTGTGATTGGTTGATGAGTATGGGTGTGAGAATGTGTTGTGATATACTGTGAATTATATTGTGTAGAACATGTTATGTTTGATATCCTACCTTACAGTATATGCTTGTTATTATTGTTTGTGATTTCTCACCCCTTTGTTGTGGTTGTGATCTGTATTGTCCTTCGGGGTATAGATAAATAGGTAATTGAGTAGCTGCTTTAGAGTTGGAGGAAGGCATGAGGTTTATTCTTCATTTTTCTTTCTGCGTCTAGGTTATATGCTCTGATATGTAACACTGGGAACGTTTTGCAAGTTTTGTATAATCTTTTAGTTAGAGAGTTTATGTATACTCTCATGTTTGATATTTCTCAGTTTTAAGGATATTTAATTTATGAGTTTGAGTATTCTATAAAGTGCATTTAATTTTAAATGATTTAGTTAATGTATGATTTATTATGAGAAATTTCGTTGTGATGATACTCTAGGTGAAGGTGAGCATGTGATAACATCCTAAGTGAAGGTGTTGATTGTTGTTTTTATTTGATAAAGTGTTACAGGGCATGTATGTTTTGAAAAGAGAATATGTGACATCCTATTTGATTGTGTGAATACTCTGATTTTATTGTATATTTATGAATGGGGAAAATAGGGTGTTACAAAGAGGGTTAGTATTACTGACGTATTGTATGTACCTTCGATGACAAGTAATTTGATAAGCATGGGTCAATTACTTGCCAAAGGGTATAACATGAAGTTGGAAGAAAATTTGATGAATGTGTATAATGGTAAAGGAAGTATGATTCTAAAAGAACCATTGGTAGTCAACAAAACTTTCAAAGTAGAGATAAACATGGTTGATCTTCAATGTCTTGTTCGACTATGGTTGAAGATAAGAACTAACTATGGGATCACATGTATGGACACCTAAACTTCAGAGGTCTAGGTATGATCAACCAAAATAAGATGGTGTATGGATTACCTCAAATGAAGGAATCAAGTCAAGTATGTGAGGAATGCTGCAAAGCAAAGCAAACTAGAAAAGCGTCCAAACATTACTTATCCATGAAGTCGAGAGAAAAGTTGGAGCTTGTTCACTGTGATGTGTGTGGACCCTTTGAAGTAAGGTCGAATGGAGGTAATTTCTATTTACTAACTTTCATGGATGAATTCACCAATTATATGTGGATTTACCTTATTGAAAGGAAGAGTGAGATATTCACACAGCTCAAGAAGTTTAAATTGCATGTCAAGAAATAAAGTGGATGCAAGCTAAAAAAACTGAGAAATGATGGTGGAGGTGAATACACCTCTAGAGAATTTGAAATATTTTTAAATGAGGAAGGTGTAGAGCATGAGGTTGTTGCACCCTATACACCTCACTATAATGGTATAGATGATAGTATAGTGAACATGACCATGACTATGTTGAAATCTAAACAAATGCCAAAGAGATTTTGGGGTGAAGCAGCTTCAACAGAAGTATACATTCTAAACAAATATCCAACCAAGAAGATAGTCAAAAAGACACCTTATGAGGCTTAAATAGGATTGAAACCAAATGTTAGTCATCTTAGAGTATTTGGATAAATGTGTTTCAGACACGTACATGCGCAACTGAGGAAGAAGTTAGATGATCAAAGTCACGTTATGATGCTCATAGGTTATCATTCGACTAATACATATAAGTTGTATTCACCCAATGATGATAAACTAGTGATTAATATGGATGTTCTAGTAAATGATGGAATTGGAATCAGGGGTCAGTTCGACATGAGTAAGATATAGTAGAAAATGTGCTTGAAGAATACCAATAAATTGAATTCACGACCAAACAAAATGAAGAACCACCTTAGCAAAATGTTCGAAGATCTACTAGAACGAGAATTGAGTCGACAAGGCTAGTTGGATATGAGATATTTTTATATCAAGCAGTCGATGAAGATGGTGAATTCATAGAAGAAGTGATGATGATGGTTGAATCAGAACCAATTGATTTTGATCAAGTTATGAAAGATTCAAATTGGTTGGCAGCCATGCAAGAAGAACTCTGGGCAATCGAGAAGAATAACACCTGGGAGCTTGTAGAAAATTTAATCAAAATGCCAATTGATGTGAAGTGGGTCTACAAGTTTAAGCTAAGGCCAAATGGTGAAATTTCCAAGCATAAGACAAGACTGGTGGCAAGTGGTTTTCTGCAAAAACCTGGTATCGACTTCAACAAAGTCTATGCTCTAGTGGCAAGGCTAAAAACCATCAGGATTATTATGTCGACTGCAACATACAAAGGATGGAAGATACATCAACTATATGTAACATTAGCATTTCGGAATGGACCACTAGAGGAAGAGGTTTATGTCAGTCAACCACGGGGATTCGAAATCAAAGGGAAAAAGTAGAAGGTGTGTAGATTTAGGAAGGCTTGATATGGTTTGAAGAAAGTCCCAAGGTCTTGGAACAAGAGAATAGATAGCTTCCTGGTTGAGGAAAATTACACAAAATGCATCTCGGAAAATGGAGTGTGTATCAACAATGCAAGTAGACTCAGTCGAGTCATTATATGCTTGTATGTGGATGACTTGTCGATTATAGGTGTAGATCAAGCAGAAATAGAAAGGGTCAAGTCAACATAATGCAGGAATCTGAAAAAATATGACCTAGGGAACTTGTCATATTTCTTAAGGATGGAATTTAAAGACACAAGTGAATGAGTATTTATGCATCAGACGAAGTATGCCCAAGATATCTTGAAACGTTTCAAGACGAGTAACTATAATGCAGCTATCACACCATTGGAGACTGGAGAAAAGTTGAGAAGGAATAAAAATGATGAGTTTGTAAATGCAACATTGTACAAGCAAATCATTGGATCCTTAAAGTATTTATGCAACACCAGGCCAGATATTTGTCAAAGTGTCAGGTTATTGAGAAGATTCATGGAGAAGGCACAAGAATGTCATCTTATTGCAGTCAAGAGAGTATTGAGATACATAAAAGGTACTATTGGTCATGGTATGTTAATGCCAAGAAGAAAGAATACCAACATCGATGCAAATGTAAATGGCTACACTTATTCAAATTTCAGTGGAGACCAATATCAGAAGAAGAGTATTGTAGGCTACATATTCATGATTGAAGGTGTCCTAATCTCTTGGATCTCGAGAAAGAAAATCATTATGGTATTCTCATCTTGTGAATCTGAATATGTGGTTGCATTATATGCAACATGTCAAGCCGCATAGGTAGAGATGTTGCTCGAAGAGCTCAAGAAAAACGAAGTTATTTGTCTAGTTGGTATTGTACAATTTGTTTATGAGAATCTTCATGATGTTGTTCTTTAAAAAATGTGTCTTGTTAGGTTGAGGTGTATGGGTGTTATATATAAACTACCATTAACCTTGATTACAAGATAATGTGGGACTATTATGGACAATCTGGAATAATTTTAAATTTGGAAAAGACATTATATGTTCTAAAATTTTCAAAAAAATTAATTTATGATTCAAGACTAATACAAAATTGTGTATTATTTGATTTTTTCTCAATTAATTTGCAAAACTATGGCATTAATAATGTTATGTATGCTCATATTAGGACAAAACAATGATTATAAAGGAGGAATCCATTATTATGTGTGTAAGACCCCAATTTTGACCCTAAGATCCCTCATGGAATCATAACATTGCATTTGCATTGCCTCAAGCATCTTTAGCATCTTGGTTCCCTTTGCCTTTGGGTGGGACTCCTTGTGATTGGTTTGAGATCACCAAGCATGCTTGAATTATACATCATTGTTTCTCTTACTTTTGTTTACTAACCAAAAGCACAAAAATGTGTCACTAACATCTTTTGTTTGAAGCTTGAGTATCATCCAAGACACTTTGTGGGTTCTATTTAGATGATCAGTCAACACAAGGGAATGGCTTGAGATACTTCCAACAGGTTCAAATGGGGTCTATTCGTCAGTCAAAACGTTAATCTTGAAGGAGCAAAAGTTTGTTCATGAGCTGTCATGCTCGCTAGGCGAGCAGAATGGGTCGCCTAGCGAGTCCCAAGAAAAGCCACCAGAATCACCTACGCTCAGAGGAATTTCTTGAACTGTCATGCTCGCTAGGCGAAGCCCACGTGCTAAAAAAACGAAAAACAAAAAACAAAAAAAAACAAAAAAAAAATATAATAATAATAATAAATAAATAAATAAATATAACAGAAAAATTTTGGACTTGGGCCTCTCTCATTTGAGCCCACAGGTCCACAAAAATCAGGTTATAAATTCAGAGTTTCAGTGAAACAAAAGGCAATTCTATTCCTATTACTCTGGCAGGGAAAAAGATAGTGAGAGAAGAGCTAACAGAGTTCAGAGCAACCTCCAGAGACTGAAGGGAACTCATCGGCAAAGAACCAATTCCCTCTCATATAAACCCTCAGATTGCTTTGCAAACCCAACCAGGCAATTCAATTTCATTCGATCTCTCCAGTCAGGTTTGCCTTATTCCCATTACTTTATGTTTTTAATTTGAATGCTCTGAATGTATGAGGTATTATGGGTGAATTTGATACCCTTTTGATGCATGTGTTTGACAAGAGGTTTAGGCCTCCTACCCTTGGTTGCTTTTTGTGAGCTTTTTGTGAATTTTAATGGCATGATTCATGTGGTTACATTTTGATTTGGGGGCATCTCTTGATTACTCTATCTTGTTTCTCTAACCTATTTGTTGAGTTTTGTTTTGTGAGGGCTCATATGACTCTTGCAGAGATGGCTTGCCTGGTGTTCCACTTTATTTGCGGGATACCACCTGGAGGTTTATTCCGATTACCTGTACTGACTCACTTTCTTTGATGGTGCTAGCTTGAGAGATCTCTGGGTTTCTTATCTCTTTAATTGCTGTTACTTCGGATCTTTATCCGTACGGTAGATCTCTCGATCCCTTTACTTTTCCCGCATGTTACCGATTTCTTAGGTTTCGTATAGCCTCTCGTGGCATGTCATTTAAGGTAGCGCGGTTCCTTCATCTAGGACTGCCTTTTTGCATGAGCATCCCTAAACACCCCAAACTCATTGATTTTTCTTCTCCTAAGAACACGTTATCTCCTTCTACTACAGGCGAGTAAGTCTCCAAAGGTCGAGCATCCGGTAGATTGCGTAGTGTAACACCTCAAAATTTGCCCTCCTCTCTTGGGACTAGCATTAACATATTTGCATATCATTTTAGGACATTAGGCATTTCATATTGCATATCATGTGGTTACAGTGTGCAAGCCATCTTCCCAAGTCTTAATCAGGAGATAGGAAGTCAGAAGGTGCAAGCCAGGGTTTTATTGATTGATCATGGGCCATCTGAGGATTGGGGCTGTGGATTAGGGTTTCATGATTCTCAAGGGTATTGGTCTTCATATTGATTGAATTGATACATCATCATCATCATGGTTGGATGTCATCAGAAGATTGAAGAAGATTCCTTGAGATTAGGGTTTTGACCACTGGTCAACTCTAATCAGTTGTATTGGGCCAATCAGGGCTGGATCAGGAGATGGGGTTTATGAAGGAGATGAGGATCATTTTGTGACTATATGGTGCTTATGGAGGCTAGGGTATCACCCTTGAGCCATTTCAGTTGAAGATTGGGGCTCAGATTGATCAATGCATTGCCAAATTCATCTATCAGATGAAAAGTCAACTGTGGTCAACTGTACATGATCTGGTGGATTTGGAGGTGGAAACAAGTTAGACACACTTCATTCATGTTGGAACAAGTGTTGAATGACATTGCAAAGCTTAAAAATGAAGAAAATCAAGTCAGGACAAAAACTGCCAAAAATAGCAAGTGACTGGT
Source organism: Lathyrus oleraceus (assembly GCF_024323335.1). Classification (NCBI taxonomy): domain Eukaryota; kingdom Viridiplantae; phylum Streptophyta; class Magnoliopsida; order Fabales; family Fabaceae; genus Lathyrus; species Lathyrus oleraceus. The sequence continues at coordinate 469,917,910 of NC_066580.1, forward strand.
AGCTGAAGTTTCCAAAAATGGAAAGTTTTTGACCTCAAAAACAGAAGTCCAAGGAAGCTTCAAATGAAAAATTGTTCAACATGACAGATGTAGATCTTGTTCTCACCTTTCCAAAAAGTCCAAGAACTTGAAAATCCAATGTACGGTTTGCAAAATATGGCTCATTGAATTTCAGAAAAGACCGTAATCAGGAGGCCATAACTTCCACATGGTTTGTCCAAATTGCAAGTTCTTTATATGCACAAACTCCATTTGACATGTACTTTGAGGGTGCATCATTGGATTTGTTCAAAAATGGCCAAGGCAAAAAGTCACTTTTCAACTGGACAGCTGAATTGGACCAGGGGCAAAATTGTCCAAAAGTCAAAATATTGGGAATTTTTGAATGGGACTTTTTCCAACACCTCAGGAATGGCATTTTAAGTGTGTTTGAATATTCATTTCATGGTTAATGCACATGGTTTGAGTTTTGGCATGAAAAATGAAATGGTTAAAAATGGATACTTTACATACACATAGTGAAAATGAGATTTAAGCAACCAATTGCAATGGGAATTGTTTCTACACTTCACATATGGTGTTTTGGACATGTTGGAACCAATTTTGAGCTGGCATGTGCTGTCATTGTGAATTGGCTATTTTGCCCTCATTTGCAAAAATTACATTATCACTAATTATGCCAAATTGGTTAATTACATGATTAGTGATCAATTAAGCACACATATATATTCTAAATCCTTGCCTAATCATAACAGAAAATCACATTCTCCAAAGCTAGATCTAGAACTCTTCCAATTCTCTCAAACCTTCAAGAACACACCAATCTTCAATCTCACTTTTCTTCCTCATTCTTCAACCAAAATTGGAGATTCTTGTTGCATTCGATCACAAACCTCATCCTCACCATCTATTTTGCAAAATTAAGAGGAATTAGGTGCTGCATCGTGACTGTTGCTAATGCCTTCATCCATGGTGATTTCGGATTGCGAGCTGTAGGAGCGAAATTGAAGGGACCGGAGCATCACATCACCTTGCCTGGAGCTTCTTCTACTGCTGTTTGAAGAAAAGAAGCGCAAAAGACCTCTCAATCACGACTGCCATTACAGGTTTGAGCAATTTTCGAGTTTCATGTTTTGCTCGATGTGCATATGCGTTTTATAGAGCTTGCTATGTAGATCGTCGTGATAGTTTTGGAATTGCGAATGGAGGACTGTGTAGGGAGATATTCGGATTCGAATTTTGGATGTGAAACCCTAGATCGAGTGATTCGTTTGATTTAGGAAGAGTTGAGAGAAATAGAGTTCATAGTTGTAATCCTCTTGTTGAGACGGTTCGAATGGTACCGGCCATGTCCGTTTTCGTTAGCATTTGATGTTCTTCATGATTTTGAAAATTCTGGAAAATCTCTTACTGAAAACGATGAAGAAGATGATGTTTGATCCAAATTGTCATTTGAATTTTCAAATTTGCTGTTTCCCGCCGCGCCAAAAAAATTACAGAAATGCCATTGGTAATTTTTAGTTAATTTCGTTTAAATTATTAAAAAATTCATACGACCTTTAAAAAATCGTAAAAAATAGTAAAAAAATCCAAAAAATATGGAAATTTTTTCTATAGCTTCCTTGGTGAGTGTAGGTTTTTTTTGACCTATTGGTCAAAGTTGTGCTTGGGGAATATTTCATTTGACCTAGGGTTTTCTAATGTATGTCACATTTTGATACATGTTTGTAATTTGATCATGAAATGCTCATAATGTAGAATAAATTCTTGAAAATTTTTGTGGTGGTTCTTGACTCATTGAGGATTATTTATATGTAAATTTCATGAATTTTGGATACCTGGTTAGAGAGCAGAAAATTCTGGAACTTAGGTGTGACAATTTGTGTCACACCTCATTATGTCAACTTGCAGGATTTTTTTGAGTGACCTATACATGTTAGAATTGAATGAAATTTTGCATGATGATTGGTTGGCATGTTGTGATGTTGTATGAATTTTTGTAGAATTTTTCACTGCATTTTCTATTTGATCATGATTTTTCATTTCTGGAGATCATTTGTGCAAGCTCATATGACATAGGTTGGTAGAATGATTGGGAAATGCTCGCATTGTATTGTATGGCCATGAAATTTGATATGCATGAACTAGACACATTTTAGGACCTCCTTGTTTTGGTCTCATCCATTTCTTTTTTGTTTTCAATGAGATATGAATTTTTGAAGTGGATGTATGCATTGATGGTATGAATTGAAGCATGAAATGGTGTCTGTTTTTGTTGATTTTCATTGACATGGTTCCATTTGCCCAATTGAGCTCAAATTTGACATGGTAGACCTTGATTGACCCCTGTTTAGGTGTATTTAATTTGAGATTTTTTTTGATGTGTTTTGGCATGGCTTTGAATGCAATACTTCTGTTTGTATATTTGGTGCTTCATTTGAACCAATGTGCCTTGTTTTGTGCATGAATTGAACTTGATGGATGATATAAACATGAGACCAAGGATGTTTGCTCTTGTTTGATGTTAATTTGATGTTGGATGGTGGATACCTTGCTGTTTTAACTTTTTTCTTGCTTTGGGACCCTAGGCCTGGCCTAGTGGTCTAGTTGCTAATGTTTGCTTGGTTTTTCAGGATCAAGAGCATAATGCACATGGAGAATGATCCAAATCCATTTTAATTGATGTTGTGGATGTTTGTACACTAACATAACATTGTTTTGTAGGTGTTGGAGCTTGGGCTTAAGCCTTGGGCTTGTTTTGTGTTGTATTGTTTAAGCTGTTTAACTGTTTGCTTTACAGTTTGTCTGATTGAGTACTGACTGAGTTTGATTGTTTCCAGGTACTTTAGTTGCTCAGTTCCTTGTGAACTATTGCTTTGCTTTGCTTAAGCAACTTGCATTGAGGTATAGCCTTCTTACTTCATGTAGTCTGGAGACCCGGCTGTTACCGGGCCGGGCAAATTGTCTGAAGTCCTCCTTAAGAGGCAATGATTGTGTATGTTTATTTTTCAAGCCCAAGCAGGAAAAGTCCTTCAAGTAAGGCAATTGGTGGAAGGTAGGGACAAGCAACCTGTCCCCCACTATTCAGTTGAGTCTTCTCCTTGCTCCCATTACATGGTTGTAGCATTGAGATCAAAAGCCCAAGATCTGTTGTGTCAGAGTCATCGAGTATAGAAGGGTTCCCCTATTCTGGACCCATGCTCATTTGTCAGCTCTCCCTGGTTAGGGATAAGAGCTGTGAGGTCTGATCCTCACTTCATCCTTTCATCTGCTTCACCTTAGCCTCGTAATGGCAAGGTTAAGAGCAAAACCAGCCTGTACAGACGACTCGCTTCGGCGGTCAAACCCCATTGATTGAGCCCCTTGTGTGGTTATAGTGCGTGTTATATGGATATCTGATTGACATGCTTGTTTGAGATGCCTGTTCTCATTTGATGTATGATATGATTGTATGCTTGTGTGCTAGCTTCTTTCCTGGTTAGGATAGGCTTGTTTATGCAAGTAGGATAGAAAACTGAACTTAGGGTTAACGATGCATGACAACATTAGGCTCGAGTCTCAGCTCCCTAGTCGTGTATCTTTCCCCGGTTTCTGGTTAGCAATTTAGTTCCCTTTCAGGGGAACTACATCGCCCTGATCCTCGTTCCAGACGAGGTATGTAGGCAGGTGGTCGTGCGAGACCACTCCGGGCAACCTTTTTCTTTTTTGCGTGTGTTTACTTGTTATCTGACTGTATGTTTGGGTTCGGATGCCGACGTAAGCCCAGGATTGGCTGTCGGGCTCCATGTTTGCCCTTTTAAGTGTGTTTTGGTTCGGATGCCGACGTAATTCCATCCAGTGGTTGTCGGGCTCCATGTTTGCCACCCTTTCTTGTTTGTGTTGTTTTGTGTTGTTTGGCGTGCGTAAGCCGAACTACAGTGGCTCTGATTCTTGTTCCAGACAAGATATGTAGGCATAAGGTGCGATACCTTATCGAGCCCGTTTCTCCTAACCCCACCTGCGTTCCCTGTGTGTGTGTTTGATGTATGTTTATAGCAACCTTATCTTTCTAGAACGTGGATCCCGTCGAGTACGACGGACGTGAGGGGTGCTAATACCTTCCCCTTGCGTAACCGACTCCCGAACCTTTTCTCTCTGGTCGCGAGACCATGTCTTTCCAGGTTTCTCTGAGCGTTTCCTTTCCCTATCTTGGGATAAATAACGTTTAGTGGCGGCTCTGTGTGTTTTTATTTTTAGGCTCGCCGGTTGATTTTTCGCAGGATGCGACAGCTGGCGACTCTGCTGGGGAGGTGCGATGTAGACCTATGCTGGTCCATCGTCCCTAAGCGAGTCCTTCCTAGCGTTTTAGGATTGGTTTGGGTTGCTTATTGTGTGTTGTGTGATTTATTGCATTTATTATTCTAACCAGTGTGTATATATTTGCATTAATGTTTGCATGCATCATACTATCATGTTGTTGCCGTCCTCTGCAGGTGGTTCTGTTGTTTGGGGTGGGTGTTCTGAGTGGGGCTAAAACCCAGGCCCGAGTATACACCTAGGACTAGTGTGGTCTCACGTTGCCTCTTTCATGTTAAGTCAACATGTGCCTGGCGGCGTGATGTACCACAAGCCGGACGAGATTCATTTGGTAGTGCTCATCTCTGTGGATATTCCGCTTTGTTTGAGTTACTCCATCTGAGTTGTTGACTCTGGTGACCGATCTTTTCCCGGATTTTTGGTTTAGACGATCTCAGGAGAGCTGCAATGGCACACCCGAAAGGGCAAACCCATTGAGTATCTCTGCCCGATTGTCGAGACTATTATCCGCCTTAGGATGACCTGTTTAGAATTTACCTGTGAGGGGAGGGTGATTCTTTCAGATGCATGATCAGATGGATTCAGATGGTGACTTTTTGTTCCGTGGATCAGAGTCCTATTTATAAGTCGGATTTATGACCGTTTATTTCGGAGACGCCGGAGTGCTATCCGTGATTTATCAGTGGGGATCCGTTTATTTCAGGATTCCCCGGGCCGAGTTATTTATCAGTGGGGATCCGTTTATTTCGGATTCCCTGGGCCGATTCAGATGGTGATGGTGTGTCTGCTCAGAGACCAGTGATGATGATGATGTATCTTTCTTCCGTTTATTTCGGAACCCTTGAGTCGGACTTATGGTTACATGTTCCCTCAGATGGTAATGATCAGTCCAGAGGCCAGATTCAGTACAGAGGATCAGATGACCTGGAGGATGGCACAATGCATTGCATACATCTGCATCATTCTCATTTTGCATTCATCTGCACCAAACCCACGTCTAGTCATATGGGGAGTATTATGGATTGAGAATTTGGTTGAGAGACATCTGGATGTCAAAATGTTGTCTGTCTCGATGAAACCAGAATCAAAGGACAGAAGCTTCCTCATATGGATAGACGTTGCATTCATGCATACTAACCCATTTGCTGTTTTGTAGGTGTCGACCGGTGCGCACAGCTCGTTTGCTCAGATATCCTGCTAGGGGCAACAAATCCAAACTGATGGATCCTCTCAACGCCGACATCCTCGAACTGAAAGAGATGGTGAGGGATTTGTTCAGGGTTGTGCAAGGGCTTGCCTTGGGGCAGAAAGCCATGGCCGAGAGATTAGAAAGGATTGAGGGCTGGATGATCAAAGAGAAAGTTCAGGGAAAGGCTCCGTCATCTGAAGTAACAAATCCCTCTGGCTCTGTGGTGAAGAAATCCCTTGACAGTGGTCAGCCCAAGAAGAAGGTTGAATCAGGTGGTGCGCAGACTAAAAGAGAATGCGGTAAGGATCGTTATCACCCTTATGCTGCCACTGCAACCATTCCTGTTGATGGTTCATCTGTACCACCGAGACATCCGTCACCTCGCCCGGGAGCACAGAGAGCTGGGAACCAGGTAAGAGGAAAGGGGGTTGATCGTCAATTTGATAAGCCACCCATACCGTATGCTTTTCTGTTGAGGAAGTTGAAAGATCTCGGAATGGTACAATTGAGGACATTAGCTCCATTAGAACCTGATCAGAGGCCAACCAAATACGATGAGAATGCTAAGTGCGAATTCCATTCGGGGGCGTCTGGGCATAACATTGAGGGTTGTAGAGCTTTCAAGCATGCTGTCCAAGACCTGGTGGATTCCAAGGCCATTAATTTTGCACAATTTCCCAATATTAATGCTAATCACATGCCCGCGCATGGTGAGGTGGAGATGAATGCAATTTATGGGGATAGGAAGACGATTGGGTTGGTGAATGGGGATCGGTTAAAAATGCCGAGGCCTGTGGTCCCAAAACCTCGGAGGAAAGAGGGAACTTTCCCTAGTGTTGATACTTGTTGTATGGCCGTCGCCACAGAGGGTGGTGTACCGATGGGGGATATGATCCAGAAGGTGAAGGAAATGGACGGTGGAGAATTTGAAACACCCAGTCTGATTGAAACCGTCAAGGTGGAAAATGACAATGGTGTTGGGAAAGAGAAAAAACCGTCTGTGTCTTCTTACAAACAGGCACTGGAAATGTTGAGAAATGGAGGGATCCCAGGCTGGGGAAAAATCATAGGCATTGTAGTAAAGGCGGATATGTTTGGGATTGGTTATCATCCAGGTCAAGACTCGTCTGAGCAGAACAGAGGACGTCGTCCGTCGTTCACCTTTGTCAGTGCCGGAATGCTAGATTCAGATCACGCCTATACAGTGGGTAAAGAAACTGACAGTGACTAGGAGATTGATCAATGGATAAAATCGTGCGTACCAGGAAGCTGAAAGGCCTAAACAAGATCGTCACTGACACTCGTCCGGAAGAGTAATATTTCTTGTTTTCAGTTTATATGCATGGAAGCCATATGTGTTGCCCGACACGTAATGGTTCATTGTAAGGGCCACCTCATGTTTAAATTTGCATTTCTGCATCATTAATAAATGGATGTTTTTCAGTCAAAAAACGATGTTCCCTGTCTTTCATTTATTTTTGCAGTTTAAAAACAAATAAAAATGGCAATGTTTATTTTCATTTTTCCTTTTTGATTTGTCTCGTCCCAAAGTCGAAAAATAATTCTCCGGATCTCGTTGATAACAATTTGGTTACCCCTCATATGACTTCGACAATCCGAGCAATCAGGCTGAAGAAGAAGGCAAAGAAGATTGTGATCTACTGGAATTAACCAGGTTGTTGAGACAAGAGGAGAAGGTGATTCAGCCGCCCGAGGAGCGGGTTGAGGTCGTTATTCCAAGCACCGCCGAGGTCAGGAAGGAAGTGAAAATTGTGGCCGCTTCAGAGGCGAGTCGAGAGCAGAATGGTAGCCTTGTTGAAGGAGCAGGTGGACGCATTCACTTGGTCATGTCAGGATATGCCAAGGTCGAATACCGGTGTCGTTGTGCACAAGCTCCCATAGAAAGGAGACTGTCCTCTAGAGAAGCGAAACGCCAGTGCCTGTATCAGAGAGCCATGGTGACTTTGTTTCATGATATGATTCATCATGAAATCGAATGCTATGACATGATAGCAAAGTCCCAAACAGAAGAGGGGCATTTGGTAGATCTGGCCAAGTTGGTTAACTGGTTGAGACAATTCAAACTGAGGTTGAATTCAGATAAGTGCACTATCAGAGTGCGAGCCGGTAAGCTGCTGGGGTTCATTGTAGGAGAAGAATCGGGGTTCATCCTGCTTAAAAAAAAAAAAACAAATAATAAAAAAAAAATGCCTGAACCGAGAAAAAGAAAAGAGGTTCGTGGTTCCTTCGAAAGAGTGAACTATCTGTTATGGTTCACATCTCATCTAACAGCCACGTAGGAACCTATATTCAGGATGTTGAAAAAAAAAGGAGATCAAACGGTCAGGTGAAATAATGATTGCCAAGGGGCATTGAAAGAAATAAAGGAATAAGTTGCAGGAACCTCTGAGTCTGATACCTCCTGTGGGAGGGGCAATTGTCAGTTCTGTACTTGACGGCCTTCGAGGGATCCACAAGGTGTATTGGGTCAGCATGACAAGTCTTGTCGAAAAGAGCATGCAATTTACCTTAGCAAAAAGTTTGTCGACTGTGAAACAATACATTCACTGTTCGAGAAAACTTGATGTACTTTGGCATAGGCTGCTCGCCGACTGAGACAGTGTATGCTGGTTCATGCCACTTTGCGGATTTCCGAGACGGATCTGATCAAGTATGGATTTGAGAATCCAGCATCGACCGGACGGGCTGTGAGAAAGCAAAAAAAAATGTTGACTGATTTGTGATACTTTCAGAAAGCAATCAAGGAGTGTATCGTCTGATTACGTCGCTCCGCAACCCAGTGAGGGTTATCAACCGAGGAAGTTTGAGTTCCCTGATGAGGACATCTCGAGGTGCTCTAATCGAAAGATTGAGAGTAACCGATCCCGGAGGAGGGGCCTGACCCTGAATCCGAACGGGTTCTGATGTCTGATGGGGGAGGATAAGGTGAATAAGGTAGTGCTTCCTGGGGCACGAGGGAATGTACCAACAATGGTGGCCGAGTACGAAGCTGGTATCCTGGGTACCGTACCGTGGTACGTACATCTACTGGGGCAAAAGCCTTTCTCACTCAGAGAGCCTGATTAAGGAAATGAGGCTAGCAGCCATCTGTCGTGGGCAGTTGTACCAACAGAGGATGAAACGTGCTTTTAACAAGAAAGTACGACCTCGGGAATATCACGTAGGTGATATGGTGCTGAAAAGGATCCTTCCTCCTTAAAACGATCGAAGAGGCAAATGGACGCCAAATTATGAAGGTCCATTCGTGGTCAAGAAGGTTTTTTCTGGTGGAGCCTTGTTGCTAATGACCATGGATGGCGAAGATTTTCCATCCCCTGTGAATGCGGACGCAGTTAAAAAATACTTCGTATAAATAGACCCGCTGGACGAAAAGAACAAAATAGTCCAGACAAAAATGGGCATCCCGGCGAACCAAAAACAGAAAGAAAGGTTCGGGCAAAAATTAGGGATATAAATGAGAAAAATGTACACCCGGCAAGTCGAAAACCTGAAGAGGCGACTTGGGCAAAAAAGGGTATCCCGGTGGACTGAAAACCTGAAAGGGCGGTCCAGGCAAAAGAGGGATTGAAACGAACAACTGCATCTAGCATGATCGTTTGCGCTTTGGTTAAAGCATCATGGATAATACCCGGTACGGATCAATCAGAATCGCTTTGTTCAGAAGGCAGAAAGCACGGAGAGTCTGAGGACATATGGGGTGTAACCGAGTTGGAACTCGATGAGATTACGGGTTTCACATTGCCATTAGGATAGATTTTTCCTTTTGAGCGCAATTACCTCTTTTCAGGAATTGCTCCCTTTGTATTGCTCAGTTGAGCCACACACTTTTCAATCAATAAAATGCACATTCAGTCAAATAATTTTGTTTTTGTTTTTCATTACCGCTTTGATTGCAAAAACATCCGATTATTTTGATAAAGAATTTTTGCATTTTAAGACATACAGGTTCCTTCCAATGCATGTTTATAAGATTGAATGCTGGAAATCTTATTTGGAAGGTTGAGTGACCCAAGTGTTGAAATCTTGACACGCCTGGGGCACGGTTTTATCTGACGATCTGTTTTGCAGGTACTGTTAGATATTCTTCACTCACTTGCAGGTTGTGATGTGGAAGCTTTGTAATAGATCCCCAGAGAGTTCGCTCAGGAACGAAGGTATGAAGGGAGGAACGACGAAGTGACGTTGAGGCGTACGACGATCCTTGATGATAATCAAGAAGACTCTTCAAAGTCGAAAGACTTGAAAGTATGTAATTCCCCACAGAGTCCGATCGGGGACGAGTGCACAAAGGAGGGCGACGAAGAGGCGACGAGAGACGTCCGACGACCCTTGAAATTAACCAAGAAGACTCTTCAAAGTCGGAAAATTGAAATTTCTGTATAAATCCCAGGAGTACGTTTCTCGTCGAGCGCGGGGCGATTTGGAATACAAGATGATGGAGCAGAAAAGGTCCAGACGAGTCTGGGGACTCTCAAAAGTGGAAAGCTGATACGAGATTGGGAGGTGGATACCGTGGTTCGACGAGTCGACGGGTGTTCTGTACCAACTTTTCTCATTTCCTCAGCTAGGTCCCCAAGCAGAGTTATAGGGCTGGCTCCCCAGCGGATTCCAATGTCTGTGGACTTCTCCAGCCGAGTCAGGATGGTTATACCGGCAGAGGTAAAGCGGTGTTTCCTCAGCAGCCAGGTCAGAAGGTTGCTATTCCCCGAGTGGAGCGGGTTTTAATGAAATATATCTCCAACAGTGTCCATCCTACCAGTGGATTGGACAAGTTCCTGTTGCGGACGAATTTCTGCATCCCCAGCTGAGTTGATGCTACCTATGGATTGCATGGGTAATCCCCAGCGGAGTAGTATGCGGTTCCCTAGCAGGGTCAAGATGGTTATCTCCAGCAGGTGATGGTTTAGTGCTTCCCCAGTTGAGCCTGGAGGTTGCTATTCCCCTAGCAGAGTCTCTGTGAGTGTTTCCCCAGCGAAGTCCACGGGTATCTGTGAGGGTTTTCCCGAAGCGGAGTCAGGATTGGTATCCCCAATAAGTCAAAGGTTGGTGTATCCCCACAGAGTGTTGGTGGTGCTTATCCCCAGCAGTTTCTCGAGTGGATTGGGTGCAAAAGAGGTTCTTCCCCAGCAAGGGTTGCCTTATTCCCAGCAGCAGTGTTATTCCCCAGCAGGGCGGAAATCCGAGTGGTGACGAGTTCCTCAGCAAAGATTCTCGTGTTCCCCAGAAGAGTCCCTTGAGGGGGATGTTTTTGTTTTTCATGCATTCATCATGAAAAAAATAACATGGCATATTGCATAGAAAAATAAATAATCGCGTAGCATTTCCATAATTGTGGAGCATTACGCTGAAAAAATCAATCATTCATCATGGCAAGCATAAGCTAGTCTCAAGCCGTGGTTACCGTTTGAGAGGTGGTTTTTCCCAAAGGTGAAGAGGTGTTACTCCGAGGAGTTCAGCATCGTGATTGAATCAAAGGTATTTCCCCAGTGGTGCGATACTGGAGTAATTGTTTTCCGTCGAACAGAGATGGAAAGGTTATGCGATCAGCGCAATTCAAGCCGTGGTTACCGCTTGGAGTTTTGGTTTCGCTGGATGGTGAAGATGTTACTCTGAGGAGTTTAGCATCACGACGTCAGATCAACAATGTTCCCCAGTAGTGCGATATTGGAGGAGATGTTTCCGTCGGACAGAGATGGAAATAAAGTCAAAGGACGTTTTGCGGTCAGCGCAATTTCGGGGTTCAACTGGAGAAAAGGAAGTGTTGCGGCATTTTCTGGGGTTCAAATGGAGATGGAGTTGAAGATTATATCCGGGATGAGGTCCTCAGGATTATCTTCTGTTCATGTGTCACCGTAGACTCGGGTTGAGGCCAATGGAGGTCGTTATAGGTGTCTTCTGAGGAAGAGATACACATGCTACCTTCCTTTGTGAAGGTTTACCCTCTGATATGTCGCCCTCAGAGTGGTTTGGTGTTATTTCCGACGTTGCCAGCGGAATTATCACGAGAATGGAGAAAAGGGGATGCTGAGGCATTTTCTGGGGTTCAAATGGAGAAAAGGAAATGTGGATACATTTTCTGGAGACGGGGTTCAGATGGAGAAAGGGAGATGTTGCGACATTTTCTGGAGAACGGGGTTCATTCTGGCGATCGAGAGTTATCGTCAGGCGACTGGGGTTCAAATTGGAGATTGGGGTTCATTATTTTGGCAAAGGAGGAGTGCTGAGGCATTTTCCGGGGTTCAAATGCAGAGGTCCGAGGATCGTTTGCGCGAAAAATTTCGGGGTTCAAGAAAATAAGAAAAGGAGAGAAAAGAAAGTTCGGGGTTCAAGAAAAGCAAAAAAGAAGAGGTGATAATCCCGCGTGGATGTGTGGTGATCAGACCATGGTTATCCCTGTGCTACCATTTATTTTGGTATCCAGGTCGACGTTCAGAGTTTGTTTCTTCGCCGATGCTGACAGGCGTTGTTAATTATTATCCCATCAGAGTGCAAATTGTTCGTCTGTTTCTTGGTATTCAATCACTCTTCATCCTGATCATCCGAAATCCGAGGCTATTTCGTATCGACAGGTTCACAGTGGATTGAATAGGGGCAGCTGTAACACCTCAAAATTTGCCCTCCTCTCTTGGGACTAGCATTAACATATTTGCATATCATTTTAGGACATTAGGCATTTCATATTGCATATCATGTGGTTACAGTGTGCAAGCCATCTTCCCAAGTCTTAATCAGGAGATAGGAAGTCAGAAGGTGCAAGCCAGGGTTTTATTGATTGATCATGGGCCATCTGAGGATTGGGGCTGTGGATTAGGGTTTCATGATTCTCAAGGGTATTGGTCTTCATATTGATTGAATTGATACATCATCATCATCATGGTTGGATGTCATCAGAAGATTGAAGAAGATTCCTTGAGATTAGGGTTTTGACCACTGGTCAACCCTAATCAGTTGTATTGGGCCAATCAGGGCTGGATCAGGAGATGGGGTTTATGAAGGAGATGAGGATCATTTTGTGACTATATGGTGCTTATGGAGGCTAGGGTATCACCCTTGAGCCATTTCAGTTGAAGATTGGGGCTCAGATTGATCAATGCATTGCCAAATTCATCTATCAGATGAAAAGTCAACTGTGGTCAACTGTACATGATCTGGTGGATTTGGAGGTGGAAACAAGTTAGACACACTTCATTCATGTTGGAACAAGTGTTGAATGACATTGCAAAGCTTAAAAATGAAGAAAATCAAGTCAGGACAAAAACTGCCAAAAATAGCAAGTGACTGGTAGCTGAAGTTTCCAAAAATGGAAAGTTTTTGACCTCAAAAACAGAAGTCCAAGGAAGCTTCAAATGAAAAATTGTTCAACATGACAGATGTAGATCTTGTTCTCACCTTTCCAAAAAGTCCAAGAACTTGAAAATCCAATGTACGGTTTGCAAAATATGGCTCATTGAATTTCAGAAAAGACCGTAATCAGGAGGCCATAACTTCCACATGGTTTGTCCAAATTGCAAGTTCTTTATATGCACAAACTCCATTTGACATGTACTTTGAGGGTGCATCATTGGATTTGTTCAAAAATGGCCAAGGCAAAAAGTCACTTTTCAACTGGACAGCTGAATTGGACCAGGGGCAAAATTGTCCAAAAGTCAAAATATTGGGAATTTTTGAATGGGACTTTTTCCAACACCTCAGGAATGGCATTTTAAGTGTGTTTGAATATTCATTTCATGGTTAATGCACATGGTTTGAGTTTTGGCATGAAAAATGAAATGGTTAAAAATGGATACTTTACATACACATAGTGAAAATGAGATTTAAGCAACCAATTGCAATGGGAATTGTTTCTACACTTCACATATGGTGTTTTGGACATGTTGGAACCAATTTTGAGCTGGCATGTGCTGTCATTGTGAATTGGCTATTTTGCCCTCATTTGCAAAAATTACATTATCACTAATTATGCCAAATTGGTTAATTACATGATTAGTGATCAATTAAGCACACATATATATTCTAAATCCTTGCCTAATCATAACAGAAAATCACATTCTCCAAAGCTAGATCTAGAACTCTTCCAATTCTCTCAAACCTTCAAGAACACACCAATCTTCAATCTCACTTTTCTTCCTCATTCTTCAACCAAAATTGGAGATTCTTGTTGCATTCGATCACAAACCTCATCCTCACCATCTGTTTTGCAAAATTAAGAGGAATTAGGTGCTGCATCGTGACTGTTGCTAATGCCTTCATCCATGGTGATTTCGGATTGCGAGCTGTAGGAGCGAAATTGAAGGGACCGGAGCATCACATCACCTTGCCTGGAGCTTCTTCTACTGCTGTTTGAAGAAAAGAAGCGCAAAAGACCTCTCAATCACGACTGCCATTACAGGTTTGAGCAATTTTCGAGTTTCATGTTTTGCTCGATGTGCATATGCGTTTTATAGAGCTTGCTATGTAGATCGTCGTGATAGTTTTGGAATTGCGAATGGAGGACTGTGTAGGGAGATATTCGGATTCGAATTTTGGATGTGAAACCCTAGATCGAGTGATTCGTTTGATTTAGGAAGAGTTGAGAGAAATAGAGTTCATAGTTGTAATCCTCTTGTTGAGACGGTTCGAATGGTACCGGCCATGTCCGTTTTCGTTAGCATTTGATGTTCTTCATGATTTTGAAAATTCTGGAAAATCTCTTACTGAAAACGATGAAGAAGATGATGTTTGATCCAAATTGTCATTTGAATTTTCAAATTTGCTGTTTCCCGCCGCGCCAAAAAAATTACAGAAATGCCATTGGTAATTTTTAGTTAATTTCGTTTAAATTATTAAAAAATTCATACGACCTTTAAAAAATCGTAAAAAATAGTAAAAAAATCCAAAAAATATGGAAATTTTTTCTATAGCTTCCTTGGTGAGTGTAGGTTTTTTTTGACCTATTGGTCAAAGTTGTGCTTGGGGAATATTTCATTTGACCTAGGGTTTTCTAATGTATGTCACATTTTGATACATGTTTGTAATTTGATCATGAAATGCTCATAATGTAGAATAAATTCTTGAAACTTTTTGTGGTGGTTCTTGACTCATTGAGGATTATTTATATGTAAATTTCATGAATTTTGGATACCTGGTTAGAGAGCAGCAAATTCTGGAACTTAGGTGTGACAATTTGTGTCACACCTCATTATGTCAACTTGCAGGATTTTTTTGAGTGACCTATACATGTTAGAATTGAATGAAATTTTGCATGATGATTGGTTGGCATGTTGTGATGTTGTATGAATTTTTGTAGAATTTTTCACTGCATTTTCTATTTGATCATGATTTTTCATTTCTGGAGATCATTTGTGCAAGCTCATATGACATAGGTTGGTAGAATGATTGGGAAATGCTCGCATTGTATTGTATGGCCATGAAATTTGATATGCATGAACTAGACACATTTTAGGACCTCCTTGTTTTGGTCTCATCCATTTCTTTTTTGTTTTCAATGAGATATGAATTTTTGAAGTGGATGTATGCATTGATGGTATGAATTGAAGCATGAAATGGTGTCTGTTTTTGTTGATTTTCATTGACATGGTTCCATTTGCCCAATTGAGCTCAAATTTGACATGGTAGACCTTGATTGACCCCTGTTTAGGTGTATTTAATTTGAGATTTTTTTTGATGTGTTTTGGCATGGCTTTGAATGCAATACTTCTGTTTGTATATTTGGTGCTTCATTTGAACCAATGTGCCTTGTTTTGTGCATGAATTGAACTTGATGGATGATATAAACATGAGACCAAGGATGTTTGCTCTTGTTTGATGTTAATTTGATGTTGGATGGTGGATACCTTGCTGTTTTAACTTTTTTCTTGCTTTGGGACCCTAGGCCTGGCCTAGTGGTCTAGTTGCTAATGTTTGCTTGGTTTTTCAGGATCAAGAGCATAATGCACATGGAGAATGATCCAAATCCATTTTAATTGATGTTGTGGATGTTTGTACACTAACATAACATTGTTTTGTAGGTGTTGGAGCTTGGGCTTAAGCCTTGGGCTTGTTTTGTGTTGTATTGTTTAAGCTGTTTAACTGTTTGCTTTACAGTTTGTCTGATTGAGTACTGACTGAGTTTGATTGTTTCCAGGTACTTTAGTTGCTCAGTTCCTTGTGAACTATTGCTTTGCTTTGCTTAAGCAACTTGCATTGAGGTATAGCCTTCTTACTTCATGTAGTCTGGAGACCCGGCTGTTACCGGGCCGGGCAAATTGTCTGAAGTCCTCCTTAAGAGGCAATGATTGTGTATGTTTATTTTTCAAGCCCAAGCAGGAAAAGTCCTTCAAGTAAGGCAATTGGTGGAAGGTAGGGACAAGCAACCTGTCCCCCACTATTCAGTTGAGTCTTCTCCTTGCTCCCATTACATGGTTGTAGCATTGAGATCAAAAGCCCAAGATCTGTTGTGTCAGAGTCATCGAGTATAGAAGGGTTCCCCTATTCTGGACCCATGCTCATTTGTCAGCTCTCCCTGGTTAGGGATAAGAGCTGTGAGGTCTGATCCTCACTTCATCCTTTCATCTGCTTCACCTTAGCCTCGTAATGGCAAGGTTAAGAGCAAAACCAGCCTGTACAGACGACTCGCTTCGGCGGTCAAACCCCATTGATTGAGCCCCTTGTGTGGTTATAGTGCGTGTTATATGGATATCTGATTGACATGCTTGTTTGAGATGCCTGTTCTCATTTGATGTATGATATGATTGTATGCTTGTGTGCTAGCTTCTTTCCTGGTTAGGATAGGCTTGTTTATGCAAGTAGGATAGAAAACTGAACTTAGGGTTAACGATGCATGACAACATTAGGCTCGAGTCTCAGCTCCCTAGTCGTGTATCTTTCCCCGGTTTCTGGTTAGCAATTTAGTTCCCTTTCAGGGGAACTACATCGCCCTGATCCTCGTTCCAGACGAGGTATGTAGGCAGGTGGTCGTGCGAGACCACTCCGGGCAACCTTTTTCTTTTTTGCGTGTGTTTACTTGTTATCTGACTGTATGTTTGGGTTCGGATGCCGACGTAAGCCCAGGATTGGCTGTCGGGCTCCATGTTTGCCCTTTTAAGTGTGTTTTGGTTCGGATGCCGACGTAATTCCATCCAGTGGTTGTCGGGCTCCATGTTTGCCACCCTTTCTTGTTTGTGTTGTTTTGTGTTGTTTGGCGTGCGTAAGCCGAACTACAGTGGCTCTGATTCTTGTTCCAGACAAGATATGTAGGCATAAGGTGCGATACCTTATCGAGCCCGTTTCTCCTAACCCCACCTGCGTTCCCTGTGTGTGTGTTTGATGTATGTTTATAGCAACCTTATCTTTCTAGAACGTGGATCCCGTCGAGTACGACGGACGTGAGGGGTGCTAATACCTTCCCCTTGCGTAACCGACTCCCGAACCTTTTCTCTCTGGTCGCGAGACCATGTCTTTCCAGGTTTCTCTGAGCGTTTCCTTTCCCTATCTTGGGATAAATAACGTTTAGTGGCGGCTCTGTGTGTTTTTATTTTTAGGCTCGCCGGTTGATTTTTCGCAGGATGCGACACGTAGTAACGTCGTTCACCCTAAAACACAACCCTTACCCCATAGGTGGTCGAACTACGTTTTGCTCTGATTTTCATCCCAGATGAGATGCGTAGGCATAAGACGCGATGTCTTAGCAAGCACACTCCTCTTTAACCCATAGGTAGCCGAGCTACGAAAACTCTGATTCTCAGATTCAGATGAGATACGTATGCAGTGGATGTGACGTCCGTGCGAGTCATTTTCTTTTGACCCTTCTTTTAGTAAGTAGTACATTAGATAAACATACACGCTTTTCTCATCCCTTCAATCATGTTTGCACAAATAAATTTTCAAAAAAAAACAACAACCTTTGCAACAAATGTGAAAAGGGCTCCCTAGGAGTACCTAGGATGCTTTGGGTGCCTAATACCTTCCCATTGCATAACCAACCCCCTTACCCAGATCTCTGACATTTTTACTAGTTTTTGATTCGATAAAACTTTTAGGTTTTTGTTCGCTTTCTAACCATTCCTTTGGATAAATAGAAGTGCGGTGGCGACTCGACTTGTATGATTTACCTTGGATTTAGTCAATATCTCTAATGGTAACGAATACCCCGCTACAATGTGGCATCAAAGCTTATGACATATCTCCATTCAAAATCAAAAGACCACTGAATGATGTGGTACTTAGTTCTTTGGATTTTGAGACTTGTAAAAATTGCATTAAGGGAAAAGAGACAAACATGCAAGTATAAGAAACGTGCAAAAAGAAGAACTAAAATATTAGAAATCTTACATTCAAATATATGGTATCCACACATATAGATACAAGATCTAAAATGCTTCATCTTTTTCAGACCTTGTAACAAGTATGAAACATTAGATGCCTTTAAAGTTGTTAAGGCCGAAGTAGAAAAGATAATTAAAATGGTAAGAAATCATATAGGTGAAGAATATTACAATAGATATATTCAACATGGACAAATCGTAGATCTATTTGTAAAAAAAATCAAGGTAACAAGATAGTTGTCCAATACATAGTGTCTAATTCTCCATGTCAAAATGGGGTAGAAAAAGAAGAAATGGAACATTGATGGACATGGTTAGGAGCTCTGAACTTCTAAATTTATTGTGGAGAGAAGCACTAAAATAGTAGTGTATATATTGAATCATGCTCCAACTAAAGATGTCAAAAAGATACATTTTGATTCATTCAAAGATTAAAAACCAAGTTTTCATCATATACATATTTGAAAATGTTCATATGAAGAGTTTACCATTTAAAAAAGAAAAACTAGATAATAGAACTATAATTGAGTATGTCTTTGTATATGCAAAAAAAAATTAAATAGAATAGGTTATATTCCATTGTGGAGTGAAAATTAAAGAGGCAGATTCTAATGTTGACGAAAAAACTTGCAGCTCCAGTGTGGAGACGAAGAAGGACCTGTAAGATTAACATTTTAATGCTCAAGTTAGTTTGCGAATCATTTAAGATGGAGCAAAATTCTTGGGAAATGAATCTCATATCTTCTTTGGCGTGAAGAGGGGAGTATTTATATGGTGGATAGTATTGGGACTTCCCAATCCTTTTTTTGGCCTTGGTCCGATGAGGAATAGTTGCCCCGGGCTTGCAATGCAGAAAGGCACATGAAGTCTTCGAATTGGGTCAGGTGATTTTACGCTTTCACTCTCATGGGGGCAATGGAGAGGTTCTGGGAACATCTTTAATAAATATTTGTCTAAACATTAAAACGTTTCACTAACTACCTTATGTGTGGCTCTAGGTGATCAGGTTAGGGGTGGTGTATATGCCTAAACCATTTAAGTGAAATTAAGTGTATATGCTCTAGGTTTTCCCTCACTTATATAAAATTTCTTTTGGGTTTTTTTTAGAACCTTTTGGTTTGCCTCTTCTTCTTGCTTTCATTCCTACATTTTTCCTCTGCATTATTCCTGGATAATTTTTGCTTCCAATTTTTTTTCCACGTCTTCAGCTTTCACATTGTCACATCTTCATATTTAAACAGTTTACTTTGCTCAACCTCTTTCTTTCAAGTACCATTTCCTCTTTATACTTCCTCTTTTTAGTTTTTTTTCCATGGATGACCTAGGAGTGTGCCTTTGAATGTAAATGGAGATGGTGGACCGATTCTACCATATCGCCTATTTATAGAAACACTGATATTCCAAATGAGGAACCGCTGGAAGTTAAGGTCTCACTCCCAATTTGGTCATTCTTAGTGATAGTTTTAGGATTTGATGAGGTTTCGTTGAGAGCGAAAGTGACCCTCTTAGTCCTTCTGGTAGGAATGAGGAGGTAAACTCACACACTTTGGTTTACCTAGCGGTTGTTGCATGCTTGACTTCTTATGTTTGTTATCATGAGGAATTGAAGGCGAAAATTGTTTCTAAGAATAAGACGGGGGTCGGTTAATTTTTTGAAATTTTCTCCCCCGCTGGTGAAAGGGAACCTACTGAGGAGAAAATTTGGGAACATCTAATCTTTATGAACAACAATCCAACTTGTGATTGGTGTTCTCTTTTATGTGATAGCTAGGATGACATGGTTAAACGGGATGACCTGACCTAGTTCAGCCTCCTGATTCTTGACTTTACCTTTGGGTTGATCTGGAGATAGTAGGGACCGTCTCCATATATGGTCATTCGAAAAAGATGGAAGATGCACGCATAGAGGTAGACCCATATTCGCGAGGATAAATAGATTCGCAGTCGCTACGACGGATGTGTTATTTCTTTCTACGAGTGAATTTTCACTCTGATAAAATCCAGGTTACCCTTTACCACTTTTGAGGAGGGCTTGCTAAATCACTTAGTTGTATCTCCATCCCAATTTCATTAATCTTCCCGAGCCTTTGCAAAAGTGATCCAGCATCTGAGTGAGTATCGAGGGGTCAATCCATATGTTCAGATCTTTTTCAATTTGTTCCTCATATCTCAAACTTCGAAAGACTTTGTTCATGGCTAGGGGATCATTTCTATTTATCACTCAAACCAGATGTTTGACATATGCATAGACAGTTGCAAGAAGGGGAATAACTCAAAATAGTAGGGTCTATGAAGAAGCAGAGGCATGTTATTAAATATCAGGCTACCTTGAATGCTTTAAATGTTGAGGAAAGGATAGAACATTTTGGTGAGAAGAGTTTTTTTTGTGACTGATTGTCTCACCTTCTTGGTATATTTGATGGCATCTTGTCATACCCCGATTTTGATCCTGAAATTTTTCCATTTTTTTCTTTTATTTTTGCATTTGCATACATTCATCAGTATAAAATGGATTTTAATATCTTGACTCTTTTTTATTTTTAATTTGATTTTAATTTCAAATTAAGTTTAATTCCAATTGTCAATTTAATCTTAATTGTTTATTTTTACTAATGATTAAAACTCTAATCGATTTTTATTTCCAAATGAATGTTAGAGTGGATATCCAAGTAATTTTAAATGAATTATAGATTAATTTGTTTTTAATTTGGTTTTTGCTGATTTGTTATTATTAATTAAATTGATATTCAAACTAATATTGGATTATTCCTAAAGATCCACATCCATTTTTATAATCAAAATCCAAAATCCAAAATCCAAAATCCATTTTGTATCCATAATGCATTTCAAATCAAAACAATACATACATACATTTGATAACTTTTTTTCCAACATTCACAAATCCCAAGTTGATCCTACCATGAAGCACTATTGCAAGTACACGGAAATGTGAAAAAAACTATGAAGTATCACGACTATGTTTTTGATTTCATACCGCCAACACCTTATGAAGCCAAAATAAGCTCATTTTCATCATCACCACCAGTGACAAAGAAATGCAGTCTTGAATCTAAAAGAAGAACGAATTTTTGAGATTTGAAGAAGCTGAAGAATGAATGTTTGACGGTGAAGATTTAAATTTATAATGGTGATTGAATTAATAGAAGGATTAACTCTGTTTGCTTGCTTTGATTGAAAGTTGTTAGAAGTTAGACCACAATGTTAGAATGTTAGTTAGATATTCAGATTCAATTAGGATTGAATTAATAGAAGGATTAACTCTGTTTGCTTGCTTTGATTGAAAGTTGTTAGAAGTTAGACCACAATGTTAGAATGTTAGTTAGATATTCAGATTCAATTAGGACAAATTTGGAAGGAGATGCTGATAACTAACTTTGAGTCGTGTCCATTTTGTTAGTGGAAAATGTCAGTTAAGTCATGAGAATTCAGTTAGACACTTTTCAATTAGAACGATATGGATTAGCTGGATTATTTGCCCTCAAGAATTATGTTGCTGATGTGGTATTATTCATATTGGTAGTCTGCTATGTGTTACCATGTTACACTGAATTTGAAATCATCAAGTTGTTGTTAGTTATATCTGAATCATTTAATACTGAGATGCCTTGCTAATGTGGTTGGAGGATGTTGCATTGCACAATGTTGGATATGATTTGGTATGCTACTGCTTGGTCCTGCTTTCAGCAACGGCATAGCAAGATGCCTCAATCTCATATTGGCCAGTCATGAGGATAAGGATGTCACCTAAAGGGCCTGTTATATGAACAGTCCTAGCTTACAGCTTCAACATAATCTCCACATGGAGTTTTTTCTCTATAATACATTGGCAAGAAATGTTCTCCTAGGACTATGACAGATCAGAACACTACCAAAGACATTTGATAATTTATGTGCATTCAGAGTTGCCGATGTAGCAATCAGCTTGCAATCACGGCATTGGGCTACAACTTCCTTCAAAGACATTTGTGCTTCATGATCTTCCATGGGCCTCGTGCATTACAAAGACCTTGTACTTGTCTGAACCAGAATTTTTAAGTGTTTCCTGCATAATGTCAGCACCAGACAGCCCTCCATTTTACGATACCAAAGGTTCTGATAGTCGTTGTAGCAACCACTCAATATTGTGAAATCTGCAAGTGCAATTACAGAAAAAAGTGATTTTGAAAGAAGACTTGGCAGTGGGCATTAAAGAGCTTCCTCCACACCAACCATAACCTGCAAAAATTAAACCAAATCACACTGGTCACTATCAAAACCACACATCTACAAGAAGTTCACAGGGTTGCAGAATAATACAATCTTTTTGCAAATAATACGAATTTAGAATTAAGCTCTTTTGCTCTCAAGGCTTTCAGTCATATTTCATTGGAGTATTATTTGTAACTTTTGTTTTGGATTGAAACCTAGAAACAACACTAAGAAAAATAATGAATCAAGCAAATTAAACTCTTCAAATGGTTCTGCGAGTTGGGTGGAACCGAAAGATGCAGATCAAAGGCGTGTACAAGCAAGCGGTGAACCGGCTGGTCATTGGTATACAGGATCAGATGGAAGAAAGGTCTATGTCAACAAAAGTGGGAAGGAGTCCACAGGCCGAAATGCTTATAGAAATTATCGGAAGGAGAGTGGAGCAGCATCCCAAAGATCCAAAAGAAAACAACTGCCAAGAGGGGAAAGTAAACTTTGATGCAGTACATTAATTTACTTTTGGACAGGTTCCTGTAAATTACCTGCATGATGCACAAAAAAATCAATCACTGCATTCAATCATCCAGTTGCTGAAGAATCATTTGAAAGCGGTGAGTCGCCACAAGGCCAAAATGAGGAGGCCATTCCTGTAAAATTATTAGAACACCAGAGACAAGTTAATGGCAGAGTCGAGGTTTCACAATTTTCAGAAATCTGAAAATGACATGATTGACAAACAAATGGGTGATGAAACTGTACCTACTGGTATTAATTTGTCATCAGTCGTGGCTACTGTTGGAGACATCGCATGGAAAGATGCCAAATACGGCCAGATATGGGAGTATCTCCGGGATGAATTTGAGTTAACTCAGAGATTTGCAAGTCTTGATTTCAAGTTGAAATTTGTGGAGCACAACATCCGATTTCTATAAGAAATTCTTCAAAAATAGGAAATCCGATTTCCTAGAGTGGCTCATAATTACATTGGTTGATGCTGAAATTCTGTTGTCTCTATATGCCATTGTTCAGCGGTCCGCAAGGAGTCTTTGACAGCAATTGGTGCAGCAAAGTAAAATCCACCTGCCAAGGAACAAATCAGCATGGGAAGATTCAGAAAAATAAAGAATTTGCGTAAATGTAATGATCGTCATACCGTAGTAATGCTAATCTCCAAATGCCCCACTTGATAAACAACCTTCATTTTGGATTTTGGACTGTGTGCAGTTATCATGGCATATAACTTAATCCTGGAAACCTCCTGTCTTGTTGATCAGAAAGCAATGTTCTCTACCTTTCCTCCAGTTACTGTGGCAGATATTTTATCCAGCGATTCATCATCTATTAATTCAAGTGTTCCGCCGACTCTTGAGCATTCAGATGAAAATGGAGTAGTTAGTACTGACATTCCCATATACAATGGACTTCATGAAAAAAGCAACAATGGTTTAACTGTAGAATCTGAAGAATTACCCCCATTTTCTTATGTACCATATTCCAAGCCTGATTCAGCAGCTACAATGAGACCAGAAAATTCATTTTTTGCAAGAGGAATTCACTGCAGTAAAGCACGGTTAATTATTTCAAACAGTAGGAATCCAAAATTTCCCAATTTGGGATCAAGACAAAAGCGATCATAAAAAGTTCATGCTCAGATTACCGTTTTCGAATTCAGGCATCAAAGAGGGCAATCAACAGCTGAGTACCTAAAAGCATTTCTGAAAACTTTCTCCATTGGACCATTGAGCATCGAACCAAAACCCTAAGCTGCATAGATAAAAGGAGGCGAATTAGTGAGACGGGGGGAGACGAAAAAAAAATGGAGAGAGAGGCGGCCAAATTAAAACCTTAATCCTAAAAAAGAAGAAAATCAGCGCTTGAAGAGAGGAAGGGATAAGAAAGCGTTACCTGAGCTCGCCGCCGCCGTCGAAGGTTAGCCGTCCTGTCCAATTTTCTTTTGGGAACCATGGATTTGTCGCGCTTTGTGCCTTGTTTGAGAGGCGATGTTTGAGCGGGTTTTGTGAGAGAAACGAGAGCTTGAGAAGACGCGATTGAAAGAGGGTTTGGTGTGATTGAAATTGAGAGTGACGCGGTTGAGAGAGACTCGTTTGGAGATAGGGAGATGAGCGTGAGAGCATGGGTGAGAGAGGAAGACGATTGGAGTTCTAGGACTCCCGTCTGCATCCTCACTTTTTTTCCTTTTTCTTTTTTTTATTTATTCTTTTTTTTAGCAGACTTTTAAAACCCCCAATTAAGTGAACGTTTAGATTTTTTTAGTGGTCATTAACTGTTGTTTTATTGGTATTAGTTTCTATTAAGTGCTGTTTTGTGTTCCCAATCCCTACCTTTTGAACCCAACAGCCAGCGGCTAGGGTTATCTTTTGGGATTTCTTTTATCTTTTTTTAATTAAATAATCGTCCATTAAATAAACCATCCCTTTTTATTTTATTCCTACTTTAACCTATTTTGGTTTATATATTTATGTTGTTATTTAAATAATAATTAATTGTAGGCAGTCTAGTGGAGAGAGTGTAGGTTCTAAGTCTTTAGAGGAGTGGGTTCAACACTTGTACATAGCACTTTTTTAGTATTTCATTTTCTTTTAGCTTTTATTTTTAGTATTTTATTGTCTTTTAGCATTTTGTTTCTTTTAATATTTTTTTTATGTCCATGCTTCTTTATTAAATCCATCATGCATGCGAAACCACTTGAAAACTAAAAAAAATCATAATTTTCTCGATTTAATATCGAGCCCTTTTTCACACCCTTGTAAGTCGATTGCTTTTTAAGCATCGCCATCAACCTCACATAGCTTACTCTTGGGCTTTCTTACAATGAGCCGGTTCTCTTGCACTTACACTCATACTTTTGCATTATTTGTTGTTTGGGCCCGATTTAATTATTTCATTATTTTGAATCCCCATTTGACAAAATGTACCCCACTTCCCCGATGTGTAATAATTTTGTACTGTTTAGTTCTTTATTTGTTTGACTGTTTAGTTAGCTACTAATATAAGAATAAAATCAACAATTTCAAAAAAATACAAAAAAATATGACTCGATCCAACGTCGAGTACTTTCTCAATAAACGAACCAACTCATTTCTCCCTCCTATTCCATCCCATTTCAAAACTTCATCAAATGCTTGATCCAACGTCAAGCCATTTTTCATAATAAAAACTCAAAAAATATTAATTCATATCCAAGACTTTTTTCAATAAAGATGGAAATGGAACGTGGTGTATACCGCGCACTCCTGAGACTAGGATTCGAGATGTATATCTCGCCAATCCTAGCTCTCGCCATCATCCAGGTTTATCCACTTTGTCTTCTCAAACACTCATTCAAATTTCTCTTAAACGTCCATCAATACTTGATCTAGGTCAAGTCATTTTTACAACAAAACTCAAGATACATAATTCTTATTTAACACTTTTTCAATAAAGGTGGAAATGGAACATGGTGTATACCATGCACTCCTGAGGTTAAGATTCGAGACGTATGCCTCGCCAATCTTAACTCTCGCCATCATCTAAAATTGTCAATGCGGTTTCTTCAAACCCTTTCTCAATCAAATTCCAAAATACTTAATTCCTATTTTAACTTTTTTTCAATAAAGATGGAAATGGAACATGGTGTATACCATGCACTCCTGAGGCTAGGATTCGAGATGTATATCTCGCTCATCCAAGTCCTCGCCATCACTCAAAATACATCCAACCAATCAAACTCTTTTTTCGCCGCCGTGCGACCAATCAAAGAATCTTTTTCATAAATGAAAGATATATTGTCTTAAGTGATACAAAACAATGTTTCGGCCACGATTGTTGAGTAGAGATAAATGACGCTTTTCCGAATGTAGATTTATAAATCCGTTCGATGTGTGGTGTGCGTCCACTCCTCATCTGTTTTGGGTAAAACAATGTTTTCGTCGATTAATACAGTATAGCTTTCGCTAAAATTGACCAACAAACAAACATTTTTCTACCCAGAACTACGTAAGCCTTGATTTCTCTTTTGAGATACGTAGGAGCAGGATTTGTAAATCTTGTCAGGCCCATTAATAAAAAACTTAGGTTTAGTCCTTCGTCAAAAATCCAAAAACATTTCTTCTCTCTTATATTCATTCTTTCCCACCTAATAACTTGAAAAGCCTATCATTTCAAACTAACATTAACGCACACAACTGACCTAATGGTTCCCGTTGAGTACAACGGACGTGAGGGGTGCTAATACCTTCCCCTTGCGTAATCGACTCCCGAACCCTGATATTGGCTGCGATGACCATATCTTATCCTTTCATTTGTCTTGGGTTTTATCGATATTTCCCCTTTCCTTTTTAGGAATAAATAAAGTTCGGTGGCGACTCTGTTCAGTCCATCATTGCGGGCGTGCGATCGCGCTTCGCTTTGAAGTCGTATCCCCATTTTTTCGAGGTGCGACACATCTCTCATGCACATTTATGAGAGGAGGAAGCCTATGTAAGTTATGAATGTTGACAAGGTTCTTCCTTCCCACAGTCTTTCTGATTCAATTTTCAAACAACAGGCTCAGAGTCACCGGTCAATAATTTCCAGATATTGTTGTCTCGTACTTTGCCCTTCCTCCCCAGAGTTCAACCAACAAAGGTGAATGAATGAGTAAGAAGTCTTGTGAGTGTCCCCTTTTCTCAGCTGACAACTCTAGTAAAAGGGACCGAGATAAAGATCATGTCGTCAAGGTTATTGGAAAAAAGATGAAGACTTTTGATTCCCGGTTTACATGGCTTTCTCTCAAGGCTCCTGATGTTACGATTACCAAGCTTCTAACCATCATGTATTCCCAAGTCCCTTGGGAGTCCTAAGAAGTGCAGAAGTCCTTCTCGGAACAGGATGCCTCATATGTCCATAATCTTTCCGATATTGGGAAGATGGAGTTTATGGCAAAGAAGGTATATCATTTGTTTTTCAGGAGAAGGTACCAAAACTTCAAGAAGATATGAATCAATCTAGGGAGGAGGCTGGTTTTTGAAAGGCCGAGGCTGGAAAGCTTTTGAATCTTCAAAAGGAAGTAGAGATTCATGGTACTCCCTCTGACTTAGTAGATAAAATCAACGATCTACAATAGACTTTAGCTAGGAAAGATAAGGCTTTGGAAGAAGCTTATACTCCTGTTATGGAACCTTCGTTCCAGTTGGTTGCAACTCATAAAGATCTGAAGAAGGAACGAGAATATTGTCAGAGATGGGTAAAAAAGTACAACATTGTTGTAAACAAGGGTATTCAGGATGCTCACACTACTTTCCATTGGGCCATCGAGAAAATTTAGTTTCCCTACCCTAGAATTGAAATTACTTTAGATAAAATGGGCATAAGGAAGAATATAGTTGATGGAGAAATAGTCATTGATTACAAGGAGATGAGTGAAGGCGAGGACAAAAGGGAAGAAGATGATAAGTATAATTAGGACGTGTGATTTCCATGATTACTTTTATAATATTTTTTAATGTTTGTATAATGGCATTATCCTTCGGCACTTGTGTTTTAAACAACATTCCCTTATTTTTCTTATTTTAATGTTCTTCCTTATGTTACGTTTCTTCATTGTTTTGTTTCTTAGCGCTTTATTACTTTGTGCCTATTTTCTATGTTCGTTGACGTTGTCGAGGAACCTTCATGGGCAATGGTTGGATCCTTTTGTCTTCCCCCAGGTCTTTCTTGGTTTGGTTTCGACGTGTTTGAGGTTTCACCACCTACGCCCTCGGAGTGGCTAGTTCATAGGGGGTGTACCAATTATAATGCGACAATTAACATTTCTCGTCTTGGTTTCTGCTAAATCGAAAACACCAAAGTATACTTCAAATAGTATCATATTCATTATCAAGATATTAAATCTAGGCGAAAATTTACACTTTTCTTCATGAAGTAACTACACGTTACTTAACTATAATATTTCTTAAGCTTCACGACATTCTCTATCTAAGGGATTAATTCTCCGGCTAGTGCCTCCAAGTTGTATGCTCCTTTTCTTGTACTTGAACTAAATCTCTATGGTCTTTCCCAGTTAGCTTCTAACTTACCATCCCTGGGACTCTTTCCACCAACACCGACACGCCTCAACATAAGACTACCCGGTTCGAACTCCCGGGGTCTCACTCATTTGATGTACTTAGCAGTTTTTGCTTCCTTTTAAGTCATGATTAATAGAGATATGGATCTCCTTTTTTCCTCTAATGGTTTTAATCATTCCCTAATTCCATTATAATTATCCTTTTTAGTCAAGGGGTGAGCTATATGCCCTTCAGCTTTATTCTTCAATTTTGATAGGGATGACAACTTATGTTCCATAAGTCAGTCGGAAAGAAGTTTCCCTAGTGGTTGAATGTGGTATGGTCTCGTAGGCTGAAAGGAAATTTGGAAGTTCATCTTCCCAATTTCCGTTGGTCGCAACTAACCTTCACTTAAACCCTTTAAGAATCACCTGATTTGTAACTTCAACTTGTCCATTGGTTTGAGAGTGCTCTATTGATGTGAAGTGTTATTTAACATTCTTCCAAAAGGCTTATGATTTTCCTGTCAGTGAACATGGTACCGTTATCTATAATGATGTCTTGGAAAATCTCGGACCATGCCAGGATATTTCTTTTGAAGTATTTTAGAATATTAATGATTGTAATGTTTTCCAATGCCTCTATTTTTATCCATTTGGTGAATTAATCTATTGCCATGATTAAGAAATTGAGGTGCCTTATGGCCTAAGTAAAAGGTTTAAGGGTGTCCATTCCCCATAATGAGAAGGGCCATGACAGGGTGTAGCGGTAAATTCATGACCATCAAGCTATGATAAGAAGTTTCCAAGGGAAAAGGGAAAAGTACGAACAAAACCCAATGATAAGAAGTTTTCATATCAAAACTAATAAAATGCCAGAGATTACAGGTAAGGGGGTTGGTTACACAGAAGGAAGGTGTTAGCACCCAAAGTGTCCTAGGTACTCCTAGGGAGCCATTTTTTGTGTGCATATGTATTTTTGTACAAAATTATGTTTGCAATAAATAGAGTGGAGGGATGAGAAAAGAATTCATTAATTATATTTTTGTGTTTGACAAGACCTTCGGACTTGTGCCTACGTACCAACATAAAATGAGGGATCAAAACCTCGTAGTTCATGGTAACAATTTCAAAGTTAGCGCATTGCTTTTAACAAAAATTTAACCTTAACAAAGGCACAAGAGGCCTAAAAAAGGTTTGAATGAGTGTTAGTTCTTTTTGTCTTTTTAAATTTTAAGTCAAATATAGTTAAGTTCATTTACAAGTTTGATTAAGAAAAGAGTTTTAAAAAGCAATGGCATAAGGCCAAAGTTTCTAATTTGCAAAATGGTTTAAGTTTAAAAATCACAATCAAAGAATATTTTAAAAGGAGGGAGAGATTTGAAATTAAAGAAGTGGGGAAGAGATGAAGAGACTAATCCTAAGCAAAAATTAAAAGTTAAGAGTTGAAAAGATCTGACCAATGGGTTGCAATCCAATAGACAAGAATGTCATATAGAAACCCAAATTCTCTTAGACTTTAGAATCAAGCAATATCAATACACAAATAGTAAGATGAAGAGCAAGGCATCAAATAAAGATAGCCGCATCCAAGCTTAGCAACTTCATGATCTTCTTCATAAATCTTCCATGTATCAGATGACTTTAAAGATAAGCATTGGGCACAGGTTCAAAGTAACAGCTCCAAAAGATTATGTTGCAGATGAACTCAAATGGGATCACAATACTTGCTTCAATTGAAATTCAAGTCACAAGCACTTGGTTTCATGAAAGTTGGCATTGGCCAAGTTCTTTTCATATGGAGTGTTGCCTAATTCTAAGTCCAAAGTCTCAGGGCAAACCAAAAGTCCACACAAAATGTCTTTTAGGTTTTTTATTCTTATTATGTACATTAAGGTTAAAAGACCACAAACACAAACAAATATATACAATCACAGAATAATCACAAGATATGTCTTAAATGAGCAAAGTGAAAATGGCATTAAAGTAAACAAGTTAAATGGTATGAATAATGGCAAATGAATAAAGGCTCAAAATTAAAGTGCATAAAAGTAAATGGCTTGAAATTAAATGTAAGTTGTTAATTGATTAGAAGTTAATATTGCTTTTGTTCTTGTTTTGTTTAAGTCATTCTTTGGATAACACTCAACCCACTATTCATAAGCATGAATCCTTGAACCAAGATATCTTCCAAAGGAAGGAAAAAAGGCCAAGTTTCCACACAATACCATGAAAGAGGGGAGACTTACAATCTCACTTACTAGAATGCTATGCCTTTTGTGTCACAAATTTAGTGCTATGTTAAGCAATCGTAATTGGACTTATGTAGAATTCACAACTATTTGAGGCCGGGCAATAGAAATTTTGGTGTTAATGCATGTTAGAGACATAGTATAATGGACTATGCTCCTAAAACATACCACACACAAAAAGAATATGCAAAAGAGGTGGACCTAATCTCATCCACACTCATGTTGATTTTGCAATCAACTAGCCTTAGGATATGGAGATATCATAGGTCCATGAAATGAATGAGAAGAGAATGGGATTGAGATGAAGAGGGAGGGGAAATGGAATCAACACAAATTGGTCAAACGAGGACTTTTATCAAATTAAAATCATTCATTCATTTTGGAAGATGAAATGTACATTTCATCAATCCCCTAAATCCAATGATTTTAACTCAACAAAGTCAAATCAACCTTGACCAAGGCCCAACAACATAAGTCAAACTCAACAAGTCAATATCAAAAGCTCTACACAATTTATTTTGCAATTAAACAATTAAAATTAATTAAATAATGCATTAAATTAAATTATCGTTGGTCAAAATCCTAAAACCTCATCAAAACACCAAAGAAATGGCCATGAGATTTATCATAGGTCAAACAAAGTCAAAGGACCTTGGAGAAAATATTTCATAATTTTTGGAAACTTAAAAGTATTTTTAAACAATTAAAAATATTCACAAAATCAATTAAATCATGAAAAATATTAATAATGATCTAAAAAATAATTTTAATTCAGAAAATGAAAGAGGAATTTATTTAAAATATTTTGGATCAATATTAAAATTAATATGAATTAAAGAAAATAAACCAAATAAAATACAAATCAGAAAATGAGAAAAAACGTGGACCACTTGATCTCCCTCATTAATTGAGGTGGCAGATCAAGTGGTTGCTAACGCGCATTCCACCATAGTCACGACTCAAAGCGTAACACAAGTGGTAATCAGTTTCAACGCGTGAGATTAGATCATTTCAAATGGATCAAGTGGCTCAGATGAATGTCAACTCACCACCGGAGCCAAAGCTCTGGTCTCCTTCTCCGGTGAGCTTCACCGGACTGGTAACCATCACCAAAATTAAAAATAAAGACATGAATTTAAAGTAAAAATGCCTCTGAGCTCGAATCTGTGAGATCATGTTGGAATGCTAGGCAATGGTGTATGGAATGTTAAAGTTCAATTTGTGCCAAAAGATCATTCATGTTCAAGCCATGTGCATCCCATTCAAATCTTATCCAAAATGGATGAAACTGGACTTTTTGGAAAGGTTAGATCAAGAGGAACAACTTTCATGTTGAATACTTTTTCATTTGAAGCTTGTATCATGATGAATTTTGATGTGGAAGTTGGGGAAATCAAACATGTCAAAAGTTTTTCTAAGTGTCAAGCCATATGTTCACTTATTCCACCTTGGATAACTTTATATGGGAGCTTCAAATGAGAAACGTTCCTTCATCAAAGTTATAGCTCTCTCAAATTCATTCAAACTGGTCATAAATTTGACCTCATTTGGATTTGATATTAAGGAGTTATGCATTTTTGAAGTTGAGGAAAATCACTTGTTCAATGGCCTTGGTCCAAAATGACCTATAATGTATCCTCATATAACATGCACATAAAATTTGAATTAGCTATTCCTCCAAACATAAAAGTTGAATTATACACCTTGAATTTTATTTTGCAACTTGGAAATCTTTCATCTCATAAAAAATGAGCAAGTTATGGCCTTGGGAAATTGACCTCCAAATTAGGGTTTAGACAAAATGACTTATAATCGTTCACCATAAAAAATGACTTTTCATGCAAAACTAGATCTAGATCTAAACATGAAAGTTGTTTGGAATGTCATTTAGAGTAACTTTGATCTTGGAATAATTTTCATATGACAAACATTATAGGAGATAGGGTCTACAGAACCCAGTTTTGATCAGATGAATTCCTCCGGTCAACCACCATCAACCAACTTGCTAACTTGAAATTATATTGACCTTTGGGACTTATGGGAGATCATATATGCATAAGATGATGAAATTTGAAGTATCCCTTTAACTATTTGATCAATTGTTGAAAAATCTTATTGAAGAAGTTACACAAGATACCTAGATGAATTAGGGTTTCCAAGGCAAACCATCTCCAAACTATTGATGATTACTTGATCAAACTAACATGTGAAGCTCATGGGGATTCATATATGATTCTTATAGCCATAGTAAACCAATTCTTGATTGAACTCCTTGAAATGAGGGTCTTAAACCCTAGATATGAGCTTGATAGATCAAAGGTGAGCATGTGCACTACCTACAAAAGAATTGAATAAATGCAAAGACATATTTTTGGTATTTTGGTTAGTAAAGATGATACAATACAAAGCATGATACAATCAAATGATGCTTGGTCATCTCTCCCAATGCAAACCCAATGTATGAGGGTAAGGAGGGTGCCAAGATGTGATCCCAATGTTTATGCATATGGTGAGAAAACATAAGGGATCTTAGGGTCAAAATTGGGGTCTTACAGCTGCCCCTATTTAAGGACATTCTAACTGAGGAGGTGAAGGTTAAAATCTTCTCATCGACTCAGTACAATGGGCTTAAATAGCAACATGTAGAAACGAATTTTGGTCCCTAAGAGACCTCATGATGCATATGATATGAAATGTTGAAATAATCTTTGTGGGGAGATGTTGCCACAAAGGAAAAGAATCTAGAGAGACTGAAAGTCCACAGGAGTATAATGCATTCCATAAGGAAACTCACTGGGAAGACAGAGACTCTGGGGGCATAAAGATGGTTGTGCGTAGGCCAAGCTACGACTTAAAAACAACTGGGGGACTCTAGGGATTCCATAAATCAATGGAAAGACTCAGTCGGGGAAAGAAGGACATTTGCGGGGGAAGCGAGTAGATCAAAGCAAAGCTGAAATACTTGAGCCAAGCAGGAAAATGGCGATTTCACTAAGGAAATGCGCACTCACACTCAACTGGGGAAGAAATGATCTTCATCACAGGAGTAACAGAAGTATATTATCCATTACCGGTTACTGGGTAAGGAGATAACAAAATCTGATAGAGAGGACATCCGTTACCGGTTAGGGTAAACATATCAAGGATGACTCGCTGAAGGCAACCAAGAGGTGTATTCATTACCGGTTTCTGGGTAAGAATAAACTGCTGGGAAAAGCCAAAATAGGATTTATAACTACCAGTTACTGGGCAGAAGACCAAAGAGAGAGAATATCCGTCACTGGTTAAAGTGAACATATCAAGGATAACTGTCTGACAAAATAGGAATTACATCTATCGAATACTGGATAAAATACCGAAAAGAGAATATTTGTCATCGGTTAGGATGAACATATAAATGATAGACTCATAGGGGAGAAATAGGAATTATATCTATCAGTTACTGGATAGAATACCAAAAAGAGAATATCCGTCATCGGTTAGGATGAACATATCAAGGATAGACTTTGCAACAAGGAGAAGAGCAGGATTTACAACTACCGGTTACTGGGCAGAAAACCAAAGAGAGAAGGAAACCCGTCATCGGTTAGGATGAACATATCAAGGATTAACCTTCTGGGGAATAAAACAGGGATTACAACTACCTTTTTACTGGGTAGAAAACCAAAAAGAGAATATCTGTCACCGGTTAAGATAAATATATCAAGGATAAACTCAAAGCAGGGGAAGAAAATATTCGTCATCGATTAGGATAAATATATCAAGGATGTACTTCCTGGGAGACGTGAAAACGAATCCGCTGGGGAAAAAAGGGTTACTCTTCTCGGGTATTGGGCAAAAAGTGACACAATACAAACCAAGAAGAACATTACCAGTTACTGGGTAATAGACTCCTAGGGGACCAAAAGCATCTATCTAGTAAGATCTAGAAAGAAAAGGTCAATCAAGACTCAACCCAATGAGGATATAACTCAAGGGGAGTGTTCCATCCAGATAATCAACTGGGGAGGAAACTGAAATGATAATCATCCACGAGGAAATATCTCAGTGGGGAAAGGAGAAAGGTTAAATTCTTTCTGCTTAATGGGCTGACACTCTACATTTGAAAGAGGACAAACAGACCAAATTTGCATGGGGAAAAGGCTATATCTCCATAGCAGAGGATCAAAATGAACAATGAATCACAAAGTGCAATAATGAAATAATGAAATTATATGAGTGCATATGCATATGTATATGTATATGTATATGTATATGTATATGTATATGTATATGTATATGTATATGTATATGTATATGTATATGTATATGTATATGTATATGTATATGTATATGTATATGTATATGTATATATGATGATTATGCTGACAGGACGATCACAAAGGATATAAATGTCACTGATTTGAATCATCGATGCAATTCTCGGCCAATCCCCATAGGAGGGAAGCAATTGTTGGAGAAAAGATCAAACATCTCGACAGTTCGACCCTGGGTGGGGAAGAAAGGAGAGGATCTGCTGAGGAAACTGCTACAAACTCCGTGGGGAATTTTAGGTCAACACCATATCAAATGGGAGACAATCCTGCAGGAGATAAACACATTAGCTACTCAAAATCAGGAATAACCCTGACGACTTACGGGGAATCAAAATTTTGCCAAAGTTGTGCAAACTTCCGAAACCATACAAATTGCTGGAATAACGCGCCTACAACTCAAGAGAGGCCAACAAACTCGGTTGGGGAAACCAACAAACTCAGCTAGGGATGTCATCAAATATCGGTTGCGAAAAGCTGCTGAAATGCTGATGAGGAAGAGAAAAGAGTCACGCCAACTGCTTGGGGAGAACCAATAATGCTCCTCACTTAGGGCTTACCGTTTTTTCAAACTGTTGTTGATATTTCTTTCAATGAGATTGATTGCTTAAAATAACTGCTTTTATATATTTAAGAAAATATGGTTTTAATTTAAAATTCAATTTCAAAAATGATCATAATAAAAAATTTAAATCCGTTTGGCTGAATAACAAATAAGAGTAGAAACAATTGGATAAAAAGCTCAATTTTATTTAATAGAATGGTAGTATGTAAATGACAAGACTCCATAGATCTTTACAAAAGTTGAAAACTGGTAATTTACATGGAAAAGGGCTACATTGAATACAATGATCAATAATCCTTCTACCAACTCTTGACTTCCACTGTGCTCTTGGCGTCGCCTGGGAATGATGAATCATAACCAAACGTTGTGCTCAAGAAAGTCTTCAAAACTGAAGATCAACAGGATGCAATTGCTTGCCATAATCCCTAATTTTTGCATAAATTGCCCCAAGGTGGGGTACTCAATTTATCGGGATGATTCTTTCTGTTTTTATGTCTCTAATTGTTTCCTGGATCGCCCTTTTGGGTTCAATCCACTAAGATGCTCATTTTTGCCTAAGCTGCCTTTTCAGGTTTTCAACTTAACGAGTTGTTCTTTTCTTTTTTAGGCGAAGTATTTCTTGACTGCATCTGCACTCACATGACGTGTGAACTCTTCACCATCCATAGTTGTAAGAATCAAAGCGCCGCCTGAAAAGGCTCTCTTAACAACATATGGGCCTTCATAATTAGGAGTCCATTTGCCCCTAGAATCTGGCTTGAAAGATAAAATCTTCTTGAGCACAAGGTCACCTTCTCTGAACACACGAGGTCTGACCTTCTTATTGAATGCTTTCTTCATTCTCTGCTGATACAACTGATCATGACACATGGAAGTTAACCTATTTTCTTCAATTAAATTCAACTGATCAAACCTTGTATGACACCATTCATCCTCAGTCAACTTGGCTTCCATCATTACACGCAAGGATGGGATCTCAACCTCTACAGGGAGCACAACTTCCATACCATAAACAAGTGAGAAAGGGGTTGCCCCTGTTAAAGTGAGGACGGATGTACGGTACCCATGCAAAGCAAATGAGAGCATCTCATGCCAATCCTTATATGTTACAACCATCTTCTGGATGATCTTCTTGATGTTCTTGTTTGCAGCTTCAACAACCCCATTCATCTTGGGTCTATAGGGAGAAGAATTATGATGTGCGATCTTGAAGTCATTGCGAAGAGCTTCCACCATGTTATTGTTCAAGTTTGATCCATTATCAGTAATGATCTTACTTGGCACACCATACTGATATATAATTTGATTCTTGATAAACCTCACAATAACTTGCTTGGTTACATTTGCATACGATGTCGCTTCAACCCACTTTGTGAAGTAGTCAATTGCCACTAAAATGAAACGATGTTCGTTTGAAGCTTTGGGCTTAATCATGCCAATCATATCAATTCCCCATATGGAGAAGGGCCATGGGGAGGAAATGACATTCAACAGTTTTGGAGGAACATGAATTTTATCTGCATATATTTGACACTTGTGGCACTTCTTCATAAATTTGCAACAGTCAGATTCCATTGTCAGCCAATAGTAACATGCTCACAACATCTTCTTAGCCATAGCATGTCCATTAGAATGAGTACCAAAGGAACCTTCATGGACTTCAGCCATAAATAAGTATGCTTCGTGTCTATCCACGCATCTGAGCAGAACCATATCGAAATTTCTCTTGTACAACACATCACCATTCAGGTAGAAATTACCGGCAAATCTTCTCAAAGTCTTCTTATCTTTCAAAGATGCCCCAGACGGGTAAATCTGACTTTGAAGGAAACATTTAATATCAAAATACCACGGCTTCTCATCTTTGACCTCTTCAACAGCAAACACATGAGTTGGCCTATCAAGATGCATCACAGCCAAATTGGGAGCGTCATTCCAATACTTCACCATAATCATTGAAGCCAAAGTTGCAAGAGCATCTGCCATCCGGTTTTCATCTCAAGGGATATGATGAAACTCAACATTTGTAAAGAAAGTTGAAATCCTTCTTGCATAATCTCTATATGGTATCAAACCGGGTTGATTCGTCTCCCATTCACCTTTGATTTGATTCACAACCAAAGATGAATCTCCATAAACGTCCAAATACTTGATTCTGAGATCAATGGCCTCTTCAAGCCCCATAATGCAAGCTTCATACTCAGCCATATTATTTGTGCACTTGAAAGTCAATCTAGCTATAAACGGAAAATGCCTGCCTTAGAGAGTAATAATCACTGCCCCAATGCCATTACCATGTTGATTAACAGCTCCATCAAATACCATGCCCCAACAGGAACCAGGTTCTGGCCCTTCTTCAAGCAATGGTTCATCACAATCTTTCATTTTCAAGTACGAAATCTCTTCATCGGGAAAATCAAACTGCACTGACTGGTAAACTTCAATTGGTTGGTGAGCCAAATGGTCATCCAAGACACTACCCTTGATTGCTTTTTGAGATCGGTATTCAATATCATACTCTGATAACAACATCTACCAACGGGAAATCCTCCCAGTTAAAGGAGGCTTCTCAAAAATATACTTGATTGGATCCATTTTGGATATCAACCAAGTGGTATGATTCAACATATAATGGCGCAGACGCTTAGCAACCCAAGCCAATGTGCAACAAGTCTTCTCTAGCATAAAATACCGAGTCTCACAATCGGTGAATTTCTTATTGAGGTAGTAAATAGCATATTCCTTCTTTCCAGTCACATCTTGCTGACCAAGAACACAACCTATACTCTCTTCAAGCACAGTCAAATACATGATCAATGGTCTTCCTTCAACAGGTGGAGACAAAATCGGAGGCTCAAGCAGATACTCTTTGATACTATCAAAAGCTTTATGGCAGTCTTCGGTCCAATCACAAGACTGATCTTTCTGAAGAAGCTTGAATATAGGAGCACATGTGGCAGTCATGTGTGAAATGAATCTGGAGATATAATTCAAGCGGCCGAGAAAACCTCTGACTTACTTCTCAGTTTTTGGCGCAGGCATCTCTTGTATTGCTTTGACCTTGGCAGGATCAACTTCAAACCCTTCTCGCTGACAATAAAGCCCAACAACTTACCAGAACGAACACCAAAAGTACACTTATTGGGATTCAAGCGGAGTTTGTACTTCCTCAAACACTGGAATAGCTTCAACAAATGTTCAACATGTTCCTCTTCATCAATGGATTTAGCAATCGTATCATCTACATAGACTTTAATATCTTTATGCATCATATCATGAAAAAGAGTAGTCATTGCTCTTTGGTAAGTTGCACCAGCATTCTTTAAACCGAAAGGCATCACTCTATAACAGAATGTTCCCCAGGGTGTAATGAACGTGGTCTTCTCCATATCTTCGGGTGCCATCTTGATCTGATTATAATCGGAAAATCCGTCCATAAACGAAAAGAATTTGAACTTAGCTGTATTGTCTACCAACATATCAATGTGTGGTAGAGGGAAATCATCTTTCGGTCTGGCTTTATTCAAATCTCTATAGTCGACACACATACGGACTTTTCCATCCTTCTTTGGAACAGGTACAATATTGGCCACCCATTGCGGATATTCAGCGGTAACAAGGAAACCGACATCAATCTGCTTTTACATTTCTTCTTTGATCTTCACTTCCATATCAGGATGAGTTCTCCTCAACTTCTGCTTGACTGGCGAGCATTCTGGCTTCAACGACAATCTATGCTCCCCAATCTCAGAATCCAAACCAGGCATGTCTTGATAGGACCAAGCAAACACATCTGAATACTCTCGGAGAAGATCAATCAACCTATTCTTAACCTCTGGACACAGTCGATACCCAACTTTGACTTTCTTCACATCATCCTCGGAACCCAAGTTGACTAGCTCAAACTGCTATTCAAATGGCTGAATGGCTTTTTCCTCATGCTCAAGTAGACGAGACAGTTCATTAGATACTTCTTCATCACTTTCTTCCTCAGCCTCAAACACATGGAATTCAAAATTTGGCGAAGGAGTAGGATCATTGTATTCAATGGGTTTAGAAACCAAGTTGCATAATGATTTGATATTTTGATTTTAGAGAAGTGAATTGGTGACCAAATATTATGCAGATGGACAAATTATATTTATTGATTTATGTTTTTTGTGATTACCATTTTCGGAAAAGCAAAAAGTAAAAATAAAACATCATAGATGTGGATGAATAAAATTAAATTTTATTGATGATCAAATTTGAAAATGCCCAAACAATGTTCACTTCTCCCTTAGGCATAGGAGAAGGATTTTCAAAAAACAAATAAAAGCAATTACTTAGATCTATGCACAATAATAGGAACATCAATAGCAGCCCAATTGTTGCAAGCTTTTCCATGCGTCACAAAATTGGTGCAATCTTCGTTTTCATCACCCTCGATCACAGCAGATAAGTGTTGTTCATTACCATGAATTAGCCCTCCGCTACGGAAACTGGGTTGCACATCTTCAGCTCTAACCACAGATGAACCTCGTTGGAAACCCAAACCAGCTCTGCTCTTGTTGTCGGTGACCTCTACCATTTGTCCCCACCGGTCAAAAATACCATCTTCAACAATCTTCTGAGCGTCTTTGAATGAGGACATAGGTGCCCACACTCTCCTTTCCTTAGCAATAGATAGATCTTGGAAATGAGTTCCAACCTCATCCTCATCTTCTACATAAGAGAAAGACGACAGATGGCTTACCAATAAAGCCTTCTCCCCACCGACAATAACCAGCTTACCATTCTTGACAAACTTCAATTTCTGATGTAGCGTCGAAGTAACGACTCCAGCCTCATGTATCCATGGCCTTCCTAACAAGCAGCTATAGGCCGGGTGGATATCCATTACCTGGAAAGTAATTTGGAAATCACTCGGATCTATCTTCACAGGAAGGTTCACTTCACCGATCACCGTCTTCCGAGAACCGTGAAAAGCTTTGACGATCACACCATTATATCTCATCGGAGCTCCTTGATACGACAATCTTAACAAGGTTGAATTTCGAGAGTACATTTAATGAAGAACCGGTGTCAACCAATACATTTGACAGAGCATCCTCCTTGCAATTTATTGAAATGTGCAACGCTAGATTGTGATTTCTGCCCTCCTCGAGGAGTTCCTCATCACAGAAGCTCAAATTGTTACAGGAGGTGATGTTAGCCACAATATGATCAAATTGATCCACCGTAACATCATGCTCTACATACGCTTTCTCCAATACTTTCTGCAATGCTTCTTTGTGCGCTTCAAAATTCATAAGCAGAGACATCACTGAAATCTTGGAAGGAGTTTGGAGCAGCTGCTCCACTATATTAAACTCGCTCTTCTTAATCAGCCGGAGTAGCTCATCATCATCACTAAGCTTCAAACCGCTGGATTCACCAGACTGACACTTTGGAGCGCTAACCAGATCAACTGCATGCACTTACACACTCTTATTGGCAGATACATCTTCTACATTCTTCGGGAACACCGGCCCAAAAACACGACCGCTACGGGTCACCTTCGTAACATCAGCAATGCTCACAACAGAACTGGTCGTAGGCAAAGGAACCTCTTGACCATTCTCTAGCATAGTTGCACTATACTGATATGGAACAGCTTTATCGTATGCATATGGGACGGGGCTCGCTAACCGTATAACCAACGGTGATATCGATCTATTGCTGACACTGTTACTATTGCTGTTATCAAATTGAATCACCACTCTCTCTGGCATCTTGAATACTGGCACTATGACATTCACATCATTATCCACGTGAAGGGACTGAAGAATCTGAATCATACCCTCATCCATCAACCTCTGGATGTCTCTCTTCACAATCGTACAACCTCGGGGATTGACACTGCAGATTGCACAACCATAATGGTCATGCTCACAATCACTCACCAAACAGATATCCTTGTGCATCATCGTCAAGGACCTTATAATGAAGCGGACATCAAATACCTTGAACTCCCCATGACAACCATCTACCATGTTGACAAAAGGGTTACCA
Organism: Lathyrus oleraceus; assembly: GCF_024323335.1. NCBI lineage: Eukaryota > Viridiplantae > Streptophyta > Magnoliopsida > Fabales > Fabaceae > Lathyrus > Lathyrus oleraceus. The sequence continues at coordinate 469,959,115 of NC_066580.1, forward strand.
TGAGCAAGTAGTGGATTAACTTTGACATTAGGCCCACGGTCCTCAAAGGATACCATTCCATTCTTTACCAGCTTTTGGACTTAATACTTCAGGGGGTAGCAATTCTCGATATCATGGCCAAGAGCCCATTGGTGAAAGGCACGGTGAAGCTCTGGCTTGTACCACCATGGAAGTGGTTCAGGAATCTGTGGAGAATTTCTTGGTTGCAAAAGGTTCTTGAGAACCAATGATGGATACAGTTCAGCATAAGACATAGGAGTCGGGTCGAAAGAGACCTTCTTCCTCTCAAAGTTTTATTGTTGTTGATGATTGTTGGTATTATTGTTGTTGTAGTTGTTTGTTCTTTGTTGTGGCTGTTGTGGTTGAATTGGCATTGATTGATTGTTTGAAAATACATGAATGACAGATGATACTTGATGATGGTGTTGACGGGGTTGCGGATTCCTTCTAACATGAGGCCTCCTTTGCCTCCCAACAGATACTGCATTGGTCTCGTTCTCTTTCTTTCTGGCAAACCCACTGCCATACTTCTTGCTAGACGAAACCTCCTCTTTAGACAACCGTCCCTCTCGGACACCTTCTTCTAACCTCATCCCCATGTTTACCATTTCAGTAAAATCACTGGGGGCACTGGCAATCATGCACTCATAGTAAAATGAGCTCAGGGTCTTGAGAAAAATCTTGGTCATCTCCTTTTCTTCCAAAGGAGGGGTGATCTGAGTGGCAAGCTCTCTCCATGGCTGAGCGTACTCCTTAAATGTCTCTTTGTCCTTCTGAGACAATGACCTCAACTGGTCCCTATCCGGCGCCATATCCACATTATATTTGTATTGCTTCATGAAAGCCTCATGCAAATCCTTGAATGTGCGAATACTTGCACTATCCAAACCCATGTACCACCTCAGAGCGGCACCAGTCAGACTGTCTTGGAATAATGAATCGGTAACTGATCATTATCAGTTTGTGTCGACATCTTTCTAGCATACATGACGAGATGACTGAGAGAACAAGTATTCCCCTTATACTTTTCAAAGTCAGGGACTTTGAACTTCATCGGGATTTTCACATTAGGAACCAAGCAAAGTTCCGCAGCACTCTTACCGAACAAATCTTTTCCCCTCAGGGTCTTCAACTCCTTTTACAACTCAAGGAATTGGTCTTTCATTTCATCCATCTTTTCATAAACATCCGGACCCGACGGCTCGGAATGATAGATGGTGTCCTCAACACGGGGTAAAGTATGAACAACCGGTGGCGGCACAGACATGACCGGGTTAGATGCTGGCATGGAAGCAAAAGTAGGCGCGAAACCCTCGGGCACAAAGTTAGGCGGCATTCCCCACGGGAATCCGGCAGGGATGACAGGCGCAAAATGAGCAACAGTAGCAGGAATGGTAGAGGTAACAACCTCTGAAATGACAATTCTCTGAGGAGGAGGAGTTGTAGGCGTTGGAGACGATTGACTCTGAGCAACTAACACTAACTCCATCATGGCAGTCAGGCGGGCGATCTCTTCCTTCAAGTCTTTGTTCTCTTGCTCTAGATGTTCCATAATCCTTGAGTGATTGGCGCGGGTATTGTATCGATGAGTCAGCTTGGCTGAAGCACAAAAGAAGAACCAATAAGACATCTGGCGAAAGAGAAACCTGCTTATGCAAATGATGCATGAATTGCAATTCTTTGATTGTTTTTATTTTCAAGGAACTTACAATTTTATTTGCAAATACATAATAATAATAACTGCACAATTTGATTGACCATAAAATCTCTTTTATTTATATAATTGGAAGGATACTGAGTACAATTTCAGAAACCAAAAATACAAAATACAAGAGAAAATGAGACTAGTCATCCTAAGGATCCCTAACAACAATGTCAGAAGATCTAATTGCAGGCGCGTACTTCCTTCGGATGCGTCGAATATCGGACTCAAAAGAAGTCTTCATCTGAGTCTTCTCGAGGACAAGCTGATCAACAATCTTCTTCCAAGCAACGGAAGGCTGAGGCATACTAGAGGAAGATGAAACCTCTGGCTCTACCTATCTCTTCACTACTCAGTCTTCAAGAAGCTCAATAAGTGTGTCTTTGTCCTTAGACTCAAGCTGCAACTCCTCATGCTTTCTGCTCAAAGCATGGAAACGCTCTTCCCACATATCCTTTTCTTGATTCATCTTGGCGAGTGCGTCTTCCAACTTCTCTACATCTTGGTTAGGGAGAGTTAATGGCTCATCCACAACCATAGACATAGGTCTCTCATAAGCATAAGGCATCTTCAGTTCCAAAGCTCTCTTCTTCACCCAAAGAGTGTAAGCTTCCAAAGCTATACAGTTGCACGGACCAAGCTTGGATCTTCCTCTCCTATGCACATTATGCCAAGCGTGCACAATCTTCTGCTTTAAATTTTGGGGATCTTTACCCTCTTTAGTGAAAAAACCTTCTAACAAAGTGTTATTACGTTTGTCTCTCAAGGGGAACCCAAGTTGACGACGAGCCAAAGCAGGGTTATAGTTGATTCCTCCTTGTGTACCAACGAGAGGCACATTAGAGAATTCACCACAACAACCAATAATCTCCAAACTACTCAATGAAGAATCGTACCAAACTATATCATCATTAGTAAGATACATAAGTCTCTAAGACCACCTTAGACATTGTTTGTTCTCCACAAAAGTAGGCGTCTGAGGCAAGTGCGAAATAAACCACTTGTACAGAAGAGGAACACAGCACACAATCGTTCCACCACCTTTGGAATTCCTTAGATGCAAAGAGAAATACATATCACCCAACAGAATAGGCACAGGATTCCCAATCAAGAAGATTCTAATGGCGTTAACATCAATAAAACCGTCAATGTTAGGGAACAAAGCTAATCCATAGATAAGCAATACAAAGATAGATTCAAAAGCATCCATACTACCGGCTTGAGCAAAGGCAGTAGCTTCCTTGATAAGGAACTCAAAAGTCAATTCAAACAACTCTCCTTTCTTCATCCAACGAGCCTCTATCTCCGACTTCTTCAAATGAAGAGCTTCAGCTATAATATGAGATCTGGGAATCTCCTCCAATCCACTAAATGGAACTTTGTTAGAAACAGGTATTCCCAAGAGAAGGGCACACTCCTCTAACGTAGGCACAAGCTGATAATCAGGAAAAGTGAAGCAATGGTAGAGAGGATCATAAAACTGAACCAACACACTCAAGAGTCCTTCAACCATATTAGCAGATAAGATAGACAGAAGCTTCCCATGACGTTGCTTGAAGTCCAAGGGATCTAATACAAAAGATGATAGCTTCATTAACTCTTTCAAGTCGGGACATCTGAAATTGTACTTCCTAGTGTTCCTTCGTCCATAATCCATGGTCTGGAAATATTTGCAAATAAGACCTCAGTTCCTTGAAAAAAAATCGTGTGATAAATGTTATGATGCACATGAATGCATGAATGCAACAATCACAAATAAGGGATCACACACAAGGCAAACAAACAAAGGTCAACGGATGAATCAAGTCATTGTCAAGATCAATCATCCATTTTGGTGGATTATGGATTTCACCTTATCAACACCCAAGTTCCATTGATATTGACAAGACTTGATTGGATCAACCAAGAATCAAGGATTTGTTGTGAGCCACGAGCATGGAGTCTGGGTAAGAACCATCCCAAAGGAGTGAACTAAGGATAAAAACCTATAGATCATGTTCTAAAAAGTTCACAGAGTCTTAATTCCATCTATCGGATATTACAGGCTAGGATGACTGACACATCAACCCATAATATTCTCAAGAGAAACTCGTCTGAGTGTAATATCGCGTAATAACTGTTATCAAGTCTACACTTGAACAGTCTCCATAATACGTCCTAAATAGGCCAAGAGGGGTTAAATGTTCTACGTTCCTCAGCTTCTCGGACCCCAAATCAGAGATAGTAATGCCTAACCACAAATAACTTGTTTGACATTCATAACTCCAAAAGGGTCTCCACTTAGTAGATGGGTCTCAAGCCAACTTGTTAAGGACTACTCCACACAAGTCGAACATGACTATACCATCCTCCTATCTTAATTGCACTCAAGTTCGGGTTAGAACTTATCTCACCACTCAGAGATCACCAAGCACAACAAGCAGATTATATCACACAAACAAATATACATACATCAAATATACAATTATATACACACACAAAAGTAGGCTAAACCCACTGGAGACTACTCCCCAACAGAGTCTCCACTTAATTTCTGTAGCGGTAAATTCATGACCATCAAGCTATGGATAAGCTAGACGTCGATTAAACCAGAGTCGCCACCGCGCTTTTATTGTTTCCAAGGGAAAAGGGAAAAGTACGAACAAAACCCAATGATAAGAAGTTTTCATATCAAAACTAATAAAATGCCAGAGATTACAGGTAAGGAGGTTGGTTACATAGAGAGAGGGTGTTAGCACCAAAGTGTCCTAGGTACTCCTAGGGAGCCCTTTTTTGTGTGCATATGTATTTTTGTACAAAATTATGTTTGCAATAAATAGAGTGGAGGGATGAGAAAAGAATTCACTAATTATATTTTTGTGTTTGACAAGACCTTCGGACTTGTGCCTACGTACCAACATAAAATGAGGGATCAAAACCTCGTAGTTCATGGTAACAATTTCAAAGTTAGTGCATTGCTTTTAACAAAAATTTAACCTTAACAAAGGCACAAGAGGCCTAAAAAAATGTTTGAATGAGTGTTAGTTCTTTTTATCTTTTTAAATTTTAAGTCAAATATAGTTAAGTTCATTTAAAAGTTTGATTAAGAAAAGAGTTTTAAAAAGTAATGGCATAAGGCCAAAGTTTCTAATTTGCAAAATGGTCTAAGTTTAAAAATCACAAGCAAAGAAGATTTTAAAAGGAGGGAGAGATTTGAAATTAAAGAAATGGGGAAGAGATGAAGAGACTAATCCTAAGCAAAAAATAAAAGTTAAGAGTTGAAAAGATCTGACCAAGTGGGAAATGATAGAACATTTTGGTGAGGAGAGTTTTTTTTTGTCACTGATTATCTCACCTTCTTTGTATATTTGATGGAATCTCTCATGCACATTTATGAGAGGAGGAAGCCTATGTAAGTTATCAATGTTGACAAGGTTCTTCCTTCCCACAGTCTTTCTGATTAAATTTTCAAACAATAGACTCAGAGTCACCGATCAATAATTTCCAGACATTGTTGTCTCGTACTTTGCCCTTCCTCCCCCGAGTTCAACCAACAAAGGTGAATGAATGAGTAAGAAGTATTGTGAGTGTCCCCTTTTCTCACCTGACGACTCTAGTAAAATAGACCCAGATAAAGATCATGTCATCAAGGTTATTGGAAAAAAGATGAAGACTTTTTATTCCCGGTGTACATGGTTTTCTCCCAAGGCTCCTGATGTTACGATTACCAAGCTTCTAACCATCATGTATTCCCAGGTCCCTTGGGAGTCCTAGGAAGTGCGGAAGTCCTTCTCGGAACAGGATGCCTCCTATATCTATAATCTTTCCGACATTGGGAAGATGGAGTTTATGGCTGAGAAGGTATATCATTTGTTTTTCAGGAGAAGGTACCATAACTTCAAGAAGAGATGAATCAATCGAGGGAGGAGGCTGATTTTTGAAAGGCCGAGCCTGGAAAGCTTTTGAATCTTCAAAAGGAAGCAGAGATTCATGGTACTCCCTCTGACTTAGTAGATAAAATCAACGATCTACAATAGACTTTAGCTAGGAAAGATAAGGCTTTGGAAGAAGCTTATACTCCTTTTATGGAACCTTCGTTCCAATTGGTTGCAACTCATAAAGATCTGAAGAAGGAATGAGAATATTGTCAGAGATGGGTAAAGAAGTACAACATTGTTGTAAACAAGGGTATTCAGGATGCTCACGCTGCTTTCCATTGGGCCATCGAGCAAATTTAGTTTCTCTACCCTAGAATTGAAATTACTTTAGATAAAATGGGCATAAGGAAGAATATAGTTGATGGAGAAATAGTCATTGATTACGAGGAGATGAGTGAAGGCGAGGACAAAAGGGAAGAAGATGATAAGTATAATGAGGATGTGTGATTTCCATAATTATTTTTATAATATTTTTTAATGTTTGTATAATGGCATTATCCTTAGGCACTTGTGTTTTAAACAACATTCCCTTATTTTTCTTATTTTAATGTTCTTCCTTATGTTACGTTTCTTCATTGTTTTGTTTCTTGGTGCTTTATTGCTTTGTGCCTATTTTCTATGTTTGTTGACGTTGTCGAGGACCCTTCATGGGCAATGGTTGGATCCTCTTGTTTTCCCCCAGGTCTTTCTTGGTTTGGTTTCGACGTGTTTGAGGTCTCACCACCGACGCCCTCGGAGTGGCTAGCTCATAGGGGGTGTACCAATTATAATGCGAAAATTAACATTTCTCGTCTTGGTTTCTGCTAAATCAAAAACACCAAAGTATACTTCAAATAGTATCATATTCATTATCAAAATCTCAAATCTGGGAGAAAATTTACACTTTTCTTCGTGAAGTAACTACACGTTACTTAACAATAATATTTCTTGAGCTTCGCGACATTCTCTATCTAAGGTATTAATTCTTCGGCTAGTGCCTCCAAGTTGTATGCTCCTTTTCTTGTACTTGAACTAAATATCTATGGTCTTTCCCAGTTAGCTTCTAACTTACCATCCCTGGGACTCTTTCCACCAACACCGACACGCCTCAACATAAGACTACCCGGTTTGAACTCCCGGGGTCTCACTCATTTGATGTACTTAGCAGTTTTTGCTTACTTTTAAGTCATGATTAATAGAGATATGGATCTCCTTTTTTCCTCTAATGGGTTTAATCATTCCCTAATTCCATTATAATTATCCTCTTTAGTCAAGGGGTGAGCTATCTGTCCTTCAGCTTTATTCTTCAATTTTGATAGGGATGACAACTTATGTTCCATAAGTCAGTCGGAAAGGACTTTCCCTAGTGATTGAATGTGGCATGGTCTCGTAGTCCGAAAGGAAATTTGGAAGTTCATCTTCCCAATTTCCTTTAGCCGCAACTAACCTTCACTTAAACCCTTTAAGAATCACCTGATTTGTAACTTCAACTTGTCCATTGGTTTGAGAGTGCTCTATTGATGTGAAGTGTTATTTAACATTCTTCCGAAAGGCTTATGATTTTCCTGTCAGTGAACATGTTACCGTTATCTATAATGATGGCTTGGAGAATCTCGTACCATGCTAGGATATTTCTTTTGAAGTATTTTAGAATATTCATTATTGTAATGTTTTCCAATGCCTCTATTTTTATCCACTTTGTGAAGTAATCTATTACCATGATTAAGAAATTGAGGGGCCCTATGGCCTAAGTAAAAGGTTTGAGGATATCCATTCCCCATAATGAGAAGGGCCATGACAGGGTGTAGCGGTAATTTTGTGACCATCAAGCTATGGATAAGCTAGACGTCGATTAAACCATAGTCGCCACCGCGCTTTTATTGTTTCCAAGGGAAAAGGGAAAAGTACGAACAAAACCCAATGATAAAAAGTTTGCAAATCAAAACTAATAAAATGCCAGAGATTACAGGTAAGGGGGTTGGTTACACAGAGGGAATGTGTTAGCACCCAAAGTGTCCTAGGTACTCCTAGGGAGCCCTTTTTTGTGTGCATATGTATTTTTGTATAAAATGATGTTTGCAATAAATAGAGTGGAGGGATGAGAAAAGAATTCATTAATTATATTTTTGTGTTTGACAAGACCTTCGGACTTGTGCCCACGTACCAACATAAAATGAGGGATCAAAACCTCGTAGTTCGTGGTAACAATTTCAAAGTGAGTGCATTGCTTTTAAAAAACATTTAAGCTTAACAAAGGCACAAGAGGCCTAAAAAAGGTTTGAATGAGTGTTAGTTATTTTTGTCTTTTGAAATTTTAAGTCAAATATAGTTAAGTTCATTTACAAGTTTGATTAAGAAAAGAGTTTTAAAAAGCAATGGCATAAGGCCAAAGTTTCTAATTTGAAAAATGGTCTATGTTTAAAAATCACAAGCAAAGAAGATTTTAAAACGAGAGAGAGATTTGAAATTAAATAAGTGGGGAAGAGATGAAGAGACTAATCCTAAGCAAAAATTAAAAGTTAAGAGTTGAAAAGATCTGACCAATGGGCTGCAATCCAATAGACAAGAATGTCATATAGAAACCCAAATTACCTTGGACTTTAGAATCAAGCAATATCAATACACAAATAGTAAGATGAAGAGCAAGGCATCAAATAAAGATAGCCACATCCAAGCTTAGCAACTTCATGATCTTCTTCATAAATATTCCATGTATCAGATGACTTCAAAGATAAGCACTGGGCACAAGTTCAAAGTAACAGCTCAAAAAGATCATGTTGCAGATGAACTCAAATGGGATCACAATACTTGCTTCAGATGAAATTCAAATCACAAGCACTTGGTTTCATGAAAGTTGGCATTGGGCAAGTCCTTTTGCATAGGGAGTGTTGCCTAATTCTAAGTCCAAAGTCTCAGAGCAAACCAACAGTCCACACAAAATGTCTTTTAGGTTTTTTTGTTGTTATTATGTATATTAAGGTCAAAATACCACAAACACAAATAAATATGTGCAATCACAGAATAATCACAAGATATGGCTCAAATGAGCAAAGTGAAAATGACATTAAAGTAAACAAGTTAAATGGTATGAATAATGGCGAATGAATAAAGGCTCAAAATTAAAGTGCATAAAAGTAAATGGCTTGAAATTAAATGTTAGTTGTTAATTGATTAGAAGTTAGTATTGCTTTTGCTTTTGTTTTGTTTAAGTCATTCTTTGGAGAACACTCAACCCACTATTCACAAGCATGAATCCTTGAACCAAGACATCTTCCAAAGGAAGGGAAAAAGGCCAAGTTTCCACACAATACCATGAAAGAGGGGAGACTTACAATCTCACTTACTAGAATGCTATGCCTTTTGTGTCCCAAATTTAACGTTATGTTAAGCAATCGTAATTGGACTTATGTAGAAGTCACAACTATTTGAGGTCGGCAATAGAAATTTTGGTGTTAATGCATGTTAGAGACATAGTATAATGGACTATGCTCCTAAAACACACCACACACAAAAAGAATATGCAAAAGAGGTGGACCTAATCTCATCCACACTCATGTTGATTTTACAATCAACTAGCCTTAGGATATGGAGATATCATAGGTCCATGAAATGAATGAGAAGAGAATGGGATTGAGATGAAGAGGGAGGGGAAATGGAATCAACACAAATTGGTCAAAGGAGGACTTTTATCAAATTAAAATCATTCATTCATTTTGGAAGATGAAATGTACATTTCATCAATCCCCTAAATCCAATGATTTTAACTCAACAAAGTCAAATCAACCTTGACCAAGGCCCAACAACATAAGTCAAACTCAACAAGTCAATATCAAAAGCTCTACACAATTTATTTTGCAATTAAATAATTAAAATCAATTAAATAATGGATTAAATTAAATTATGGTTGGTCAAAATCCTAAAATCTCATCAAAACACCAAAGAAATGGCCATGAGATTTACCATAGGTCAAACAAAGTCAAAGGATCCTGGAGAAAAAATTTCATAATTTTTGGAAACTTAAAAGTATTTTTGAATAATTAAAAATATTCACAAAATCAATTAAATCATGAAAAATATTAATAATGATCCAAAAAATAATTTTAATTCAGAAAATGAAAGAGGAGTTTATTTAAATTTTTTGGTGAAACTCTCATATTTTTTGGATCAATATTAAAATTAATATGAATTAATGAAAATAAACCAAATAAAATAAAAATCAGAAAATGAGAAAAAATGTAGACCACTTGATCTCCCTCATTAATTGAGGTGGCAGATCAGGTGGTTGCTAGTGCGCATTCAACCATAGTCACGATTCAAAGCGTAACACAAGTGGTAATCAGTTTCAACGCGCGAGATTAGATCATTTCAAATGGATCAAGTGACTCAAATGAATGCCAACTCACCACCGGAGCCAAAGCTCCGGTCTCCTTCTTCGGTGAGCTTCACCGGACTGGTTCATCCACAACCATCACCAAAATTAAAAATAAAGACATGAATTTAAAGTAAAAATGCCTCTGAGCTCGAATCTGACTTCAATTTATCCTAACTCCAAGTATATTGAAAGATACAAGGAGTTGAAATTTGAGGTGCACGATCTGAGTTGCTTCGCTGTGACCTCAAAGCAACTCAATCTTGTTGCCTACATTGGTAGGACTTCAGACAACCAAATATCCAAGAGAATTATGGAGAATTGAGTGAGAATCGAAGAGATGGAAAATTCTGGAAAATACCTTCAATGTAGGTAGGTGCTTGATTGATCTTGCTCTTGCTTGCTCTTGATCTTGTTCAGGACACTTTAAGGAGTAGAATTGAATGGATGAAAAGTTCAGGACTCTTGGAGTTTCGAATCTCAAAACAGTGAGATTCAAACTCAATTTCCAATGGAAATTATCAAGGTTATCCTTTGAAATGAGTGGGTTTGAAGGTATGGATTCAAATTTAGCGCGTACGGTCCTTGTTTCTGAGCATAGAGGGCTCTATTTATAGCAAAACCAATTGATATTTGCACACTTGAAATGAAATCCAAAAATAGCAATGTATATTGCATGGGTGCATGGGCGTGTACAGGCCCATGAAATCACTTCTTATGATCCATAATTGAGTACAAGCAATGCTGAGATCATGTTGGAATTCTATGCAATGGTGTATGGAATGTTCAAGTTCAATTTGTGCCAAAAGATCATTCATGTTCAAGCCATGCGCATCCCATTAAAATCTTGTCCAAAATGGATGAAATTGGACTTTTTGGAAAGGTTAGATCAAGAGGAACAACTTTCATGTTTAATACTTTTTCATTTGAAGCTTGGATCATGATGAATTGTGAGGTGGAAGTTGGGAAAATCAAACATATCAAAAAAACTTCTAAGTGTCAAGCCATATGTTCACTTATTCCACCTTGGCTAACGTTTTATGGGAGCTTCAAATGAGACAAGTTCCTTCATAAAAGTTGTAGATATCTCAAATTCCTTAAAAATGGGCATAAATGTGACCTTATTTGGATTTGATATGAAAAAGTTATGCATTTTTGAAGTTGAGGAAAATCACTTGTTCAATGGCCTTGGTCCAAAATGACCTATAATGTACCCTCATATCACATGCACATAAAAGTTGAGTTATATATTCCTCCACACATAAAATTTGAAGTAGATACCTTGAATTTGATTTTGCAACATGTAAATCTTTCATCTCATAAAAAATGAGCGAGTTATGGCCTTGGGAAGTTGACCTCCAAATTAGGATTTAGACAAAATGATCTATAATCTTTCATCATAAAAAATGACTTTCCAAGAAAAACTAGATCTAGACCTCAACATTAAAGTTGTTTGGAATGTCATTTAGAGTAACTTTTATTTTGTAATAATTTTCATATGACAAACATTATAGGAGATAGGGTCTAGGGAACCCAGTTTTGATCAGATGAATTCCTCTGGTCAACCACCATCAACCAACTTGCTAACTTGCAATTCTATTTACCTTTGGGAATCATGGGAGATCATATATGCATAAGATGATGAAATTTGAAGTATCCCTTGAATCATTTGATCAATTATTGAAAAAGCTTGTTGAAGAAGTTACACAAGATACCCATATGAGTTAGGGTTTCCAAGGCAAACCATCTCCAAACTCTTGATGATTACTTGATCAAACTAACATGTGAAGCTCATGGGAATTCATATATGATGCTTAGAGCCATAGTAAACCAATTCTTGATTGAACTCCTTGCAATGAGGGTCTTAAACCCTAGATATGAGCTTGATAGATCAAAGGTAAGCATGTGCACTACCTACAAAAGAGTTGAACAAATGCAAAGACATATTTTTGGTATTTTGGTTAGTAAAGATGATACAATACAAAGCATGATACAATTAAATGATGCTTGTTCATCTCTCCCAATGCAAACCCAATATATGAGGGTAAGGAGGGTGCCAAGATGTGATCCCAATGCTTATGCATATGATGAGAAAACATGAGGGATCTTAGGGTCAAATTTGGGGTCTTACACAGGGTAAGGGAGTGTAGCTTGAACGGTGGTGCGTTATACATGTCTCTGTATTGATGACACTAGTCGTATTTCTTGGTGTATTCCTTCATGTCGTCTACCATGGTAGGCCCATAACAGCTAGTTCTCAAGACTTTTTTTCTTGCGCTTGGGCACTTAGGTGCTGCTTGTGATTCCTTCATGTACTTCAGCCAAGGTACGGGTGGCTTACTCTTTTTCTAAACACTTTAGCAGGCATACAGACAATTATCTTCTGTACACCATTTCCTATATTAAGGAGTATGAGCTAGCCTTCATATTTACGAGACTTATTTCTGATGGGTTGAAAGGAAGTATTTCTTGCTCTATGTACCTAGTGATAGGTGTCGTCCAAGATGCCAGTTCGTCATTGTTTGCTGCCATCGTCACCATCCTTAGGGCATGTGTACTGAGGTTCTTTAAGGTTTCTAGAATAAAAGAATGATTCACGTCTAAAAATCTTACATTTGCCAGTTTGAATAAAATATTTACTCTGGTGTTTTCTTCTCTTGGGATATGCTTTATCTCAAACATATTGAATTTGGTTAGTTTTTCTCTAACTAACCAGATGTAGTGTTATAGTGTTGGTTCCTTCGGTTGAGTCTCTCCTTTAGTTCGTGACACTACTAGCTGAGAATCTGTTTTCAACTTAACATTTTCCACCCCTTTTTCAGATGCCAATGTAAGGTAAATTATCATTGATTTTTATTCAACTTGATTATTAGTGGTCGGAAATTAAAATCACATGGATACTTCAATTGTAAATTTGAATTTGTTTTATAGAATGAGTCAAGCCCCACTTCCTTAGCTATTGGATGACCTATTGGTGAATATTGTCCAAGAATGCGCCGATATTGGCTCACCGGGTCTCATATATGCTAGGAAATTCATGAATTGTTGGGCTTTCAATGCCTTTTTGGCTTCATATGAAACATCTAATTTGGACATCTCAACATACCACTTAGTCGGTCTTCCCGCTAGGTCGGGTCGGAGGAGGATTTGCTTTAGCGAGAGGTTTGTTCTCACTATTATGGTGTGAGCTAGGAAGTAATGCAGTAGTTTTCTTGATGTGGTTACGAGGGCCATAGTCACTTTCTCTATCTTATGATATCGTGTTTCTAGTCCGACTAGGGCTTTCGAAATGAAGTATACCGCTTGTTGGTGGCCATCTGGATTAGGCTACTTTCAAGGACGTGAATGCTTGCTGACATTCTAGCGTCCATTAGAATTGGGTCTCTTTCTTCAACAGTTTGTAGAAGGGAAGGGTGTGTTGTGTTGACTTCAAAGTGATTTTGTTCAAAGTTGTAAGTATTTTGTTCGGTTTCATTACTTCTTTCTTCGACGTGGGTGCACTGATCTGCATTACCGCGTCATACTTTTCTGGTTTTTTCTTCTATTCCCCTCTTTGTGAGGTAGAAACCTGGGAAATTTCTGACTTTATCCCCAAAGGTGCACTTCCCGGGATTTAACCTCAAATTATATTGTCATACTCTACAGAAGATGCGGGCAAGATGCTCTTTGTGTAGTTCTTCTTTGCTTGACTTAACAATCATATTGTCCATATATACTTCCAAGGTTTCGCCTATCTCTTCCTTAAAAACTTTATTCATCATCCTTTGGCATGTAGCCCCGATGTTTTTCAACCCAAAGGGAGTGACATTGTATTAATAGTTTGCTTGTTCGACCATAAAGGTCGTTTTTCCTCTGTCTGGCTCATATATCGGGATATGGTTATAGCCAGAATATGTGTCCACGAAAGACAGGAGCTTTTACCATGTGGAGCTGTCCACTAACTTGTCTATGTTGGGGAGTGGGTATTAATCATTAGGGAATGTCATGTTTAGGCCAGTGTAGTCAACACATACCCTTCATTTTCCATAACTTTTCTTTATTGGCACTACGTTAGACAACCATTCGGTATATTTGAGTTCAAAGATGAAATTAACTTCCAAAAATCCCCACACTATTTTCATAATTACTTCTACTTTCTTAGGAGACTGCCATCGTTGCCTCTATAACACATACTAGGCATCGGGATCCACATTTAATTGGTGGCATGCCACACTGGGATCTATCCAAGCATCTCATGGGGAGAAATGGCAAAATGGTCATTATTAGATTTTAAATAACTCACAAACCCTTCTATGACTATGACGGATAGGTTGGATCCTACCTACACGGTTCTCAAAGGATTACCATCCAAATGAAGGGCCTCGAAATTGCCATTTAGGGTTGGTCTCAGGTTTTTTGTTTTGACTTCGTTCGTCGGTTCCAATTCCTCGTGCATGGGATGCTCTTCATCATGCACATTGAGGTCGGTTATGTAACACCCTTCTAAAATACCCCAAATATTTAATTAAAACAACAAATATATATCAGAGTAGATATGCAATTAAGGGTGTCACACAATCACTTCACACCATTCACCAAAATAACTGTCATGCTCTTTATTTAATCAAAATAAACATTGCATAATTCGCAGCGGATAGAAATCAAATCAATCATGCAAAACATGTAACACATTACATGTAAACTGGTTCAACAACCAACAATAAAACAATTAAAACATCCCTTCCCGATGTTACATCTACCAGAGCATGACCCACTAAGGAACTACACTAGACTCCAAGTACTAGCTCCTACTCAATCACTGCTCGTTACCTGAAAAATAGTTGTAAGGGTGAGTTCCTCAATCGATATAATAAGCATTATAAAATATCATGTAATGTTAAGTAAATTAACACATTTCATCACCCTAATCATATCACACATTCAGCAACGGCAACATAAACTCATAATCATACTCATACCCATACTCATACTCAACACAACCACAAAACACACGTATAATATTGGAACACATCCATTCATATTATACGCCATACATACATTATGCAATGAGACTCCATGCATGCGGTACCGACTATTCGTGAACACATAGTTCAACCTCACCGACCAAATCCAGGTACGGCTACCAAGCTCACTAGTCCCACTCATTTGAGACCTAGTGACTCACTCACTAATTCCTCACCATGGGAATTAGCTACCACCCCAAGGGCTATGCTATGCACGCTAAATCACCTAGCATGCAAACATCAACAACAGTCCACAATGACTAACTCACTAATTCCTCACCATGGGAATTAGCTACCACCATAAAGGCCACACTATGCATGCTAATTCACCTAGCAATGCAACATCATCAACAACAATCCACAATGGACATATGCTCACACTCTAAGCCATAAAACAGTCCATTCACCAACACATGCATAACATATACATTCACAACATTATGCATACCATCATACATTCATCAACACATGTATCAAAACATCATATCATGTCAAATAATTAATCACAGTATTAGCACACTCCACTAATACCTATACTGCTCAAAACAGCGGGAATTAATCCCTATTACATCATACGTCCATATAGGCCAACACCAATTATGCACACATTATTCAAATATTAATTTTTTTCAATTTCCAACAGTGTTAACCGGTTAACGCCCTGGGTTAACCGGTTAACGCAACACAGAACACGTTTTCTGGCAAAACTCAACAGTGTTAACCGGTTAACGCCCTGGGTTAACCGGTTAACGCAGACAGAACAGCAATATTTTCACAACCCACAACAGTGTTAACCGGTTAACGCCCTGGGTTAACCGGTTAACGCAAACAAAACAGCAATACCTCACAATTCCTAACAGTGTTAACCGGTTAACACCCTGGGTTAACTGGTTAACGCAAGACAGAAAGTTGTTCCTGCGCTAACACGAAGCAGAATGCAGAATTCTCCGCATTTTCCGCCGTTGGAGGACTTCCGGACCTCCGATTCCAATTCCGTAAAAAGCTACGTTTTCAGAAAATTACTACCCATCCAATTACAGATTCAATTTCAGTTTTAACACAACTTATCCAACACAATTTTTCAGCATTCAACATCCCAATTAGGATCAAATCAACGGTTTATCACTACCCATTACATGTTAACCCATAATACCCATTAAACGACGATAAACCCCCCTTACCTGAGTTAATCCGGCAATCCTTTAGCCTCAAGCTCTTCTCTTCTCCAACCTTCTTCCTCTTGCTCTGCCTCTTTGCCCTTTTCCTCTTTTTGAGCCGCTTCTCTGTTTTCATGTGAAAACTCTTTTTACCAAAAATGGAACTCTTTTTCCTTATTTCCAACTTATATATTTTCCAATAATTATTATTCCAATAATAATAATAATAATAATCCAAAAATTCCAATTATTTAATTAAATTAATAAATATAATATTAACTTAAATTAAATAATTATCTTATTTTTATCGGGGTGTTACAGGTTACACGCGTCGTCAGACTGCTTTCTTCGAGATCATTCCCCTAGACGATGAAGGTTGCAGTAGATCTCTTCCTGATTGCTCCTAGGAGGTCTGCTTCGACCATGATGGGTCTACCATATTCGTCGTGGTACTTCAATTTCAAATGCACAGGAGATGCGGCCGTGTCTAGCTTGGCTAGGAACGGGCATCCGAAGATTCTAATTTACCCGCTTTCGTTTGGGATCATGAAGAAACACATATCCAACACCTTTCTTTCCTTTTATTCCCCTAAGGTGATAGGAAAGTGGATATGTTTGCAAGGATGAGTGACAAAGTCATTAAAAGCAAGTAGGCTTAAATATTTGCAAGGTTTCATATCTCGTGGTCCTAATTCATGTTTCAAAAGTGTTTTTGAATAGATCGGGTTACATAAACTTCTATCGTCCACCAGAACTCTAACGGTGATGACCAGGGGAAAATCTGCATTAGGAATTCCGTATACTTTTTCTTCGTCCAAAAACCCTAGGATTGGTCTTCCATCTCGATGTTCTCCGTCAACGAATGTTTTTCCTCTCGAAGTTGACAAGAAAGGTTCGGTTTGATCGAACAGATTTTCTCCAATGGTTTCGATAAAAAGTATCAGGATTCAGGATACAGCTTAGCTCGGGAACCTCTTGAATCGCCTCCATTCAGTTCAACTATGGAGTTATGGAATGGGAAGGTTTGGTAGTGACTTTTTAACAAGAATCACTTGCAGCTCTGGTATGGAGATAGGGATGGGCTTATAACACTTCAACATTATTTATAAGATTAACACTTCAACATTCAAGTTAATTCGTGAATCACTTGAAGTGGAGCAAAATTCTTGAAAAAAGAATATCATATTTGACACAGAGATTGGTCAGGTTGTATTGTTCATCTCATAACACACTAAGTTATGGAATTAAGAAATGTAAAATTTCTTGAAAATGACTGGTGGAAACAATCAATCTCGATATATTGATGCAGAAAAAAAGTCATTGATATTAAAATATTCCACTTCAAGTGGCCGATTGATTGTCACTCACACTACTTTTTATGTGGCACATGCCAAAGCATACATGAAATGAACATCTCTACCATGCTTCCATCTCCTACGTGCGTGTGTAAGATATCTACATGTAGCCAATGGTAACCAAGGAAACAAAATCAAAAGAAAAGTCCACATGGTGTAGACAATGGTAGTTAAGGAAACAAAAAATGAAAAAATCAAAAGAAAAGTAAACACATGAAAGAATCATTTACATAATTAATTTTACACACAATAGTGCGGCTAAAACTAATCAACAGTGCTGGATTATCAACAAAACTCTAATGATCAAGAAGATAATCTTTCTCAACCGCTGAACAGTTATTTGAGATTTCATGTTTCTATAATCTTTTATGAGTAATACACAATGTGCTTCACACGCAACACTTATATACCCAAGTATTTTTGTTGTATAAGACGATTTTGAATGAATGTACAAAACACAACAACACTACATTATTTGAAAAGGGTTACACCCTTGAGGCAATCTCCATTTTCTATGCCAATAGATGGACACTCTTGACCACCATGGAAATCCAAAACTATATTCCAAAGGCTCATCCGCCGGTCCCGCCACTATCAACGGCAGCCATACATATCTCGAGTCCCTTAAGTCTGCCGGATTCCATCGATCTGCCATAAAGATGAACATTCCAGGGAAACCAGGAATAGGAAGCACAAAAGTACTCTGAGCAAAGAATGTTGTTAGTCTAAACATTTTGTTTCCTCCCATGCATGGGTTTCCCATTGTTTCCCAAGGTCCCATTATTGACTCTGCCGCATGAGCCAGTGCCTCGTTCGGGGCCCAACCTGTGCAACCTGATGTGATCATGTAGTATGTACCCTGATGCTTGAATAGAGCCGGTGCTTCTCGGTGCTGTCCAACAAGAACCCTTCTCATGAGAGATGTTACGTTGAGATAATCTTCGGTTAGGGGTCCGATGTGCAGTTCACTGTTGTCTTCGGAGGAGTAGATTATATATGCAGCGCCGTCATCGTCTTTGAAAACTGTCATATCCCTGCTTTCGTATCCATGTGGCCTTTGGCTACCGAGGTAATCAAAAGGACCATCGGGTGTGTCGCTGATTGCCACACCAACAGACGCTTTGGTATAGTTAGCATCATCGATGTGCATCCACATCACATACTTTTCAGTCTTCTCATTGTAAATCACTTTTGGCCTCTCGAGTACGTTAGACTTGTGCAGATCGTGGGTTTCGTCTGTTTCCTCTGCTGCCAATACAACCCCCTCGTGCTTCCAGGTCCATAAATCCTTGGAAGAATAACAGCCAACTCCAATAATGTCCACCTGGTGAATGAAGAGAGAATCATTAGCTTCGGTACAAGGTTAAGGTTGGTTGATAAACAAATAATAAAATGAATTCCCTTGGGATGTACTGGAAGGTGAGATGATAACAGCTAGTATAAGCTCATAACATGGTACAAAATCACTACTTTAACCACAAGAGTATGGAAAACAGTTATACCAAATTATACAAGTTAGTGAAGAACATGTTGATTTAAGAAGAAACTAGTTTACTTCATGTTCATAAAGTACAGCAAGAAAAGGAAAAATACATATGAAAATAAAAACACCTATTGGTGCTAAGAATAGCACTCTTTGATATCTACTTGGGCAGTGAATCATAACATTCTACACTCAAACTCATCAGCAGCATACAATCTTTGCTCTCGCTAATAGTAAGATGAACTGAAGGAAAAATATAAGATTGCCCGAGTTATTTGGATACATATACAAAACATTTTCCTCGGCCACAATGGGCCACTCCCTTATGAACCAGTTAGTAGACAAGATGTACCTGTCGATTAGCATGTCGAATATCAAGTCCAGTACCAAAAAAAAGAGGGTTTTGCAATCACTGAAAATTTTGCCATCTAGATACAGCCATAACTACTCAACAGTGGGAAAAGTAGATTTATCAAATTGCAAATATCCGTATGTCTCTTGGAAGTAGAAATCCATTGTCTTTGAACAAATAGACAATGGATTTCTGAACCTTGGATGGGCCAAATAGGCTTTGAACCTAAAGTTATCATAAAATTTGTACTTCAATCAAAATTACTTCTCAAAAAGAATTATTTATTTTTTTCGTTTTTCAAAATAAGTTGTCTAAGTGTTAGTATTTGCATTTGATCCAATTTGAACAGGCATATAGGTAGAGTTTGGTTGATAGATTAGGGTATACTAAAAGTATAATAGGACAAAGGTAAAAAAAAAACAGAACAGAACGCCACATTTAGTTCTGTCCGTGTGCAAAATTCTAACTCTGGCATTAATAATATCTCAACTAATCTAATTGGAAGGTCACTATATATCCCACTTCCATAAACTAACTAGAAAAAAAACTTTGTGCCAACATTAGCATATCATGAACAAAATGAGATCTTTGAAATATATACCATTTCTTTGCGAAAAACTTCACCTATTAATGACAATGCTAAGGATGTGTTTAGGAAAACTTATGCATGGGAAATACTTGTTTCTTTTTAATAGTTACATTACAGCTCTCTCATCTCACGAAGTTGCATGAACAAGGCAATTATTTGCCCACAATAAGCTATAATCTAAACACAACATAAAAATGTTTTGAACTAAAGATACAGAAGTTTTTTTAAAATAGCCAACAATGGCAATACCTTAAACAGTAATCTAACAGAATAAATGCATCTCTAAGTACACAACTTGAAGCAAAGAAGGATCAATGCAGACATGAACATGCATCTCTAATAGAGCAAATTCTAGCTGGCATGGAGACATTATTGCTTTTCTTTTCAAAATAACCAAAGGATGCAACCACGTGAACCACACTAGCAATAAATGACACTAGCTAGTTACTTCAACAGCCACTAACTTTATATAAAAGTAAGAAGGGAAATACTTTTTAGTACGAAGTAAAGATTCGCGAAAGTCACGAATAAGACTAAACATCGTCCATGTTTTCCGTCAAAGACCAATATTGTATTTTTTTAAACATTAAAAGAATATCTGCAACAGCCATGTTTCCAATTGCGAGTTTCGGGATTCTGTCCCTCGTACTAAATAGCATTATTATTGTAGTAAAAATTAAAGCTCCGTAACAAAACCCTAAAGTTATAAGGGCAATAATTACTTTACTTGCAAAGAAAACAAGAGTTCATTAAAAAAATTGGAATTACCCGAGCGGCTCCTTTCTTGTGAGCATGGTAGGTAGGCCCATCTTTATATTCACCATACCAATAGTATGTCTTTGAGTTTTTATCATACAGAATGCCTCCTCCATGGGCTTGAATCGGATGACCATCCGTATCCAACCACATTCTCCCAGGGTAGTACTGATACTTATCATTCGCAACCGCCTGCATTGGATCGATAGCTCTTTTCCGACCGGGAAAAAACACAGGTCTCATTTGGGAATTTTCATCCAAGAATTCATCAATCAACGTAGTTGTCCGTTTCGGTCTGCGCTTCACTGCTCGAGGCGACCTCTTTCCCTTCGGCGGCGGAACATGAAGATTCTCCTCTTCCGCTTCTTGAAGTTCACGAAATTGCGGATGACGATGAAACGCACGCAGATGAGTCTCTCCACCGTGTCTCTCCGTCTGATGAACATGGGAATATAATTGAAGCAAAAGAAGACACCCTAACAAACTCAACACAAAAACCAAAGTAGAACATCTCCCCCCTGCATCGCAACATCGTAAAGCCGTTGGTTTCTTGTACTTGCTCCTGATCCTCATTTTCTCTTCCTTTTTATCTTCAACAAAATGCTGCAATTTACAAAACGCAACAACAACCTATGGAAACCTGAACAATATAACCAAATGCAAGTCACAAAAACCTAACCTAACATGGATCAAAAATTTCAACACTCTTACATGATTGGTTACAATAACTAACCACACTTAGTAAGTAATCAAACAATTAATAACCATCATTAATTAATCATTTCCACAATTCACAAGAATCAGATCCATTAAGCAACCACAGAAAACAGCTCACAACCGAAAAACGGAATTAAAAAAAAAAAACCTAATTGATGCATAAAAAAAATCATAAACAAGAACAAAAACCAAAAATAAAAGAGTTTCAGTACTCACTAACCTGGTACCAGCAGAACTAACGAATGAACAGAACTTCCTGACATGCGGTTTTTGTGATGGTTTTTTCAATGCTACGGACAACCTGGCACAAGACAGCACAAAACAACACAGCCACCGAACTTGGCAGAGTGAGAAATAAAGAACACAAGGTTATTTTGGGTATTAATTAAATTCCAGTGCCGTTTGGATCTGGAACTGAGGTGATGAATGAATGAACGAATGAATAATGAATAACGAATGATGATGATGATATTGATTTACCACCAAAGTGTTTTTTCTTTACTTTTTTTACCGTGTCTTTATTCGGTAGAGACCGTGGTGAAAGTTCTAAAGTTCTATTTTACCATAAATGACTAATTAATTTGAACTCCTTTGTGTTCTGTACTTGTATGTGTGTGTGTTTTTTCTTTTCTTTTTTCTTTGTTTAGTTAGACTTGTTTTGTGTTGTGTGTTTACTTGTTTGGATCTATTTGTTTGAGATAAGAAATAAAGTGCTAGTGGTAGTGTAGTGACACGTTATTGGGATGGGATAATTAGGTGAGTAGTGGAAATTTTTAAGTTTAATTAGGACATTATATGACAGATTAACATTTAGATTATACTCTTACGGCAAAATGTGATCATGATGGATCATCTAATATTACTCTTTGTAATGTTTATGGAGTAAAACATTGTAATGTTTAGGAGTAGATAAACAAGACTAAGACAACTTTATTTTCTTTTACTGTAAAAGGGAAAGCACAATAAAAAATATTATTAAATTAAATAATTTTTTTGGACATGTTAGCTTTAATGGAATATAATTATTGAACTTGGAACTATTAGTCATCATGTATGTGAGACTTTCTTTTTTTCTTAAGTAAATTTAAATATTTTTAACTTATAGTTGTAATTCTGATCCAAAGAGAGCTATAGGTTGTAAAAATGTTCTAGTGATTTTTTTTAAGTTGTTATTTAAAGTTTGTTTGATAAAATTAAATTATATCAAATCTAGTTTAGATGCAAATCTAGTTGGTTCTACAACTGAAAAGTTAATTGATTATAATTAAAATGTTTGTTAAAAGTCCCAAATATAAGCAATAAAAAATTTCATTAATCTAAAATACAAATAAAAGTTACTATAATTATTATATTTAATATTATTATTCTAAATATACTCCTACTTTTTCATTATTCTATATTTGTAAAAAAAATTCAAATTCTAAAAATAGAAATAAAATTTTAAAAAAATGTGAGATTTAAATGCATTTAAATATTTTTAAAATATAATTTTTTAATAAAATTACTTATATATAAAATCAAAGGGAATAGTTAATAAATATAAGATGATATAAAAATATAATATAGTATTTTTTTCAAATTTTATTAAGATATAAATAAAAAACATATCTTTATATATATATATATATATATATATATATATATATATATATATATATATATATATATATATTTATTTATTTATTTATTAAAAATTTAGATCCTGAGTTTAAGAAAAAAACTTACACAAAAGATCAAGATTAAATAATATAAATATATACACAAACGTTTAAATTTTTATATGTATTTTATATATAAACTCAAGCCAAATTTATCAACTATTCCTTGTCAAATGAAAAAAAACAAATTGTGCACTTAAATTTGTTATACAAATAAGTAATTTATTATTCCATATGAATAAGTTATTCAATTTTTGAAGTTGTCTATCAATCATTTGATAAAAACATGGACTTTAAAGTAATGCAAGTTTGAAACTATTTCAACTTTACATCTTGGTCTTCCATGTAATATGAATGAGTCATCCATATTTATAAAGTCGATATTTTACTTCACACAAAACATTGACATTTCATTAAGTAGACTAAACTAACCATCATTCCTTATGATTTGCAATTTTTGTTTGAAACTTTAACAATTATCATAACATTTAAATGTTTGAGACAAATTGTTAGTAATTCTCAATATATTTATCATCATAAATAATTTAAAAATAAATTTAAAGAATTGCAAAGGATTCAATAATCGACTAGCTTCAACTTATTGCTCTAAGCTTAGGCCATCTTTTAAAATTATATCAAGCATATCATACATAAGAGGAGACAAAGAAATCCAATTTCACAACCCTAAAGGTTAGGATATATATATATATATATATATATATATATATATATATATATATATATATATATATATATATATATATATATATATATATATATATATATATATATATATATATATATATATATATATAAGTTTAACTCATGGGCCAAATTGTTGGTTCAAGTTTGACTCCCTCCCAACTGTTTGGCTATATCGTGATAATATGAAGATTATTGTTGCTATAAGTGATTGGCAAAATTTTATAGACAACATGTAATGAAAGATGCCAAGATATTATATTGAGACATTTATCTCTATGAGCTCAAGACATTAGGCAAACATGTGGTGCAAGATGTCCTACACATTGAGGAATATCCTGCCTCAAATGTCAACTGCACAAATGTGAAGTCTCACGCTTGGTTTGTTTTCATATCTATCTGAGTATTTATGCGTGTTTTGGAATTAGGAAAAGATTTCACAAAAGATCAAGAATCAAAACCAAAACAAAATAATGGAGTTTTAATTTATGAAATATTGAAAATCAAATTAAAACAATTTATTGAGTTGAGTTATTTGATTTTACGTCAGCCACAAGTTTCACTACTACAAAATAGACCTTCCGTAACGCCCATTTTACAACGACCTTCCTATTAACCGTGATAATAATTTTTTAGGGACGTTTTTTTTTTGTATTTACTAAAAGACAATTCACAACGGTCATAGGTACCGACCATGGTGAAAAGTGACATCTGATCATGTGTTTGAATCCTAACACCTACATTTTTGTTTTTTATTTATTTTTAAGCCACTTTTCACCACGGTTTGAACTTCCAACTGTGGTGAAAAGTGGTGTCTGGTCATGAGTTCGAATCCTAGCACCTACAGTTTTATTTTTATTTATTTATTAAACGACATACAACAACGGTTGTTTAAAGTAACTGTTGTGATAGGTTGAGACATACAACAACGATTGTTTAAAGTACCTGTTGTGATAGGTTGGAACCTACCGTTTTGTTTTTATTTATTTTTAAGTCACTTTATATAAACGTGTTTATTGAGTTTCTTCACCGTTCTTAAACAAATATTTACCGTCCATTTTATGGGTATCAATTCTAAAGACAATATCATTAATGATCCACGTGAAACCTAAAACTTAGATGAACTTCCAACTTAGACGCACTTCATCTTCTATCTCCAAACATCTTCTTCCATTTACGACATTCTATTTCTCCACTAAACCAAGTTCGAAAACATCATTTCTTTCATAAATAAAACTCAAAAACATCATTTCTTTCATTAACAAATTTCATAACTCAATCACCTCTTCTCCAACTTGAATGAGACAAGGAAAACATGGATTCAAGTTAGTAATGTTAGTTATTGTTGTTCTTTTTGTTATTTTGTTGTTATTGTTTTTGTTCTTGTTCTTGTTGTTGTTATTGTTGTTGTTATTATTGTCGTTCTTTTTGTTCTTCTTCTTGTTGTTGTTTTTGTTTTTGTTTTTGTTTTTGTTCTTGTTCTTGTTGTAGTTCTTGTTGTTCTTGTTTTTGTTCTTGTCATTATTGTTATTGTTGTTGTTGTTTTACTACTGCACTTTTTATTTTATCAAAAGACATACAACAATGGTTGTTTAAAGTAACTATTGTGATAGGTTGAGACATACAACAACGGTTGTTTATAGTAGTTGTTGTGGTAGATAGCGCGCTACTTGACTTATAATTACAGTCACGCGACTGTGGTGGAAAACAGCATACATACAATCATATCTTACCTCACAACGGTTGGTCCAACGTAATGGTATCTCTTTTCCAACCATTGTGATAGGTGTTTTCCGTGGTAGTGTTTATTCAAAACCCTAATGGGCCATGCAGTTGGGTTCTTTTCTATTTAAGGAAAAACTCTTTGTACATAAGACTCAGGCCTTAAGATACCAAGAAAGGCGTGATTTTAGTAGTTTAAGTCTTAGTATTTTATTTTTTGTGAAACTCTATTCATTTGAATTATTCTTATACAACAGACTAAAGTTTGTTTTGAGTTGTAATAGTTTCATCGTTCAAACTATTTTGTAGTTGTTCAAACATTAGGGATAGAGGTTGAGATAAAGTGAGAAGGGTATCATATTTAGGGGGGTCCTAAATAGAAATTTGTGGGTAGTATTAAGAAAAAAGGCATTGAACTATAAGAGTTCATCTAAAATAGTTTGTATTTTTACTATTAAGAGTGAATTTACTTTCTTGGATTAACGCCCTCCAGACGTAGGTGTCATGCACTGAACTAGGTTACCAACTTTGTGTGTTTAGTTTACTTTATTTTCTTTTTAAGTGTTAGTGCAGTAATCTTATCACAACATTGTCTGGCACATTCTTTTTGACACCTTTCTAGAAAGAGAACAAAATTTCAATGGGCATCAGAGCAGACACCATGTTCTGGTTAGGTGAGCTCCAGAGGATCTGTTAATTCTATTCAAAATGGATAACACTAAAGAAGGAGGATTTGTTAATCTGCCACCTATTCTAGATGGTGTGAAATATGACTATTGAAAGCTCGTTTGGTTTCCTTTATAAAATCCATGGACAACAAAGCATGGAAGGTGGTCGTCAAAGGATGGACACCCTCAATGGTTACTGTAGAAGATGGTACGCGGTCCCTAAATCCATAAGCAGATTGGTCTAAAGAAGAAGATGAAGAATCTCATGGAAATTTTCATGCTCTCAACGCCATATTCAATGGATTGGACAAAAATATATTTCGTCTGATCAATACACGTACCGAAGTCAAAGAAGCATGAGAGATTCTAAAAACTTTGCATGAAGGCACCTCAAAAGTTTGTATGTCAAGACTCAAACTTCTCACCACCAAGTTTGAGAACCTGAGAATGAAAGAAGATGAAACCATTGTTGATTTCTATGTTCATGTTCACGACATAGCCAACTGTTCCTTTTCCCTTGGTGAAGAAATGTCTGAAGGAAAATTACCCAGAAAGATTCTCATATCTCTTCTAAAGAAGTTTGATATGAAAGTGAATGTTATAGAAGAAGCTCAAGACATCAGTTATGTCAAAGTAGATGAACTTACTGGCTCATCGCTAACTTTTGAAATGGTGATCAGTGACAAATTTGAAAATAAAAGCAAAGGTGTTTCCTTCAAAGCTGGTGTGGAAGATAACAAGGAGGAAAAAGAATAGGATATTGATGATAACTTGTCCAGCGTTATTACATTACTTGCAAAAAGGTTTGGAAAAGTTATGAGAAGACTTGGCAAATGACTTAGGAACAATATCATGACGAATGTCAAAGACAAAGTACCTGACAACACAAGAGGATTCAACTTCCAGCGCATAAACAAAGAAGGAGACAAACTGAATAAAGGCAAAGGAATACAATATCATGAGTCTGAAGGATTTATGCATATTCAGGAGGATTGTACCAACTTACTTAGTAAGCAAAAGAAGGGTATATTGTCACACTTTCAGATGAAGAAACTGAAGAGGAAAGTGATCAAGAAAAGACCAACAATGTAATTACTCTCACTGCTCGCTTAGGTTACAAAACAAAATGATCAGAATGATGGTGAATCTAGCAATGAAGAACTCTCAAATGAAGATGTTGTTGAAGCTTATAGACTATTGTGTGTCAAATGGAAAGAAGAATGCATGTATGGTGACAAACAAAAATCTCAAATAAATATCTTACTTCAAGAGAAAACTAATCTCACCAAATTTTTCTCTGACCTGAGGGAATATTTCACACTTATGAACTCTAGGAATGATGGCATGACCAAGTCAATTCGCATGTTAATTTATGGATCTGATATTCTTGATGATATCATTGGTTTACGAAAGGTGGCTAGAGACGTATAGGGCATTGGTTTTGATTACACTTATATGAATGAAGAAAATTAATTTGTTCCTCCTGAGCAGAAAATTGAGTTCCAGGTGACATAATACATGTCAAAAAAACTTGCTCGACATTATTACCAATGCAGAAGTCCCTTCAGAAAACCCTTTTGGAGATGCCACTATTGTGGCCAATTTGGTCATATTCGACCTTTCTATTACAAACTCCATGGTAGAACTTTCTATCCTTAAAAAAAGCAACCAACCAAGCAGATATCAAGAAATGATTGTGTCCAACAAGTTTGGAAATTTAAGGAGGAAACTACAAGTCACGTTTCTCACACCTATTTAAGAACACCTTCTCATGAATATTTGTACTTTGATAATGGTTGTTACAGACACATGATAGGAGAGAAGAACTATTTGAAGGAGGTAAAACCATATACTAACAATTATGTTACTTTTGGTGATGGTGATAAAGGCATGATCATGGGAAAAGGGAAACTGGTTTATCCAGGCCTCCCAAATTTAGAAGATGATCTTCTAGCTGAAGATCTGAGGCAAAATACCATTTTTAATCCCTTTAACTATATCCTAAGGTTCAGATTGATCCCTTAATTTTTTTCGTATCACCTTGGTCCTTTAACTTTTGAAACATTATCACGTTTGTCATTTTGTTAGTGGACGTTAGTCAAAGCCAAAAAACAGCTTCCAAGTGGCATCATACCTAATGATATGGATATAAGACTCAACAAGATCTTTATCAATTTTCTATTTCAATTTTTATTTATTTATTTAGACGATAATTTAGGTTTTGAATTTGGTAATTTACCTTCTCTTAGAGAAATGGCAGTGACCGGATGATGATATTTTACTGGAAGCAGCAGAAGAGACGGTTGCTTCATGACACCTTTTCCGGTAAGATGAAGCAAGGAGGAGGCTTTCCAGAGGAAACGATATGACCTGCTTTACCATCGGAAACACTTTTATCTCAGGTAATGGTGGAAATAAAGGAAGAACTAGTGGCTGAGATACTGAATGCATCCTTAGATTTAGAGTATTGAGAAACAAATAAATCGGCAGATGTATTAGGATTAGGTTTAGGTTTACATTTAGTATTCAAATTCGGATTTGGATTTAGATTTGGATTTGGATTTGGATTTGGATTTGGATTTGGATTAACTATCTGTACTGGCTTTGCAAAATCAAGAGTTATTGACTGTGGTTGTTGAAGATTCAATTTCTCAGATCTCGGTTGAGATTGCGAACAAGGTGCACGATGAAAACGAGTGTGGCCGGTACGATTCAACAAATTAATAAACTGTTTGAACTTAGATATAGTGAAATTAGTTATTTATGTTCAATCAAGATATAAACAGTTATGTTGATTTGAAGAAGAATATGAAGTTTGAGAAGAAAGCACACGAATGAAATGCTTCATGCTTTTCAATCCAGCAGAAGCATCTTCTTGTATGGAAAACTGTTCTTCGAGTCACATCTTGGGAATCATAACCGGATCTATAACCATGATAGAAGAAGAAACCAAATTGTAGTTAAAAATTAGAATAAGAAAGAAGAAAGAAGAAAGATACAAAGAAGACAATTGGGTTTGGTTGAAGATGATGTACCATTTCTAGCTCAGTTGCCACGTAGCTTAAATAAATGGACGTTTGAGGAAAATAGACGGAGGAGACTCATATGCATCTATTAAAAATTTAAAGGACCAAGGTGACATGAAAAAAATTAAGGGACCAATCTGAACCCAAGTGTATAGTTAAGGGACAAAAAAGGGTATTTTGCCAAGCTCCGACTGCTAATCTTATTAGTACCGATCAACTGTGTGATCAAGATATTTGTGTCAAATTCAATTAATTTGAATGTATTGTCACATAAAAAAAGTTAGAAAGAAATCATGAAAGGTACAGGGTCTTCTAATAATTGTTACATGTGGAGATCTCAATCACATGACCAACCCTTAACCTATCTAATCACTAAAGAGGATGAAACTAAGATATGGCACAAAAAATTTGATCATCTGAATCTCATAAGCATGAGAAATATTATATAATCAAAGGATATCAATAGTCTTCCTAACCTCAAGATTGAAGAAGGAAGAATTTATGGAGACTTCCAGACAGGAAAACAGACTAAGATGCCTCGCAAGAAGCTACAACATCTCACCACATCAAAAGTTCTGGAATTACTTCACATGTGTCATACGGTGAACTGACTTGGGGTGTTTTGCTTTTTATCGCAATGTCGCGGATAGAAAGAGTCGCCACCGACTTTTCTTTTATCCAATAAGGAAAGGTGGAAAGGAACAGGAAAGACCTCAATAGATTTTGGGTTCGGGAGGTACATTATACAAAGGGAAGGTGTTAGCACCCTTTGTATCCATGGTTATCCATGGGCTCTTAATTGCTGGATCACTTATATTTTTGTCTGAAAAGTGTTCGTGAATTGTTTAAAAATGTTTCGAAAAAGAGAGTTTAACTTTGTAATGATTCTCGTATGAATGTATACAAAGCATTTATCTCGTTTGATTTTGAAAAACAGTTTAGAAAAATATAACTTGGTAATGATTCTAGTGTGAATATATACCAAGTGGTGATTTTCTAGGATTTGCAAAGTGTGAGGGGTGGAAAATGTTTCAGGTTATGATCCAGCAATTGAGAGTTATACCTTCCTAAGGTCGTTATGAACGTTTCCTATCCTTATGAGGGTAAAACTGTCCTTACTATTGAGAAGTAAGTAATTTTACCCTTTGGATGTTTAAGGATCATCGTAGGGTCATCGATAGGTCATTGAAGGCAACAGTTGTAAGGATACCTTAGCATTCGAAGGGACGATCATCATTTAACCGTAGGCTACACCGAAGGGTCATCGAGGGACAAAATCGTATTTTCGAAGGCAACATCCGAGGGACTATGATGATTTATGATGAATTAACCGAAGGGCCGTTGCTAAGTGTATCCCTACATTCGCGGGACATGACCGTAATACCGTAATATCGTAAGGCAATAAAGAGAGGTCCAAGATCACATATTCAAAGGCCATGTTTTACAATTAATTAAGTATTTAAGATGGGTTTCCATCTTATAGTCATTTAAATAATTAAGATACATATCCACATTAAAATTGATTAGGCAATTAGGATGAATCTCCTCCTTAAAATTAATTAGGCAACATTAAAAGTGATCATGTAATTCCAAATCCATCTCCATAAGGGGTATCCCACAAGTAAAGCGGAATACCTAGCCGACCGCTTCTTCGAGAATATGCAAGCTTTAACACAATTTAAACACACGGGTGAGAATACCAAGTTAAAGTGCAATTGAAAATTGCACTACAGAATGAACACAATAGTCATAAGGCCAAATAATGCATGATTACAATAAGGCAAACATAAAACGAAACATAAGAACAGCTACTGGTACGTTCGCCTCTGCTTCGCCTAGCGAAGGCTTAGCGAATATTCGCTACAGGCTCGCTTAGCGATGTGCTAGCGAGCGGCCACGGATTTCGAACTTGGCAATCGTACCGTCTCCGGAACCTTGAATTTTATGACATTGAATTACAGGCACAGCATGGATAGCCTTCATGATGTTCAGGCATACTTAAATTTGCATGTGAAATCAGGTTACATATCAAAATTTAATCATGATGCGTTATGTATGTGACGATTATCAATTGGAAGCATATAACAGTGATAATACGCAAACCTGTTTGCAATTGCTATGTTGAACGGGACTGATCACTCTGGGTATCGGATTGAGCTGGGCGGTGGTAGCTTCGAGGCGGGTGAGCGGCCTTCAGGGTTTCCGTCTTCCGAATTCTCTGGATCAGCAGGGTTTCTGTGCTAGGGTTTCCGTTCTTTTCCGTCCGTCCCGGTCTGTCCCTTTTCGTGGCTGAGGTGCCTGGTATTTATAGTGATGGTGGTGACCTAATGGGATTAAAATGAGGTCCAAAACTTCAGATTTTCGCAAG
This sequence comes from Lathyrus oleraceus, assembly GCF_024323335.1. Classification (NCBI taxonomy): domain Eukaryota; kingdom Viridiplantae; phylum Streptophyta; class Magnoliopsida; order Fabales; family Fabaceae; genus Lathyrus; species Lathyrus oleraceus. The sequence goes on from NC_066580.1 coordinate 469,990,638, forward strand.
CTTCGCTAGGCGAGGGAATTGCTCGCCTAGCGAGCAAGCTATTCTGGGCTTTTTTTTCTGGATCTGATGCTTCGCTGGGCGAGTGTCATGATGAAGTGTTCGCTAGGCGAAGTAATTGCTCGCCTAGCGAGCAAGCTGTTTTGGGCCACCTTTGGATTGGGCCCGTTGTGAGCTGGGCTTTCGTTCCTTTAGAGTCGGTGCCTTGCAAAACAAGTCGGAATGCCTTGACAGATGCCTTGTAGTATCAACGGGCAAATTTTGGGGTATGACAGCTGCCCCTGTTCAATATTCTTGAGCCGAGAGGGTAGAATGGTATGTGTCGTTCGTGGTCTGGAGGTGAAAGATTATTGAACACTAGAATGCCCCAACAATTTGCGCTTGTTAATTAGTCTTGACGGAGATGGGCTTAAAGATGCCATCCAGGAAGTTTGATGAGGAGATTTCCAGATTGTGTCGTACGTTAGACGATATCTTGAGACATGGGTGTCACACCGGGTCGTACGTCAGACCGTATAGTGAGTCATCCATCATGCTGTCGACTTCGCCGGGGAGTCGGAGTATGCTATATACTACTGGGGATAAGGGATCAGAATGGATCATACACTGGACCGTATCTGAATACCAGAGTGAGCTGTTCGTTAGGCGGATGACTTTGCCGAGGATGAAAAATCAGAATGGATCGTACGCTAGATCGTCTCTGAGTTGAAGATCCAAATGGGTCTTATGATAGACTGTATTGGAGTTGCAGGATGAGCCGTCCATTAGGCTGAATCTGATGATAAAAGGGGGTAGTCGTACACTAGACTACACTTCAGAAATGTACCGTACACTAGGTAGCATCTGAGGAGACGAAGGTCTAATTGGGTCGTACATTAGACCGCCTCTGAGCAGAATGAGCCGTCCATTAGGCTGAATCTGATGATAAAAGGGGGGTAGTCGTACACTAGACCACACTTCAGAAATGTACCGTACACTAGGTAGCATCTGAGGAGACGAAGGTCTAATTGGGTCGTACATTAGACCGTATCTGAGCAGAATGAGCCGTCCATTAGGCTGAATCTGATGATAAAAGGGGGTAGTCGTACACTAGACTACACTTCAGAAATGTACCGTACACTAGGTAGCATCTGAGGAGACGAAGGTCTAATTGGGTCGTACATTAGACCGTATCTGAGCAGAATGAGCCGTCCATTAGGCTGAATCTGATGATAAAAGGGGGTAGTCGTACACTAGACTACACTTCAGAAATGTACCGTACACTAGGTAGCATCTGAGGAGACGAATGTCTAATTGGGTCGTACATTAGACCGTATCTGAGCAGAATGAGCCGTCCATTAGGCTGAATCTGATGATAAAAGGGGGTAGTCGTACACTAGACTACACTTCAGAAATGTACCGTACACTAGGTAGCATCTGATGATATCTGTATATGTTGTACTTGCAATAAATGTCTGGGATGAGCTTAAAGATGCCATCGTTAGGAGGATATCGGAGTGTTGTCAGAATGAATGTTCCCATGAATGGTATCTGAAATACGTATCCGAACTTTGTACATAATTGATAAAGGTGTATGTCTGAATGAACCTTTTACTTTGGCTATATCAGGAGGATAATTAACCTGCACAGAAACGTTAGCTTCATGCTATGTCATGATGCATGAGATGTTTCGTGTTATGCCAAGAAATAAATGTGAATGTCGTATGCATGTGTATGCTGTGAAATGATGTAATGAATGAGTTATGCGTATGAGAAGTTCTGCTTGGAGACTCTACTGGGGAAAATAAATCCCCATCTACTGATTGGAGATACTTGTAATGATGACCCTTTCTCGGCAGGGGGTTGTTGATTTCGGTCTGATGGTGGAAATATTCAACAGAGCCTGGCTGGGGATGGAAGAGATGATCAATCTGTCTGATGATATCGACTTCTTCTGGGAGATAGCTGGCTTTGCCCGGGGAATAATGCCAATTTCTCCTGAGGAAAAAACAAGCTTGCTGGGGAGAATAAAATTGGTAGCGAATTCATTGGAAGTATGGTTAGACCTTCTCCTTGATCCTGAATTCGGGTAGTGATTGCTATTGCTATTCTATGCATGTATTTTGATAAACATTGATCATATTCAAATGCATATATTAATTCAAATCAAATCAATGGACATTTACGCAACCAAAACAGCAAAAATAAAACAAAAGCATCTTTTTGGAAATGAATTGTATTGATTTTGAAAGGGGGCCTATGAACAGGCAATTTGTGTACAGGGAGACAGAAATCCTAGAAAGAGGAAATTGTTAGGCAAACGAGGAAAAAGCTATGCAGAAAAAGTCCTAGCGATTCTAATCCCACTACTGTCATTATGTCTTCAAGCATCTCATCTCCTGCTGTCGGATAGAAGTGATTGGCTTGTTCAGTCCCTTGAACTTGGTTGAAGCTGACAGAGAACGGGACATAGTCATACGCTTTAATCCCTAATTTTTGCTTGGACCGCCTTTTCAGGTTTTCAGTCCACCAGGATACCCATTTTTGCCCAAGCCGCCTTTTCAGGTTTTTGACTTGCCGGGTGTACATTTGTATATATTTATCCCTAATTTTTGCCCGAACCCTTTTGGTTCGCCGGGATGCCCTTACTTTTGCCTAGGTACGTTGCCCTAGCGGGTCTCTGTTATGCGTAGTATTTTTTAACTATGTCCGCGTTCACAGGATGCGGGAAGTCTTCGCCATCCATTGTAGCAAGTATCATGGCTCCACCGGAGAATACCTTCTTAACCACAAATGGCCCTTCGTATGTGGGAGTCCACTTGCCTCTGGGATCCCCTTGTGATAGAATGATACGCTTGATCACTAAGTCGCCAATTTGATACACCTGTCTCTTGACTCTTTTGTTAAACGCCTGGGTCATGCGTTTCTGATATATCTGCCCGTGACAAACAGCCGCAAGTCTCTTCTCATCAATCAAATTTATCTGATCGAGCCGAGTCTGAATCCATTCGTCCTCGTCTAAACCCGCCTCTTTCATGATCCTTAGAGAGGGAATCTGAACTTCTACTGGTAAAACAGCTTCCATTCCATAGACTAAAGAGAAAGGAGTTGCCCCTGTCGAAGTGCGTACTGAAGTGCGATAACCATGAAGAGCAAATGGTAACATCTCATGCCAGTCTTTGTACGTTACTGTCATCTTTTGTATGATCTTCTTGATGTTCTTATTAGCAGCCTCTACGGCGCCGTTCATCTTGGGCCGATACGGAGAAGAGTTATGGTGTTTTATCTTGAACTGCGCGCAGAGTTCCGTAATCATCTTGTTGTTCAAATTAGTACCATTGTCGGTGATAATCCTTTCAGGGATACCATACCGACAAATGAGATTATTCTTGATGAACCGTGCCACCACATTCTTGGTGACAGAAGCAAATGAGGCGGCCTCTACCCACTTTGTAAAGTAATCAATAGCGACAAGGATGAAGCGATGTCCATTAGAAGCAGTAGGTTTAATCTCCCCAATCATATCAATGCCCACATTGCAAAGGGCCAAGGTGCGGTCAACACGTTCAATGGAGCAGGAGGCACATGTACTTTATCCGCATAGATCTGACACTTGTGACAGGTTCTGGAGTGATGGTGGCAATCAGCTTCCATGGTAGACCAATAATACCCTGATCTCAGAATCTTCTTGGCCATTGTATGTCCATTAGAATGAGTCCCAAAAATACCGTCATGCATGTCTTCCATAATCCTTTCTGCTTCCTTTTTATCCACACAGCGAAGCAAAGTTGAATCATGATTACGTTTGTATAACACTCCATTACTCAGAAAGAATTTAGCGGAGAACTTCCTCAGGAATTTTCTGTCATTGATGGATGCCCCTTCAGGGTATTCCTGAGCTCCTAAATATCTTTTTACGTCGTGGAACCAAGGTTTCCCCTGTACTCTTTCAGTGTGAAGTTCATAACAGTGTGCTGGTTCATCTAACCGTCCAATGGTAATCATGGGAGCTTCGCTGCCCCATCTGACTCTGAACATAGATGACATGCTAGCTAAGGCGTCTGCCAACTGATTCTCTTCCCGTGGAATATGTTCAAATGTAATCTCTTCAAAGTATGGGATTAATGTCATCACCCGTTCTCGGTAAGGGATGAGATTCGGATGCTTAGTGTCCCATTCTCCTTTGATCTGACTGATTACTAATGCTGAGTCTCCGTACACACTCAAAAACTTGATTCGCCGATCTATAGCAGCTTTGAGTCCCAAAATACATGCTTCATACTCAGCCATATTATTGGTGCAGTGAAAACACAGTCTGGCAGTGAAAGGTGTGTGGTAACCTCCGGGAGAAATGATTACAACCCCGACACCATGGCCCAATGCATTAGAAGACCCATCAAAGACCATAGTCCATCGGGATCCCAATTCGGGTCTTTCATCTGGTTTGGGTTTTTCATCATCAGTAACAAGCATGACATCCTCATCTGGGAACTCAAAATTCATAGATTGATAATCGTCCACCGCTTGATAAGCCAAATGATCAGCGAGCACGCTTCCTTTGATGGCCTTCTGGGTAGTATACCGGATGTCGTACTCTGTTAAGATCATCTGCCATCTCGTTATTCTTCCGGAGAGGGCAGGCTTCTCGAACATGTATTTGATGGGATCCATCCTAGAAATCAGCAAAGTGGTATGATTCAACATATACTGTCTTAGTCGGCGAGCAGCCCAGGCCAAAGCACAGCAAGTTCTCTCGAGCAGTGAGTATCTTGTTTCACAGTCGGTAAACTTTTTGCTCAGGTAGTATATGGCATGCTCTTTTCGACCAGACTCGTCATGTTGCCCCAATACGCACCCCATTGAATTTTCTAACACGGTCAAATACATGATTAGAGGTCTTCCTTCAACTGGTGGTATCAGAATCGGAGGTTCCTGGAGATAGTTCTTGATTTTTTCAAAAGCTTCTTGGCATTCGTCATTCCATATCATCTCTTGATTTTTCCTCAGTAATTTGAAGATGGGTTTGCAGGTAGCGGTCAAGTGGGAGATAAATCGGGCAATGTAGTTCAAGCGTCCCAAGAAACCTCTGACTTCTTTCTCCGTATGAGGAGCTGGCATTTCTTGAATAGCTCTCACTTTAGCCGGGTCAACCTCAATTCCTTTACCACTGACAATAAAGCCCAAGAGCTTACCGGATCTTACTCCAAAAGTGCATTTGTTCGGGTTCAACCTCAACTTGTATTTCTTCAACCTCTCGAACAGTTTGTATAAATGATCGAGATGTTCCTCCTCAGTATGAGATCTGGCTATCATGTCATCCACATATACTTCTATTTCATGATGGATCATATCATGGAACAAAACCACCATAGCACGCTGGTATGTTGCCCCGGCGTTCTTTAGACCGAATGGCATTACTTTGTAACAGAAAGTGCCCCATTGCGTCACAAACGTAGTTTTCTCCATGTCCTCAGGTGCCATCTTAATCTGATTATAACCCGAGAATCCATCCATGAGTGAGAATACTTTGTGTTGAGCGGTGTTATCTACCAGAACATCAATGTGCGGGAGTGGAAAGTCATCTTTGGGACTCGCTTTATTCAAATCTCTGTAATCTACGCACATTCGCACCTTACCATCTTTCTTCGGTACCGGTACCACATTAGCAACCCATTGAGGATAAGAAGTAACGGCTAGAAAACCGGCATTGAACTGTTTCATAACCTCGGCTTTGATTTTCTCAGACATTTCAGGACGCATGCGACGAACCTTTTGCTTAACAGGACGACAATCTTCCCTCGTTGGCAGCCGATGTACTACTATGTCAGTATCCAATCCTGGCATGTCTGCATAAGACCAAGCAAAGATCTCCACATAGTCACGCAACATCTGAATCAACCTTTCTTTGACGCTCTTTTCCAAGCCTGCTCCTATTTTGACTTCTTTTCTGTCTACTTCAGTACCTAGATTTACGATTTCGAGTGACTCTTCGTGTGGCTGTATAGTCCTTTCTTCCTGCAGTAACAGTCTGGCAAGTTCTCCAGGTACTTCACAATCTTCCTCACTTCCATCCTCGGCTTGGTAGATCGGATTTTCAAAGTCATAATGAACAGTAGTAGAACTATTGTCAACAGGATCCAGAGTGGGGATGGGTCTGCAATTCGTTACGTGAGTGTGTGTAAGAAAACATAGCTCGTTTGGAAGATGACAGAAAAGATAAAGAGCGCAATATTTGAATGCAAAAAGTCCATTGATTTATTGAATATGAATATGCTTATGAAGATGACAAAACCCTTAACAAATTAGCTATTGTGCCCCGGGTATAGACACAACGCTTGGAGAAGTTCAATTGTAAAAAAAAACAAAAAATTTGCAACACTAAAATAGACAATAACAATTACTCCTGACTAAAGGAAATCGGGATAGTGTCTTCAGGCTTCCAATTATTGAGTCCGTCACCAGTTGTTGGGAAAATCCAGCTATCCAGGTCGCAATCGCTGTCAGCATCTTCTACAGCATTAATTTGACTCTTGTCAGGGCTGAACCCCAGGCCAAATTTGTCAGACTTGTATGGTACGTCGATCAATTGACCCCAGCCAGTACGACCACCATCTTCAACCACGGCTTGAGCGTCCTTCAGAGAAATCATAGCAGGAGGAGCACGAATAACCTTGGGTACACAGGAAGTTGGCTTAAGGACAGGATTGGTCGGAGGAACTACTTCAAATGACTGACAAGGAGTCTCAATGAATTCACCATCCATCTCGACGTATCTGAAGGCATGCACACTACTGACAATGTACTCTTCTTCTCCACACACGGTGACAATTTTGCCCTCTGTGGGATACCTCAGCTTTTGATGGAGAGACGAAGCTACAACACCTGACCCATGGATCCAAGGGCGTCCCAGCAAGCAGGAATAGGCGGGGCGAATGTTCATTACATGAAAGGTAATGTTGAATACTTGAGGTCCTATCTTGATAGGGAGGACTACTTCGCCATGGACAACACTCTTCGCACCATCGTAAGCACGTACCACAATGTCACTAGGTTTCAGTTCAATGCTTTTACAATCCAGCTTATCCAGCACAGCTGTCGGCAGCACATTCAAGGAAGAGCCATTATCGATCAACACAGGAGACAAAGTGATTCCCCTACACTCAATGGAGATATGCAGGGCTTTATTGTGATTCTTTCCTGCTGGTGTCAGATCAGCGTCGGAAAAGCCTAGGCCATTGTCAACAGCCAAGTGAGCAACATAATTTTCGAACTGATCGACAGATGTTTCCTGAGGCACATGAGCAGTCTTCAAGAATTTTATCAATGCATTGGCATGAGATTCAGAAGATAACAGCAAGGATAACATCGAGATCTTAGACGGGGTATGCCCCAACTGTTCTACCACATCAAAATCACTCTTGCGGATGATTTTCAGCACTTCTTCCATTTCCTGTTTGGCAACATCTTCGGGAGTAACTTCAACCGGTGTCTCTGACTGGGAAGGGTTGACTGGTTCCTTTCCTCGAGTTTCAAGGACAGGAGGTGAGATTTCTGGAGAGAAGATCCTTCCGCTTCGAGTAATTTTACTAGTCCCAACAATGCCACTAGTATTAGCAGCATTATCCACTTGCTTCACGCCATGGACGTAAACATCACCGCCATAATTCCACGGAATAGCTTTGCTTGAGGAATACGGGATCGGGCCAGGTGCAGTGATGATTAGGGGAGCAACCCTGGGCTCAGCAGTAATCCTCACAGGCGCCCTGGTAGCGGTAATCTTCACTGGAACTTTGGACCTAGAAATCACAGATATTTCTTCAATAGAGTTTTCCGCCTTAGGAATCCTTTCGAAGAGAACTGTACGATCGTCCATCAGCCGTTGAATACCATTCTTCAATTTCAAACAGTCCTCGGGCCGGAGTATGCAGAGATTGCAATCTTCCGCACAACCTGGAAATAAACCAGCTTGCAATAAACTCCTCTTTATGATCGGGAGGGGAGATGTTAAGTCCGCCACATTGGAAATGTGCGAACCGTCATCTACAGCATTAACAGTCTTGTCATGGTTAGGCATAGGAGCAGTGATGACATTAGGAGTCTCTGGAGGCTCAAACTCAATCTCTCCAGCTTCGATCATATCCTGAATCTTATTCTTCAATGGCCAGCAATCGTTTGTATCGTGTCCGGGGCTATCGGAGTGATATGCACACCTGGCATTGGGATTATAACGAGAAGAGGAAGTGTTGGGATTTGTAGGAGTATCTCTAAGGGCGATCAACTTTGCCTTTAGCATTCCCTGCAGTGCCTGTGCCAAGGTCATATTGATCCTGGTAAACTGCCTTCTTGGCCTGTCTTGTTTGGGCTGGAAGTTTTGAGATGGTGGTGCTGCAATCGTAACTGCTCCGATGTCATGGTCACGGTTTTTCTTGTTACGACCCTTTTGACCGTACACATCATTTGATTCATTCCTCCCCTGATAGGACCTTTTGGTGCTTGCAGAGGCAGCCGCCTGTATCTTTCCACTTCGGATGCCGCTCTCCACCCGTTCACCTGTCAGTATAAGTTCAGTGAAACCTGATGAAGAACTCCCCAGTAGATGGCTGTAGAATGGGCCAGTCAGGGTACCCATGAACAGGTCTACTAATTCTCGGTCAGCCATAGAGGGTTTGACTCTGCCAGCCAAATCTCTCCATTTCTGAGCATACTCTTTGAAGCTTTCTTTAGATCCCATAGCCATATTCTGCAACTGTAGTCGAGTAGGCGCTAATTCAGAATTGTACTGGTACTGCTTATAGAAAGTTGTTGCTAAATCAGTCCAGGTGCGGATGTCAGAGCTCTCGAGCTGATAATACCATTCCAACTGAGTGCCAGACAGACTTTCTTGGAAGAAATGGATCCACAGTTTCTTATCAGTGGTATGCGGCTGAATCTTTCTCACATAAGCCCTTAGATGCATCTGAGGACAGGATGCACCATCGTACTTAGTGAAAGTGGGGATTTTGAATTTGCGGGGAATGGTCACATCGGAGACCAGACCTAAACTTTCGAAATCTAGACCAGGCGCCTTCTGACCCTCCATGGCTAGCATGCGTTCCTCCAGCAACTTGTACTTATCATCTCTCGGAGAGTACTGTTCATTTTCATAGTTCTCATCGTCATCCTCAGGGTTGGAGAAATCAGCATTCTCTTCCTCTGAGTCATTCTCCGCCCCCTCTTCTGGACCATTCGGGATTCCAAATTTGATTCCCGTAGCCTGTCCTTTACGCCTTCTTCCCGGGTTAATGAAACTCACAGCTTTCTTGTCTTTCTTCTTTTCGACCAAAAGAGCCTTCAGTTCCTCCTGCCCTTTGGATAAGCTTAGCATCATCTCCTTGAATTGAGCGTTCTGAGTCTGGAGATCTTTGACAGTTTGTTCGAGATCCATTTTTCTGTTTGCAATTAAGACCGTGAGAACATTGAACTTGTAGAATACCTGTTATGCAGTGTTATGTTATGTTATGCGATGCATGAAATGTTTCCAAGGACTTTTGGAATTTAACTCCGCATACACTACCAAAAAAAGAAAGGACTTTTATTAATAATTTTTAATCAATGTTTATTACAATAAATGGTAAAATACAATAAAAGCTAGGTCTCCCAGGGACGGCTTCTTTTCGGGCGAAGATATGCATTGAGTCTCTGTTCCTCATTAAGCTGGCTGGTGAGCTCTAACACTTTCTTCCTTGCAGCACAGAACTGGGCTTCAAAAGTATCCCTTTCCTCTCTCAACTGGATCCAAGATTTCTTCAACTCTTCAACATCGGTAGGCATATCTGGATATGGGATGATCTGAGGAGTGCCTCCTTCGACTTCTGGTTCAACCGCCAATGGTCCGACCGCAAGATATGGCATGACAAGTTCACGAGCTCTTGCGCGTACCCATCTGAGATAAGGCTCCATAGGAATAAAGTTTTTCGGTCCTAGAATGCTTCTTTTCACCATGCCCCAAGCCCGTACAAATCTTTGACGGAGCCCTTGGGGATCGTTGTCATAGTCAAACACAGTGCCTTGGATAATTATCTCATGTGGACCATCTCTTCGAGCACAACCAAACTGACGTAGGGCGAGAGCAGGATTATAAGTAATACCTCCTCTTATCCCCATGAGTGGTACATTAGAGAATTCTCCACATCGGTCAATGACGATAGCATTTTCTTTGAGATGAGGACACCAACGGATATCCGAATGGGAGAGCGACATTATCCTTCGAGGCCATTTCAAACCCTGCTCATTCTTCAAGACTGATGGAGGAAGGTGCGAAATAAACCACCTAGACAGTAAAGACATGCAGCACATGAGAGTCCCTTGCCTTTTCATAATACGAGTGTGAAGGGAATGCAGGATGTCTCCAAGCAAGGTAGGCACAGGATTATGAGTGAGAAATATCTTAATAGCATTCACGTCTATGAACTGGTCTGGATTAGGGAATAACACCAAACCATAGATCAGTAATGCCAGGAAATCTTCAAAAGCATGGACATTCATAACTTTTAGGAATTCTCGGGCCTTACCTACCAGAAATTTGGCAAGTAAGCCCTTAACTCCACTTCTTGTTACCCAATTGGTCTCAATGTCAGACTTTGTCATGTGTAAAGCTGCAGCAACTTTTTCGGACTTCGGGACCTTTTCCAAACCACTGAAAGGTATTTGATCAAGAATAGGTATCCCAAGTAGCTTGGAAAATTCTTCTAATGTAGGTATCAACTGATAATCTGGGAACGTGAAGCAATGATGTTTAGGATCGAAGAACTGGAACAGGACTCTCATCATATCTTCTTTGAAACCAGTGGTAACCAAATTGAGGAGAGAACCATGCTTCTGGATGAACTGAGCCTGATCCGGGAGTTCTGACACTAAATCCTTGAGTTGAGGAGAAATGACTGCAAAATTGATCCGGATGGTCTTCCTGGGAGCCATAGCCTTACAAAATAGAGCCAAGTTAAATCCCTAAGTCCTTGAAATGATTAGTGCAATGTCATGATGTTATGATGTTATGATGCTATGATGTTATGATGTTATGTAAATAACAAGCACGCACAAGTCATACGACGGTCATCCCTAGGTTTTAAGGCTTGCATGAGTTCCATAGGTGAGTACCCTCCCCACTGAAGTTTGGTTGGTTCAACCTGTCCTAGTATAGTAACCGGGTTCTAGAAGGATCTCAAATCATTGACTTTCCTTTAAGTCTGCTTCAGTGCAACACCAAGTGGTTGACCGAAGCTTCCCTAAAGTCCAATCTCAAAGAGTGTAGTATCGAGTCTCAACCAACCCCAGTCGGAACCGAAGTCAGTTATCTCACTACTTTCTAATGGCCAGGATGAGTCAATTAGGGTTCTAAAGGTCTGGTTAATGCTTTAATGACACCACGCGGAAGCCAAATTTTTCCTCAAGTGAACATGAGGAACATCAGGACATCCAAAGTGTCACATTAACCGTAGCCATCATTTTGACCATTCCAGTATACGCCGGATAGTCGCGATGATCTATTGCTACTTACCTAAGGTACACTAGATCCGGGTGTAGGATCTTTCACTCAAAAATACCCAAGCAATCCCTTAAAAGTAAATCAGACAATTTGGAATAAGTGATCTTGTTTTTAAGGTAACCTCTCTTTAAGTTGTCCCCAGCAGAGTCGCCAGTTCTGTCATACGGTGAACTGACTTGGGGTGTTTTGCTTTTTATCGCAATGTCGCGGATAGCAAGAGTCGCCACCGACTTTTCTTTTATCCAATAAGGAAAGGTGGAAAGGAACAGGAAAGACCTCAATAGATTTTGGGTTCGGGAGGTACATTATACAAAGGGAAGGTGTTAGCACCCTTTGTATCCATGGTTATCCATGGGCTCTTAATTGCTGGATCACTTATATTTTTGTCTGAAAAGTGTTCGTGAATTGTTTAAAAATGTTTCGAAAAAGAGAGTTTAACTTTGTAATGATTCTCGTATGAATGTATACAAAGCATTTATCTCGTTTGATTTTGAAAAACAGTTTAGAAAAATATAACTTGGTAATGATTCTAGTGTGAATATATACCAAGTGGTGATTTTCTAGGATTTGCAAAGTGTGAGGGGTGGAAAATGTTTCAGGTTATGATCCAGCAATTGAGAGTTATACCTTCCTAAGGTCGTTATGAACGTTTCCTATCCTTCATGACACCTTTTCCGGTAAGATGAAGCAAGGAGGAGGCTTTCCAGAGGAAACGATATGACCTGCTTTACCATCGGAAACACTTTTATCTCAGGTAATGGTGGAAATAAAGGAAGAACTAGTGGCTGAGATACTGAATGCATCCTTAGATTTAGAGTATTGAGAAACAAATAAATCGGCAGATGTATTAGGATTAGGTTTAGGTTTACATTTAGTATTCAAATTCGGATTTGGATTTGGATTTGGATTTGGATTAACTATCTGTACTGGCTTTGCAAAATCAAGAGTTATTGACTGTGGTTGTTGAAGATTCAATTTCTCAGATCTCGGTTGAGATTGCGAACAAGGTGCACGATGAAAACGAGTGTGGCCGGTACGATTCAACAAATTAATAAACTGTTTGAACTTAGATATAGTGAAATTAGTTATTTATGTTCAATCAAGATATAAACAGTTATGTTGATTTGAAGAAGAATATGAAGTTTGAGAAGAAAGCACACGAATGAAATGCTTCATGCTTTTCAATCCAGCAGAAGCATCTTCTTGTATGGAAAACTGTTCTTCGAGTCACATCTTGGGAATCATAACCGGATCTATAACCATGATAGAAGAAGAAACCAAATTGTAGTTAAAAATTAGAATAAGAAAGAAGAAAGAAGAAAGATACAAAGAAGACAATTGGGTTTGGTTGAAGATGATGTACCATTTCTAGCTCAGTTGCCACGTAGCTTAAATAAATGGACGTTTGAGGAAAATAGACGGAGGAGACTCATATGCATCTATTAAAAATTTAAAGGACCAAGGTGACATGAAAAAAATTAAGGGACCAATCTGAACCCAAGTGTATAGTTAAGGGACAAAAAGGGTATTTTGCCAAGCTCCGACTGCTAATCTTATTAGTACCGATCAACTGTGTGATCAAGATATTTGTGTCAAATTCAATTAATTTGAATGTATTGTCACATAAAAAAAGTTAGAAAGAAATCATGAAAGGTACAGGGTCTTCTAATAATTGTTACATGTGGAGATCTCAATCACATGACCAACCCTTAACCTATCTAATCACTAAAGAGGATGAAACTAAGATATGGCACAAAAAATTTGATCATCTGAATCTCATAAGCATGAGAAATATTATATAATCAAAGGATATCAATAGTCTTCCTAACCTCAAGATTGAAGAAGGAAGAATTTATGGAGACTTCCAGACAGGAAAACAGACTAAGATGCCTCGCAAGAAGCTGCAACATCTCACCACATCAAAAGTTCTGGAATTACTTCACATGTGTCATACGGTGAACTGACTTGGGGTGTTTTGCTTTTTATCGCAATGTCGCGGATAGCAAGAGTCGCCACCGACTTTTCTTTTATCCAATAAGGAAAGGTGGAAAGGAACAGGAAAGACCTCAATAGATTTTGGGTTCGGGAGGTACATTATACAAAGGGAAGGTGTTAGCACCCTTTGTATCCATGGTTATCCATGGGCTCTTAATTGCTGGATCACTTATATTTTTGTCTGAAAAGTGTTCGTGAATTGTTTAAAAATGTTTCGAAAAAGAGAGTTTAACTTTGTAATGATTCTTGTATGAATGTATACAAAGCATTTATCTCGTTTGATTTTGAAAAACAGTTTAGAAAAATATAACTTGGTAATGATTCTAGTGTGAATATATACCAAGTGGTGATTTTCTAGGATTTGCAAAGTGTGAGGGGTGGAAAATGTTTCAGGTTATGATCCAGCAATTGAGAGTTATACCTTCCTAAGGTCGTTATGAACGTTTCCTATCCTTATGAGGGTAAAACTGTCCTTACTATTGAGAAGTAAGTAATTTTACCCTTTGGATGTTTAAGGATCATCGTAGGGTCATCGATAGGTCATTGAAGGCAACAGTTGTAAGGATACCTTAGCATTCGAAGGGACGATCATCATTTAACCGTAGGCTACACCGAAGGGTCATCGAGGGACAAAATCGTATTTTCGAAGGCAACATCCGAGGGACTATGATGATTTATGATGAATTAACCGAAGGGCCGTTGCTAAGTGTATCCCTACATTCGCGGGACATGACCGTAATACCGTAATATCGTAAGGCAATAAAGAGAGGTCCAAGATCACATATTCAAAGGCCATGTTTTACAATTAATTAAGTATTTAAGATGGGTTTCCATCTTATAGTCATTTAAATAATTAAGATACATATCCACATTAAAATTGATTAGGCAATTAGGATGAATCTCCTCCTTAAAATTAATTAGGCAACATTAAAAGTGATCATGTAATTCCAAATCCATCTCCATAAGGGGTATCCCACAAGTAAAGCGGAATACCTAGCCGACCGCTTCTTCGAGAATATGCAAGCTTTAACACAATTTAAACACACGGGTGAGAATACCAAGTTAAAGTGCAATTGAAAATTGCACTACAGAATGAACACAATAGTCATAAGGCCAAATAATGCATGATTACAATAAGGCAAACATAAAACGAAACATAAGAACAGCTACTGGTACGTTCGTCTCTGCTTCGCCTAGCGAAGGCTTAGCGAATATTCGCTACAGGCTCGCTTAGCGATGTGCTAGCGAGCGGCCACGGATTTCGAACTTGGCAATCGTACCGTCTCCGGAACCTTGAATTTTATGACATTGAATTACAGGCACAGCATGGATAGCCTTCATGATGTTCAGGCATACTTAAATTTGCATGTGAAATCAGGTTACATATCAAAATTTAATCATGATGCGTTATGTATGTGACGATTATCAATTGGAAGCATATAACAGTGATAATACGCAAACCTGTTTGCAATTGCTATGTTGAACGGGACTGATCACTCTGGGTATCGGATTGAGCTGGGCGGTGGTAGCTTCGAGGCGGGTGAGCGGCCTTCAGGGTTTCCGTCTTCCGAATTCTCTAGATCAGCAGGGTTTCTGTGCTAGGGTTTCCGTTCTTTTCCGTCCGTCCCGGTCTGTCCCTTTTCGTGGCTGAGGTGCCTGGTATTTATAGTGATGGTGGTGACCTAATGGGCTTAAAATGAGGTCCAAAACTTCAGATTTTCGCAAGCTTCGCTAGGCGAGGGAATTGCTCGCCTAGCGAGCAAGCTATTCTGGGCTTTTTTTTCTGGATCTGATGCTTCGCTGGGCGAGTGTCATGATGAAGTGTTCGCTAGGCGAAGTAATTGCTCGCCTAGCGAGCAAGCTGTTTTGGGCCACCTTTGGATTGGGCCCGTTGTGAGCTGGGCTTTCGTTCCTTTAGAGTCGGTGCCTTGCAAAACAAGTCGGAATGCCTTGACAGATGCCTTGTAGTATCAACGGGCAAATTTTGGGGTATGACAACATGGATCTCATGTGACCCATGCAAGTTGAGAGCTTGGGTGGAAGGAGATACATTTTTGTGTGAGTTGATGACTACTCAAGGTACATGTGGGTTAATTTTCTTAGAGAAAAATTAGACATATATATCACATTTGAAAGGTTATGTCTACAACTCCAACGTGAGAAAGGAAGGGAGATTGATAAGATTGTTAGAATATGTAGTAATCATAGAAGTGAATTTGAAAACTCCAGTTTTCCAGAATTCTTCTCTTATGAAGGTATAGATCACGAGTTCTCTGAACTAATTACTCCAAAACAAAATGGAGTGGTTGAACACGAGAACATAACTCTTCAAGAGATGTCCAGAGTCATGCTTCACGCAAAAAAAGTTACCTTATTACTTATGGGTTGAAGCAATGAACACAATATGTCATATTCACAATCGAGTAACCATTTATCATGGCACCAAAGTTACTCATTATGATTTATAGAAATGAATAAAACCTAATGTTAAATGCTTCCATGTGTTTGGCAATAAGAGTTACATCTTAATTGATCGAGAGCAAAGACACGAGATGGATCCTAAAAGTGATGAAAGAATTTTCTTGGGATATTTTATAAGCAGCAAAGCATATCGTGTATATAACAATCGGACAAAGACCATTATGGAATCCATAAATGTGGTTATATATTATGCTCCTCAAATTGAGACAAGTAATGAAGAGGAAGACTACATACTCAAAAATCAACAAAATGTGGCACCTGATGTGCCAAGCAAAGTTACTGACATCATGCGAAATTCTGAAGTGGAAGACTCCGATGAAGAGGAAGAAAATATTCTAACAAACAAAGGTACTGATGTCAAAATTCATAAGTATAATCCTATAGAAAATGTGACCAGGAATATCAATGAAGGAATTATCACCAAATCCAAAGATGTGATTGCCAACATGTGTTGTATCTTCAAGGTTGAACCCAAAAATGTTAAAGAAGCCTTAATTGAAGAATATTGGGTAAATTCCATTTACGAAGAACTTGCTCTGTTTGAAAGAAACAAAGTGTGGGAGTTAGTTCCCATACCTAATTCAACCAACATCATAGGGACCAAGTGTATTTCCAAAAACAAGTCAGATGAAAGGGTTACATAATTCCTCACCATAAATAGGTCTTGTAGAGGCGGTATTGACAAAATCTTGTTTTTCAAGAAAGAATAAGGAAAGTCGATGATTACTCGGATCTATGTATATAATATTTTATTTGGAGGAATATCAAACAAGATGGTGGAACAATTTATTCAACAAATGTAGTCTAAATTTTAAAAAAGTTTGGTAGGAGAACTCACCTACTTCCTTGGTTTCCAAGTGAAACAAATGAAGAAGGAGTATTTGTATCACAGAATAAATATTCCATGAACATTATAAATAAGTTTGTCCTTGAAAGTGCTAGACACAAGCGTACACCTGTTGCAAGTCACATCAAGCTAACTAAGGATGATCAAGGAGTTGATATGGATCAAAGTCTCTATAGAAGCATGATTGGCAACCTACTTTTTCTCACAGTCAGTTGCCCTGACATTACTTTCTCAGTAGGGGTCTGTGTTTATTACTAAGCTAAGCTAAAAGTTAGTCATCTCACTTAGGTTAAGAGAATCATTAAATATATAAATGACATGTGTGGTTATGGTAATATGTATTCTCATGACACCAATTTCATTCTTGTTGGGTATTGTGATACTTATTGGGCCGGGAATGCTGAAGATAGAAAGAGCACCTCTGATGGATGTTTCTTTCTAGATAACAATCTTATTTCATGGTTCAGCAAGAAACCAAATTGTGTGTCTCTATCTACTGTTGAAGTTGAGTATATTATCGCAGGTATCAGTTGTACTCAATTATTATGGATGAAACAAATGCTGAAAGAGTATAATGCCAAACAAGATATTATGGCATTATACTGTGACAACATGAGTACGATAAATAATTCAAAAAATCATGTTCAACATATTCGTACTAATCACATTGACATACATCATCATTTCATTAGAGAGCTGGTTGAAGAAAAGTTTATCACCCTGGATCATGTTGCAACAGAAAACCAACTTGCCAATATATTTACCAAGGCTTTGGATGCTACTCAGTTTGAAAATTTGAGAAATTCCATAGGTCTACACATTATTGAGAATCACTAGTAGTTAATACTGAGATAATATGGGAATTATTGTGCCTCTGGTTTCTCTCTCATAGCCATCATGACCAAGGCACATGCGCCCCTTTTTTGTCCTAACCATTGGTATTCCAAATACATTTTTTATTCAAATTACTATACATTTCTTATGTTACGTGCCTCAAGTGTAGAAGCTCTTTCATCTTCTCTGAACTTCTCTAAAATCACGCATATCTAACCCTTAGTCTATCATATCACCTTCCACACAAAGAGCTTGCAATCATGGTGGGAACTAGTCAAGGAACAAACACTTCTGGAAAATATAAGAAAACCACGAAGAAGTCCAAGAAACCTATAGAGGAAACCAAACTGGTGATCAAGATGCACTGAGTCAAAATGAAAGGAGTTGTTATAAGAGGGAAGGTCGATGGTGTAACACCCTTCTAAAATACCCCAATAATTAATTAAAACAACAAAATATGAATCAGAGTAGATATGCAATTTCAGGGTGTCACACTTGACACTTCACACCATTCACCAAAATAACTTGTCATGCTCATTTATTAATCAAAATAAAACATTGCACAATTCGCAGCGGATAAAAATCTAACAACATTCAAACCATGTAACACATTACATGTAAAATTGTTCAACAACCAAAAAATGAAAACAAGTTAAAACATCCCGTCCCGATGTTACATATACCAGAGCATGACCCACTAAGGAACTACACTAGACTCCAAGCACTAGCTTCTACTCAATCACTGCTCGTTACCTGAAACATAGTTGTAAGGGTGAGTTCCTCAATCGATATAATAAGCATTATAAAATATCATGTAATGCTAAGTAATTAACACATTCATCACCCTAATCATATCACACATTCAGCAACGGCAACATCACTCATAATCATACTCAACACAAACACAAAACACACGTATAATATTGGAACACATCCATTCATATTATACGCCATACATACATTATGAAATGAGACTCCATGCATGCGGTACCGACTATTCGTGAACACATAGTTCAACCTCACCGATCAAACCCAGATACGGCTACCAAGCTCACTAGTCCCACTCATTTGAGACCTAGTGACTCACTCACTAATTCCTCACCATGGGAATTAGCTACCACCATAAAGGCCATGCTATGCACGCTAAATCACCTAGCATGCAAACATCAACAACAATCCACAATTGCATACATAATAGATATATTCACAGCATTATGCATACCATCATACATCATCAGCATATTTATCACAGAATCATATCATGTCATGCCAAATAATAAATCACAGTATTAGCACACTCTACTAATACCTATACTGCTCAAAACAACGGGAAATGATCCCTACTATATCATACACCAATATAGGCCAAACGTCAAATATGTACACAATATTTAAATATCAATTTTCCACTTTCCAAACAGTGTTAACCGGTTAACGCCCTGGGTTAACCGGTTAACGCAACACAGAACACGCTTTCTGGCAATTTTTAACAGTGTTAACCGGTTAACACCCTGGGTTAACCGGTTAACGCAGAACAGAAATTAATTTTTCTAAATCATAACAGTGTTAACCGGTTAACACCCTGGGTTAACCGGTTAACGCAGAACAGAAAGCTGTTCCTGCGCTAACACGAAAACAGAATGCAGATTTCCCGCATTTCTCGCCGTCGGAGGACTTCCGGACCTCCGATTTCAATTCCGTAAAAAGCTACACGTCCAGAAATTTACGACTCACCCACATATAGATTCAATTACAGTTTTAACATAACTTATTCATCACCATTTACAGCATTCCTCATCCCAATTAGGGTCAATTCAATGGCTTATTACTACCCATTACATGTTAACCCATAATACCCATTAAACGACGATAAACCCCCTTTACCTGAGTTAATCCGGCAATTGATTCTTTGACCTTCAACAATCGTGAATTCTCCTCTTGAGCCCTAGCATCTTCTTCTCCCTTTCTCAGTTTCTTCTCTTTCTCTCAATGTTACGTGTTCTCTGCTTTCACGTGAAAACCCTTTTTACCAAATGGGACCTTTTTACTGATTTTAACTTTTATTATTCCAATAATAATAATCCAATAATATTCCAATTATTTAATTAAATTAATAAATATACTATTAACTTAATTTAAATAATTATCATATTTTATCGGGGTGTTACAACTCTCCCCCACTAAAAGAGTTTTCGTCCTCGAAAACATACCTCAAGCGAATAACTCTGGATAAGACTCCTTCATCTGATTCTCAAGTTCCCAAGTCACATTGCCACCTGCTGGTCCTCCCCAAGCTACCTTTACCAAAGCAATCTCTTTACCCCGCAACTGCTTCAACTCTCAATCCTCTATCCTCATAGGTGATGTTTCAACAGTCAGGTTATCTCTCACCTGTACATCATCTACTTGGACCACATGCGACGGATCAGGAATGTACCTCCTCAACTGAGACACATGAAAAACCTCATGCAATTTTGCAAGTGACGGCGGTAAAGCGATACGATAGGCTACCTCCCCTATCCTCTCCAAAATCTGATAAGGACCAATAAATCGAGGTGTCAACTTCTTCGACTTCAAAGCTCGACCAACCCCAGTTATCGGAGTAACACGAAGAAACACATGATCTCCCTCTTGAAACTCAAGTGACTTCCTCCTCTTGTCGTGATAACTCTTCTGACGACTCTGAGCAATCCTCATCTTCTCCTGAATCATCTTAATCTTTTCCGTAGTTTGTTGCACAATCTCCGGTCCAACCACAGCACTCTCACCGGACTCATACCAACATAAAGGTGTCCGACATCTCCTACCATACAAAGCTTCAAACGGTGCCATACCAATGCTCGAATGAAAACTATTGTTGTAGGTAAACTCAATCAAAGGTAAATAACAATCCCAAGCACCTCCCTTTTCCAAAACACAAGCCCTCAAAAGATCCTCCAGTGACTGAATCGTCCTCTCAGTCTGACCATCAGTCTGCGGATGATATGCAGAACTCAATCTCATCTTAGTTCCCAAAGCCCTCTGCAAACCTTCCCAGAACTTCGATGTAAATCTAGGATCTCTGTCCGAAACAATACTCGACGGAATACCATGCAAACTTACAATTTTCTCAATATACAACTCAGCTAATCTCTCTAACGGATAATCCATTCTGATCGGAATGAAATGAGCCGATTTTGTCAATCTGTCAATAATCACCCAAATAGCTTCAAAATTCTTAATTGTCCTCGGTAAACCAGAAACAAAATCCATACTGATACTATCCCACTTCCACTCTGGAATAGCCAACGGTTGCATTAGCCCAGACGGCTTCTGATGCTCAATCTTTGACTTCTGACAAGTCAAACAAGAATAAACAAAACTCACAATTTCTCTTTTCATTCCCGGCCACCAAAATAACTTTTTCAAATCATGATATATCTTCGTAGCCCCAGGATGAATACTCAGGCCACTACGATGTCCTTCCTCAAGAATACTCTTCTTAAGTTCGGTAACATCCGGAATACACACCCGATTACCAAATTTCAAAACACCATTCTCATCAACTCTGAATTCACCACCTTGACCTTGATTCATTAGAGTCAACTTATCAACCAAAAGCACATCGGATTTCTGACCCTCTCTAATCTCATCCAGAAT
This sequence comes from Lathyrus oleraceus, assembly GCF_024323335.1. Taxonomy (NCBI): domain Eukaryota; kingdom Viridiplantae; phylum Streptophyta; class Magnoliopsida; order Fabales; family Fabaceae; genus Lathyrus; species Lathyrus oleraceus. The sequence goes on from NC_066580.1 coordinate 470,011,934, forward strand.
ACCACTCGTTAACTTCAACATTCCCAATTTAACACTATTGTGAGTACTCTCACACACCAAACTCAAGTCTCTAAACTGCTCAATTAAATCCAATTCCTTAACCATTAACATAGACATATGCAATGATTTCCGACTCAATGCATCAGCCACTACGTTTGCTTTACCCGGATGGTAATTCAAACCAAAGTCATAATCCTTCAGAAACTCTAACCATCTCCTCTGTCTCATATTCAGCTCTTTCTGATCAAACAAATACTTTAAACTTTTATGGTCACTGAAAACCTCAAATCTTGACCCGTACAAGTAATGCCTCTATAACTTCAGAACAAATACCACAGTTGCCAACTCTAAATCGTGTGTTGGATAGTTCCTCTCATGAACCTTCAGTTGTCTCGAAGCATAAGCTACAACCTGCTTATTCTGCATCAAAACACCACCCAAACCCAACAATGAAGCATCACAGTAAACCTCAAATGGTTCCGATGGACTTGGTAATATCAGAATAGGAGCAGTAGTTAACCTTCTCTTTAACTCTTGGAAACCTTCTTCACATTTTGAATCCCAAACAAACGCTTGGCCCTTTCTAGTCAACATCGTCAACGGTAACGCCAACTTAGAAAATCCCTCAATGAATTTCCTATAATAACCTGCAAGTCCAAGAAAACTCCTTATCTCAGAAACTGACTTCGGAGCTTCCCACTTAGATACCGCTTCTATCTTAGAAGGATCAACAGCAACACCACCTCTTGAAATCACATGACCAAGAAAACTAACCTCTTCTAACCAAAATTCACACTTGGACAGTTTAGCAAATAACTTCTTTTCTCGTAGAACTCCTAAAACCACTCTCAAATGTTCAACATGTTCTTCTTCAGATTTCGAATACACCAAAATATCGTCAATAAACACCACAACAAACTTGTCTAGGTACGGATGGAAAATCCTATTCATATACTCCATAAATACCCCAGGCGCATTAGTCACACCAAAAGGCATTACAGAATACTCATAATGTCCATACCTTGTTCTGAAAGCAGTCTTCTGAATATCCTCAGTTTTCACACGTATCTGATGATACCCCGATCTCAAATCTATTTTGCTGAACACACTCGCACCAACCAACTGATCCATCAAATCATCAATCCTCGGCAAAGGATACCGATTCTTGATCGTCACTTTATTCAGTTGCCTGTAGTCCACACACAACCTCATAGTACCTTCTTTCTTCTTAACCAATAACACTGGTGCACCCCACGGTGACACACTCGGACGAATAAATTTCTTATCCAACAGATCTTCCAACTGACTCTTCAATTTAGTTAACTCAACGGCAGACATACGGTACGGAGCCATCGATATCGGCCTAGTACCAGGTACCAAATCAATCGAGAACTCAACGTCACGCTCTGGCGGTAATTCATTCACTTCTTCAGGAAACACATCAGGAAAATCACACACCACGGCTAGATCGCAAATCACCAGTTTATCTTTAGCCTCCAAAGTTGCTAACAGCATAAACAACTTTGCCCCATCTGCTACTGCCTCATTCACCTGCCTTGCTGATAGAAACAAACTCTTTCCTTACTCAATCTCAGGAAAGATCACAGTCTTATCAAAACAGTTGATATAAACTCGGTTAAACACCAACCAGTTCATACCCAGGATAACATCAATCTGCACTAGTGGAAGACACACGAGGTCCATCCCAAAGTCTCTACCAAAAATACTCAAAGGACAATCTAAACAAACTGAAGTAGTAGTCACTGAACCCTTCGCAGGAGTATCAATCATTATACTCCCATGCATCTCAGATATCTCTAATTTAAGTTTCACAGCACAATCCAAAGATATAAAGGAATGAGTCGCACCTGTGTCAATAATAGCTACAAGAGGAAAGCCATTAATATAACACGTACCTCGGATCAAACGATCATCTGCAGAAGTCTCAGAACCCGATAAAGCAAAGACCTTGCCTCCCGACTGGTTCTCTTTCTTCGGCTTAGGACACTGTGGACTGATATGACCCACCTCTCCACAGTTGAAACAAGTCATAGTCTTCAACCGGCACTCTGCAGCCAAGTGACCACCTTTGCCACACTTGAAACACTTCTTCTCAGCACTGGTACACTCATGGATACGATGTCCAGCCTGACCACATCTGTAACACTTAGCAGGGGCACTGGAGTCTCCCCCACTAGGTCTCCTCATCCCACTCTGTCTCTGGAAACCTTTGCCAGCTGCATACGGCTTCCCACGATCATTCTGATTCTTGTCTTTCCTATCAACCCTCTGCTGATAGCTCTCCGCTCTGGCCTTGGTATCTTGTTCAAAAATCCTGCAACAGTCGACCAAGTTAGAAAACACTCTAATCCGCTGATACCCAATAGCCTGCTTGATCTCGGGACGTAACCCGTTCTCAAACTTCACACATTTTGAAAATTCCCCAGTAGCCTCATCATAGGGAGTGTAATACTTCGACAGCTCTGTGAACTTAGCAGCATACTCAGTAACAGACCGGTTGCCCTGCTTCAATTCTAAGAACTCTATCTCTTTCTTTCCTCTGACATCCTCTGGAAAGTACTTCCTTAGGAATCTCTCTCTGAACACCGCCCAAGTGATCTCAGCATTCCCAGCAGCTTCCAACTCAGTGCGGACAACAACCCACCAATCATCTGCTTCCTCTGACAGCATATGCGTACCGAACCTGAACTTCTGGTTATCGACACACTCAGTCACTCGGAAGATCCTCTCGATCTCCTTCAACCACTTCTGAGCACCATCTGGATCGTATGCTCCCTTGAACATTGGAGGATTGTTCTTCTGGAACTCACTCAGTTGACGAGCAGCTCCCAATCCCACCACATTCGGATTCCCTCCAAGTACTCCAGCTAGCATACCCAGAGCCTCAGCAATCACAGCATCGTCTCTACCTCTTCCAGCCATCTCTATTCTGAAAACCCAACAAGCTAAAACAATAAGTACTGATAGGGTTACACAACACCTATCACGTACAGGGAAACAGAATAATTACGACTCGACTCGACCGACTATGCTCTGATACCACTAATGTAACACCCTTCTAAAATACCCCAATAATTAATTAAAACAACAAAATATGAATCAGAGTAGATATGCAATTTCAGGGTGTCACACTTGACACTTCACACCATTCACCAAAATAACTTGTCATGCTCATTTATTAATTAAAATAAAACATTGCACAATTCGCAGCGGATAAAAATCTAACAACATTCGAACCATGTAACACATTACATGTAAAATTGTTCAACAACCAAAAAATGAAAACAAGGTAAAACATCCCGTCCCGATGTTACATATACCAGAGCATGATCCACTAAGGAACTACACTAGACTCCAAGCACTAACTTCTACTCAATCACTGCTCGTTACCTGAAACATAGTTGTAAGGGTGAGTTCCTCAATCGATATAATAAGCATTATAAAATATCATGTAATGCTAAGTAATTAACACATTCATCACCCTAATCATATCACACATTCAGCAACGGCAACATCACTCATAATCATACTCAACACAAACACAAAACACACGTATAATATTGGAACACATCCATTCATATTATACGCCATACATACATTATGAAATGAGACTCCATGCATGCGGTACCGACTATTCGTGAACACATAGTTCAACCTCACCGATCAAACCCAGATACGGCTACCAAGCTCACTAGCCCCACTCATTTGAGACCTAGTGACTCACTCACTAATTCCTCACCATGGGAATTAGCTACCACCATAAAGGCCATGCTATGCACGCTAAATCACCTAGCATGCAAACATCAACAACAATCCACAATTGCATACATAATAGATATATTCACAGCATTATGCATACCGTCATACATCATCAGCATATTTATCACATAATCATATCATGTCATGCCAAATAATAAATCACAGTATTAACACACTCTACTAATACCTATACTGCTCAAAACAACGGGAAATGATCCCTACTATATCATACACCAATATAGGCCAAACGTCAAATATGTACACAATATTTGAATATCAATTTTCCACTTTCCAAACAGTGTTAACCGGTTAACGCCCTGGGTTAACCGGTTAACGCAACACAGAACACGCTTTCTGGCAATTTTTAACAGTGTTAACCGGTTAACACCCTGGGTTAACCGGTTAACGCAGAACAGAAATTAATTTTTCTAAATCATAACAGTGTTAACCGGTTAACACCCTGGGTTAACCGGTTAACGCAGAACAGAAAGCTGTTCCTGCGCTAACACGAAAACAGAATGCAGATTTCCCGCATTTCTCGCCGTCGGAGGACTTCCGGACCTCCGATTTCAATTCCGTAAAAAGCTACACGTCCAGAAATTTACGACTCACCCACATATAGATTCAATTACAGTTTTAACATAACTTATTCATCACCATTTACAGCATTCCTCATCCCAATTAGGGTCAATTCAATGGCTTATTACTACCCATTACATGTTAACCCATAATACCCATTAAACGACGATAAACCCCCCTTACCTGAGTTAATCCGGCAATTGATTCTTTGACCTTCAACAATCGTGAATTCTCCTCTTGAGCCCTAGCCTCTTCTTCTCCCTTTCTCAGTTTCTTCTCTTTCTCTCAATGTTACGTGTTCTCTGCTTTCACGTGAAAACCCTTTTTACCAAATGGGACCTTTTTACTGATTTTAACTTTTATTATTCCAATAATAATAATCCAATAATATTCCAATTATTTAATTAAATTAATAAATATACTATTAACTTAATTTAAATAATTATCATATTTTATCGGGGTGTTACAGATGGTCCTCACACAATGGAACCATCTAAAAAGGTTAAAATGAAGAAGCTAATGAATATGGGTTATCGATCTTGAAAGGTACCATTAACTATGTCTGATCTCACTGGAAAAGGAAAACATAATGGGAAGAAAAACTCTGAAGTCAGTGATGTTCATGAAAATCATGCTAAACCTGCAGATCAACCTACCGAGGAAATTCTTGACATTGCACCGATTCAGATGGTTGTTCCAGTTGATATTCAAGGTAATTTCTCTAAAACAAAACCAGTTAAAAAGAATGTTGAAAATGTGTCAGAGATTGTTGTTGAAATTTCCAAAACTAAAGAGGTTGATTCTGATAACTTCTCTCAAACCCTAGACTTCATTCATGCATGTGATAAGCCCCCTAGGGAAGATAGTATTGAAAATATTTTTAATGAAAATCCTGTAAAAGTTCTTATTGGTAGTATTCCTGTTATATACACTTTCATAAATGGTATTCTTAATGATTATCATGAGCATATTGAGGACTCGAGTGATGAAGGATCTCTAGCAAGTCAAGTTAATGATGAGAATGATGTTATCAACACTGATGTTGACAAACCTCATTCCTAGGATGAAAATTTTGTAGATTTAAACCTTGTTGCTATAAATAAAGGATTTGATAATGAATAAGCTGTTAGTGATGGAAATCATATGGAGGAAAAAATCGAGACTAAAATTGAGGTCCTTGTATAGGAGGAAGCCCAAACGACAGTTGCTGAAGAAACCTAGGAAATCAGTCTGGAAAATCAAGATGTTGATGAAAATGTGTTGGACAATCGGTCTAACATGTTGGAGACAGAGTCTCTAACCCATAAGGATAATGATGATGTGATCCTTGGAAACAATGTTAAACATGATATGGAGAACATTGTTACCAACAATCATGAAGACAACCCGGGTAATCTTGGGAGTGATGATGACCATGTTCATGAATATGTTAAGGCTCCTACTGTTGTATATGAGTGGAGAAATGATATGTATATGAGTGGAGGGTAACAGTGAGTATGATGATTACGATGAAAAAGGTGTGGCCTAAGTTAGTTTTACCGGGGGTCCATGGTAGGTGTCAATGTACTGGTCAAAAAGTACAGGTGTGCATGTTACCCATGCAAGAGAGGGGATACTCAAAGTCCTTAGTAGGTTGATAATAACTTATGGTGATAGGGACTTGTACGCGGTAGCGAGAAACCCTGTACGCTGAGGTTATGATAGTTACAGCAGTCCTGCTCACGTGAGGTGAGAGGTTATATGTGTTAGTGTATTGCTTTTGGTGTTAGGTGTAAGTTATGATATATTTTTTTCCCTGTTAGGGTTTATAGAGGCCCTCGGGCCCAGGTTTTAGAAAACCCTTTAAAGTGATAATTGCTTCCCCGTGACTAGGGGAGGATGTTGACTACCTATTTTACATGGGATCATGATGTGAATCTTTCAGATATGACTTGCGGGGGATAACGGTATTATACACGTCATATGTCCCAAGGGCGAGCCTCATATTCCATGAGAATGTCGGCGGGGCGACATTACTCTAGGCGGGGACCCTAAAATCGGTCATATTAGGACTCTCACAAATATAACACTTATATATATATATATATATATATATATATATATATATATATATATATATATATATATATATATATATATATATATATATATATATATATATATATATATATATATATAATATATATATATATATATATATATATATATATATAATATATATATATATATATATATATATATATATATATATATATATATATATATATATATATATATATATATATATATATATATATATATATATATATTAGGACTCTCACAAATATAACACTTATATATATATATATATATATATATATATATATATATATATATATATATATATATATATATATATATATATATATATATATATATATATATATATATATATATAGATAGATAGATATTACGGCTAAGGTGTCACAAACCGACTTTCATTAAGTCATAAAACTTTAGTACATGGGTTATATTTATATAACTGCTTGTGTGGACTGCAAGCTAAACAAGTCTAGTTAAGTACATTGTACCTTACAGTGTATTGTATTCCATTTACACTACAACAAACAAGACCTTAGACAGCGCTTTTTTTAGCCTTAGACAGCGCTTTAAAGCGCTGTCAAAACCTCCGTTGCTAAAGGTTTAGACAGCGCTTTTTTAAATCTTAAAAGCGCTGTCTAAGCCCCCCCCCCCCCCCCTTAGACAGCGCTTTGGCCAAAAGCGCTTTATAAGACCCTCTTATTTTAAATTTTTTAGGTATACCTTAGACAGCGCTTTTGAAAAGCGCTGTCTAAGCCCCACCCCCTTAGACAGCGCTTTGGCCAAAAGCGCTTTCTAAGACCCTCCTATTTTAATTTTTTTAGGTATACCTTAGACAGCGCTTTTCAAAAAGCGCTGTCTAAGCCCCCCCCCCCCCCCCTTAGACTGCGCTTTTGCCTAAAGCGCTTTCTAATCCCCCCCTTAGACAGCGCTTTTGTACTGTCTAAGGTATAAGAAATTTTTTGAAGCTTTTGGGGTGGGGGAGAATATTAAAGGTTTTCAACATACCTAACTACTAAAATCAGTTTATAAATTTAAAACTGGAGAATATTCCACAATAAATGTTCAACTACATCAAAGATGCCTTTTCTCAATGATAAACTCAAGCTCGTGATGGAACATCCAAAGAAAAATACTTTTCAAAACAAAGGCAATGCTAACAAAAAGTCAATATCTTGCACATCTGTCATACGGTGAACTGACTTGGGGTGTTTTGCTTTTTATCGCAATGTCGCGGATAGCAAGAGTAGCCACCGACTTTTCTTTTATCCAATAAGGAAAGGTGGAAAAGAACAGGAAAGACCTCAATAGATTTTGGGTTCGGGAGGTACATTATACAAAGGGAAGGTGTTAGCACCCTTTGTATCCATGGTTATCCATGGGCTCTTAATTGCTGGATCACTTATGTTATTTTTCTTGTCTGAAAAAGTGCTTGTGAACGGCTTAGAAAGTGTTTTGAAAAGAGAGTTTAACTTTGTAATGATTCTCGTATGAATGTATACAAAGTGGTTATCTCGTTTAGTTTTGAAAGTTGTTTGAAAAAAATATAACTCGGTAATGATTCTAGTATGAATGTATACCAAGTGGTGATTTTCCAAAAGAGGTTTTGAAAGGTGTGAGGTGTTGAAAATATTTTAGGTTATGATCCAGTAATTGAGAGTTATACCTTCCTAAGGTCGTTATGAACGTTTCCTATCCTTATGAGGGTAAAACTGTCCTTACTATTGAGAAGTAAGTAATTTTATCCTTTGGATGTAAAAGGGTCATCGTAGGGTCATCGATAGGTCATTGAAGGCAACAGTTGTAAGGATACCTTAGCATTCGAAGGGACAATCATCATTTAACCGTAGGCTACACCGAAGGGTCATCGAGGGACAAAATCATATATTCGAAGGCAACATCCGAGGGACTATGATTTATTTTAAAGGGACATGATGATTTAATCGAAGGGTCTTTGCTAAGGGTATCCCCACATTCGCGGGACATGACCGTAATACCGTAATATCGTAAGGCAATAAAGAGAGGTCCCAGATCACATATTTAGAGGCCGTATTTTACAATCGATTAGGTAATTAGGATGAATCTCCACATTACAATTAATACATTAAAATTAATACATTAAAATTAATACATTAAAATTAATACAGTAAAATTAATTAGGTAATTTAGGGTGAAACTCCACAAGGGTATCCCACCCCTAAGGTGGAATGCCTAGCCGGCCATTTCCTTGGAAGCATGTAAACCTTTACACAATTCAACACACGGATTAGAGCATCGAGATAAAATATGATTGAAAGTTGCACCATAAAATAAACACAACAATCATGAACTCAAACCAAATGATGCAGAATTATAATAACATAAGATAGAACAGCCCAAAAAAATGAAACAGCCGCTGTTCCATTCGCCCCTGCTTCGCCTAGCGAAGGCCTAGCGAGTACTCGCTACTGGCTCGCTTAGCGATGTGCTAGCGAGCGCTGCTGGTTTTTGAATATGATATCAGTATAATCTCAACCAATTTTATGCCTTATGGATCTCATTACTGCAATTATACGATCAATCATTTAAGGTATGCATGGTATATATTAAAGTTCACATGCCAAGCTTAAGGTATCTAATCATAAAGTCATATGCAAATTAAGAATATAAAACAATGATAGCAATGTAAACCTGTTAGCAGCTGAGTGGTGACTTCGAATCGGCAAATCGGATTGAATTGGGCGGAGGTAGAACTTGGTGCCGCCGGCTTTTCCTTCAGGGTTTCCGTCTGTGAGCGCTAGGGTTTGCTTGCTAGGGTTCTCCTTTCTCCTTTTTCGTCCTCCCTTTTTCTGACTGGAGTTGTGGTATTTATAATGCCTTTTTTCATGACCTAATGGGCTCAGAGTGCAGCCCAGAATTTTCTGTTATCTGTCAGCTTCGCTAGGCGAGCTGGTAGCGAACGTTTGCTTCGCTAGGCGAGCGTGTAGCGAACGTTCGCTAGGCGAGCGTGTAGCGAGCGCGTAGCGAACAGGCCAGTTTGGGCCATTTTCTGGATTGGGCCATTCGTGAGCTGGGCCTTCGTTCCTTTGGGATCAGTGTCATAAAAATGAGTCAGAGTGCCCTTGACAAATGTCTTGAAATATTAATGGGCAAATTTTGGGGTATGACAGCTGCCCCTGTTCAATATTCTTGAACCGAGAGAGTCAGGATGGTATGTACGCCATTCGTGGTCTGGAGGTGGAAGATTATTGAACACTTAGAACGCCCCAAAAATTTGCACTTGTCAATTAGTTAGTCTTGATGGAGATGGGCTTAAAGATGCCATCTAGGAAGTTTGATGATGAGAGCTTTAGAGTACGTCGTACGTTAGAAGATATCTGAAGTCATGGGTGTCACTGGGTCATACTCTGGACCGTATAGTGAGTCATTCATTAGGCCGTCGACTTCACTGGGGAGTTAGGATGGGTCATACGCCGATGGGAATAACAGATCAGAATGGATCATACGCTAGATCGTATCTGAGTTGCAGAATGGGCCGTCTGTTAGGCTGTATCTGACGAAAAGTAGTCGTACGCTAGACTACACCTCGGGATGTACCGTACGCTAGGTAGTATCTGAGGAATGAAGATCCGAATGGGTCGTATGCTAGACCGTATCGGACTTTGTTGGAGGAGTCATATGCTGTGTCGAATCAGGATGAGACAAGAATCCGAATGAGTCATACACTGCTGGGGATAAAGGATCAGAATGGATCGTACACTAGATCGTATCTGAGTTGCGGAACGAGCCGTCCGTTAGGCTGTACCGTTACTGGGGGTGAAGGATCAGAATGGATCGTGTGCTAGGTCGTATCTGAGTTGTAGACTGAGCCGTCCGTTAGGCTGGTGATGAAGGGGGTAGTCATACGCCAGACTACACTTCAGAATGTACCGTACGCTAGGTAGCATTTGAGGGGATGAACATCCAGGCGGGTCGTAAGCTAGACCGTCTCTGAGTAGCAGAACGAGCCGTCCGTTAGGCTGCATCTGATAATAAAGGGGTAGTCATACGCCAGACTGCACTTCAGAATGTACCGTACGCTAGGTAGCATCCGAGGCCTTGAAGGTCCAAATGGGTCGTATGCTGGACCGTATTGGAGTTGTTGAAGGTCGGAATGGATCGTACGTTAGATCGCATCTGAGTTGAAAGAGTCATATGTTGAGCTGAATCAGAATGAACCATACGCTAGGCTATATCTGATAGTATTTGTCTATGTTGTATTTGCAATAAATGTCTGGGATGGGCTTATAGCTGCCATCGTTAGGAGGATGTCAGAATGAATGTTGACATGGAGTATATCTGAAAGATGTAGTTAAATCCTGAACGTAATCGATGAAGATGTCCGTCTGAATGACTCTCTATTTTGACTGTACCAGGAAGATAATTAACCTGAAAAATAAAGTTAGCTTCATGCCATGTCATGATGCATGAGATGTTTTATGCTTCTGAAACTAAATGTGAACAATGTATGCATGCGTATGTTGTGAAATGATGTAATGAATGAATTATGCATCTGAAAAGTTCTTCCAAGGGACTCCACTGGGGAAAATAAATCTCGATCTTCTGGTTGGGAGATACTGGTATCGATGACCCTTTCTTAGCCGGAGATGCTTGATTTCTGTCTGATGGTAGAAATATTTAACAGAAGCCTGGCTGGGGGTGGAAGAGATGACCAATTTGTCTAGTAATGCCAATTGCTTTTGGGGAATAACTGGCTTTGCTGGGGAATAGAATTAGCGACGGATTCATTGGAAAGCATGGTTAGACCTTCTCCTCGATCCTGAAGCCTAGTAGTAATCGCTATTTCTATTTTATGCACGCATTTTTGGTAAACATCGATCATATCCAAATGCATATATTAATTCGAATTAAATCAATGGACGTTTATGCAAACAAAACAGAGAAAGTAAAACAAGAGCATTTTTTTTTGAAACTAAAATTGTATTGATTTCGAAAGAGGGCCTATAAACAGGCAATTTGTGTACAAGGAGACAAAAATCCTAGTAAGAGGAAATTGTCAAGAAAACAAAGAGAAAGCTATGCCGAAAACGTCCTATTGACTTTAATTCCACTACTGCCATTATGTCTTCAAGCCTCTCATCTCCTGCTGTCGGATAGAAGTGATTAGCTTGTTCAGTCCTTTGAACTTGGATGAAGCTGTCTGAGAACGGGACATAGTCTTACGCTTTAATCCCTAATTTTTGCTTGGACCGCCTTTTCAGGTTTTCGATCCACCAGGATACCCTTTTTTGCCCAAGCCGCCTTTTCAGGTTTTCGACTTGCCGGGTGTACATTTTTATCTATTTATCCCTAATTTTTGCTCGAACCTTTTTGGTTCGCCGGGATGCCCTTACTTTTGCCTAGGTACATCGACCTAGCGGGTCTCTTTTACGCGTAGTATTTTTTAACTATGTCTGCGTTCACGGGATGTGGGAAGTCTTCGCCATCCATCGTAGCAAGTATCATGGCTCCACCAGAGAATACTTTCTTAACCACAAATGGCCCTTCGTATGTGGGAGTCCACTTGCCTCTGGGATCACCTTGTGGTAGAGTGATGCGCTTTACCACCAAGTCGCCAATTTGATACACCTGTCTCTTGACTCTTTTGTTAAATGCCTGGGTCATGCGCTTTTGATATATCTGTCCATGACAAACAGCCGCAAGTCTCTTCTCATCAATCAAGTTTATCTGATCGAGTCGAGTCTGAATCCATTCATCTTCATCTAAGCCCGCCTCTTTCATGATTCGTAGAGAGGGAATTTGAACTTCTACTGGTAAAACGGCTTCCATTCCGTAGACTAAAGAGAAAGGAGTTGCTCCTGTCGAAGTGCGTACTGAAGTGCGATAACCGTGAAGAGCAAACGGTAACATCTCATGCCAGTCTTTGTACGTCACCGTCATCTTTTGTATGATCTTCTTGATATTCTTATTAGCAGCTTCTACAGCGCCATTCATCTTTGGTCGGTACGGAGAAGAGTTATGGTGCTTTACGTTGAACTGCGTGCAGAGTTCAGTAATCATCTTGTTGTTCAAATTGGTACCATTGTCAGTGATAATTCTTTCAGGGATGCCATACCGACAAATGAGACCATTCTTGATGAATCGTGCCACCACATTCTTGGTGACAGAAGCGAATGAGGCGGCCTCTACCCACTTTGTAAAGTAATCAATAGCAACAAGGATGAAGCGATGTCCATTAGAAGCAGTAGGTTTAATCTCCCCAATCATATCAATGCCCCACATTGCAAAGGGCCAAGGTGCGGTCAACACGTTCAATGGAGCAGGAGGTGCATGTACTTTATCCGCATATATCTGGCACTTGTGACAGGTTCTGGAGTGATGATGGCAATCAGCTTCCATGGTAGACCAATAATACTCTGATCTCAGAATCTTCTTGGCCATCGTATGTCCACTAGAATGAGTCCCGAAGATACCGTCGTGCATATCTTCCATAATCTCTTCTGCTTCCTTTTTATCCACACAGCGAAGCAAAGTTGAGTCATGATTACGTTTGTATAATACTCCATTACTCAAAAAGAATTTAGCAGAGAACTTCCTCAGAAATTTTCTGTCATTGATAGATGCCCCCTCAGGGTACTCCTGAGTTTCTAAATATCTTTTTACTTCGTGGAACCAAGGTTTTTCCCGTACTCCCTCGGTGTTAAGTTCATAACAGTATGCCGGTTCATCTAGTCGCTCAATGGTGATCCTGGGAGCTTCATTGTCCCATCTGACTCTGAACATAGATGACATGGTAGCTAATGCGTCTGCCAACTGATTCTCTTCTCGTGGGATATGTTCGAATGTAATCTCTTCAAAGTATGGGATTAACGTCATCACCCGTTCTCGGTAAGGGATGAGATTCGGATGCTTAGTGTCCCATTCTCCTTTGATCTGACTGATTACTAATGCTGAGTCCCCGTACACACTCAAAAACTTGACCCGCCGGTCTATAGTAGCCTTGAGTCCCAAAATACATGCTTCATACTCAGCCATATTATTGGTGCAATGAAAACATAGTCTAGCAGTGAAAGGCGTATGGTAACCCTCGGGAGAAATGATTACCACACCAACACCATTGCCCAATGCATTAGAAGACCCATCGAAAACCATAGTCCATCGGGATCCTAGTTCGGGTCCTTCATCCGGTCCAGGTTCTTCATAATCAGTAACAAGCATGACATCCTCATCTGGGAACTCAAAATTCATAGATTGGTAACCATCCACTGCTTGATGAGCCAAATGATCGGCTAGCACGCTTCCTTTGATTGCTTTCTGAGTAGTATACTGGATGTCATACTCTGTTAAGATCATCTGCCATCTTGCTATTCTTCCGGAGAGAGCGGGTTTCTCAAATATGTATTTGATAGGATCCATCTTAGAAATCAATAAAGTGGTTTGATTCAACATATATTGTCTCAGTCGGCGAGCAGCCCAGGCCAAAGCACAACAAGTTTTCTCGAGCAGTGAGTATCTTGTTTCACAGTCGGTAAACTTTTTGCTAAGGTAGTATATGGCATGCTCTTTTCGACCAGACTCGTCATGTTGTCCCAACACACACCCCATTGAATTTTCTAACACGGTTAAATACATGATTAGAGGTCTTCCTTCAACTGGTGGCATCAGAATTGGAGGTTCTTGAAGATACTTCTTAATATTGTCAAAAGCTTCTTGACATTCCTCATTCCATATCATCTCTTGATTTTTCCTCAGTAGCTTGAAGAGGGGTTTGCAGGTGGCGGTCAAATGGGAGATAAATCGGGCAATGTAATTCAAGCGTCCCAAGAAGCCTCTGACTTCTTTATCTGTACTGGGAACTGGCATTTCTTGAATAGCTCTCACCTTGGCCGGGTCAACCTCAATCCCTTTACCACTGACAATAAAGCCCAGGAGTTTGCCGGACCTTACCCCAAAGGTGCATTTGTTCGGGTTCAACCTCAACTTGTATTTCTTCAACCTCTCAAACAATTTGTACAAATGATCGAGATGTTCCTCCTCAGTATGATATCTGGCTATCATGTCATCCACATATACTTCTATTTCATGATGGATCATATCATGGAACAAAACCACCATAGCACGCTGGTACGTTGCCCCTGCATTCTTTAAACCAAATGGCATTACTTTATAACAGAACGTGCCCTATTGCGTCACAAACGTAGTTTTCTCCATGTCCTCAGGCGCCATCTTAATCTGGTTGTAACCTGAGAATCCATCCATGAATGAGAACACCTTGTGTTGAGCGGTGTTATCTACCAGAACATCAATGTGCGGGAGTGGAAAGTCATCCTTGGGACTTGCTTTATTCAGGTCTCGGTAATCTACACACATTCGCACCTTACCATCCTTCTTTGGCACTGGTACCACATTAGCAACCCATTGAGGATAAGCAGTAACAGCCAGAAAACCTGCATCAAATTATTTCATCACCTCGGCTTTGATTTTCTCAGACATTTCAGGACGCGTGCGACGAACCTTTTGCTTAACAGGACGACATTCTTCCCTCGTTGGCAGTCGATGCACTACTATATCGGTATCCAGTCCTGGCATGTCTTCATAAGACCAAGCAAAAATCTCTACATAGTCCTGCAACATCTGAATCAACCTTCTCTTGACGTTGTTTTCCAAGCCTGCTCCTATTTTGACTTCTTTCTTGTTTACTTCAGTACCCAGATTTACAGTCTCAACTGACTCCTCGTGTGGCTGTATAGTCCTTTCTTCCTGCAGTAACAGTCTGCCAAGTTCTCCAGGTACTTCACAATCTTCCTCACTTCCATCCTCGGCTTGGTATATCGGATTTTCAAAGTCATAATGAACAGTAGTAGAACTATTGTCAACAGGATCCAGAGTGGGTATGGATCTGCAATTCGTTACGTGAGTGTGTGTAAGAAAACATAGCTCGTTTGGAAGATGACAGAAAAGATAAAGAGCGCAATATTTGAATGCAAAAAGTCCATTGATTTATTGAATATGAATATGCTTATGAAGATGACAAAACCCTTAACAAATTAGCTATTGTGCCCCGGGCATAGACACAACGCTTGGAGAAGTTCAATTGTAAAAAAAACAAAAATTTGCAACACTAAAATAGACAATAACAATTACTCCTGACTAAAGGAAATCGGGATAGTGTCTTCAGCCTTCCAATTATTGAGTCCATCACCAATTGTTGGGAAAATCCAGCTATCCAGGTCGCAATCGCTGTCAGCATCTTCTACAGCATTAATTTGACTCTTGTCAGAGCTGAACCCCAGGCCAAATTTGTCAGACTTGTACGGTACGTCGATCAATTGACCCCAGCCAGTACGACCACCATCTTCAACCACGGCTTGAGCGTCCTTCAGAGAAATCATAGCAGGAGGAGCACGAATAACCTTGGGTACACAGGAAGTTGGCTTAAGGACAGGATTGGTCGGAGGAACTACTTCAAATGACTGACAAGGAGTCTCAATGAATTCACCATCCATCTCGACGTATCTGAAGGTATGCACACTACTGACAATGTACTCTTCTTCCCCACACACGGTGACAATTTTGCCCTTTGTGGGATACCTCAACTTTTGATGGAGAGACGAGGCTACAGCGCCTGCCCCATGAATCCAAGGGCGTCCCAGTAAGCAGGAATAGGCAGGACGAATGTTCATTACATGGAAGGTAGTGTTGAAGACTTAAGGTCCTATCTTGATAGGAAGGACTACTTCTCCATGGACAACACTCTTCGCACCATCGTAAGCACGTACCACAATGTCACTAGGTTTCATTTCAATGCTTTTACAATCCAGCTTATCCAGCACAGCTGTCGGCAGCACATTCAAGGAAGAGCCATTATCGATCAACACATGAGACAAAGTGATTCCCCTACACTCAATGGAGATATGCAGGGCTTTATTGTGATTCTTTCCTGCTGGTGTCAGATCAGCATCGAAAAAGCCTAGGCCATTGTCAACAGCCAAGTGAGCAACATAATGTTCGAACTGATCGACAGATGTCTCCTGAGGTACATGAGCGGTCTTCAAGAATTTTATCAATGCATTGGCATGAGGTTCAGAAGATAACAGCAAGGATAACATTGAGATCTTAGACGGGGTATGCCCCAACTGTTCTACAACATCAAAATCACTTTTGCGAATGATTTTCAGCACTTCTTCCATTTCTTGTTTGGCAACATCTTCGGGAGTAACTTCGACCGGTGTCTCTGACTGAGAAGGATTGACTGGCTCCTTTCCTCGAGTTTCAAGGACAGGAGGTGAGATTGCTGGAGAGAAGATCCTTTCGCTTCGAGTAATTTTACTAGTCCCAACAATGCCACTAGTATTAGCAGCATTATCCACTTGCTTCACGCCATGGACGTAAACATCACCGCCATAATTCCACGGAATAGCTTTGCTTGAGGAATACGGGATCGGGCCAGGTGCAGTGATGATTAGGGGAGCAACCCTGGGCCCAGCAGTAATCTTCACAGGCGCCCTGGTAGCGGTAATCTTCACTGGAACTTTGGACCTAGCAATCACAGATATTTCTTCAATAGGGTTTTCCGCCTTAGGAATCCTTTCGAAGAGAACTGTACGATCGTCCATCAGCCGTTGAATACCATTCTTCAATTTCAAACAGTCCTCGGGCCGGAGTATGCAGAGATTGCAATCTTCAGCACAACCTGGAAATAAACCAGCTTGCAATAAATTCCTCTTTATGATCGGGAGAGGAGATGTTAAGTCCGCCACATTGGAAACGTGATCGTCATTATCCACGGCATTAACCGTCTTGTCATGATTAGGCATAGGGGCAGTGATGACATTAGGGGTCTCCGGAGGCTCAAACTCAATTTCTCCAGCTTCGATCATATTCTGAATCTTATTCTTCAATGACCAGCAATCGTTTGTATCATGCCCGGGGCTATCGGAGTGATATGCACACCTGGCATTGGGATTATAACGAGAAGAGGTAGTGTTGGGATTCGTAGGAGGATCTCTGAGGGTGATCAAATTTGCCTTTAGCATTCCCTGCAGTGCCTGTGCCAAGGTCATATTGATCCTGGTGAACTGCCTTCTTGGCCTGTCTTGTTTGGGCTGGAAGTTTTGAGATGGTGGTGCTGCAATCGTAACTGCTCCGATGTCATGGTCACGGTTTTTCTTGTTACGACCCTTTTGACCGTACACAGCATTTGATTCGTTCCTCCCCTGATAGGACCTTTTGGTGCTTGCAGAGGTAGCCGCCTGTATCTTTCCACTTCGGATGCCGCTTTCAACACGTTCACCTGTTAATATAAGTTCAGTGAAACCTGATGAAGAACTTCCCAGTAGATGGCTGTAGAATGGGCCGGTCAGTGTGCCCATGAACATGTCCACCAATTCTCTGTCAGTCATAGGGGGTTTGACTCTGCCAGCCAAATCTCTCCACTTTTGAGCATATTCTTTAAAGCTTTCTTTAGATCCCATAGTCATATTCTGCAACTGTAGCCGGGTAGGTGCTAGTTCAGAGTTATACTGGTACTGTTTATAGAAAGCTGTTGCTAAATCAGTCCAGGTGCGGATGTCAGAGCTCTCGAGCTGATAATACCATTCCAACTGTGTGCCAGCCAGGCTCTCTTGGAAGAAATGGATCCATAGCTTCCTGTCAGTGGTATGCGGCTGAATCTTTCTCACATAAGCTCTCAGATGCATCTGAGGACAAGACGCACCATCGTACTTAGTGAAAGTGGGGATTTTGAATTTGCGAGGAATGGTCACATCGGAGACCAGACCCAAACTTTCGAAATCCAGACCGGGCGCCTTCTGACCCTCCATAGCTAGCATACGTTCTTCCAGCAACTTGTACTTATCATCTCTTGGAGAGTACTGTTCATTTTCATAATCTTCATCGTCATCCTCAGGGTTGGAGAAATCAGCATTCTCTTCCTCTGAATCATTCTCCGCCCCCTCTTCTGGACCATTCGGGATTCCAAACTTGACTCCTGCGGCCTGTCCTTTACGCCTTCTTCCCGGGTTAATGAAACTCACAGCTTTCTTGTCTTTCTTCTTTTCGAGCAAAAGAGCCTTCAGTTCCTCCTGCCCCTTGGATAAGCTTAGCATCATCTCCTTGAATTGAGCATTCTGAGTCTGGAGATCTTTGACAGTTTGTTCGAGATCCATTTTTCTGTTTGTAATGAAGACCGTGAGAACATTGAACTTGTAGAATACCTGTTATGCAGTGTTATGTTATGCTATGCAATGTATGAAATGTTTTCAAGGACTTTTGGAATTTAACTTTGCGTAAATCACCAACGAGAGAGAAATGTTTATTGCTAATTTCTTTGATCAATGTTCATTACAAAAGGAATAATAATAAAAATACAATGAAAGCTCAAGTCTCCCAGGGGCGACTTCTTTTTGGGCGAAGATACGCATTGAGTCTTCGTTCCTCATTAAGCTGACTGGTAAGTTCTAACACTTTCTTCCTTTCTGCGACGAACTGAGTCTCGAAAGTATCCCTTTCTTCTCTCAACTGGATCCAGGATCTCTTTAGTTCCTCAACATTGGTAGGCATATCTGGATAAGGAATGATCTGAGGAGCACCTCCTTCAGCTTCAGGTCCGACAATCTGAGGTCCGATTGCAAGATATGGCATGACAAGTTCACGAGCTCTGGCGCGTACCCATCTGAGATAAGGTTCCATAGGAATAAAATTTTTCTGTCCTAACGTACCTCTCTTCACCATGCCCCAAGCTCGTACAAATCTTTGACGGAGGCCTTGGGAATCGTTGTCATAGTCGAACACAATGCCTTCGATGATCATTTCATGTGGACCATCTCTTCGAGCACAACCAAACTGTCGCAGAGCTAAAGCAGGATTATAAGTAATACCTCCTCTTATTCCTAGGAGTGGTACATTAGGGAACTCGCCACAACGGTCAATGATGGTAACATTTTCCTTGAACTGAGGACACCAACAGATGTCTGGGTGGGAGAGCGACATTATCCTTTGAGACCATTTCAAATTCTGCTCGTTCTTCAAGACTGATTGAGGAAGGTGCGAAATAAACCACCTAGACAACAAAGGTATGCAGCACATGAGAGTCCCTTGCTTCTTTATGGTACGAGTGTGGAGGGAATGCAAAATGTCTCCCAGCAAGGTAGGTACAGGGTTATGAGTGAGAAATATCTTAATAGCATTCATGTCTATGAATTGGTCTGGATTAGGGAATAACACCAAGCCATAGATTAGCAATGCCAGGATGTCTTCGAAAGCACGGACATTCATAACTTTTAAGAATTCTCGGGCCTTATTTGTCAGGAATTTGGCAAGTAAACCCTTAACTCCACTCCTTGTTACCCAATTATCTTCAATGTCGGACTTCGTCATGTGTAAAGCTGCGGCAACTTCTTCAGCCTTCGGAACCTTTTCTAAACCACTGAAAGGTATTTGATCAAGGATAGGTATCCCAAGCAGTCTGGAGAATTCTTCTAGTGTAGGTACCAACTGATAATATGGGAATGTGAAGCAATGATGTTTAGGGTCGAAGAACTGGAATAAAACTCTCATCATATCTTCTTTGAAACCAGTGGTAACCAAATTGAGGAGAGAACCGTGTTTCTTGATGAACTGGGCATGATCGGGGAGCTCTGACACTAAATTCTTCAGTTGAGGAGAGATTGCTACAAAATTGATCCGGATGGTCTTCCTGGGAGCCATAGCCTTACAAAACAGAGCAAAGTTAAATCCCTAAGTCCTTGAAATGGTTAGTACAATGTTATGATGTCATGATGTTATGATGTTATGAGGTTAAATAAATAACAAGCACAAGCAAGTCACACAACCATCATTCCTAGGTTTTAAGGCTTGCATGAGTTCCATAGGTAAGTACCCTCCCCACTGAAGTTTAGTTGGTTCAACCTGTCCTAGAATAGTAACCGGGTTCTAAAAGGATCTCCAATCATTGACCTTCCTTCAAGTCCACTTCAGTGCAACACCAAGTGGTTGACCGAAGCTTCCCTAAAGTCCAATCTCAAAGAGTGTAGTATCGAGTCTCAACCAACCCCAGTCGGAACCGAAGTCAGTTATCTCACTACTTTCTAATGGCCAGGATGAGTCAATTAGGGTTCTAAAGGTCTGGTTAATGCTTTAATGACACCACACGGAAGCCAAATTTTTCCTCAAGTGAACATGAGGAACATCAGGACATCCAAAGTGTCACATTAACCGTAGCCATCATTTTAACCATTCCAGTATACGCCGGATAGTCGCGATGATCTATTGCTACTTACCTAAGGTACACTAGATCCGGGTGTAGGATCTTTCACTCAAAAATACCCAAGCAATCCCTTAAAAGTAAATCAGATAATCTGGAATAAGTGATCTTGTTTTTAAGGTAACCTCTCTTTTTAAAGTGTCCCCAGCAGAGTCGCCAGTTCTGTCATACGGTGAACTGACTTGGGGTGTTTTGCTTTTTATCGCAATGTCGCGGATAGCAAGAGTCGCCACCGACTTTTCTTTTATCCAATAAGGAAAGGTGGAAAAGAACAGGAAAGACCTCAATAGATTTTGGGTTCGGGAGGTACATTATACAAAGGGAAGGTGTTAGCACCCTTTGTATCCATGGTTATCCATGGGCTCTTAATTGCTGGATCACTTATGTTATTTTTCTTGTCTGAAAAAGTGCTTGTGAACGGCTTAGAAAGTGTTTTGAAAAGAGAGTTTAACTTTGTAATGATTCTCGTATGAATGTATACAAAGTGGTTATCTCGTTTAGTTTTGAAAGTTGTTTGAAAAAAATATAACTCGGTAATGATTCTAGTATGAATGTATACCAAGTGGTGATTTTCCAAAAGAGGTTTTGAAAGGTGTGAGGTGTTGAAAATATTTTAGGTTATGATCCAGTAATTGAGAGTTATACCTTCCTAAGGTCGTTATGAACGTTTCCTATCCTTATGAGGGTAAAACTGTCCTTACTATTGAGAAGTAAGTAATTTTATCCTTTGGATGTAAAAGGGTCATCGTAGGGTCATCGATAGGTCATTGAAGGCAACAGTTGTAAGGATACCTTAGCATTCGAAGGGACGATCATCATTTAACCGTAGGCTACACCGAAGGGTCATCGAGGGACAAAATCATATATTCGAAGGCAACATCCGAGGGACTATGATTTATTTTAAAGGGCCATGATGATTTAATCGAAGGGTCTTTGCTAAGGGTATCCCCACATTCGCGGGACATGACCGTAATACCGTAATATCGTAAGGCAATAAAGAGAGGTCCCAGATCACATATTTAGAGGCCGTATTTTACAATCGATTAGGTAATTAGGATGAATCTCCACATTACAATTAATACATTAAAATTAATACATTAAAATTAATACATTAAAATTAATACAGTAAAATTAATTAGGTAATTTAGGGTGAAACTCCACAAGGGTATCCCACCCCTAAGGTGGAATGCCTAGCCGGCCATTTCCTTGGAAGCATGTAAACCTTTACACAATTCAACACACGGATTAGAGCATCGAGATAAAATATGATTGAAAGTTGCACCATAAAATAAACACAACAATCATGAACTCAAACCAAATGATGCAGAATTATAATAACATAAGATAGAACAGCCCAAAAAAATGAAACAGCCGCTGTTCCATTCGCCCCTGCTTCGCCTAGCGAAGGCCTAGCGAGTACTCGCTACTGGCTCGCTTAGCGATGTGCTAGCGAGCGCTGCTGGTTTTTGAATATGATATCAGTATAATCTCAACCAATTTTATGCCTTATGGATCTCATTACTGCAATTATACGATCAATCATTTAAGGTATGCATGGTATATATTAAAGTTCACATGCCAAGCTTAAGGTATCTAATCATAAAGTCATATGCAAATTAAGAATATAAAACAATGATAGCAATGTAAACCTGTTAGCAGCTGAGTGGTGACTTCGAATCGGCAAATCGGATTGAATTGGGCGGAGGTAGAACTTGGTGCCGCCGGCTTTTCCTTCAGGGTTTTCCGTCTGTGAGCGCTAGGGTTTGCTTGCTAGGGTTCTCCTTTCTCCTTTTTCGTCCTCCCTTTTTCTGACTGGAGTTGTGGTATTTATAATGCCTTTTTTCATGACCTAATGGGCTCAGAGTGCAGCCCAGAATTTTCTGTTATCTGTCAGCTTCGCTAGGCGAGCTGGTAGCGAACGTTTGCTTCGCTAGGCGAGCGTGTAGCGAACGTTCGCTAGGCGAGCGTGTAGCGAGCGCGTAGCGAACAGGCCAGTTTGGGCCATTTTCTGGATTGGGCCATTCGTGAGCTGGGCCTTCGTTCCTTTGGGATCAGTGTCATAAAAATAAGTCAGAGTGCCCTTGACAAATGTCTTGAAATATTAATGGGCAAATTTTGGGGTATGACAACATCCAATTTCAACTGTAGCTAAAATTTTAAAGGATTTCAACTACACTTTTTTCATTAAAATTTTATAACAGAAATGAAGATTAAAACATGACATAAAAAGCTTGATCTTCTTTCTATTAAGTTCAAAGTGACTATTGGCTTTTAAGTGTGTGTGGGCGCAAGAGAGCACGTGCATTTGTCCACCCTTGGTAAAATCTAGGTGCCAACACTCCGGAATTCAGAATGAGTGTCAACGCACACAAAATACATGATTTGACTTCTTGCATATATTAGTGACTTAGATGAACATTAGCTGAGATGACTAAGTGAACTGGCAGGATATATCATCAAACAAATAGAAAACAAACTATTTGCTAAAATGTAACAATGCAGACCAGCTAAACACACCTGATGCAGGCAGGGCAAGCTACGAAGTACATCTCCAACATTAACCTGCTCCAAGCATACACTGCAGGTGAGATCATCATCTGAGGCTTTTGAGTTTCCAGCCGCATTTGAATTATCCTGCGTTTTCTGCTAGAAACAAAAAGAAATTAATCATGCAAACCTGCCGTCACTCCAAATGAAAATATAGTAATTTGATAGTAAGGAAAATAATCGATGTTGTATACTCATCATTTTGCTATTTATCTCCCTTATGGGAACATCAACTGGTGGAAAATTCACCAGACAATGTCAGAGATGGTGGTCTATATATAGCCATAATGGTCTATAAAAATGATAAAAAGATATTCAAGAAAATAATATAATGGCATAGATTTTCGAAGTCCCAAGCCCAACAATGATAAATGTGCTATTTATTTTTAACTCATCATGTAATATCCATTAAAGGATTGTCATCTCTTTCCTGTACCACCAGGAAATTTCCAGGAAAATCGAAGTATTAAGTAACAACATGCATAAAACCATACTCTCAAGGAATCGTCGGAGTTCTCATGAGAAGCAATGTAATTAACTTGTTTAGGCTAAATGGAGGGCACATCATAAAAATAAATAACCAAAAAAAACAATGATGTAGATGATACCTCAGCGGAAGTGGATGGCGATACTTGTGGCACTAAGGAACTACTTCTGTAAGCAAAAGCAGCTTCTTGTCATATAATCAGTAATATAACCTTTTAGTGCATATAGACTTCATAAATTTATGAATAAAGTAGTAAAAGTGTGTGTGCGTGCATACATGTTGGCAACTTGGCTTCTGTAATACTTTAGCATTCCTACACTATTAATATAAACCCATATAAAAATGCATTATCATGCATTTTATTTTACCAACTGTTAATTATAGGTAGAAGCTTCCCATTGTCTTCATTAGTTGCATCAAATATTCAAATGGGATCTTATTTTCATATAATTTAAAAGTATATGTAACATTAATCTATATCAATGCATTAAATTAAATAATTTCGAATGGTAAAAAGTCATTGAATAGTTTAAGCATACAATATATAGATATATAGATTTTGTTTGGATTGGCTTATGAACAACTATTTTGAGGTGATCTACTAATATAAGCATTTGTCTCATTGTTTGGGAAAAGATTACGACTTTAAGTTGTTTTTAGCTTATTTCAATATGCTCTTCAAGATAACTTAAAAAGACAACTTACAACTTATATAAACAGTTTAACCACGTTTCTCTATAATTTAAGGGAATATATAACAACTGATCGGACTGATCACTTACTTTTGGGGAACAGAAACCCTGTATTTGTGAACTGGAAGAGCATTTATCTCTTCTTCAGTCATAGAAGGTGCAGTAGAAACATTATCCGAATCCAGAGCTCTTAAAGTTTCATAATCTAAAATTGGAAAAGGAAAAATAAAACGAATTAGGAATATTATTATATAATACACCTGAAGAGTAGTGAACACATAAATTAACTACAATATTTTTTAATTTCAAAAGGTTGTAAAAAATTTATTGTGAAACAGAGTAAGAATTTATACTATGAAAAGAACAAACAAACCTAGATCATCAAACTCCCGATCAAGAAGTGCCAGCTGAAGTCTGAGACCCTGCAGACGCCCTCGGCTTGCAAGTGCTATCGATGGAGGCATATGCAACCGTAGTTCTGTGTGGCCAAGAAGGCCACTGGCTGCTGCTGCATGAGCTTGGGCCTGGGCTTGAAGCTGTTGACATGTCGCATACATCCTTAGCATTGTAGCCATCAAAAAAACACCAAGCACTAGCCAGAGCTACAAACAGAAAACCTCATAAATCATAAACGATATTAACAAGTTCATATTTTTTTAGATGAAATTTATATGCTTTGTTTAGATACATAAGACCTTACCAGAAAATTTGGTGACATCTGGTGGGAGTTCAGTATCATGAATAACAGGAGAACTGAAATATATACGGATTAAGTTGTGAATGGAACATTGGAGAAAATATAAAAATGCAAATTATCTACACAACAAATTATAAAAGAAACTTAATTTGAAAACATACCTGTTACGAGAAAAGTGAGTGAGTTGGAATTACTAGGACGTGTTGCATGAACACGTTGAAGAAAAGATTGAAATCAGTACAAAACAACACTTTATTCATTAAACATAAATCAAAGAAACAATAAAGCATCAAATTTTTTAGATATAATAACACATTTATGCAAATAATAATTGATGCAGGCAGTACATACCAATGCACGCCTCGCAGGCATAAATCCTGGAAACCCATTTTCTATATCACCTCTTGCTCCTCGAAAAACAAAACTCATGGCTCTATATATTTGAAAACTTGAACTAAAACTTCATAAGCTGACTATATACCCAGACCAGAATCAACAATTAAAACCTTTCAATATTCTGAAATATCAAATAAAATGGTAGTCAGTAAACAAGAAACCAACACCAAATACATGATTGAGGGTGAAATTCAATAGGTATCACAGATAAGATAAAATCGGGAAAAAAATCCTAAAAGTATCATATAATTATATCAAGAGAGAAAGTATATTATATAACATACCACACACTAAACCCATCAGGATTATCCCTAACATTGTCAAAAACACTTGCAATGCCTGAAACCAAATGAATGAAAATGTTAAGAAATGACGAACAAAACGCAGTAGAAATGACGAACTGAATCAGAAATGAAAAAATGCAGAAATGAAGAACATACCGCAGTAGAAATGACGTTCTGAAACCGATTCTTCAAACACTTTCTGGTATTGAAACCGAATGATTACAATGTATTCTCGTTCGCTGTTAGGGTTCGCTGGAGGGGTTTAATCGCAGGAGGGAAAACAAAAAGAACTGAGAACGAAAATAGAAGTCTGAAATTTAATTTTAATTAGACCTTAGACAACGCTTTTGTGGAAAGCGCTTTCTAAGATATGCCTTAGACAGCGCTTTCCAAAAGCGCTTTCTAAACCCCCACCTTAGACAGCGCTTTTGGTTTTAATTTTTTTTTTAATTGAAAGACTTTAAACAGCGCTTTCTCAAAAGCGCTGACTAAGGTCTATATTTAAAAGCGCTTTCTAAAAGCGCTGTCTAAGGGGGGGTCTTAGACAGCGCTTTCTAAAAGCGCTGTCTAAGACCCCCCCTTAGACAGCGCTTTCATTATTTTTTTAGAACATTTTCCGGGTTTTATTTTTATCTTAACCTTAGACAGCGCTTTCTTTTAAAAGCGCTGTCTAAGATGCGCTGTTAAAAAACCTTTTTGGCGTAGTGTTAAGTGCATTTTACCTTACGGTGACCCGTATTCCGTTTAAGCGCATCGTAACTTACGGTATTCAGTATTACACTTAAACTCGTTGTACCTTACATTGTTCTGTGATTCACTGAAACTCATTATACCTTATAGTGTTTCGTAATTCACTTAAGTACATAGTACCTTACGGTGTACCACGTTTATCTAATTAATACTAGTGTTTCACAAGACTGCATAATCAAATAAGCTTCACTTATATATTTGATCTCTTATTGATTTGTCATTGTATGTGCGACCCTTAAGTTCTCGTGACCTTGGCAATTATATCGAATCACATATTTAATATAATAAATAGTGAGTGGTATATAACATTACATCAATGTTATCCAAGTCACAAAATTGTCATGTGATTTGACAAAACCTTTTTGTTATATTGTTTATTTGTATAATGACTATGTTTATCTTATGTCTATATTGAACACAAGACATAGATCATGTCACCCTTGTCTAGTTCAATATTAGACCCTTAGACATATATCATGTTACGCAGGATCGAGAAATTCCATCTAGGTCACTCATGTCTCTCAACATGATTTGTAGAGTATCCATCAACCATCTTTATGATCATCTTGTTACAAATAATGTTAGATTGACAATATAGTACTCGACTTTACATCTAGGGTCCATAGTGATTTTAGGTCGAACGTATACACCATTATCACATTGATAATAACTAATGACACTTGCATAACATTCTATGTAGTATTATCATGGTTGATCAATCCAGTATAAATATTACTTATAATATTCATACATATGTGAAGACTTGATAACTCTTTATCCATGATCCATGAGATGTGATCATTAGTCTATCAACATAATAGTCTCAATATTTTAATGTTATTCTACTTCACAATAAAACCCGACTACATATATTTTATGAATATTGTCCTTATGTTTAATGAGACTCATGATTAATTCACAGTTAATGTTTCATTAAATGGACTAGTTATTCTATGGACTTTATTATTTTGGAAAAACAAACCTAACAAAGAAATGTCTTATTAGTATTAATAGATAATTTGATACAAGTATTTGGTTCTAATAACTATTGGTCTCTAGAGCTTACACCAACAAGAAGATTTACTTCATGCTATTGTACCATCTTGTGTGAAAATCTAGTTGATCAAAGAAGTAAGAAACAAAGTGTGGTTACTTGATCAAGCGCTAAAGTAAAATTTAAATCTATGACACAAGGAATTTGTAAATTATTATGGATGAAACAAGTGTTAAAAGACTTGAAGATACCGTGTGAAAAGACTGTATGAAGTTATTTTGCAATAATAAATCGGTCTTTAGTATTGCACATAATCATGTTCACCATGACAGGACAATACACTTTGAGATTGATCGGCATTTCATCAAAGAAAAGTTGGATAACGGGTTGATAAGTACAACATACATTCCTTCTAGGAATCAAGTTATAGATGTGTTAATAAAGAATGTACCAACATAACGATTCAACCAACTTCCTTGCAAGTTTAGAATGATTGATATTCATTCATCAATTTGAGGAGGAGTGTTGTAAATATTACAATACTAATGAAAAATTGTAATATTAGTCAGAAGTCCAATAAAAAAACCTATTAAATTTATTTTTCTCCAGAGTAAAATTATTTTAGCATTGTAATTACAATTTTTATAAATGAAATATTAATCAACACTATCATTTGCAGTAGAATATGTGTCATCTTCATTTTCAGCTTATCAATAACAATGGATTGTGATGTTTCTTGAGGAATTGAAGATTCATGAAGGGAGGAAGATGAAATTGCTAGTTAACAACAAATCAACCATTAATCTAGCAAACCATCCGATCAACCATGGGAGAAGCAATACACCATTGAGAGGAGATTCTATTTTCTTGAGAAATCAAGTAAACAATGATGGTTGGAGCTTGAAATTTGTTGAACTAAGATATAATATATTACTGATATTTTCACAAAACCATTGAAAAAAGCATGGCTTGATGACTTGAAAAGCTTATTGAAATGGAGAGGCTTTCAAACATAAATTAGGTGGTGTGTTAATTTGTAATCCTAGTTTAAATTGGTTAACCATTAGTTGGTTAAAAATTAATTATTTGATTTTTAAGGTAGTTAGAGTTTATTAAGAAATTTTCTATGCAAGTCATATGTGTACATTCTTGCTTACTTTGATCCTTTTAATAACTTGCAAGTCATGTGTGTAATTCCTTCTTCTTACTCATGCCTTGCATATAGCATATCATTCCAAGTAAGTAGTTTGTTTGTTTCTCTTATTTTTCTTGTTTGTTATTTTGCTTCCAGTTATAAAAAAACTCACCTTCACAAACATATTCACACTTCAAAAACAAAACTAATAAAAAAAAAATTTACATCACTCTCCAACAATAATCTTACGACTTGTAT
Organism: Lathyrus oleraceus; assembly: GCF_024323335.1. Taxonomy (NCBI): domain Eukaryota; kingdom Viridiplantae; phylum Streptophyta; class Magnoliopsida; order Fabales; family Fabaceae; genus Lathyrus; species Lathyrus oleraceus. The sequence continues at coordinate 470,040,854 of NC_066580.1, forward strand.
GGAGTGTTATTTTATCTATTGTTTGCTACACTTGAGAACAAGAAAAATGTATCACACCCCTATCTAACTCCTATCACTATCTTTAAAATTTTGTATCATAAAATTTCTATACAAATAAATCTTTTTATCAACATGTTTAAATCCTAAACCATGTAGAAACTGGTTTTTTCCAGCATCGAAGAGCCTCTACCACCCATGCGAATACCAAGACTACCATAATAATCGAAAGAGACATCATAGAGGCCCACAACAATTTAGTCGAAAACCTTATTGGTTTGCATTGATGTAACACAATTTCAGAAGCTTTGATCTTCACAATAGTGCATTTTGATAGTTTTTGCAAGTCCGGATATATATCAAGCATGTCCTGGATTGATCTACTATATGCATGAGCCATGTTGTATGAAGTTTGTGGAACAAATCTTCCGTTTTTTCTGCATTTTTCTATTGTTTCCTCTCGGCTACATGTGAACCTCGCAAGAAACTATAACAAAACGCGTTATAAATAATAGGTGTCTGAGTATCATTACTCGGACTTAGTTTTGAAATTGGTAAAGACTTACTTTTGGTAAATCGCCAATCCGAATGGCGTCATGAGGACATTTTTGTGGAATGTAGGTGTAATTTGGTGCTCCTGAGAAAGGGTTACAAATTTTCATGACACCTATTAATTCTTCATTTTCTTGGCCTATTCCGAGAAGCTCATACAATACTGACACATTAGAATTCAACTGAAACACGCAGAAAGAAACCGATATAAGAACATTAGTAAGCAAAAATTTGCGTGCAACATTAGTAAGCAAAAGTTTGCGTGCAACATTAGTAAGCAAAAGTTTGCGTGCATTTTCTTCTGAATGAGTGAATGACAAAAAAAATTTGTACCTCAACGATGAAACTGTGGATGGTGCTGCCAATTTGAGCTATCAATTTCCCAGAGAATGAGTCGTTTATGCACGGTAACATCGAACCCAAGCTACTGTTTTGTGGGTTTTTCTCAAAGTCTTCTAAGGCAGAACATGCATCATCTGCAAAACTGCATTCACAGTGAAAAGAGAGTTTAACAAATCGAATTCTAGTTACCCGATATAACTCAAGCATGGATGAGTTAGTTTACTTACGTGTGAAGGAAGTAATCAAAACCAGTCAAGAACCAGCACAGGCTTGTTAGCATCCAAAGGCATAGAATTATGCTGAAATTAAACCAATGAAAATATAAGACTTATATAGCCGATGCGAAGAATAATTAACTCGTATAACTAAGATCGATATCGTATATAGAAGAACTTAGAAAATAGCACTATATCTTACATTATAAATCCCGGACGCCAATAAAGTAGCATTAGAACTGTGTCAAAACAACAAAGTTACCAAACCATTAGTTAAAGGAAATTATTTGTATAGAAATAAGTCAAATATTAGTAATGAAGTTTCAATTGTTCTAAATTGTTTAATGCTTACCTAGTGATGCAATCAGTGTTGCTAAGTTGAGGCCTAGAACAACCATATGTGCTGTATGCCTACGACAGATTAAGAGCGTAAAATCAACGAATCAAACTAAATTAGAGATTAGGAAACAGAATTAGTTTATAGGGAGAACAAGTTTAATGCTGCATACGAAGTATGAGTGGCTTTGTTGAATGATTGTTCACTTCTGTCAATAAAACGACGAATCACGCGCGAGTTTGTTCTGAGACCTTCGGTTGTCGAATTCAAGCTCGTAGATATTTGTGGATTATATGGAAGTAGAAGATACTCTATTTGCTTAGTTGTTCTCATCACTCTCCCTATGGCTCCAAGTGCTTCTTCTCCTATATCAACCACAGTTTCTTTCAGTTTTTCTGTCCTCCGAAGGGTTCTCTGACTTGTTGCAAGTACAAAACTTGAAGCAATTCTGTCATAAATTTAAATACACAGTTGCTTCAATTTCATTTTCATCAAAATAACATTGAGCCTTAACTAACTAATGTAGCATGACACATCAGATACATATGTGACCGGTGTTAGACATTTATAAAACACTGACATTTCAGATTCTGTATGTGTCTGGTGTTAGACATTTATGTAACACTGATACTTCAGATTATAAGATGCGTTGTGTCTGACACGAAAATTGAGACTTACAATGCGAGAGATGTTAGCATGAGAAGGAGGAACAAAATGTGGATATAGTAATGATCCAAGCATTGTAATGAAGGAGTGGCACCACTTAGACACTTCACAATGATGAAGATACCTAAGACCAGTCCAAATAACAACCAAACTCCGGCGAAAGAGTATCCATGAACTCCTGTAAATGCCGCAGACTGAAAACATCAGAAACCAATACTCAAAAATCAATCTCAAATTCTCAGTCCTACAAAAAGAGAATTGAAAAATGTGTTGAAGTTGGAAAGTAACCAACTCACAGCTAAGTAATGTTTGTTTCGAACATCGAAGTCTCCGTTATAGTCTTTGAAATGTCGTAAAGGATCAGGTCTGTTGAAGGTTCTTCCATGAACTGGTGAATCTGAATCCGAAGCTAAGCATTTACGCGGAACTGAAATCAAGAACAAGAGAAGTAAAAGAAACAAGGTGTGATTGGTTGAGTTGAGCATGTTGTTTTATGGTTAGTGATGAAATGAAAAAAGACAACATTTGGTTTTGTTCTAAAAATGGTGACAAGTTTTGGAGGAATGGAATTTACGTGTAACTGAGTGAGCAAGGTAAGAATAGCTTGTAGCATGGTTTTGTTAATGTCAAGGAAGGACAAATGGTTATGTTAAAAGATAGAAGTAACGAATCATAAGCCGAAATTGTTGGTTTGTCTAATCTAATCTAAGTAAATTGACCATTTTTTTATATCATTTTTATTGCCAAAATTTGTGTCTTTGTTCTTAAGATTATATATATGTTTCACACTTTTGCTTTTTTGAGTTTGTGATTTGAATATATACGATTATACGTAGCGTGGAATGAACCCAAAAAAGAAAAGGAAATTAGCTTTGTACTATACGATTTTCTTTCTCCCCCTTTTCTTAGCACTTTTAGTTGATGTGTGACTAGTTATTTGGATGCAATTTAAAATGTTAAAAGATTATTTGATTATATTTTTGGGGATTTTGTTTGGACTTTTGTCTTTAAAGAACTCTACTTTTCAGTCTTTCAATTATTAGTAGTTAGTTTTTCCATTTTGAATAAGTCCCTTATTTTGGGCCGGGTCTTAAAGCGGATGGGTGTGAATCTGAATTTAATGGGATTCTTCGAACTCACTTTTGAGATAGACCAAATACCATTGGTTGATTACCTCCTTCATGAATCCTCGTATGAAAAAGTCAAATGCCACTTTTTGACCTCTCCAAGTTTATCAGACTTCTCCCAAAGATATTCTGACCTTCCAAGTGAGACTTGAACTTCAAGCTACATGTTAAACAAAACTTAGATTCTCTAAGACATGAACATGTACCATCTTCTCCATCCAACAACTCCAAAGAACTGCAATGAGAACGATCTTTTTGAAGTACCCAATCTACAACTCTGTAGACCCTTCTATCTTAAGTTGATGTGCCACTTCATCAACTAAGATTCTGATGTTGAACCAAATGTCACAACATTGTGTTTTAACATCTAGCTGTTGAATTCAGCTCCTTCTTCTGCCACTTGAAAGAACTTCCTCCCTACACAGAACACGAGTTCAACGCTCTCATAGACTTGATTGTGTAACCAAGTTTGAGTAAGCAACCTCCATCCTGCAGGTTTGCAGTTAAGTCATCCAAGCTCACACCTTGATGAATCCCTGCTTCTTCTCCAAAGACATCAGACACTCTGATGCATGAGTCTTCAGAAGGATCAGTTAGAGACTAACTCTTCAGCTATACCAAGGATTCCACTTCCTAAAGCAAGGCTGTTTCCATGGTGTCAAGAATGTTGTCACTTGTTCTTAACTCCACAGTGTGCATTAGCCAATGCACTTCCTTACCTAGATCAGAAATAAACTGATCCAAGTAACCACCATCAGGACTATGATGTCTTCTTCTTCTTGTACACACCAAGGCTGAACATGTTTCTTGCCAGGAAACCTTTTCAGAGATCATATGCTTTTGCTGCCACCAAGGAGATAGATCATAAACCAATGTACTATCCTTCCTGTGATTCTGCACAGGGTCTTGAAGAAGAGATGTTCCAACATCTTTAAGAACATCAGTTATCTGGAGCTCCAAGGATAATCAATTAAATACTTGTACTTGGCACAAGTAGACATTGATCTTAAATCCTTTCCCAATTATCCTTTCAGAAACTTCCACCATAAGAATACTTTGAAAATACTCTTCTTGTGTCAAGATCTTCTGCTTGCAAGCACCTCAATAGTTTTGAGAATCTTTCCAGATTAGATTCACCCTTAGGAATGAGAGAGATGAATCCTTCCTTGCAAATGTGTCACACAACAACCAGAACCCATGTGACACAGGTCAACAGTCAACCAGGCCCTAGGTTGACCAAACATGAGGAGGTTAATCAAAGCTCCCCCTCAAATTAACAATCATGGAAACTCCACACCGATATCCATGCATTGTACACAAATGTCTCAACATGACATACATCATCCCTACCAGTGGCAACTAACTCTATGAGTTATGCCTATACATACTTCAATCACACCAATCAGACTCCAGCTGACCATAAGTACTAGTGACAACAAAACAACACCAGTTAATAGTAGATATGCATTGCCAGAGCATACTACCTCAACCAACCTCTGAATCTTCATATTCTCACTCCTTGAAAGAACTGCCACTTCTGAGCGTGGTGTTTGAATACCAAGATTCATGGTCCCAATCCTCTTAAATGCAATAGCAATCAGGTTACCCCATTATTGACTTCTAACATCCAGGGGACTTGTCTTCCAACATAACATAGTACTTCAGGGAACAACTATCCAACCCTGATCAATCTACAGGAATAGGACAAACAACAGGAAATTGCACAATGTCACATCTCAACCAACTCCACTTCTAGAGATCAGACGTCTAGAAGTGACCTTCTTGAGCACACACACAGTTGACCCTACCCTTGTCAACTTAGCACACACAGATGTCTCCTCTTCCAGGTCAGGAATAGGTTCCAAACCAAAGTATCCCTTTGTTTGACACCTAAAAACATCTGCTCTTCAACCAGTAGCTGCATACTTGTTGAACAACATGTTCTAACATCACATAGAACATTAGTTTAACCTCCTTGGAACAAACCCTCCTTGAAAGTCTTCAAGGTCTTCATATACACTACCCAGGAGAGTAAAAGAATCAGTGATCAGGTGATTCTTACCATGAAGAGTGGACTTGATGAGACTCAAGTATCTTTGACATCTTTAGTAGATTATGATGAAATCTTGAATACAGCAGCCTTTCATCCACATGAGGGGAAACTACATCAGAGTTTGAGTTTTGCCAGGTATTATGCAGCGGAAATCATAATACTACTCACCCAATGAACACACACTTCACCAGATCAGCCTCCAAGAACATACCAAGTTTGAATATGATTCAATACTAGCACAGCTGTCCCACACAAAGGCCAAGTGCCAACCTCCAGAGACAGGTACACACAGCTCCTGTCATGAATAGTCCATCCACCTACTTCAAGGAACCATTCAGGTAAATCACAGAACCTTCCATAGGTTCCAACATCAGTACTAACATAACTCCTTGCAAGATACCAGAAAGTATCACCCATGAATCTCATCCAGAAACAGAACAGGATGCTTGCTCTGATACCATTTGAAATTCTGGCGTAGTCAGAATTCAGATGTTCTACTCCAAGTCATGACATCTTATCCAACATTGTAACTAATACAGCAAGACAGTTATACAAATTAAAACCCTGTACTCAAGCACGCTTTCACAGTTGTCACGACATCTGCTACTGTATTACCTTAGAATGGAAGAACACCTAGTTCTGTCCTTCTTGTACAAAGACACAGCAGAGATCAAACACCACGCTTACTTCTGTTGTGTTTGCACAGTTATCAGCATGATATATCAATATTGATTTGAACATCATTTGTTACTGTATTCCAGTTTGCTGGCTTAGTACTCGTGTTTCCTAAACTAAAAGTCAAGCAAGTTAACCTAATTTCCACACATTAGGGAGCTGACAAATAGGCTATTTGTTAGGTTCATTAATTGTAGGTTAGTTGTTATTTTCCTGGATTTTAGCTCAGCTGTTGGATTCCTAAAAATAGCCTGAGAAAAATGCTGAAACAGAAAAACTAATTATCCTACAATTTAGCACAAACTGTCAGGTGTGAATGTCACAACATTCAGTTTGACATCCAGAACATATACCTCATGATGATTCTGTTATGTTCCTGAAAACAGACTGTGCTAACTTTGCTATACTGTAAAAGACTAACCAGTCTCTACTTCAGTATCAGCCTACACGAACAATTGTCAAGACATCCAGTTTGACAGTTTCACTATGATCCTTTGGCCAGGTCTGTTATCCTCTTGAAGACCAGACTTAACTAAATACTGAACTGAGATCAACATGCCTATTATTCAGTATATGTTATTAATGATGAATGTCAAAACATTCTGATTGACATTCAAACAGAAGGCTATGTATCAGGTATGTTGTTAACTTGATAAGCAGACTGAAATACAACCTGAGTTATGGCAGACATGATTATACCATGCAGAAGGTAAACAAACACAGGAAATTGTTAACCCGGTTCGGTGCAACATCACCTACTATGGGGGCATACCAAGCCAGGAAGAAGATCCACTATCAGCAGTATTAATTCAGAGTTAAACTCCCCCGTTTACAACTCTTCACTTAATCCCTACCCAATGCAATCTATACCTAGGAACTCCTAGATAGAAACCTCCAGTTTCCATTCCTATCACTACAAATACAATGTAATGTTAAACAACTTGAACTTGCTTCACAGCTTCATTCAAGAACAAACAACTCTTACCTACAGGCTTTGAGTTACAAATACTCTCAGCTTTGAACACTGAGAAACACATGGTAACCTTCCCACAGATTGGGAGGTTTACCTCACACCCCCCCTAATTTTTCAATCTATGAGGCTTACAAAAACTAGGTTACAATATGCTATTTATAACCTAATCACCCAACTGGATTTGGGCCTTCAGAAATCGCAGCAAACTTCTTCTTTGCTGTTACAAATACAGCAGAAAATTTCTGCTACAAATAAGGTCTTCAACCTTGAGTTCCTAAAATCTCTCCATATATATCTCCATATTTAGAGCCTATATATTCTGATTGAGTCTTTAAGACCTCCACATGGGAGTTAGGATATTCACCAAATATCCTCACTAATCCCAGAATATATACTGAATTAATTAATTCAGTTTTCTACACATGTACGATGTCACAGACATGATGTTGTGACATCGTACATGACATGTTGGTCCAGATGTTGAACTTCTTCAACCCAACATATTAAAACAACAGAGATGATTACATTATTTGTTTTACAAAATTAATGTCAATCCTAAGGTATTAACAATTATGAAAATATATTTTCAGTCTCATCGAAATACGTCTTAATTGAGTCTCACTTTATACTTTTTACAAAATTTAGTCTGGAGATGCATCTTCGGACCCACCATATCAATATACTTCTATTTTAACAACTTAGTGACAAATTCAGAAGTGCATTTCCGAATTTATGAAGCGGAAATTTGAAAACATGTCATATTTGCATATTAACTAGAATTCCGGAAGTGCATTTTCGGATTCATCCCAAATGTTTAAAAAAATACGATTAAGGGTTTATTCAAAAATGTATTTTTGGACTCACTCTAATTTCACAAATTTCACCCAGCAAAATAAGATGCATCTTGAAGTACGTCTTTGGAATATTCCCTGGGACATGAATGAATTTTCAAAGGTTATTATTGGCCTAAAACTTGTATAAATATGGGTCTCTCATCTCTTATTTTTTACAAAATCATATTACATCATAATAAACATTAATTAACATGTCGCATATGTCTATTTCAATGGCGCGAAAACCTAAACTAAATTTAAGGTCACATAGTACACTCGTCTTGTAGGTTTAAAATTCATATTGGAGAATCTCCTACAATACTCAGATAATCGAAGAATTGTGAAGTTCGAGCACCGTTTACCATCAATTGACAATGAAGAAAATATTCAGTTCAAAAACTTTGAGCTGGAGACGAATGCATATTTAAGGATTATGTGAAATACATTTAACTATTACAAAACAAAAGTTTTGATCGAGGTGGATGCACGAAAGCTATAATACTCCATTTAGTAAAGGCCTAATATTACTAAATTCTAAGTATAAAGACAAATACTAGAAACTTAGTAGTAATTGGAGCTAAGGGGCATATTCGTAATTTGTGGATTAAATGAGGATATTTTTGGTATTTTGCAAGGTTGAGGTTTTACTATTATTGATTTTCATTCTTTTTCACTTATTTTTCCAAAATCATAAATTCGAGAAAGAGAGAAAGGGAAACGTGGAGGAGGAAAAGGAAGGAAGAAAAGCTTGCATGCAACCTTGCAGCTTGAAAGAATATCAAGTCAGTCTCAAACCTTCATCTAACTCTGATTCCAGGTTCAATTAAAGGTGGGGTTCTTAGGTAGTGAGTAATCTAAACTGATTATTAGGGAATTTAACCATGTTGGGAAAATTGGGTTTTAGAGGGATTTCTTGAAATTGCATGTTTACTTTGCTTGAATCCATGTTTTGTTTTGTTATTTGATGTTACCTTGATGCAATGTTGTGGAGTAATGGTCTATAACATGTTGATAGTTGTTCCGAACTGAATGTATTAGATTGGTATTTGAAACCTAGCATTTTGGGGTCTGATCTGCGTTTTCTGTAACAACAAAAAAGAGTCATAATCATAATGATAATTGTCACCCCTAGTGACGGGATGACGGTCATCGCTCTAGATCCCAATGAAGGGCGTGAGACTCGTGACAACCGTCAACGTATGTTGATGGGTGGTCCTCTTTTGAGTGTCACGGGATGGCGACCGTCGTGGCCATGACGGCCAGACCATCATCCTGATTGGGTCATTGTTATTTTAACTTTGTTGTTGTGATTTTTGGAAGATTTCTCCCTTCTGGTGATTAGTATGTTGTATTGGGATTATGGATCCTTTTAGCATGTAGTATTAATCGAGATGAGTTGGAGCACTTAGCTCAAAAAAAAAAACATAGACATATTACCCTATATATATATATATATATATATATATATATATATATATATATATATATATATATATATATATATATATATATATATATATATATATATATACCTGGTTCACCACTGCTTGAGGGTAGAAGTCCCAAAAGTAGGAAAGGTGGATTAATTCAGTATATCATATCTTGAGGGTAGCAGTTGTTGAGACTTCACACACAAAGGGAGGGGGTGAATTGAGTGGTTTGGAAAAAATTTGTTTTGAAAATCTTTGGGAAATAAAATCAGAGTTTAAAAACATGTTTGAAAAGCTTAACAGCGGAAAAATAAAATAGCAAAAAATAAATGACATAAAGGAAAGAGTCTGAGGGAAAAGAGAGAAACATCAGAAGTTATACAAGTTCAATCATAAAAAGACTTAGTCTTGTCCTCAAGAATTAATCTATAGAGTTTCCGATAATAATTTAGAGCTTTTAGTAGGAAAGACTCATGAACCCCCTTATACAAGGAATAGTGGTTGACCTCCAACTAGATAATACAAGACGATAGATTTAACGTGTATGTCTTCTCTTTGATGAATTGAAGAGGTTAGTCTTATTCTTCATAAATGGTATATTTAAGCGGTTAGTCTTCTTTCCACGAAGTTTGTAAGCTTTTACACGAGTTGAGCTCACGAACCTTTAATCATTGGTTTTATACGGGATAACCAATAACTTATAAGATTTTATATCGAGATGATCTCGAATCCTCCAAGCTTTTATACATGCTGAGCTTGAACATGATGAACACTTTTATATGGGATAAAATTTAAAACCTAATCTTGGTTTTAATACCAGGCTAACCAAGAACCTATGAGATTTTATAACGGTATAATCTCGAACCTAAGTTGGAACTAAATTACACAATACCAACCCAAATTTTTTAACGAGTTTAGCTTATAACCTAAATATATCCCTAATTGGGTGGTATTCAACCAAGGTGTATACAAAAGATTTCATTGGTGGATTTATAATTCTACCCTTTCCAGACACAAGTATCCTGTCTCACAAAATGACTTTTCTCACAAAAGCACTCATGCTAAAACATTAGTGAGAGAAAGTTTAAATAAAATTTTAGAGAGAGAGAGAGAGAGAGGTCAAAATATGGTTCGAGATGATGTGAAATGAGAAAGGGAACCTCTATTTATAGGTAACAGGTTGGCTCAAAAAGGAATTTCCAATAAATGTATTTTACTACTTTCTAATCGATTGACATGTTTTTACAATTGTTTGGAAGCTTGAAATACAATCGATTGTAAGTTCAAAATAGGAAAGAAAAGATATCTAGCCATTGCATATTATGAAGATGTTGTCCCAACCGCTTTGTGGCTTAATTTTGAATTGATCCAATCGATTAGGAAAAAGATCCAATCGATTGGAGAAGTCAAAATTTCTCCTATAGCTATTTTGACAACTCCTAATTCATCTAGCACAACTTCAAGATATTTTTAAGAAAATTTTCTTTGGTAAAAACAATTTTGAAAATTTCCTTTAGAGCCTAAACCACTTCCTGAGGATTTATATTATTTATCAAAACTTCAACTTAAGCAGGAACATAAGAAGGGAATTCGATGGATCTTGACTGACACTCGTGATATTAGTTCATCCATATGTATGCATATGATCTCACTTAAAGATGTAACAAAAGTAGTGAGACAACCCCATAATCCTTTGATTCTTGATGTTGTGAAAAAGGAGATCACTTTCACGACCCATTTAACACTTTCACTTATCCAAGATCCTTCTTTGATCCGGGAATACAAGGCGAAGACACTAATCAAAATTTCAAGATCAATGGATACTACCCAAAGATACTTCATGAGAGCCCCACTTTGGAAGAAGAGACTGTAGAAGAACTCTCTTTGAGAAAGGTTGCTTATACGATCATTTATCTGCCTTGAATCATCCGGTGTGTTATTTACTTTCTCTCACTCTTGTTTTACATTTATATTCTTTCATTAAGGACAATGTATAAGTGTGAGACAGGGAACCATTTACTATGTTTTATTTCATTGAGTTACAATTGTGAGTATTTCCTTTGTTCTCTTGATTAAAGAATTATGATGTGATGTGATTGATTTTTTTTGTACATTATTAGTATGATATGTGTAACTAAACTCTAAATTGTACATCATTTGTGGTAGATCATTAACCTTGTGAGATTTTGAGTCTTTTAATGGATAACATTCAAAATCCATGTCTTTCTTTCTTCTGTGATTTCACTCATGTCTGTTAGTCTCTAGAACTTGAATTTACTCTTTTTGAAACTGTTGATTACTTATGCACATTGATATGATAAAGACAACTTGTTTTGTTTTACTTTTAGCTAAAAAACCAAAAAGTCAACCCTGAATAATATCATCCCTTGTTTGAAAATCCATTGAGCCTATTATCCCATTCTTTATTTAAACTCATTACAAACCTGGAAATGAAAAACAATGTTATCACCCATTCATAGGATTGAAAGAGTCTTGTTTGTAGTTGTGTGAGGTTGAATAACTATAGTTGTGATATTTCATTCAAAAGTTGACAGAAAAAAAATATACGTAGAAAAAAAAGAGAATAAAAAGATAAAAGAGAAGAAAAATAACAGAAAAGTTGTTGTTTGAAAGTGGATGAATGTATTTCAACTCCCGCAAGTTCTTTCATGTCACTTTTCTCCCTTTGAATCTTAGCCTAGTATCCATTAGGATTTATCTCACCCATACCCTGGCCAAGTTACAACCTAATAAAAGTCTTTTTAATATTTGTGTGCATGTAATTCAATTGTGGATGTTAGAGTCTTTTCAAGATTATGGTAGTATTAATATTCATGTTGTGCTTTGAGTGTAAACAGTCAACCTAAACACTTGAGAGTTGAGCAAATTTTATCTTGTTAGGATCTTGTTGCTTTTGATGTACTCTTTGGTAATCTATTTTTTGTATTTGCTTTGAATCTCACAAAAGAGTTACTTACTAATGTCATTTTCTTGAAACTTAGTCTTAGAATTTTGCTTGCACTTTGTATCCTGAGAACCTTTGGAATTGCATGTTTTGTTTTGCTCTTACTTTTTCTGTTTTAAGTTTTGAGTTTATAATTTTGCTCAAAGTGCAAAAGTTCAAGTGTGTGGGAATTTGATCAGTGCATTTTGATGCAAATTCTCCTACTATTGCATTAAGGCAGCATTAGAGTTTATTCTACTATTTTTACTATTTTAGTGTGTTTTTATATTTAAGTTTATTTTTGGCTTTATTTTATTTTTGTACTTTATTTTCAGCATAAACAATTATTTGATACTTTGTCATTATGCAAACCATAACTTGAGCTACATGAATCGGATTAACGCGTTCTAATATGAGCTGGAAAGATAAGAGAAAGAGCTACAAGTTTTATGTTGAAGTCAAAATCAGATTCGGAGTGAAAGAGAGTCGAATAATTCATTGAAGTTCCAGACTTAATTAAAATAGTTAGTTTAAGCCGATTTTTGTAATTTTCGGGTCGGATCCCATAAGGGCCCGAATTTCCCTTTTGTTTTATAAGGATTTTTCGATACTACAGTAATCATTATTCCGTATTCACGAAAAATAATACGCTTTTGTACGAACCTATGGAGAACTAACACTCACATAGTTAATCTACTATAATCGTGCCTCCATCATACTTTGAGGTTTTCATATTTCCAATTAAATCTATTTTCCTCTCAATTTCTTCTCTTTGATAATCAAATGCTTAATTCGATTTCTCTTAGGGTTGATTGATTTATTTCGATGGTTGTATGTTCCTTTACCTTAAATCGCATTTGCTTAATTCACTTTGTGTTACTGCGTTTGCTTAATTCACGATGTTTTAACCCGTCTGCTTAATTTGGAAATTAGGAATTTATATCTTGTGGTCTCAATTATCTTGTTTGGTTGATACTGTAATCGAAAAGGGAATAGAAATTGCTTATGGATTGAGAATTATTTTGATCGATGATAAGTTAGGAGACCGAACAGTAGATCAACTTATTTCATAATCACTTTTTATAATCGTTTATTCTCAATTGAATCGAAAACCCCTATTTTGTTTTCTTATTTGTTTAATTTTCCAGGAGTCCTTGCAATACGATAATCGAGTGTCGCTTCCCTAGACTATCGTTCTTAATTACTCGTTTTTGACTCATGTGGACAGCGGACCACTCACCACTCTTCTACCCGGTTAAGGTATAACACAATAGTAGATCAGGGTAACTCATATCCACTTAACATGATTTAACTACCGACTAAATACCTCAAGATCATCTTACTGAGGATCACCCATTTCGTCTTATAGTTCCGATCCATTTATCGAAAAAAATACCTATTTTACCAAACCGACAATCAAGACACTCACAAGCCCATAGCCTATGAACTAATCATCATCGTTTTGCAACTTGGTAGGTGTTCTTACTGGACTCGTGGGTGCCCTACTAGTAGTGGTCAGGAGACAATGATCCATTGCGTATGATTTCTTTTGGGTGTGAAGTTTAAGATGTTAATTTGCATTCGTTAATGAGGATTTATGCATGGATTTCTCCATTCTGGGACCCATGAATAAGGAATTTTCCTCCACAGTAGTAGGGATGAAGAACAAATTATCCAGAAGACACTTTAAGAATGGGGACATGAGCATATCTCCCGCACTGTCTAAATTACTATAATATCCTTAATTAATATATATTTTTAATCTATATGTTTTTTTGTCAATTCATATAATTTATTTAATACAAATAATTATAAATATATTTATCGTACAATTAATTAATTTGTTTGATTAATTTTTGAATATTTACTAATAATTGATTAAAAATAATATATATATTTAACTTGATGGATTTCTCATAAAATTGTGAGGATGAGAATGTGAGACAAAATACGTTTGTGGTAGGGATTAGGAATGCTGAGCTTGGGGGATAAAGGCGAAGATGCACCCCTTTCCTTGCCTTGTCCCATTAACACCCCTAACGAAAGCGTATGATAAGTATATAGTGGGAATGTGGTGATATGAATTCTTTACTAAACTCTATTTATAGATACTTCATAGTTATTTCACTTCATTGGTCATTAAGAGGTTTGAAAATGTCTTTCCTATAATGGTTAATGATGTTTGAAAAGCCTTGTAATTGATTGTCTTTATACTCTAACATTGCATGATGTGGCAATGGTCGTTACATGGGTTGGAGTTATAAGTCACTTGGAGCCAGATTTTAAGCCCACTAGGGATGACAATTAATTCCTTTCCCACTCTCATACTTGACTTAATATTTTGGATATTAAGCATTGGTTCAAAATTCATGTCTATGGCAATGAGGCGGGTCGATGACGATTTTTACCCCCAAACCCAAACCCGGATCCCCAAACAATCTTCGTTCCCCGCCCTAAACCCAAACGGGAATGGAGAATTAAAATCCAAATCCGTTCCAACGGGTTCGGGTATCCCCGTCCCGCCACCATCCATTTAACAAAATCAATTTTTTTAACAAAAAATATTTATTTATTTTTAAGTCAAATTACATTACAAATAATAAAATTTTAAAAATTTTAAAAAATTCCATACATACATTTTGAATATTTTAAATAATTAATACAATTCAAAATATTAAAACATTGATCACTTATTTAATATTCTAAATCATCAAAAATAATTAATAATGTACATAATAAAATAAACGGGGCGGGTTCGAGGTGGGTACTAGTGTCCTCATTACCCGACCCGTCCCCCTTTTTATAATCGAGAAAAACCCAAATCCAAACCCAATCAAAACGGAATTTTTCCGTCAACTTCGGAACGAATTCAGATGGATATCTGCGGATACGAGTTATATTATCATGTCCATTCAACCCTCCTCAGGTCGATGACCTTTTTAGGTTTACTTAAGTCCATTAGTCCCTAAGCATAGACATGAAACAATTGCATTGTTTAAAGATATTACATTCTTCTCTGGCTTCCTCTTATGTTTACTTTCATATATCATCTTAAGTGTACTCCAATCCAATTATGAATCACAAAAATCTTACTTATAAATATATATTTTTTAAACACAAGAACATAATTAATAAAATATTAATTTATAAAGGATAAGTATATTTTCAAATATGTACAAAAATATTACTTGTGAGAATATGAAATTAAAACTACTTTGTTATTTTCTTTAGCCAAGAATCATTTTGTTATTAAAAGATTTAACATTTTTGTTGATTTATCATTTTTTTCCGATAAAAGTATCTATTGAATTCTTCCAAATTTTGAAGATCGGTAAAATATTTTAAAATCTTGAAATTTGTATTATAAATTCTTTAAGCTTTAAATTAAAAAATATTGATTGTTAACTATTTTAAAAAATTAGAAAGTCAATATAAATCTATAAAAAATTTAAATCATTAAGATTTTTTTAACAAAATAGTCTCTTAGAATCTCAATTCATTACACCCCTTATAAAAATAGTAAATATCAAAAATACTTTGCATAAAGAGTAGTAGTATATTTAACCTTTTTTTTTTTGTCTAAAACATTTTTTTAATCTTTTAATGCTGTTATTTTATACTACAGTATTTTTTTTATAAAAATATTTTTTTAAAGGTTTAATATTTTTTTTAGTTTCATATATTTACTTTGAATTCATTTTTTTTATTAATTAAAAAAATCTATATTAATCTATTAACTCTTTAAAATATTTGAGTTTTTGCTTCAAATGTCCTTCTTTTTAAAAAAATTTCCCAATATGCCCCACTTTAAAAATCATTTCCCAATCTACCCTCTTTTTAAGTTGGGGCTCGTCACTTGAAGTGACGAGGGGATGAAGAATTTTTTTTGCTTTGTAGGCTCGTCACTTGAAGTGACGAGGTGTTGAAGAATTTTGTGTTTTTTATTTTTTAATATTTTAAATAGTTTATTAATACAAATAATAATTAATATAATTGATTTTTAATTATTAATTATATATTTAATTAATATAATTGATTTAATTAAAAATAATCAATACATAATTAATGACATTAAATTTATCATAAGAAAATATATAATAATGATTGGACTTTTTGTGGAACATTAAAAATATCAATGGTATTAAATGGAATTTAGAATAAATAGTATTAAATGCAATTTATGTTCATCTTATTCTTAAATATTATGTAATATATGAATTAAATATTATTAAAATTGTGATATAATATGAAAAACTCACAATTGATATATGATTATAAAAAAAATTATATAATTATTTATATATTTTTGGCATCTTATTAATTATGTGAGTTATATAGTTATATTATCAAATAATAATAGAATATGACACAATATCAGAAGACTGAGATTGGAAAAAGATACAATAAAAAATTAAATAATTAGTGAAAGAAATATAATTTTTGACTAATTATTTTATAAAAATGATTAAATAAATATTATTAAATTATTAAATTATCCAATTACTTTTTTTTTACTAAATTAACATTTATATAGGCTGTAAAACTTATTGAAATTATTTAAAATTTTTTATATATTTGAGGGGAGAAATTTATGTCTTTGATGTAAATAAGACAAAAGTATGTATTTACTGGAAAAATAAGAAATTTTGAATAAATATTACATATATTTTAATTATTAGTAAATAAATATTTTTTATTTTAAAATAAAGTAATCATGAATTAATTATTAAACTATATCATTAATAATTATAAATGTTAATTTTATTACAATATACGAATTATATGTAAGTTATAAATGATGATCATTGATGATTGTTGTAATAATATTGCTATGATGATAACATTAAGGGATAATAATATCATAGAGAGCACATAACATAGTGTTAAATTCTCAGAAAGAAATTAGGAATTGATTTATAGTTGTCATGGAGAGTACACAACACAGTGTTATAAAAAATTATAAATAATAAAATATATTAATATATAATTAATGACATTAAATTTATCATAAGAAAATATATAATAATGATTGGACTTTTTGTGGAACATTAAAAATATCAATGGTATTAAATGGAATTTAGAATAAATAGAATTAAATGCAATTTATGTTCATCTTATTCTTAAATATATATGTAATATATGAATTAAATATTATTAAAATTGTGATATAATATGAAAAACTCACAATTGATATATGATCATAAAAAAAATTATATAATTATTTATATATTTTTGGCATCTTATAATCAAATAATGTATTTCTTCTATTGAAATTCTTAAAAAAACCAATTATTTCTATTATTAATATTCTAAATATTATTCATTTTTATTATTAATTTAATCAAAAATAATAATATCACAATTTTTTTATTATCAAGAAAAACTATAATTATTTACTATTTATTTTAAATATTTTTTTATAAAAAAATTATTATTATTTTTAATTAAATCAATTATATTAATTAAATATAGAATTAATAATTAAAAATCAATTATATTAATTATTATTGATATTTAATAAACTATTTAAAATATTAAAAAATAAAAAACACAAAATTCTTCAACACCTCGCCACTTCAAGTGACGAGCCCCAACTGGAAAAGGGGTAGATTGAGAAATAATTTTCAAAATGGGGCATATTGGGATATTTTTTTAAAAAGAAGGGTATTTGAAGCAAAAACTCAAAATATTTTTGTTAGTCTTTTTTGTTTAATTAACAATAAAGTTAATAATTAATTTTTGAATTCTTTTGCTACTAATTAGATAAAAAATTTAAATATAATATGTTTTAAAAGGTTAAGAGATATTTTTTTTGAATTAAAAGACCAAAGTAAATTTCAAAAGTAATATAAGATACTTAAAAATATTAAACTTTTTTCAAACACAAGAACATGATTAAACTAATACTAATTTATAAAGGACAAAATATATTTTTAAATATTTAAGTAAATATTATTGATGAGAATATGAAATTAAAATTACTTTTCGTTATTTTTTTAGGCAAGAATTTGTTATGTTTTTGATTTACCTTTTTTTCAATAAAAATTCCACTAAATTCTTTCAAATCTTAACGGTTTATAAAATAATTTCAAATCTTTAAAATTTATATCATAAATTCTTTAAACTCTAAATTAAAAAAAAATCATAATTTTAAATGTTTTTTATAAAAAAAATTAGAAAGTCAATATAAATCTATAAAATCTTTTTAAATCTTCAAGATTTTTATAATAATCTTTTGAAAAGACTATTTTGTTACCAAAAATACTTTCTTTAAAGAGTATATTTAACTTTCTTTTCTTTGGTCTAAAACTTTTTTTATCTTTTATTGTTGTTATGATTATATTACTTATTATAATTATATTTAATTCCAAAAATAATAATTTGAATTTCAAAGCTTCAACAATTTCCAGCTCACATTTGGTATCATTCCAATCCACCTTTGATTGGCTATGATGATAATTGATAACTTTAGACATTGAAAAACTTTATGGTCGGTGACGTCTTCACTTGCATTAACACGCACGCTCTTCATCCACGAGCTTATAATCGCCGCTAAAACTTTTCAACGGTTCGTGTCACACACGCGCTATAACAAAGCGTGGTGAATTCCCAACATGTTTGTTCTGGTCCAGCTATCGTCGTTCGTGTCAAAGCACCACAGGTTCTCTAAATAAAGATAACAAGGGGCAGTATGGTCTCGTGTTTACGGACCCCACCACAATTAACGGATATGATGCAGTGGAATATTCATAACCGTTGGATCTAAGTACACTCCAAAACCTAAAATAAAATAAAATAAATAAATAAATAAATAAAGTTTCGGAATTGATTTGATATATGAGTGCGGTAAAACAGTGCAAAAGGAGGGAACAGAGAGGGAGGAGGTTTGTGTGAAGAACGAAAGGTGAATTGGATTCAGCGAAGCTTCTAGAAAATATCTCTCTTTCTCTCTCGTTTTGTTAGAAGAGAGAATTCGTAGATCTGATTTTTTTCTTCTTTCTTTCGATCGATTGTTTCGTCATCAGAATTAAGTTCGGGAAAAAGCAATGGGATTGTGGGAAGCTTTTTTGAATTGGTTACGCAGGTAAGCTTTTTTCATTCATTGTCATTGAAGAATTTGGTTCTTGTATTTTATTTTATTATTTTTTAAGAATTAGGTTCTTGTAGTTCTACGCTATTGTAATTGTTATTACGTTTTTTGTTTGTGAGCTGTTTAGATGGTTTGAATTTTGAAATTTGTATTGCGTGAGTAATTCGGGGCGGAATTTACTGATTGTTGAAGGAGTTATGTTTTTATTTGTTTGTTTGTATTATTCTTAGGTTTTGGTGCATTTTCTTGTAATAATATTGAAGGCGTTCAGTTTTGGATATATTTCATGATTTGTAAAACGTTTTCACAGTTGATATGATTTGAAATTCGTTTGATTTCAAGTGACTTACTATAGATTTTGAAGTTATCGACATGTTCCAAGCCTTGGATGAGTGAGGCTAGCTGCTGTACAGAATAAAAATGGATGTAGTTACGATGGATAGATCATGGAATTCAAATAGATGAATCTCCTGTTTGCAGATGGATTATTTTGGGGTGCAATTGGGTAATAAGCTTGATTAAGCGCTTATTAAATAAGTGCTTATCATATAATTGAACTTTTTCAATAAATGCTTATTATATAAGCCTTTGTGTATAAACTAATTTCAATAGTCAAAGAGAGAATGTGGTCAAACTGTATTCATGCAAGTCATATGTTGTTTTGATAAAACTATCATGGCAAACCAATAAGCTGAGAACATCTCATGGACATGTCATATGCTCCCTAGAGCACTTATACAAGTGCTAATATCTTAAGTTAAGCTCAAATATGCTGTAAATAAGCTCTTCCAAGTTCACCATTGGTGCTAAACAATATTATTCTTTACTAAAGGGCGTTTGGTTGCATTAAGTCTGCTTTCTCTTTTCACAACACTAAAGTTTCAGTTTTAGATTGTACTTAGAAGTTGAATTTTATATTTTTGGTTTTGTCTGATGTATATATGCATCCCCTGTGCTAAGTGGATTGCTTTCTTCTAAAGGCACAAGCTTATTATGTTTTAAATTTGATTTGATTGCAGCCTTTTCTTCAAGCAGGAAATGGAGTTATCTCTTATAGGACTGCAGAATGCTGGAAAGACTTCCCTTGTAAATGTTGTTGCTGTAAGTACAGTAATCATGTTAATTTTCTCTTTTTTTGTTTAATTTATACTTCGGGTCCGCTTCACTAACTGATTTTTTTATATTGCTTATAGACCGGTGGATACAGCGAGGACATGATTCCTACCGTAAGTTATGCTCACCAAATGCTTTTAGTTATCGCTTCTTCCTCTATTTGTTTGTGTTAGGCCTTTAGCGAATGGGGCAGCAGTAGGGAGGGAAGAGTTTGAATGTGTGTAGAAGAAAGAAGAGGTAGTGGAAAGGAGTTCATAGAGCAAATACAACTTTGGGTGTTTTAGAATAGTTTATTATTGTAGTTGTTAGGACTTAGGAGGATAAGTAGGATTCATTAGGGTACAGTTGTCTTAGTGACACGACAATAGGGTACTAGTATATGATAAAAAGGGCTACGGGAGAAAATAATATTAGAAGGTCCTGACGTATAACAAAGGAAATCTCCCTTCGTAGGTTGTCTTGAGTTGTCTTGAGTTGTCTTGAGTTGTCTTGAGTCTTGACCTTGTCTATTCAATCAATAATACAGAGGATCTTCTAAACTTGCAATCTATCTTCATCCTAATTCTTATTACTCTCTTGGCTTCTTAACAAGTGGTTCAATTTTTCTGATCTGAGGACACTGGATAACATCGAGGCGCTCATTGAAGCCCTTGAACCATCAATGGAAGTAGTTAGTATCATAGAGGTGGTCAACAATGGCTCACCCAATTAGCACTTGGCAGACTTTTGACAGAGTATGACAACCCACCATAGAATATTAGCATCAAGGGGCTTATGGCTCGTTAGATGGAAAAAGTTGGGTTGGTTTTGGAAGACAGTGATGAAACCAGCGATAACTCTAAGGATGGATTGATTGCCACTTGAGGACAATGATGGCGGATGGAGTAGAGTGGGAATGGTCAGGGGTCTCTGAGTGACAACAATGAACTGGGTTTTGGGTAAAAAAGTGGAATTGCACACCTCTAACAAGGTGGTAGATGCACTATTTCATAGAGAAGAGGTTAAGGAGATGCAGGCCATCTTTCGATCTTATATCCAGTATCACCGGTTCATGACTGAGGAGTTCAGGTAGATAAGACCTTGAGAAAAATTCTGGACGACCTCAAGAATGACCCTAATTCACATTGCCTCTACTACTAACGAATAGGGAAACTTGCACTGCAAGGGTAGGATGGTTTTAACAGACTCTTGTGCTTGGATTTCCAAATTATTGGTTAGATTCCACACTATTCCCGTTTTTAGACATATTGATTTACAGGAACTACAAAATGTTAGCACAATTGGTGAGTCATTGGGGATGAAACAGGCCAATACTAATTGTTGTGCTACCTGCCATTCTTGTGAGTACAATAAGTATAAAGATGTGTCTCCTGCAAGCTTGTTATAAACACTGCATAATATCCATTCCCAGAGCTATTTGCGGAGAACTCCGTATGCAATTTATTCAGGTTGTCTAGGTCCTAGGATATGATTCCATATTGGTTGTTGACTGGTTGTTTACAAGTTAAGTATGACTATTTCATTGCATTAAAATACTCCTATTCAGCAAGAATTGCGGTATACATTTTCGCACGAGAGTTAGTTTGGATACTTGGGATTCCTATCTCGATTGTTAAGTGACGGGAGCTACATTCATGAGCAAATTCTGGCAGGAGAGATTTTCAATACAGGGAACTATGTTGACTCAGTTGGGCAGGCAGAAGTAATCAATCAGACATTAGAGACCCATTTGCTATGTTTCACTTCAGAACAGCAAAGAGTTTGGAGTTTTTTCCTTACTTGGGCAGAGTGTTGGTATAATACCAACTTTCATAGGGCAGCAGGTTATACATCATTCAACGTGGTTTATGTGGTTGCACACTTGCAGTAGTTTTAGTGTTTGCAAGAGACTTGATATAAATAAATGGAGTGTTACATCAACTTAAACATCATTTGGCGATGGATCAAAAGCTTATGGGGCATTATCCAGACCAACATGCAAAATCTACTAGCATCCAAGTAGGCTATATTGGGAATGCAAGGCAGGGGTCGATACGAGTGGCATGTACAACCAAAATATAGTGCAGGATGTTCTTTGTTGTCTTCAAACAAAGAGGTTCTGTTGTATTCAAACTGCAGCTACCTGAGCAATATCAAACTCACCCTATTTCGTGTATTCTTGCTGATGAATGTCGTGGGGCACCAGGAGGTGGGAACCGTGTTATCCACTAACATCAAGAGGAAGCGCCACATTCTGCACAGTGGTCTGATCTGATTATAGTAGAGCAGATTCTGGTGCAGAGGCCCGCAGGCCAGAAAAAGGGCCTACATGGTTTATCCAGGAGCTATATCCCCATTTCAACCTTGAGGACAAGGTTTATATTTAAGTTCTACATGTAAACGTTTGTGACAGGCAGAGTAAGCAGACAGCAGTCAGTAGGGAAGGTATTGAAGGTGCATACGAGAAGCAAGTGGTCGCTGGAAGGAGCTGAGTCATTTGATACAGACGGGGGTGATAAAATCACTATTATTCTGCAATAGGCCATTTAATACAAAATATAATTTGCTATAGCAGTGCTACTTAGTAGAATTTGAACAATCTGTTATTTTCCGCAATCCACAGTTAATAACACTGGCAGTTATTTTAGTAGTTAGAAGGACCAGTTTAATTAATTTAGGTACAACAGTCATAGTTGCAAGATGGTGCAGTATAGGATTTAAGTAGAATTTGAGAACATAGATCCTGTTTTAATAATATAGAAAAGTAGTTCTGCCCTTTTATAAGGAGATTTTTCCGCAATCACACATTCTTAACATAGACCCTGCCATTTCAATCAATAGTACAGAGGAAGTTTCTTAAATTTCTATGTTCTCATCCTACTTTTTATCATTCTCTTGGGTTTGTAACAGTTTGATGTATGAAGTTTACTATCTCTCAAGGGCAATATTTCAAATCAATCTATTGTTATCTGATTCCAGGTGGGATTCAATATGAGGAAAGTAACAAAAGGCAATGTTACAATTAAGCTATGGGATCTTGGAGGGCAACCTAGGTTCCGTAGCATGTGGGAACGCTACTGCCGTGCGGTTTCTGCTATTGTGTATGGAACAAACTTCTTATTTTCTTCTAGCTTTGAATATATATGTGTGTGATTCCCATACATACACTCATACATTTATGGATGCATATTTAACTGATAACCTTTTATTTGTAATGTTGTGTATATGATCAACTTATATGTGTATAATATTGTCTACGTGATTGAAATATTGCCAAACAATCATCTGAGGCGTGCCTAAAGACTTAATTTGTTCTTGATGATTGATGTCCCTAGCTATTTGTTTTAGGTTTTGTAGTTGTTCTATAGCCAGCAGATTATAACCCATTGCTTAGTTATTTTTCTCGCATGAACACAAACATAGTTATGCTTAAATACTGGTTGTTTAGATTCCCGCTGAGTAAAGAGCTCTTTCCTGATGTTTTTATATGTTGAGAAATACTGCCCTTATGAAAAAGCGTCAAAATATTTGCATGTATAAATTGATTTCATTATTGCCTTCTTCCAGTATTGTCTCTGTCTCAAGCAAGGAAGTGAGTATTAGCTTCTTGAAATTTCTGTGCATGAACTTGATTATCTTGCAACATGTGGTCCAAAGTTTCAAGAGTTAAAACTCTCACTCTATGTGCTTTGTTGCTGCTCAATTAAAAAAAGTCTTCATTGGTTTTAGTTCAAAGCAAATTTCATTTCTTCTGTTGAAAATGGGATGCTACTTATATCTAATACAGTTGTTAGTTGAATCATACTCAAATTTCTATGGATTGAAGCATTAGCTGAATTTGTGAGACTTGGCTAGTTTCTTAATATAATTTTTTCTGCAGTTATGTTGTTGATGCTGCTGATCCAGATAATCTTAGCATATCAAGAAGTGAACTTCATGATTTGCTGAGCAAACCATCATTGAGTGGTATCCCTCTATTGGTGTTGGGGAACAAGATTGACAAGGCAGGGGCTCTTTCTAAACAAGCGTTGACCGACCAAATGTAAGATTCACGTCCCTTCCACTCTGGTTGTTACTAGCGATAACAGATTAAATTGGTACTAGGAGTTAGTATTTATCCCTTCCATCAATTTTGTACATTTATCTCTGTTTGGTACTGAGTTCTCTCTGGTGTGCAGGGATCTGAAATCAATTACTGATAGAGAAGTTTGCTGTTTCATGATCTCTTGCAAAAACTCCACCAACATTGATTCTGTTATAGACTGGCTTGTGAAGCATTCCAAATCAAAGAGCTGAGAAACTACTGTGTTTTGAACTCTGATGTAACATCCCTGCGACTCATTTCTGGATTTTCTAGTGGCATTTGCATGTCTAACTCTCAGATTGGTTTATTCTTCCCTTATCTAAGGTGCTTTGCATTGTGTATTATCGGTGTAGCTATATCGTTAAAAAATCACAGAATTGCTTTTGCGAGAGGAATCGATGGTTTTTTCTAGAGGTGTTAAAAAAAAAACAAGTCACAAAGCCTTATTTGTAAAGCTCTTACCAAGTCACCAAGTCACAGAATTGAGTGACTACTTTTCGGTCATGTTCCCTAGTGTTATCAGTTTGGGGGGGCATAAGTGGGACGCAAGGGTCCATTTCTTTAAAAAGTTTGTTTCTTTGTTTTTTTCTAAAAAATTTATATTTTGCTAAAATATAAAAAATAATTGTTTAAAAAACAATTTGTTTTTTGGAAATGAAAAATATTCTTTTACGATTTTTGTTTATTATATTTTTGAAAAAAAAATATTAAAAATTTGCTTTTGTATTCCTGATTGCCAAACTTATAATTTTGTAAACTTTCTTTTTCCAAAACACATTATGAAAATACTTTTTAAAAACATTGGGGCTCTTTGGTCTCAAATTTTAAATTTTCGAAGCTTTTAGGGAACTCATTTATTTCAGAAATTATTAGGCACTGATTTTAAATAATCTATATAAATTAGAGGTGACAATTAGATCTGCCGATTTATAATTCATCCAGAACATCTAATAAGTAAATAATTTGTTCAATTCATGACTATATAAAATGTAGTTGATAAATTCAAAGTTATCGATGAAAGGTGAGTAAATATGAGAGGGAGTGATCAAATAATGAAGAAAACATAATTAAGTGTGCAAATTGTGTATTAGTGAAATTTTGAGTGAACAAGTAGTAAAAAAGGGTGAAGTTTCGGAAATAATCATATCTAACATCGCGTATGCGATATGACATTAAAAGTTTCATCGTGCGCGCGATAGTCACCTTTTTGGACATTTTTTTAATGCGTTCTGGTCCATTCGAACATATTTAAAAGAAAAAATTTTGCACTTTCACAAGGATTACGAAATTTGACACTGGAATACGATTTTACAGCATCAAAGTGTTATTTTGAGAGCATTGGAGGTCAATCCTTCAATGGAATATGAATCCATATGCTATTCTTCTTTATTATCCAATTGGTATTGTAATTTTAGCTATGAAGAGTTAAGCTTCTCTAAATTAGATTGTGTGATGATTATGAATCTTATTCAATCTTGATAATGTTGGTTTGGTTTTGTATAATCCTTTGAAAAGTCATTAAATCGTGTTAATCTGATCTTCTTTTTAAATTAGAAGCCATTTTTCACTGCATGTGCTTAATGTTCAATTGTAACTTTGAGAAGTAAAGTTCGAAGTACAACTAAAACATAATAAATAATTCATATCTTAATAGAAAGTGTAGAGAGAGTAACAATTTTTTTTTTTTTGTAATAACTCATTTTTCATTTATGAAAAGTTAATTACAAGATAGAAAAATTGTTTGCATTTATAGATACAAACAGTTTAGCTGCTGTAACATGTTTTCTATTACATACTGACATGTAACATTACCTGCTGTAACATGTTTTCTATTACATACTACCATGTAATATTTATCAGATATCTAACTTGAATAATTGTTATAGTTAGGTCCAATGGAAACCTGAAAATTGGATCTAGCTAACATATCTCTAATAACCCCCTTCACTCACACATAGCCACACACAAACATAGGGAAAACTTGCAACACTTATAAAATACTCTAGATTACATAGATGCTCGAGAGAGAAAGTCGTGTTGAGCTTGGTAATAATATTTCAGGAGAGTGAAATAGAACTCATAATGACTATAATCCACACATAAGTTTATAACATTTTTACTTTTATTTTTCAATGTATAATATAGTTAATATCATAGGATTTCAAACTACTTAAAGAGACATGATATTAAAAACCTTGTCGATACCTATTAATTATATTGCTGCAACATTACCGTCTTTGATTCATACAATCTTTAAGGTTAAGGGTTCATACAATCGTTAAAAGGGTTGTAGAGGTACATACAAGAAGAATCTAAGAACTATAAACTTTTTTTTTTTCTTTTCTTGAAATCTTCTTTTATTAATATAATTTCTTTAATTTAGGTCAAAATTTCATTGTTGTATTGTTGCCTTCAAAAGTCATATAAAAAGGAATTGCACCTTCATCTCTCTTGAAAATTGAAACCGATCAAATCAACCTCTTTTATTAAGATTTCGAAAGATACGACATTGTACATTTTTTTTCTGGGTGCATAGTATATTATTTATTTTAATGTTATTTTGTTATCTTTTCATGAATTAATGAAAAGGATGAAAAATGTAATTTTCTTTATTAATAGTTTATTATTTGATTTAATATTGTTATTGTGCGGATAGTAAAAATGTGAATGGATTATATTTTATACAAATTCAGAATTTTATTTATATTTAATTTTTTTTCTTTAAAGAATAATGGACAAATAGATTCTCACGGGTTTTTGTTAAAATATATGGAACATCTCAAAGAATAATAGGGATGAATTAAAATTGAGAGAGTTTTTTTTACAAAATTTAAATTAACTAATTTTTTTTTTACAAAAGACTAAAGTTAAAAGTATCTTATGAAACTATGTGATTTTAAAAAATAAAATAAGTCTTGTATTTATTTGTAATTGTGAAGAGAAAAGGGGGAGAAAATGACTTTGTTCAATGGCATAGATCAATGAGACTAGCGAACAAAATTCTAATTTGGGTCACTTTATTTATTACCACTTTTTTCTTACATGAATAATAAGATACACAAAAAGGGCAAATTTACCGAGATAACCCACTTTTTCGAAAAAATTCCCAAAATACTCCATTTTTCAGAAAAATTCCCAAAATACCCCACTTTTAGGAGGAGGCGCCAATTGGATTGGCGACCCCTCTTAAAAATTACAAGGAGGCGCCAATTGGATTGGCTAGGGCACCTGCCCTAGCCAATCCAATTGGCGCCTATGTGTATTTTTTAAGAGGAGGCGCCAATCCAATTGGCGACTCCCTTAAAAAAGCCTCAAATGAAAAAACCTCCAACATGAAAGTTGTAGATCTTTTCAAGAAAATGAATTTGGATATAAATTTTGCATCATTTGGATTTTTTATGAGAAAGTTATGGGCAGTTGAAGTTGGACTTCTGAGTTTTTCAACTGTTATCTGACCTATAATGTCTTGCATTATTTCATGTGTTTCTTTTAGGAATATGAATTTTTGTCCAACATAACATTTGAAGTAGACATCTTAAATTTTCCAATGCACTTTGTCCTACCTCAAAATAATTAAAAATGAGTGAGTTAGGTCCTTGCGAACTTTGACCCAAAATTAGGGTTTCTGTCAAAACATGTGTATGTGAATTTTGCCAAAAGGGACCAACTTCAAGCCCTTCTGTTTGAATGATAAAATCCTCAAATGACAAAACCTTCAACATAAAAGTTGTAGATCTTTTCAAGATAATGAATTTGGACTAAAGTTTTGTATCATTTGCAATTTTTATGAGAAAGGTATGGGCACCTGAACTTGGACTCTTTGACATTTCAATTGTTATCTGACCTATAATGTTTTGTATTATTGCATGTGTTTGTGTTAGAGTTATGAATTTTTGTCCAACATAACAACTGAAGTAGAGATCTTAAATTTTCCAATGCACTTGGTCCCACATCAAAATAATTAAAAATGAGTGAGTTAGGTCCTTGCGAACTTGACCTAAAATTAGGGTTTCTGTCAAAACATGTGTATGTGAATTTTGCCAAAAGGGACCAAATTCAAGCCCTTCTGTTTGAATGATAAAAGCCTCAAATGACAAAACCTTCAACATAAAAGTTTTAGATCTTTTCAAGATAATGAATTTGGACAATTTTTTTGCATCATTTGCATTTTTTATGAGAAAGGTATGGGCACTTGAACTTGGACTCTTTGACATTTCAATTGTTATCTGACCTATAATGTTTTGTATTATCATATGTGTTTATTTTAGAATTATGAAATTTTGTCCAACATAACAATTTAAGTAGACATCTCAATGAAGTTTCAGTCAAAACATGTGTATGTGAATTTTGCCAAAATGGAGTTTAGACAAAGAAACCTAATGTTAGGAGTTTACACAAAGATAAATTTGATATAATACGAATTGATATTAATAAAATTTGGATTTTACACAAAGAATCCTAATGGTGATGACCGGAATCACCTAACCGACCTCCGGTCCCACATCCCCTAGCTACCCTAACCCTTGGCCCTAACCCACGTTGATGATTCTGCACCGGTGTTTGTTCATCTGATGGTCCAGGAGCGTCATTACCTCCTGCAGGAGAAGATCCGTTGAGGTATTCAGCCAACTCAGCATAGTCTTCAGTATTCAATGATGGTGTACCGGCGTAGCTGAGCTCATGACCCATGCCAGAGAAGTTGGGGTGTGGTTGACTCATGGATGGGCGACCGGGACGGTTGAAGGGAGACATGGGTGATAATGATGGGTCTAGGAAAGGTTGGAAAGGTTGCTGGGGTGTTTGGAAGAGATATGGTTGTGGGATGTTTTGGTATTGTGATGTTTGGGGTACTTGGCTACGGTAGGTGATGGGGCGGTTAGTGTTTTGGCTAAGGCGACTTTGGTAGGGTGATGGTGTGGGTGCGAAGCGATGTTCGGTCTGAGGTTGATGGTCCATTTGTTGGTGGTGGTATGGGGGATGTTCTTGGTATTGGGGTTGGGTGAATGGCATGTTTTGGTTGTATGTTTGTGTGTTTGTGGAACGGAAAGTTTGACGGATATGTGGTTGTGAGTAACCGGGCTGAGAATATTGTTGGGGGTTAGATGTTGATCCTTCTTGTGTGTAACTTGTCTGGCATGGGTCGTAGAGGTACATATCATCGGCGATGAATTGAAATCCAACCGATCTGTACCAAGCCATATAAGTACGACTTGGTTTTACCTCATTTGGCATGACTGCGCCAGTTAAGACATGGTCATGACGGTGCTTCCACTTGCGACACTCTGATCTTGTGAAGGTTTGCCAAGGGTTGTAGTTCCATTGGTCGTTCACTTTACGCATATGCCATTCTCCTAGGCTAGCTGGGGGGTCTGGGATATTCTGGACCATACCGAACTGCAGCTTCACACGATCGGTGTTGTGCATCTCCACTGTTGTGAACCGTATTATCGGTGTGCATGCTGTCCATACGGCTGCGTCTTCAGGGTTGACCTGATGCTCGTGATCCATATTAAGGTATGGACGCCAAATGAACTGAAATTTTAAAGACGATAGGATTTAAATGAATGTAGAAAAAAGTCAACATAATATGACGAATTAATGAGGTTATTTTGCTTACGTCTGTCGGTCGAAGGTGATCCAACAGGTTGCGATACTGAGTAATACAGTGTCTCGGACATCTGCTGTAATTCATACCACGTGCCGACCATCTACACCAAAAAGTTAAAAGAAATTAGTTATGGGTACTAAACTGTAAGGAAGTAAGTAAAGATATAGCAATTTAAACAACTTACTTTTTTGCATATGGAAAAGTGCAGGGGTTGTTATTGACCGGTGCTAGAGACGGTAGTCTTGACCATCCCCATGCTTGTAGCAAAATAGCACATCCAGAAAATGTCGATGTGTCTTTGTGGGAGTTTTTGCACAACGAACTATAGAGATAGGCTAGACATGCGGATCCCCAACTGTAACTACCTATTCTATCTATATGTCTAAGTAAAGGTTGAAGGTGAGAAAAACAAGAAAGGGGGGTTTGAATTGTTTTGGAAAATAAGCGCTTTTTCAAAATGAAAATCACACAAGGAATTTATACTGGTTCGCTTATAACACAAAGCTACTCCAGTCCACCCGGCCAAGGTGATTTCGCCTTCAACAAGGACTTAATCCACTAATCTTGAAAGATTGATTACAAACAACGTCTAAGAGAAAGATCTCTTAGTCCTCTCAAGTATACAGACTGTGCAAAGTCACTTGAGGAAATAAAACAAAGATAAAGACTTATGTAATCTAGAGTGCTTCTAAGATAAGCAAATATTACAACAGTAAGAACAAAGTGTTTCACATTTTTAAGCAAAAGCTTCGTGAAGATTGAGAGAATAAAACGTGTTTTTTGTGTGTTGATGTTTCAGTATATTCTTGTAGTGCTCTCAATGTTGATTGCAGTCCTTTATATAGGAGTGAAGTAGTCGTTAAAGTTGATGGATTATAATTTGAATTAATGCCATAACTTATATAGCTTCTTGCCAAGACAACTTTCTCTCCTCGAATGACTACTTTCCAAATATAGTTCCTTTTCATTTGAATTTAGAGTTAACGTCTCTTTCTGTATTAGGAAATCCATTTCCATACCTTTATTTGAAGTTAACGTTACTCTTCCTTTATTTAGCAAATCCATGATCAGAGTCTTCATGTTTCTGAGAATCTTGGAATCTTGCTATCTTACTTCTGATGTTGATCTCTTTTGAGTTCTGATGGTTTCTTCAGATAGCGCTGAGAGCTTCTGGAGTTTGACATACCGTTGTTCAGAGTCAGAACTTCTAGAGCGTACTTCTTGTTCAGATGCTTCTGATATTTTGCTGTTTTGCTCAGAGTTAGACTTTCTTGAACGTGTTTCTACTTCAGATGCTCCTGGTCTTCTGATAATTTGTATCTGATATGATTCTGTATCTGATGATTTCTTCCTTCTTTCCTTAGAACCCTGCACACTTAGAAACTTTTCGTTAGGGTGCCATTTTTGGTTTCATCCTTTGTTATCATCAAAATCATGGAATCTGTTGTAGAACAATTTTTGTTCTTACAATCTCCCCCTTTTTGATGATGACAAAACAAACTTAATTAGCAGATGAAACATAAACAATATCAGATCAGATAGACAAGAGCTCCCCCTGAGATAGGCTAGGGAGTTCAGAAGTTCTTACCAGAGCTTCCAAGCAATGAGGTTTCTTGATACCTTCTGCAATTTCTTAAGTCTAGTGTTAGATAAATTTATTTTTAAGAAAAATATGTTGCAGAGTGCTTAAGGTATTTAGACAGTATTTTCATCAGAGCTATTAATGACTTTTCCCCCTTTTTGTCAGAATCAAAAAGACATAGCAAAAAATAATTCAAGAGAAAAACATTGTATTCAGATAAAAAGGCAACAGAGACAGGGTCAAAAAGAACAAGTAAACATCAGAAACAAAGAAAGCAAAACAACAAGCAAACAAAATCCTAAGTGCCTAGGGGTTGGGAGGCGGAGGCATTCTCTGGCACGGAGTTCCTTCTGATCTTTCTTCAGTTCTTCCAGCGTCTGGAGAACCATAGGAACAACAGATGAGGATTCCCCCTGAGTCAGAGCCTGCTGTGCTTCAGCAGCGGCCTTTGCTTCAGCTTCAGCAGCAGCCAGTGCTTGAGCTTCGGCAGTAGCCTGTGCTTGAGCTTCGGCAGCAGCAGCAGCATCGGCCAGAGCTTTAGCTTCAGCTTCCTTTGCCCTTAGGATTTCAGCTTCCCTTGCTCTTTCTTCCTCCAGCCTTCTGGCTTCCTCTTCAGCTTCTCTAGCAAGTCTCTCCTATAGTCTTGCCTCAGCATCTCTGATGTAGCCATTTCTGACTTGCTCAAAGATGTTCTTCAGTTTAAAAGCCTCAGAGGTCATCCAGCCAATGACTCTGTTCCAGTGTGTCCTTACAGAGTCAGGATCATCACTGACTTCAGAGTTAATGGTCAGAAACTTGACCTTTTGTACTGAAGCCCCTGCGACCAGCATTATGGCTTCCTCAAGGGTAGGTACGGAAAGGTTAGTTTCAGAGGTTTGAGGTGAAGAGGTTGGAGGGCTAAGGTTTAATGTTAGAGGTTCAGGTTCAGCTGAGGTGTTTGGAGGGGTGATATCAGAGGTGTGTAGGTCAGAGGGTTGAGCTTCAGAAGGTTGGTCTTCAGAAGGGATGTTGGTTGTTTATTCTGGGGGAGGTGAAGTTACTTCAGATTGTGTTGGTTGTTGTGAAGCGAGGTTTTGAGCCTGAATTTGGGCTAGGGTTGGAGAGTTAGGGTCAGAGTATTCTGGGTCAGAGGAGAGGATAAGGTATGGAGGTGATTCTGGGTCTGAAGATGATGAAGAGGAAGTGGTTTGGTTCATTTCTTCAGCTTCAGATAGAGGTAGTGATGTATGGGCAAGATTAACTTTGGGTAGAGGTTGTGAGGTTCTGGTTGTAGAAGGTGGGGTTTCAGAGGATGTGTATATAGGTGGTGTTGGGAGAGGATTAGAGGAGGAAGCCACAAGAGGTTCAGAGGGAATAGAGGGAGCAGACGTACCAGTAGTTACTTGCAGAGGCGCTGGAGATCTGGTTCCAGAAGTTTCTCCTAGCCTTGCTCTCTTTGCCTTTGAAGACTTCTTTGAAGAGGGACCTCTTTTGAACCTGACAAAATCTTCTTCTGAATCTAGACAGTCATCCAGTCTGAAGTCGGAGATGTCGACTCCTTCATCCTTCAGACGCTGCATATAGAAGAGGATAACGTCTATGGGTTCATTCTTATAGAACCTTGCAAGACCATGGGGCAGCTTCCTCTGATTTTTCAAGGCGTCCCAGGAGGTGTCCATCGTGGGTCTGACTTGAATTTTCTTCAAGATTCCCATGCTCTTGAGATTTCTGGCGTTCAGAGGCCTTCCAGTATCTATTGCCAGATCTTCCATAAGCTTGTTCTTCTCCAGATGATCTACAAGCCCATTTTCGATGAAGACATCAGACAGAAGTCTTCCCAGGGGGATGTAGGTTCTGGGTTTCATGTTGTTTCTTGTCTCCCTTACAGAGTCTCTGAGATATTTGAAGAGTAGTGCAGGAAGGCAGAGCTTCAAACCCTTGTGAATGCAATACAGAATGCACTTCTGATCTGTATTGATGTAGTCAGAAGAGTTTGATGCTGGGCGATGATGAATGGTTCCCAGAATGATCTTGAGCCATACTATGAGGTTCTGATGAAGTTCTTTGTTCTTTGAAGGATTGCCTTCAGTGTTGAGTTTGAAAAAGGTTGGATTTATTTCCTGAGCAACGCGCCTTGACCTAGGGTTGATGTTGTAAATCCTTATTCCTCCATCTTTCTCCATGTTCAATAAAGAAGCAATTGACTTTTCAGTAATTACTATCTTTACCCCCAATACGAAGGAGACGATGAAATGGTCATCAGCGTCAGCAAATCTCCAGAATTCTTTGATGAGATTTGGGTAAACAGGACCATAAAGCCTTTGAAAGTAGTTTTCCCACCCTTGTTGACGGAGTTCTTCAGTAAGATCTACTCCATTTCTCCTCATGTTGTCGAAGTCCACCAGTGTTTCACATAACACTTCCAGTCCCTCAAAGGGGGTTGCTAGGTTGATATGAGGTTGACGATCAAGAACATGGGGTTCCTTGTACACTGGAGTAATGGAAACGCCTGTAACTGTTGGAGTGGAAATGCTTGAACTTTGGGCAGTGGTGTTGGATTCCATTTGTTGAGAAAAGTTGAAAACTTGTTGTTGTTGAGCATCCATAGTTGATGAAGAAAAAGATGAAGATGAAGAGTTTGTAGAAATGCTTCAGAGAGGGTTTGAGAGTGAGTGAGAGTGATAAGTGTGTGAAATGTGAGAGGAGTGTTTAAATACCCTAAACGAAAAACACATGCAAAACGACACACAATTCAGCGTTGGCACAAAACACAAGTTAGCACGCTTGGGGGAAAAATGATTAAGGCTCATTAATGAATGTCTAATCCCAACAGTATGCACACTGCTCGAGGAGATCTTAAACGTTTGCCCTTGATTTTTCTTCTGGACAGCTGTCTAGAAGTTCTAGGGTTAGACGCTAAGTGCTCCACGTGTTTTGATGTATCTGATCTTCAGGAATACCAAAGGATTGGTTCCTGGAGATTTCTAACTCAGATATCTTCTTAACTGGTAGAAGTATCAGAGTCAGAGGCAGAAGCACATTTGTTTATGTCAGAGTCTCATTTTACATCTTCAGAGCCATACTTCATTCGGGGCAATTTTGAATGTTCAGATTTTCTAAGATAAAAAGAAATCTATCTTCAGCTAGAGGCTTAGTAAAGATATCTTCCCATTGATGATCTGTATCAATGAACTTCAATGTTACTATCCCTTTCTGAACATAGTCTCTGATAAAATGATGTTTTATTTCAATGTGTTTAGCTCTGGAATGTAAAATGGGATTCTTACTTAGACAAATGGCAGCAGTATTATCACAGAAGATGGGAATGTTACTCTCGAAGATTTGCAGATCTTCTAACTGATTCTTCATCCAGAGCATCTGAGTTGTGCACAGTGATGCTGAGATATATTCTGCTTCTGCAGTAGATAGAGCAATAGTTGACTGTCTCTTGCTAGCCCAGGATATCAGATTGTTTCCCAGAAGCTGGCAATTTCCAGATGTGCTTTTTCGTTCTAATCTATCTCCTGCATAATCTGCATCACAGTAACCCGAAAGTCTATACTCTGATGTTTTCTCATACATCAGGCCCAGGTTAGGAGTTCCTTTCAGATACTTGAGAATTCTCTTAACTGCTGTTAAATGAGATTCTCTAGGATCTGATTGGAATCTGGCACAGAGACAGACACTAAAGAGAATATCAGGACGAGTAGCAGTCAGATAGAGAAGAGAGCCTATCATACCTCGATAGAGCTTCTGACAAACCTTTTTGCTTACTTCTTCCTTTTCAAGAATGCACGTCGGATGCATGGGAGTTTTTGCAGAGTTGCAGTCAGCCATATCAAATTTATTTAGAACATCTTTAATGTATTTGTTTTGATGAACGTATGTAACTTCTGAAGTTTGGTTAATTTGAATTCCCAGAAAGAACTTTAGTTCTTGCATTAAGCTCATTTCAAATTCTGCCTGCATTAACTCAGAGAATTCTTGACAAACAGAGGCGTTAACTGAACCAAAAATAATATCATCAACGTATATCTGGCATATCATGAGATCATTGTTAAGGTTTTTACAGAAGAGTGTGGAGTCAACTTTCCCTCTGATAAAATTGTGTTCCAGAAGAAAATTGCTTAAACGTTCATACCAAGCTCTGGGAGCTTGTTTAAGTCCATATAAAGATTTTTTAAGTTTAAAAACATGTTCTGGAAAATTTGGATTTTCAAAACCTGGAGGTTGGTTGACATACACTTCTTCTGAAATATAACCATTAAGGAATGCACTCTTGACATCCATTTGATATAATTTGATAGAGTGGTTTATAACAAAAGATACAAGAAGACGAATAGATTCTAACCTTGCGACTGGAGCAAAGGTTTCATTATAGTCAATACCTTCTTGTTGACTATAACCTTGAGCTACCAGTCGAGCTTTATTTCTGACGACTTCTCCTTTCTCATTCAGCTTGTTTCTGAATACCCATCTGGTTCCAATAACGTGAGTGCCTCTGGGCTTGGGAACAAGATCCCAGACGTCATTCTTTGTGAATTGATCTAGTTCTTCTTGCATGGCTGACACCCAGTCGTTATCTTGAAGTGCTTCATCACAGGACGTAGGCTCGATTAGAGACACTAGTCCCAGAGGAGTATCTTCAGAGGTCCTGAAGGTAGATCTGGTTCTGACAGGTTCGTCTTTGTTGCCCAAAATCAAATCTTCAGATACGTTGATACGACTTTTAACTTTCTTTGGGATTTCTGGGGATTTAATTTCTTCAGAGTTCTGAGTGACAGTTACTTCTAGAGCTTTATCAGATCCTGCAAGAGTGATTTCTAAATCTGCAAAATTTTCAACTAGCTTTGACTTTTCAGGGTCAAGCTTATCATCAAATCTGACATGAATTGATTCTTCCACAATTTTGGTTTCTGTGTTATATACTCTGTAGCCTTTAGAGCGTTCTGAGTATCCTAACATAATACCTTTCTGTGCTTTGGAATCGAACTTGTTCAGATGTTCTTTAGTGTTTAAGATAAAGCAAGAACATCCAAAAGGATGAAAATATGAAATGTTTGGTTTTCTTCCTTTACACAGTTCATAGGGAGTCTTTTCCAGAATAGGTCTTATAGAGATTCTATTCTGAATGTAACACGCTGTATTTACAGCTTCTGCCCAAAAGTGCTTTGCCACATTTGTTTCATTGATCATGGTTCTGGCCATCTCTTGGAGTGTCCTATTCTTCCTCTCTACAACTCCATTTTGTTGTGGAGTTCTAGGACAGGAGAAATCATGGGATATTCCATAAGAGTCAAATAATTCCTCAAAATCTTTGTTTTCAAATTCCCCACCATGATCACTTCTGACTCTAATAATTTTAGAGTCAAATTCTTTTTGCACTTTGGAGCAGAAACTAGTGAATACAGAGTGAGACTCACTCTTGTGCTTTAGGAATTTCACCCATGTCCAGCGGCTATAATCATCAACAATGACTAGTCCATACTTCTTTCCATTGACTGATGCTGTTTTCACAGGACCAAATAAGTCAATGTGGAGAAGTTCCAGAGGCTTAGAGGTAGAAACAACATTTTTCTTTTTGAAAGACGTTTTTGAAAATTTTCCTTTCTGACATGCCTCACATAGAGCATCTGAAGAAAACTTTAGTTTAGGTAGGCCTCTGACTAACTCGAGTTTATTTAGCTGAGAAAGTTTCCTCATGCTAATGTGGCCCAAGTGTCTATGCCATACCCATTGCTCTTTATGAACCGACATCAGACATTTAACATTTTGTTCTTTTAAATCAGAAAGATTAATTTTATAAATGTTGTTTTTCCTCTTGCCTGTGAAAAGGACAGAGCCATCGTTCTGATTAATGACTTTACATGTTTTTTGATTAAAGATTACATCATAACTGTTATCACTTAATTGACTTATGGATAACAAGTTATGCATTAATCCTTCTACGTAAAGGACATCAGATATAGAGGGAAGAGTACCATTACCAATAGTTCCGGAGCCTCTGATCCTTCCTTTCTGATCTCCTCCGAAGCCTACAAACCCAGCGTCTTTAAGTTCCAGACTTTGGAACATAGACTTTCTTCCCGTCATGTGTCGCGAGCATCTAGAGTCCAGGTACCATGACTGGTGTCTGAACTTTGCTGCATAGGATATCTGCAACATAAACAATCTTATCTTTCGGTACCCAGAATCTCTTGGGTCCTTT